>NC_071345.1:5840000-6440000 GCF_027744825.2 Synchiropus splendidus | reverse complement strand
GCCGGGGCCGGTGAACGACTGGGGCCTCTCTGCCACGAGTTGGCGGTCCACGGCGATGGACCTGAGACCCTCCAGGGGATTGACAGCCATGGGTGGTGATGCTGGGGCTCCCGAGTTTCCGACCTCGATCAGCTCTTAGAGTCCGAGGGTCTTTCGTTCCAGAGTTCAGCGCTCGGATCACCAACTTCTCCCCTTCGCATCTCCATCCATCCAGTGTAGTTCTGGTCAGTGCCCCTCCCTCTCTGTCTCCCTTGTTTCCCTATGGAGTGACGTAATGCGAGGAACTTGATTGGGTCCTTATCTCGGCCGCCCGGGTGGACTGATCCTCCCCTGGGTGTTCGGCTGCCAAGACCAGCAGGCGGGCGGGCATTAAGGCCTGGGGGAGTTCAGGACAGTGATGGCGTCCCGGACTGGGGCATCGGGAGGCTTGGGAAAGTCAGCGTTTGGCTAGCAGCTGGACAAGGAGACGACTGAGGTTCAGGGGCAGTGCGACATTAAACAAAAGCGAGGCGGAACTGAACGCTGGTTCAGACTTTCTGCACCTAATGACATGTAAACAAAAGCAGCTGTCGATCCAGTACGCTAATTATTAAGCAAGTTTCTTGTTGTGAAGATGGATATTTTTCTTTTCTTATGTTACATATCAAAGTCCATTTTTTATTTCTTTGAACACATTTTACTCTTTTAGAAAACAAAACTCCGGCCACTTAAGATTCTCAAGTTTGAGTGTCACTAGTAGATTAAAATATTGAATATTTCATACTTTCAAATACATGTCAATGACACTCAAACCTGGTCTGGAATTTCACATAAACCTGAAAGCACTAGGAAAATAAATAAATAAAGTAGTGGCTGTGCCACAGAGAGCGCCGACAGTACAGGATGATCCTGACTGGCAAAATACGTCGCATCTCCTCAATCCCCCACCTACAATCCTGGAATTGTACCAAATTATTCAGTTATAAATATCTCTTTTTTTATCATTAAAACAATAAGCAAACATACATTTTGATGACTGGATCATTAATACACCGTATTGTTAGGTAGTCTAGTCAGGGTTAGCACTTGTTATGCAGACTGCCGCTTGTTGATGACGTAAGGCTCATGCATTGACCGTGTGTCAGCCGCATTCTGACCATTTCACACGCTCACGCACAAGCCTGGCTATTTTACACGCATAAAAAAAGACGCCCACCATGTTGAAACCTACGGAAGAGGATTAGGGCCAGTGAAGAAAAAAAAAATAATTGGCAGAATTTGACTTTTTTTCTCAGAATTCTGGCTTTAAAGTGAGAATTCTGACTTTTTTTTCTCAAAATTTTGACTTTAAAGTCTGACTTTAATATCAGAAGTCAGAATTCTCACTTTAAAGACAGAATTCTGCCAATTATTATTATTATTTTTTTTATCACTGGCCCTAATCCTCTTCCGTAGAAACCACTTAAACCACTACAGTGGAACATTTTTCTCTGTGAATCGTCGGACTTTTCCACGATGCACCGCGCGGTAACGCGAAGAGACCGCCGCAATCTGCAGCGTTCCTTCGTGTTGTCCGCGTTGGAGGAAGCCCCGCCCCCTACGTGAAGTCGCATGTCTACTGTCATAACTTGAGCACCCCGATGACATTCTCGTCAACACAGTGGGGTCATCGGGTTCCTCAGGTGAAAAGGTAGATACTGCCACTTTATTATGCTCAGCTGATTGAGCTTCTTTTCTGGAGGTTTCCAGCTGTGAAGAGGCGGCAACTCTGGAGCCAGAACAACATTCACTGCACTCTGGCTCAGTGATGTCTGGTGAGCCTTCAGTCAGGGCGCGCTCTTGTGCGAGCATGTTGAGCTAGTCTCAAAGTGCACAGCAACAATTTAAGCTCTTATGACAGCTTATTTCCTGAAGTAGCATGGTCAGACATATTCAGGAAAGCCTAAGTGACTCGAGCACTACCTTGACTGCTGCATGGTGGATAAATTAAAAGAAAAAAAAGTCTATTTTTTTTCTATTTATGTCTGACATTTGTGACTCTCCACTCCCGACTGTAATGCTTCAGCGTGCCTGGAGACTAAGTTCGCACGCCATACACTGTGTCCTGGGTCAGATTTATCATCGCATGAATCATTAAATTCTGCCCTTTTTAAAATCGGAAATGTGTCTTTGCAAAGCACTTAGACAAAGTCAGTACATGGCATGGTATTTATTGGGGTTAAAAGCTGCAATAATACGGCGCCGCGTTCCAAAAAGGTGAACTCATGCGTACAGACATATATTTCATAAGTCCACAGACAAAATGCAACTTGGTGATATGTGAAACATTCTTTTACAGACATCACGTATCAGTTGAGGAGGAAGGTGTTTTTGTGAGAGGACTTTAATTAAAGGAGTGTAATTACACGGTTAGAGTGAGGTTGTGTTACAGATGGAGTCCGGTGTTATCAGCTTGAGGAATGCCTGGTTCTCCTTCATGATGTCAACAGTGAGATGCCCTCCGACCTCACATCTGCAGCTGCCTGGTCAACTGAGCTGCTGACGTAGCAAATTTTAAAGGGGATTTGGGGCGGGTTTTTTTTTCAACTCATGTGACATAAGTGCAGGTTAATAACACAGCAAAAGGATAGGGAGTCTGCTAGCTGTGCGGCTAGTCGTCACACTATCAGCAACACTTCACTGAGAACACTCTATGCAGAACCGTTCTCTTGTCTCTTCGTCTACTTCTTCTTCTTCTCCTCCATGATCTTGGCGAAGTTCTGGATATCTGCCGCCATCAGCTGAGGCTCCTCCATGGCGGCGAAGTGTCCCCCCCGCGCCATGGTGGTGTAGGTGACCAGATTAACAAACTTCTGTTTGACCCACAGCTTGGGAGCGTGCATCAGCTCGTTGGGGAAGCAAGCAAATCCAGTGGGGACCGTCACGGGCAACCTGGGGAGGGACGAGAGACTGTGACAGCGGCATGAGGTAATACAGCGTAATGATAGCATTATGAGGCAAGAATTATTTTAAAACACAAGAAAAGACTTTCACGACTTTGAGTTTTTTCTTATGTTTGTTCATGTCCTGTTTGCTGTTGCCATTGCCAATGATCGAAGTTGCTTTTTAATATGGGGCCTGTAAAAGTTTTCCATAGCAAATGCTGTGTGTAACAGATGCTAATGTGTGGTTCCAACTCCAGGCTATATCTTATTCATGTAATGGATAAACATACACTTACCTCCACTAAGGAGGCTATGTTTTTGACAGTGTTCTGAAAATAACTTGAAAAGGATCTGGATGGAATTTTCAGGAAATATGTGAAAAGGTCAAATGATTTTGGGAGTGATCTAGGACATTTTAATAGGATACTTTGTCATTGGGAGATTGGTGGAGTGAAGGTGCTTGGTGAAACTAATTCAATTTTGGTTTTAGTGAAACTTACTTGACGTGAGGCGGGTTGAGTCCTTGGATGAAGTTTTCCTTGTAGAACCTCATGGATGGAATGATGCAGCCGGTGGTCCAGTAGATCATCACGTTGGTCAGCAGGTCGTCCAAAGAAAACTTTCTGCACCACAAAGTAGACAAAATATTAATGAGAGAATAGCATGGAGGAATCTCTCGGCTCTACCTGGTCAGACCTCCGTCCTCAAGGTCTCTGAACTCGTTGTTGGTCCACGTGGAAAACTTCTCCAAAATGTAGGCAGCCAGGCCAACGGGAGAGTCATTCAGGCCTCGACCTGAGCAGTTTGAGATGACAGTTATTTTGATCTGAGGTTGGATCGAAGTTACAGTTATCAGCCTTAACGTTATAAGCACCAGCCTTCTGTTGTGCCCTCGCCCCTTCTGAGGGACACTGTCACTGAAGCTGCTGTGAATGTTTATAGTTATGGCCAGTCTACCGCAACATGCCCTGTAAAACAAAGTACTTTTCACTCACCCACAGTGTCAGGCTTGGTGGCCTGGATGTGCATGTAGCCCGACTCCTTGACAGACTCGATCAGCAGCTTCTTCGTAGCCGGGTACATACGCTCAATGTCAAAGTTGGTGAAGCCGAACAAGTTTGGGAAATGACGGCCCAGCAGAATGGAGAGAAGGATTGTGGGCGAATACCTCGGGGGAGGAGCGAAGTTTATGTGCAGTCCTGTGATGGTCCTGTGTAAGGAAAAAAAAATGAAGGACTGTTGAATGAAAAAAGCAAGCATCGGGTTTTGGTCTCACTGGGGCTCCAGCTGAGCCATGTTGGTGGTGACCAGCCATCCCCAGTCCCCTCCATGGGCGTAGTACTGCTGGAAGCCCAAACGCTTCATGAGCTTGTGGAAAATCCTGGCGGCGCAGACTGAGTTGAAGCCTGCGTGCAGAACAACACTCATCAGTCACCACAGCTGTGATCTGAAGAACGTTTCCCTCAAAAATACCTTGCTTATGTGGCGCCTCCGAGTACCCGTACCCAGGAATGGAGGGGCACACCACCTCAAACACCGGATCGTTGGGATCAGCGGGCTCCGTCAGCAGCGGGATGGTTCCGTAGAACTCAAAGAAGGAGCCGGGCCATCCGTGGACCATGATGATTGGGATGGGCGTGGTGCCCTGAGGAACCTTCTTTGGAGTCACATGGATGTAGTGGATGTCGATGCCTGGGTTTGGGGTTGGATCAGACATCAGAACGGTGGTTCGTATCTGAACCAAATCACTGCAGACCAGAACCTACCCTCAATTTTGGTTTTGAAGTGAGGGTACTTGTTGAGTTTGTCAATCTGCTTCTTCCAGTCAAAGTCGTTCCTCCAGTAGGAGACCACCTTCTGCAGGTGCTCAGAGTTGAAGCCAAAATGGAAACGACTGTCCTCCAGCGAGGAAATGGGGCGAGTTTGGTCTATTCTCCGGTAAAGGTCCTAACAAAAACATTTAATAGATTTCATTGAAACGTTGTTGTGTAGTTTGCTGGAGCTCTCATTGCACTGACCAGATACCACACTAAGATACTGTACCTCAGTATTGAGGTACTGCACAGTAGCACACTCCATACTGCGAGATCTCACCTCTAGCTCCTCCCTGGTTGTACTGACGCTGAAGGGGCGAATGCTGGTGTCCTCCTCTTCATCAGGTGGCGCTCCAGCTCCCCACCAACCGTCCTCTGTCTTCAAAATGTGGGTCTTATTCTTTTGAACCAGGTAGAGGATGAGACCTCCCACCAGCAGGGCCACCAGGACTTCAACAATCATACTGTTGGGAGTATTGAGGTGGCATGAAAGATACACAATAGTTTAGTAATAGTAATAATAGAACCACTTTTATCTTGCGCTACAAGTCAGAAATGAGTTGTTGGTATCAGAAGTGTGTCAACACCAGAGGACAGTGTTTCATGCTGGTCTGGGGTTAAAGGGATTACTGAACATCAGGATTGACCAGGATCCCTCAGCCATTTTGAGATTTTTCTTCTGGCAGCTTTGCAGATGTGAACTGTCTTGAATCACTCTGGCAAGCCAAACATTCCATCCTTCGCCAAGTTTCATTATTACTCTGCTGGCATTTAACTGGAATCACTGGTAAACTGTCAACCATAGTTATAGTGGGCTCCGATTGTCAGCTGTTAAAGTGTGACATGGTGGGTCGCTGTGTGGGCGATGAACTCGCAGTCCTGGCCTCAAATATTGCATGTATGCAGAGCCCTCAGACAATAAACAGTGGAATCAGTCCCGACAACTGGGTGTAATTTTGCTGGCGCTGAGAGGATTAGGCAAATAACAGGAGCGCACAGGCCCCTCACTCAAAATAACTGCATGACAAAGCTTTTCCTATTCAGGAGAGAAGCGCAACACAAAACCATCACCGCAACTGTCCACTTCATGAAGTTATAATCACAAAAAGAACCGTATATAACATGCAACAATGCACAAAACAGACAATTATATTAACTCAGACGTACAAAGACACGCCGATTATTTACTGTAAAACACACACAACACGAAAAATATGAGACAAGTTAAGAATAAAAACTTTGAAGCAAAAGAGAAAGTTCATTGGAAGGAACAGAAACTAATACAAATGACGTATGTTAAAATATAAAATAATATGGTATAAATAAACCACATAAATTGACATTACTACAGTATTAAAGTACTACAGGAGTATTAAAATACTTTTTACCTGGCTCTCAATAATGTTCCAATCTGGCGACAATAAAGGAGCAGACTGGCGTATCTGTATGTGCAGAACCTCTCGGTTATAAAGTCCAAGGATCAACAATCCGCGTTAACTTTCACCTAGATTCAAACCCGCAGAGAAAAGTCTACCTGCTTCGCAGCAGCGACGTGCAGACGCGGGGCTGATCGAAGCCACTGGGCTCTTCCCGTTGGTCGCCTTCGATGAGACTCGGCTGCAAAACAACGCCTTGAATCTTGCGGCTTTATGTCACGAAGTGCGGCTGAAGGATGACAACCTTTGTGGAACCGTAATTCTTGAGTCAAAAAAAGCAGAAAGTGCAACGTCAAATATTATATAACGTATCCAGCCACAGGAATGGACGGAATACCGACATGGAAGGCGGGATTTGTAGTTCTAGAAGGAGCTTCATTTGGACGCCGTCATAGCGCCATGTTGGATGAGGGCAGCACTGGTTTTACTGTAAAACCTCCAGCTGCCATACTTTCTGCATGTCAGACATGTTTTCTTTTTCAGTTTTGACAGTTCAAAGCAAAATGTAATTCACATCTGATCACTTAACATTTCTCACCTAGAATCCATTAGCTAGTTTTGGTTTCAATATCACATGCTTTTGTCTTATTGCAGTTCATTGTGCAGTTTGGGGGGTTATTTAACCATTATATGCCCTTTGCTTGAAGTAATTCACATCCAAATTTACCTGTCTGGTGATAATGATTCAACATTTTCACTTACCTTAACAGTCAACACTTATTTTCAAATATGATTTATCCAGCTGTTGTGTGTACATTGTGAGATAATGGTTCCATCACTCAATTTCAAACACGGCAACATTAACATTATGTGTGACAAATTCCATTAATAATCCAAATGCACCCAGCAATAGTGTACCTTAAAAAAAAGATGGTGAAACTTTTATCCAAACATCTTGAACCAAAACCTTGCTCAAATGGTAGGTGGGTGAATTGACATTTATTGAAAATGTAACACAAAAATATCCAGCAGATTGATGGCATCTTGATGCAGGTTTTCATCAAACATCTGTGTGACAGAAGCGGATTCTTTAACTGTTGGCACACAACGCAGGTAGCCTTGACTTTATCATACACTATCTTGAAAAAGATTGTTTTTTAAATTAAAAATAACTGAAGCCATGTTTGAAAAATGAAGATGCCTGTGGTGGCAAGGCCTCAAATTCCATCCCCTCACTACCAGATCTACTTCATTTCATCATGATCTGTTGGACATTTGAAAGCTTGACATTCAAAAGCAGGATCACTATATATTTGTAATGAAACAACTTGAAAAATGAAATCCTGAGAACATAAAATATATACAGTATGTAGAATTCCATTTCTGAAGGAGCATGCGGGTCGACAATCCCCAGACTTGTGGGATCTCCATCACGCGTGCTGGTTCTGTGTGTCCACACTGAGCTCAGTCCTGCTCTAGATTGTCAGCTTTCCAAAGGGTTTTAGTCCGTCTCCATTGCACTGCTGTGCGTTTCCTTGGACACCATGAGCCTCATTAGTTTTCCGTGGAGCTTCTCAATCTTCTTTACATCCTGAGCCTGGTCTGTCTTGTACTGCAAACACTGTGGAGTGTGAACAGAAAGTGGGTCAGAGATACAAGTCGACGTTTTGTGCATAGTAGCTGTATATTAAACTCTGCTGTGTATCAGCAGAGTTTGCACTGTAGCAACCTTTTTTAGTCTCTTGAGCCATAACACTCTCCCCATTGCAGCCCTTTGAGTATATGTTCACACAGGCAGGAGAGGTTTGCTGGTACCTTGGTAATCTCAGTAACAATTAATACTTTATTTACACAGCTGTGGAGTCTGAGCCACGCTGGAGCCCCACCTGATGGAGAGGAGGACACCAGCATTCGCCCCTTCAGCCTCAGTCAACCAGGGAGGAGCTACAGGTATGGAGTATGCTACCTTGCAGTCGAGTATATTCTAATGCAACACTGAGGTAGAGTATCTCTATGAACTTATTTAGTGTGGTATCTGGTCAATACAATGATGGTTCCAGCAAACTACACAATAAAGTTTCAATGAAATCTATGAACTATGTTTTTTGTCAGGACCTTTACCAGAGACAAACAAGTACAACACCAACTAGGCCTAACACAACAGCTATACACCAATGGAAAATTATATATCTTACCATTTAATTGGTTTGCAGTGATGCTTTTCACACACAGACTTTAATGTTTACCCAGACTTTTACTGAGTACTGTACTGACTGGATTTTCTTGAGACGTTCACTGTCCTCTGAAGACCAGAGTGTTTCGAGGGGCCACCACATATTAGACCACATCTCTGATACCAACTAAAAAAGTCACGTCAGAAGTATCGCTAGACACCGCGGCCATTACGGTTTGTATTCACTTTAAACTTATTGATAAACAGTGTAGAAATCCCTCCAGATGTTAGTCCATACTGAAGCCATTTTAAACAGGATTATTTTAAAACACTCATATCACTTACCACAGAGTTGTCCGTGACTTTAATACAAAGGTTTCCATCGCAGTGTCTATATTTCAGAACCACTCTAACCTGGAGACAAAACAAGTACATAAATGAGCACTTCATGTGTTGCAATCGCCGACGAGCTATGCTAACCATGTAGCAGGCTAACATCGCCCTAACCGACAATGTATAGCTTTGTTTTACCTTCATAGGATCCGTAAGATACAGTTTCTCGGCTGCGCGGGCGAACTCCTCCCAAGTTTGAAAGTGGGGCATTGTGAATTAGTCAAGGTGATTAGTTTAGAGACGAAAACAGTCGGGAATGAGTCGAGCAAAGTCGCTAACTTCGGAACACCACATCAGCAGCAACGTGAACACAGCCAATCAGAGGGAGGGAGAAGTGACGCCATAAGATATCCGGGAGTGTCTTTTTCAAAGTAAAAGTCAGAACATTATTCAACATAAAACGTCCCTTTTAAGGGTTTCTACCCATTATATTTGCACATTGTAGTCCAAAAGTTATTAGTGATTTGAGAAAGAAACATTTGTTGACAACAGTCGCCACTGGACCGGAAAAAATAAAATCGTGAACCCGAGCGACAAAACCTCCGGATATCGCCTCCTAGTGTTCTCTAAAATATATGAACTCATAAAAGCAGCGAGATTTTTTTTTTTAAATACGTAAATTAATAACAATTAAAAAAACAGCCAAATAAGCACACATGCTAGAATCAGTTTTTGGATGCAAAATTTGGATGCACTTCATATAACAGAATCATGGAGAAATGCATGAAATCAAATGATTAAAATTTACTAATACCGCATTATTTTATTTGTATTTAGTAAAATAAATACACCCACAATGTGCCAAGTAAAGTGAAAAGCTGGAGTAGCTTTTGTGTTTATGCCATCATTCGTGGCAAATCATATTTCATATATTTTGTCCATTTTGTCCCCCCCACCCCTTTTTTCACCCCTTTAATCTTAATAAGATACACTATATTAAGGGGGGTGACTGTATAACACCTCTTAATAATACCTCTTAAGGCAGACGTTCTCAATTAATTCATAAAGACCTTCGTCGTCAGTTAACCAGCAGGGGTAGCCAAAGTTCTATTTTATTTTTTATTCTTTTTTTTTAATCATTAGTGTTGGAAAATCACAGTTGTCAAAAAAAATGTTTCGTTATTTAACAGAACCAGTCTTTTTTAGCTACTTATCTGAAGTGCCCCTGTCGTCTTCCTCCCACATTCTCGCTTTATAGCGGTAAATCTGTCCTTGACAAAGATATTTTGAAATGTTGGAGGGGTTTTGTCGCTGAGCCTTGAAAATCTCCTCGACTCTCCTTTGCACTTGCTGCTCAGTTAATAGGTTCAACTTGTGCAAGAGATATCAAAATGCCGACTTATTGACACCTTGAACAGTACAACTGAATGCAGATTGTGACACGTCCTCTAATTAAATAACTTCACAGAATAAATGATGAATGACAAATTAAACACATGTGACCTGAGCTTTTGATATGTATGTACATAAAATAAACATGGTTTGAAAAGCTAACGGAACAATGCAGGTCTCTACAAAACTTGCATGTCACTATGACATGGAACCAACTTTTTCTATAAATAAAAACATATAAGAATTCAAGACGCAGCAGGAATCAAGTTAAGTTGTCAGGGAAACCAAACTGTATTGTCCCCAAACTAAAGTGCTGCATTCACATCCCATGTGAACAACAATCCTATGCATGGTGTAGCTCTTTGGATTTCAGCTCCTCGTAATTCCAAGAATATCTTTATTATTGGTCATAAAAAAGTAAATGCTTATTTTGTTGCAGAGTGTGTGCGGATAGTTGTCTGCCTCGGGTGCTCTGTGAGGGAGCTGGTACTGGCGCCGAACCATGTTCAGGGAACAAGCAGAATCCAAAGAGTGAAGGAATAAAAAAATAAAATGTTCACTTCATATAAAGACTCAAAATCGAACTTTCTAGATGACAAGAAAGGGTGATCTGTCCATCAATCATTTTCTCCGACTCATCTCATCGCAGGGGCAGCAGCCAGGGTGAAGAGGCCCAGTCTTCCCTCTCAACGAAAACTAGAACCTAGAAGCATAACATACCTAGCGTCTCCAGGTTCAGGGTCAGGACCTCCTCCCAGGTGGCCATGCTTGGTGAGGTCAACACTTCACTAGTGGGCACCATGACAAGTTGCTGGAGCCAAATTGACTGTTTTGACTGGAGGCTTTCACTCGGAGAAGGGTGGAATGACTGGAGCTCCTTTTCCGAGAGATCTGGGGTCCTGTTCATTAATATAATATCTGAAAGAAATTGTGCTTGACGTTAAAAAAAAATGAGATGAGAACGCGAATGTAATTGACGTAATGCATCATGAAGCCAGTGTGATCTTATCCATCGCTGTTAAAAGCAAATTTCCGAGTGTCCGTGAAGGCAGCACGTGTTGCAGCGGCAGACCGGTGACAGAGCGGCATTGCGCCGCATCACAGCGACCCTGCTGCGTCAGAAAAAGCCGAGAAACGCTGCGGTTTTCCACTTTCCTCCTCAGTGACTCATTGCCAGCAGCCGAGCTGCAAATCTCCAGAACATGTAGCACACGACTGTTGTTAAATCCCCCCCAAATTTCTTTTTTTCTTTTCTTCTTTTGTACTTTTCCCGGATAGTCCGCCGACTGTGAACACATCTCGACACGCCGCCTGCTTTCATTCATCTGGTCGCGTTGGAACTTTTGGGTGAAAACTAGCGGACAACTCTTTCGTCGTCGATTTCTGAAGGGCTCCTTGGTGGGTGACACCTCGGCACTTTCGACATGAGGTAAGGAGCTCGTGCGAGTGTTTAAAGATGGAAGTGAGTGGGCGAAAATGATGAAAGTGAGAAGAGGAGCGAGGAGGCGAACGGTGGAGATAAGAGCTGCGAACGTTCCCGTCCATCATGGACGCGAGTTGTTTTTCCTAACGAGCCTAAAAATGTTTTGTGCTGCGGTTAAGAACAATATGTGTTTGGTCTGCCTTGACTCTGCTCCCACTCCCACACGAGAAGGATTATCTCTGTGGAGATGGGCATGTCACTCCAGCGCGAATCCTCCCTCTGTAGATGCTACGTTTGTTGCTGGTTACAAGTGGTGAAAGTATCTTGTCAAATGAACCCTCAACGTCGCTTCTTTTGAACCCACCTTTGCTTTATCACGTCAATTACAGCACGCCATTGAAAACCCACTGTCTACTTCCCTTTCAACTCATACAATGGGCAGAATAAACTGTTAAATATGGTTCGTGGTTGTTCAGACGACACCCCACAATTGCTGCTACTGTTATCAGTTGTGGTGCCAATTTTGTCCCCATGTCCTCAGGACCAGTGCTCCTCACCAACAGTAACTTGTCAACATTAATGCTATGTTTCTTCAACGTTTGGTCAAACTGTGTCACTTTATTTCTCATCGTGACCTCAGATCGCAGGAGGTTCCATTTTTATTCCCACTTCAAACGGCTTCTCTAAATGGTCTTGAATTGCTCTGCAACAACCAATAACCAAGGCATTATGAGCCAAGCCATGGAAGCACAATAATAGTAATGCATATCTTTCCTAAGAATAGCGACTAAGGGGCAGAGTCTTATATAATGTGCCGACTGATCGTTGTCATTGTCCTACTTTTTAACACGGCAGGAACTTGTTACTCCATCTGTAAACGTCTTTGTCAAACAACACCTGACTCCACTTTACAAGGTGAAAAAGTCTTGGTAGTTCTCACACCTGTGTTGGTTTGGGTTCGGCTACCAGACCTCCACAGTGAGCTTGTTTTGTGAGATTGTTTACGACCAATTATCGTCTAGCTTTGGTCTGTCTTGGGGACTCCAACATCCATAATGGTGTCACACGTTCATAGCAATTGCGTAATGATTTCACCTATCTGAGGAATGATAGGATGTTCGCCTGTTGGTGTCCAGTCAACACAATGTGAACTAGGTGCAAACACACAGGATACATGTGGATGAAAACTCAAACTCAATTATACAAGAGGCCAAAATTTCAAACATGGTCCATGTCAGGGGCTGAAAAAAACGTTTTATTGAACAATTACTCTCAAGATAGAGGTCGGGGAAGTGACTTTTGCTGTGCATATTTTAGCTTCCAGGTGAAAAAAGTAAAAAATCGGTGTTGGATGTTTGGATTTAAGAATAATATCTGCAATTCATTGCCCTTATTTCTGTCTTTGGTTTCCTCAAACTATGGGCAATCTATGGATGCTACCTACACAAACCTTCCTCTGGCACAGAATAGGATTCAGACAATTAGTGTTAAACTTTATTGTATAACAGCGTTAACTCTTATGTTGTCAGCTCAAATGACTGAGTATGTTGTCTTAAATACATGATCTAACTTGCTGTACGATCATGATTGTGGCTGGACGACCTCCTTTGTGGAGCTCTAATTGAATCCAGCTGCCGGCCTCTCTGTAGGCCAAACTGCGGCTAACAATCGGGCCGGTTGTTTCAAAAGAGCCGCACGATATGTCCGTGTCCCAGAATACAAGTTTTCTGCCTGCTTTCATCTCTCGCCTCCCGCCATGTGCGTGTTATGTACATGACTTGAAACTGAACATCACCGTTCTACGTCAGCAAAAATGTTACTGCTGAAGAAAGGAGTAACGTGTCCGGGAGGAAGGTGATGAGATGTGTGGGCACGTGTGTTCGGGGGGGCGGGGAACAGGTGTGTGTGTGTGTGAGTGGCAGACACAACTGGTTGACTTGTTCTCGTCTGTGCGCATGTCATCGTGTCTCCCAGTCAGGTCTTGATCGAGTTGCAGCATTCTTCTCCTGTGGCTGATTCATCGAGTTTTCTTTGCTGTCATGTAAAGGTGGTCATTTCGAGCTGTGCACGTACATGTGTACAGTGTTATACCCCATTAGATGAGTAATAGTGATTGATACAGTTAGTGCTAGCCTGGAGGTCAGAGAGGAAGCTGACCTCTTCATGTGTGACTCACTCTGTACCCAGTTTAGTCATCAGCTCTCTGGAACATGGCTGTCAGGCCCAAGTGTGAACATTCAAGTGTGCTTTCTTCCCGTCAAAGACACGCGTCTGAGGCGCATTCCTAAGCGATGAGGTCGACCGGGAATACATGAGTGGTCAGTTAATTGGCCTGCGTCGCGTCAAGCCGCACGTACAGCCGATGTCAGCTTATCTGGAGTCCTTAGATAAGTGGCATCGCCACGGTGACGGGAATGTGAAGTGTTGCCGTAATGAACCTTGACAAGGGCGTAAAGGCCCGAGTGCATTCAAGGCCCTGTGGCTGGATAACAACAGCCAATCATGTCTATAAGTGCTAAGGGCTTTAGGAGTTGCTCACCAATCAGAATTGACCCTCGACTGGAAGTTTATCAGTCTCGTTCCCCCTCCAGGTGTGAGACAAACTTTTATTTTAAATGTCTGAAATGTGCTGCAATCTCCAGCTGGAGCTTCAAACATAAATCTCTCATTGGCAGAAGCTCGGTCTGTTTCCCGATCAGCCGATAATCCTCCCAAAACGACTCCTCTGTTGATGACATTCAGATGTAATTTCAACTAATTTTACAGACAGAATGCTGACTCATCAGGCGGAATACCGCCAGTGGGTTGTAATCCAAACTCATATCTGCCTCATTTCAAGTGGTTTGATTATTGGGCTCTTCCCTGCTGAGATGGAAACGATCCCCAGTTGACTTCTGGTGATGAAAAAGTTAAACTCAGATGCGAGCGGAATAAGAATGAGACAACTGCATCTGATATTCCTTTGTAGTCTGGGAGGTTCTGACGTGCACCTGCTGCACCTTCTCAAGTTTCTTTGCTTCAACTTGCCCTGTTTGCGGTTCTGAAGAAGCTCCACCAGCCAATCATTTTCCATTCAGTAGTCCACTTCGGTCAGTTCTAGGAGCTCCACAGATGTTTTCAAACACTCTGTCTTCTGTCCCTTCTGTTCCTTTGCCTGACCTAAAGGAAGGTAGGCGAAGGGTTGTTGCTGGCTATTAGCTGGACACACCCTGCTTTTCAACAGAACTCCCCATTTTCCCACCGCTGTTTTCCACAGTAGACTGTCATTGCTTCTATAAATGACAAATGAAGCCATTTGTTTCTGAAGTGGGGTTCATTTTGAGAATGTTAAGATATTTTGAAATGTATTCAGCTGAAAAATGTGTTCCATTTTTGCCTACACTCGTGTGTCGGCCCTCTTGAGGCCAGAGCTTATACTGTACAAAGCCAGATTGAAAGCTTGATGGACAGCAGGGTTGTGTGTTTAACCTGAGTGGTTCTTCTGGCTGCGCTGTGGGTTTGGTGAGCCTGTGCGACTGACATCAATTCACGGCTGTGAGGAGCTGGAATCTTGAGAACTTGAACAGAGTGATGCACTCGTCACTAGCTACCGTCACTGTCTATGTGTGTGTTTGTTAGTTAGAACCTGTGAAATAGGATGTACGTTTGAATACTGCTGCTGCTGATGTTATTTTTCTCACAGCGGTTCCCCGCACTCAGACTAAAAATCCATTAAACCAGGCAGAAAGCTGTGAAATTACCTGCTGTCATGGTTTGTTTCCAGATGTTTGTCGCCACATTTTCCCTCTTTATAGTTTTAAACAGGTTCAAGTACAGTGTGATGTCGTGCTAGATGACAGAACACACCTCAGTATTGACATGAATCACATCACAAACTGAGCTTCTTCCTCGACTTCTGAGTGCGGCAACGAACAGCTCCTGGGCTGCACCATAACCGTTGCCTTATGGGAATTGTAGTTGAGGTGGAGTGCTTTTTTATGATGAATTGTGGCAGATGTGCTCAGTGTTTGAGAACTTAAGTCGATACTTGAAACAAATGCTTAAAATATCTGAGATAGTTTGATTTCTTTTTGGGAAACCAATCTCATCTACCAAGTGTTGCACGCTCCAGCACCAGTCATGATGGGTTTGTGGACCAAAGTCTGTAAACAATGTGGAGTTAGAACAGAGTTGGAGAGGATGGCAATATATCTGTTAGGGCTGAGGCTAATGGCTATCAGCCAAACACAACAACATGCCTGTTGTGTTGGAAAAAATTGTAAATAGAAATGCATGTTAAATGTTGTTTTGACGCTTCTGTTTTTAATTTTAATTGCAAAAAATGTGGTATGAAAAGTATGTGTCCCAGTTGAATAATGAACACTATGGTGGCTAAGTTCATTGCAGTCCCAATACAAGTCATGCAAATCCAAAGAAAGTCATGGAGGGACCACAGTCAGATCTTTCCATACAGCAGATCTTAATGGTCATGCTGAATGTTCGCGTCAGGGCTGAGCGTGTCAGTGGTGCGCTACTGGCACTAATGAGTGGTCTCGTTGTGGTATTAGATGAGCTGCCTTTTCCGGTGGTTGAGGGCCGTGTGACGTGGCACATGAGCTACGATATAATATGCAGAGCCAGAGATACTTGTCAGACACAGCCGCAGCCTAATAGAAACCCATGACACATTGTGTTGTTTTGTTCGTATCTCAAAACAAGTCAGTATTCTGGCAGGTCAGGCTTTTCAAGTTTGGTGCTCTGTGCTCTGTCTTACGGTGAGATATTCTCTGATGTATAGCAGCAACTTCTTCAGCTCCAGCTGCAGGCATGTGGGCCGTCTTGCCACGTGCCTGTGATTTGGACGCAGCCGGTCGACTCGACATGTTGTGTGGCTCTCTGACCAGCTGCATGCCCATGGTGCGCTCAGCTGTGTGATTTGCTGTGCAGGGGCTTATATCAGGGACAGTTCATGAATGTGTGTGCGCATGGCGATTTCTCCTTCCTGCCCCCCTCACTTCCTCTGGGGTTATATTTATGCCATGTTGGTCAACATTTAGAGAGCTGCAGAGAAAATTAGAGGCTCTGACCTGACGTCATGCTTGACACTGACACACTGTGGCATTTGGGTTGAGACTCTACACGCTGTTCGCTGCGGTTGTTTTTACAAGGTTCATGGCAAATGTTGACATTGATACCTGCTACTTTCTAAAGACCCACCAGTCCGTGAACACAACTGTTTTCAATGGAGGTCAGGTTTCCACACACTTACCTGTTGTTATCTCAAGGGAACAGAATAACCTTAAGCTCCTTCAGCATAATCAGTTGTGACCTTTTCTCAGCTCAACAACATGGTAATTTCTAATTTGTGTTGCACAACAACTGGAGCTCTAGATGCAGTACAACATACTGACAGTCAAACTCGTGTAATATACGATATATATCTTTTATATCTTATCAAAGCGGCGCTAGGATGAGTTCACACTTTATAAGGAAGTCAACTGGTCCTCACAGCAGTCGCTGAACAGAGCCCTCCAAAGGGCCAGAGAATATTTGTAAAATTTGCTTATTGTTCCTTAAAAACTGCACACACATGAGTAACTACACATTCCATCATCTGTCATGATTTTCTCACTGTGTTTGGATCAAATGAATGGACAGCTGTTCTTTAGTCCGTTAGCAGCTTTATAGACCTTTCCAAGAAGCCTCCGCCGCCGTAATGTCGAACATTACCAGACACAACAACTTGGATCAAAGCTCGGGGAAGAATTCAGCGGTGTTCAATCCTGCCAATAAAACCCTTTTCCACATGTAGACTTCAGCCAAGCCAAATCTTTTGTTGTACCAGAAACTTGCTGCTCATCTTCGAACATCTGTTTTCCAAATTACGTTGTGACTCTGTTGTTTTCCTATGTAATTTCATTTTAAACATGAAAGGAATTTCTGCATATTCTAAGTTCTGCGAAGCCTTTGCGGAATATGTTTGGCGGGATTTGTGCAGGGGGGAAATAGGCCAACGGAAATAAACAGTTGTTTATTTACAGAGATTTTATAGGGTTCAGAAAGTCTTATGAATTCCTGACTTGGAGGAAGTGCTGTCTCGCGACGTGACTTTGGAGAAGTGGAATAAAACCCGAAGGCACTGGGAGGTTGTCATTTTTGGAAGTCACAGCTTTTGCAGATGATGTCCTCTTTTCACACTGGTTCGGACTGTTGCTTGCGGAACTCAAGTGGCGCATTCCGGATGACATATGAAGAGACGGACCACTTCTGATTGGAGAGTGATTTACGTTTTTATTGTTACCAATTCAATTCAATTGATATCAAAACTTTCCCCTCTGATTCATTGTTTCTCTATTGCATCTTTATTGACCGCCTTACGTTCCACGTTTTTTTTTTTTTGGGAGGGGAGGAGGATGATGCTCCACCACTCCGCCGTTTAAAAAAATCCATACGTTGTTCGTGTTCCTTCACTCATCTCTGCATGATCGTCCAATTTGGGTCCGATCTCTGATGGTCAAGGTGGAATAATGATTTCCTGACATAACTCCCAAACTTAAGCATTAGCAGTCAAAAATCTAATGATGATCGACTGCAGCTTGTTGTTTTTGCCATGTTCATGAATTTTGTTGAGTGCAAAAACGTTTTATTGACAAGTGTCGTAGCATATCGTAACAAGGAAATGGACAAGATTCTTTATCTTCTCTGGATAAGAAAAGGAATCAATGAAACAGAACCATGTAAACATGCTAGTCCTGGAGTTCAAACTTAGTGTGAACATAATCTCACTTCCCCCTCTATCTCTCTGGAATACTTCCGTCATCAGAAGCCGTTGTCCTGGCAACACAACAAAGTTGCCTCATCGACACTCTTTTGTTGAGCGGCCGCGGCCTCGCTCGATCATGAATGAGAAATAAGAGTTGCATTTCCAGGAAGGCAAAGGAGGGTTGGGAAACGGGTCGTGCTCTCCTGTGTCAGGCCTCATTTGCTCTCTATAATGAAGCGGCCGACACAAACCTCTCCTTTCCACCCAACGACAGAGGTGCAGTGGGATCGTGTGACAGCAAGTCTCTACAATTGGCTGTACTCAACAGTGCAGACCATGGGGGATGGACACTGACCGGCTGGAGAGGACCGTGTGTCTCTGATAGAATTCGACACCAGGCTGTAATGCAATAAAGTAACCAGATATCTCGACTTTATCCATAAGATATTGTTTTTGTTTTGTTTGAAGCTTAAAATTTGAAGTTAGATCTTCAACAATTTGCCCTATTTAATGCGCTATTCACGAAAGTTGCATCATGTTTTGTCACTCACAACTTACAAATTACTTCAACTTAAGATATAATAATTTAGACTCGTGTACATAAGCAGTGTGACACATTTTTGTGTTATGACATGCTTAATATTTTGTTATTACACTTGGTGCCTGTGAAGATTAGGTTTGTTGTCCTCGCAATTTTCAATGGAACAACAGTCATCTGACGGTGTATGCGATACATTAATTTTCCACAGAACTTCCTTGTACTTCCTTCTTTCTGAGAATCTGTGAGTATGAAATGACGAAGTGGACAAAAGCTGTCAGCAGACACTTGAAGGAGGCTGAGGACAACTCAAACGTGACGAGAACGTTGAGTAGGGAAACATTTTAGTGGCCTGTACGACAATTGGTAGCGACATGAACGCACTGGTCTCTGGTTCTAATGGACGACTTGGTGGCAAAATGTTTTTTTAATTGCTTCTCATCGAAGTGAGACACAGAGCGAGTCCCTGGTGGAGAGGAAACGTGGCGGTGTGTCCGTGTCTGTGTGCGGCTGCTCTGCTGAATTATTCATGAGGGTTTATTTTGTAGTCTGCTCACGGCAGCTCTGTCTTCTTCTGTCTCTTCATGTCCAGTAATACTAATCGTTAATACTTCCTTTTGATCTGACAACATCTGCTTGAAAGTTTCAGTCAGTAAAGTTATATTACCTTGCCAGTACTGTAAATTGAAGTAAACTGTACTGTATTGGATCAGGAGTAGAGTAACTTGAATTGTCAAAACCCATCTGTTCCAACATTAAAAAATGAGAATAAACAGTGAATTTGTTTGGAACTCGAACGCAGCTTCAGGCGCCCCAGGCGACAGCTGCTCCTGCCCGAGCTGTGGTCAAACCTTGTCTGGGTCTCGACCCTCTAATCCTGCTTGGCTATCATCTTAACCCTGCTCCTGCTGATAAACTAACATCTTACACCTAAATCGCACCGGCTCTCACAGCAGGTAGCCGCTGGTGTGTTTAAGGACCTGGACACTAGGTGCTGAAATATTGAAATATTGCTCTTGAAAACATTGAAGCATTGGAATTATATTGTTAGGGTCTAAATGAGATTTTGTTTTTCCAATTTTCACTTGTTTTTGTTCTAGATAGTTTTATTTCCATTAGAATTCATGTGATTTCTTCCTGAATTTGCATGTTATTAGTTGATCGATTAGTTCCCTTAGCTCCGTTTCTGTGGTTTGAGACCAGTGGAGAAAGCTGTAATCTGACTAATGTTTACCGCAGAGATTAACCTGTCCGAGCTCCTAGTCCAATAAGAGGCTGGGCAAGCAGAACAAACTTCACTGGTAGATGTCTGGAATGACTTGGAGGTGATCAGCGAGAGTGTCTCTGGGCACTGATAAAAGAAATGGTCTGTAGAGGAAGTCCACGTCTGGTGCGGTGTCAAGCTTTTAATCATACTACAGGTCATCTTGCATGGTTGACCTGGCCACTGCTTCACCATCTATAGACCAACACTGTACTAGAACACGGCAGTTTCTGTACTCTGAGCCCACGAACCTGATGAGCAAATAGTCGACTTTCTTTTTAAATTAACCAAGGATTTCACATCACAGGTTCGGTGAGACGATGACTTTTATTTTGGACTGGATCAGGAATTTCCGATATGGGCCATGCAGCTTTGTGTCTAGCGCTGACATGTGACCTCTCGTGGGGGTCGGCAGCAGTTTAATTTGTTTTTACGATTTGCACTGTAAGTAATTAAATGACCCCAATTAGTCAAATGCAGTTTCGGCTTCTCCACCAGGGCTGAGTGTGTGTGTGTGTGTGTGTGTATCATATTCCCTGTGTTGTATTGTCAGTGCGAGTGCTGCCCCGTCACCTCGAGCAACAGATGTCATTGGAAGTAATAACTGGATGAAGCTCAAGTGGCAGTCAGTAACCGTCCTGTCAAACTAAAGCTCCCCGACCCGGCTGCCAGCAGAGCCGAGGGATTGGTGGAGGAAAGCAAACTCGACGATGTCACTGGTTGCGGCGTGTTGGATGACAAAATAAACATCATGGAGCGGATTAAGTAATGACGTAGATTGGTTTATTGGATTACGTTGGAAAGTATAACGTATGTTAATTTCATTTCAGCTTTGGCTTTCAAACGGTCTGCTGGAGGAGTTTGTTTGTGCGGAAATAAGGGAAGTGCTTGAAATTTGGAAATGTTTAAGGAAAATACTCAGGATAATACTGCAGCACAGCTGGGTGCCCTTTCACTGTAACTGTCGCTTTTCCACCACATGCTCCCGGTGTCAGTCCAGGGTTGGAGTGGCTTCGGAAACACAGGTTTGGCCCCCTATTGGCCAAATGTTGAAACAGAAATACATGTGTGATAGATTTAATTTTAAAAAGATGTCTTCTATTTTCAATCTTTTCGTGTAAAATTAAGTTACCTTAAATGTTTGTTACTTATTTAAACCAAATTTATGTTCTAGTATTATAGATTTTACATATACGACTGAATATATTTTACGTTTCAGCATGTATTTATGTTACATAGCATAGTATTTATAATACATAGCATATTACATCACAATTTACATTTTAAAATAAATATATAGTTTATTGTTCTTAATTTTCATATTATATACTTTTCAAATTTTATAATGTATCCCATCTGTATATTTGAAACCAAACTAATCCATATAATGGTCCCCTTTATTAGTGCCCACCCTGCTTTTTATCAATTCTAATGAAGACCAACAATTCTGATAGCACAGTAGAGCTATGAAAGAGCAGCGAAGAGCTCACCTGGGAAGAGGTTTCTAGCTTGGTAGCTTCAGAGGAAGAGTCAACTCTACATCAATATGTCCATGTATACAAAGCACAGATGTCAGTTAAGGAAATAAGAGAAGGGAAGCCATGGGGAGGAAATAGAAGTGCAAAGTGTTCATCTGGAGCTGTTGAAAACACACTTGGCTGCCTTCTTAATGTAGGACAAATGCTGCTTCAGGATAGAAAAAGAAAAAAACAAAAGCCCCGCCGGGATGCCGTTTAGGAATTTTACAAAACTTCCTACAAGCACTAGCAGATTTTCTTATCATGGCTGGTGATATTGTCTTTTTTGCACTGGAACTGTGGCCACAAAAAACCAACTGCTTGTTCATCTGTCGCTCAGTGTGTCACAGAAACATTCACTTTTCCAGTTTGGTGAGGAGTTGCAGTGGCGATAAGAATGTTGTCAGCTGCCAAATTACGCACTTGTTCTGCCATCTATTAATAGAACAATACTACATCAGCAACTCGCATATATCAAGAATGATGAGTCACTCATCATTCAAGAGCTATCTCTTCTCTTCTGCAGTTTGAAATACATTTGAATTCATTTCCAAATGAAACCACTCGTAGCAGATCTGGCTCATGAAACAAGGAAAGTTCAGTGCGGCTGACTCGATGACCCTCTAACTTAGTAAAAGCAACAGTTAGTGTAGAGGGGGGAGGACAAGCAGCTGTCGGGCAAGTGAGAGGACAGATGGACAACCACAGCAACCACCTGTTGACGTCTGTGACGGCAAATCTACCCACAAAACAAACGCTTTGATGGGTAGCTTTTGTCAAGACGTGTGCTGATGTACAGTGGTAGCTAACTTTAGCTAGCGATGCACATTTGTTCTCTGGTCAGTCTGCAGTCGGATCTTGAGAGTGCTGTAGTTTTGAGTGCCTTGTTTCACTGCTTAAACTTTGTGTTTATTATCATGTTTTATGTGTGTGTTGAGGGTTCTCCCCAGCATTTGAGCAGCGGTTGTTGTTTTTGTTGGCAATTAGTCAAGTGTGACTTGCATTGAGGACTGTTACAAACGGATCTATCTTCAATTACTGTTTCTACGATCAGGTTTTTTTTTTTTATGTAACCTAGCGCAGGCCTGCTGTAGCTAAATCTAGTCTGCGCACGCATTAGGTATAAGTGGCGATTACCCCTGCGTTCATGTGGTTCTGCAACCTTTTCATTAGTGAATCACCATGTTCAGTAATCTGTGGCTTTTGTGCTGAATAAAATGTGACTTCTGTTGTGTGAAGTTTAATTCTCGTGTGCGTAACGTCACACGCTTTCTGCCCGACCGACTTATGTTCTGGTTCAAGTGTCAGTGACTGACAGCAAGCAAGTGCTTGAGAGCTCTGGGATATTTGCAGCTTCATGTCGACCGATGAAGGACGTTTTCAGGAGAACATGGTCAAGGCAGGGAGCCACCAAGGCCACCGTCTTCCCGATATTGAAAGATTGTGCCAACCTTACTGGTTCAGAGAATCACTCCATATAATACTACCCATGTAGAGAGAAGCCAGGAAACGGAAGTAAGCGTGACGCCGTACCATGGTCGTTTACATGTAGTGGAAACCCTGGAACCTATTGAGTTGTGTTCATCCAAGCGAGTCTCGATGACTCCAGGGTTACCGAGGATGACTGAGCTGCTTTGTTGGTGGTGTATGCAGTGATGATATACGTATTCTATTCAATAGAATGTGGGCCAGAGTTGCTCACACTGCTGCCAGGGTTTAACTTGCTCAGCAGGAAGGACAGACCTCGCACACTTGACATTGGTGTTAAGTGCTTTCAATTGACTAATCACAATGAATCTAGAACCTTTCAGTTTTTGTCATTGGCATTTGAACCCACAACCTTGCACATCATAGTTAGTTTCAAGCATCAGTGTTGTGTGTGGTGCTGCAGTTGTAAAACTGCCGCTTCAGCCTTCATTAATCTGTGAGCGGTGAACCACATCAGGAGCCATCATCAGCGATTTCACAGTCGCTTGACAAGATCCTGTTTGTAAAACAATAAAAAAAAAATCATCGTTCCTCAATCACTGCTGTCTTTGTTCATTCATTTACATGGCGCTCATCTCCTCACCTTCCTTCTCCCACGCCTCCCCCCCCTCCGTTTCTCACACCCACTCGAACAGATGGACGAGTGTTCTACAGTTCCAATTTGCAAACGCGGCCAATTTATTCAGGCCCTGACATCATTCAGGAAGACTGTGTTTATCCACAAGTGTGTGCTTTCCAGATTTCACGTCTCACTTGTTGTTCGGCCTCAGCAGCCAACAGATCCAGGTCAAGAATTTGTGGCTCTAATTGCGGCTCACGCTGAAGCGATTTCATTCAATAAATCAATAACGTTATGATGTTGTGATGTATATTTTAGCGCCAAACTATTGTTATATGCTTTAGTTGCGTCAAAGCGTGACTCTTTAGTTGATACATGTCGTTCCATTCTGGGCCTCTCACTCTCATCAGGCCAAAAGGGCACTTTATTTTTCATGGGGTTGATTCACGAAGCAAATTCAAACCGGAATGTCAGGTCTGACTTCAAATGCTGACCCAGTTCCGCCTCTAGTCGTCCTCCCTCCTGAGGTGCCAATCTGGCATTAGTTAGTCAACATGTCGATTACATTTTTCAGTTTAAGACAAGAGTCATTTAGCAGGCAGTTCTCTGCTTACACTGATCGGCAGAAACCGGTGCCTGCAATAGTAAGTTCCGCTTGATAAACTCTGAATTAAAGCATTTTTATCCTCTCACTTTAACAAAAACAACTTCCCTTCCAAGCATGAAAATCTCACAGATTGGGGGAGTTTTTCTTCCCACAGCAATGGAAACAATGTCTGTGTGAGTATTGAGGGGGAGCATTGGCGGTGATGCTGGATAGAGGACTAATAAAGTGGCGTTAGGAGGATCCCGGCCTGAGTTCTGTAAATATTTGCCCTAATTGAGAAAGTGCAAAGTTAAGCAGGCATCAGGTGAGAGGAGGAGAGCTGGACGTTTAGACGGCGGATGCTTTGTTGCTCTTGCAGAGTCTTTGGCCAGGTTCCAGTTGTCTTTGTGAAATTCCTTTCTGAGCCGAGATCTCTCTGTAAACACCAACTCTGCAGACCAGTGGTGGGGCTTCACATTCGGGCCTGGGACTGTTGCCAGGGGCCAGCAGTCACTGAAGCTCGATGTCGATTTGTGCTCCGGTTAAAGGCCCATTTATGCTCCCTTTACATATGAAATTGTACCTGTCCTTTCTAAAGTATGTGCCCATGCGTTCTTTGTGTTGGTATCGCTCTTCACCAATATATCCACCAGGGGGAGCATCCCAGAGTCAAAAGTTTAAGTGAAGTTTTGTTTTTATTTTTACGACAAACTCCAAAACAAACATGGACACAAAAGAGGAAACAGAGTCAGCGTTGTAGGAGGTGGCGGTCGGTGAGGTCCATTCTCCATCCAGAATGGTCACTATAGCAGCTCTTGTATTTCATATGACCTCAGCGTTGGAATATTAGACCACAGGTTGGCCTCTCTTGTTGAGTCTTCACAATGGAATGTGCAATAAGATACACAACACTAACAGCCTCCTTGGTCACAAAATTGTTCTGACTCCGGCTGCTGGGTTTCATTTGGATCCAATCTGAGGGTCATAAATCACAGCAGGTACGAGTCCCGAAGGAATGTGTGGTTCTGAGTTTTCCCTCAGATTTTTGGGAGCTGAGTTTAGCAATGTAAAAACAATATCGATCTCTATCTCTACGTCTATCTCTATCTCTAATCACATATTTGTAACTTATCTATATAGCATGAACAAAATATTTTACTTATCATTGACAGAAATACAAAGTGTATTTTATTTTGTTTATTTAGTCTTATTTTAGTCTAAATAGTTATGTAGTTTTAATAGGAGGAAATACTTTTCATTTATTTTAGTAAATTTACACCTTTTATTCAGTCTCATCCGTGTTTTAAAAAGGACGGTACAATCACTGCTTCACCTCTTTCCAGTTCTCATTCTTTAGTGAATATTCGATCCGCTTCTCTATTCACTCCTGTCTTTTGTTCAGAGTCTTCCCATCTCCTCCACCTCACTCGGAGTCAATCTGCACTTTTTATCTCCTTGAAAGAGCTGCCGAGTCGCGTAATGACAGACACGGACACAGAAACTGCTCTAATGTGTAGTGCTGTCCACTCCCAGCGGTTCAGACAAATCCCAATTTGGAACCTGCACCTTGCTCACTGGGCCAGTAAATTGGCAATCTCTAGGTGATGGCGGTGTTATTTAGTGAGAACATGGGAGCTGCTGCTCAGGGAGGAGAGGGACTGGGTATATGCCATCAAAAAAACTATGATAATTTATTTAAATTTTAAAGTGAAATACTCTGATTGAGTGAGGAACATTCAGGAGTCTAATCCTTTCGTGGACACCTACCTGAAACCCAGCTGTAGAGCTGTTTCTTGGTCGACTGAGATCATCCAGGTCTCCTTTTGTGACTTCCTTTGTGTTCTAATGCCGACTGGATATGACCTATAATACAAGTGATTCAGCAACAAGTAGTGAAACCGTGATGGTCAACTTGAACTGCCCCGAGTGACTATCATCTGTTAAAGACCGCTGGCCTGTTTCTCTCCTGTTGGAACGAAGAGTGTATCGCCATAGTGACGGAGCTTTTGGTTGTCTAGCGTGAGAGGTGAGCTAAGGGGAAGCTAGAGTGTAAGAGAGAGGACCGTGTGAGAGAAGTGGAGATGCCAATGCAGGGAGAAAATGGGCTGCAGGGAAGCTGATGAATGAATGGAGAGCATGTTTGAGATTGTGCCGGTGGGAAACCTTTAAGGACGTTCTCTGTTAAATTGTGGAGCGTATTTTCCCCTGCTTTCCTCCACGTTTGCGGCAAGTGCTACCTTAAAACTATTGATATTAATACTGATGACAAACACATTTGCCAGGTGTCAGCGCAATGTAACAAGGCTGAATTCAGAATGGTATGATTCTCTATAGACTGGAGATCTGTTAACCCTAACACCCTGTGTTATAAGGTCAACATGTCCTGTGTCGGTCACTTGTCTGTGAGTGATGACAGTGTAAATGTTCAGTTCTGTGATGTAGCAATTTTTTACAGTTAGGCTTTAAATAAATCTGCTTGAAAATTGACTTTTTAATATATGATTATTTATGTTGTGCATGTAAAGAAATTATGGAAAAGCAATATTTGCATCTATAAAAGGCACACTGTTGGGAATTATTACAGGTGTGACCTAAGGCCTCCTCTCACTTGATCGTAATACCTCACAAGAGAGGCGTCCTCTAGTGGATTTTCTGGATACCCAGGATCATTGGGTCTACAGTGAGTCTCTCCCTGATGTTCTCACCTATTCTCTTAAGGACAATCCGGAACCTTCAGGGTAAACCCAACACCTGTGAAAATGATTGGAAAAATTCTCGACTTGTGAAACGGCATTGACCCCCGCAAGGGTGTCGTTCATTGCTTCGGCCAGAAATGGGTGACATGGTTGTGGAATGTAACCACGAACATTTTTTGCTTCCCTGCAAATTATTAGGCAACAAAAATAGAGCTTGTGTACTATTGTTGTTCTCTCATATTCATCATCATCATCCCACTGCCAACAGGACCCTGGTTCATTCCAACCCTAGGTGGTCACTTCATTCTTTTCATCATGAGGTGTATCATGTTCTATTATGAGCAGTTGCGCTTCATCTTGCTTGTTTCCTCTGCTGCATGGTTCACAGTCGTGAGTCCGGTAGAGACTCCCACAGTCTCTGATGCTCCTGTTATGTTTGCTTTCCATTATGAAATATCGACAATGTCAATGTCTTCAGTAAAACCTGTTAGTATTTGCTCTTAAACTTGTTTAAACTGGTGTTGATGCATGTTTAATTCGGCCTTTATTAAAACCTTTGGTGTTCATGCACCGTGCAGATATTGACCCGGACTGTCTGAGCCTTGACAAGAATCCATTGATGGAGGATTTTCCGTCTTCCATTTCATATATATGTCTCTCGTCATAAGCCCTCAAGGGCCAGAAAGCCTTCAGTGTTTTTCAGATATGGATGAAAAGAAGGTCATACGACTCATGACTTTACCACTGTGGGATCAATAAAGCTGTTTGTTTGCACCGTAAATAACTCGGACGGCAGACAGAGTCCTTGTCATTATATGTGTGTGTGAGTATATTTCCTGTTTGCTCGTCAGAGCATCATGTGAGGTCCAGTTTTTAGTTGATCCTTTT
The DNA here is from genome assembly GCF_027744825.2 of Synchiropus splendidus. Classification (NCBI taxonomy): domain Eukaryota; kingdom Metazoa; phylum Chordata; class Actinopteri; order Syngnathiformes; family Callionymidae; genus Synchiropus; species Synchiropus splendidus. Next base: position 6,412,308 of record NC_071345.1, on the reverse strand, counting down.
TTTGAAATCCTATTTCAGGCCTAAAGAGCTCTCCTGAGCTCCATAACATGTACTGTTTCAACCTCCTCTTATTCAGAAATGACAAATTAATGCAGCGAGGAGAGAAAGTAGTCGATGTGGTACAAATATTGGCTCTCAAGGCTTTGGTCAGGGAGTGCTGTATCGGTGTGTGATGGACTCATGAGACCCCCACATGCTGGTCTGGAGACAGCCCAAGCTATTTAAGAGCTGACCTACTGGCGCGGTGAACATGAACGACTCGTTTATCCAGAAAAGACACACCAGATACCTTTGAACTCCGACCCCAGTGGCGCTTGCTCACAAATCCTCTGACCTACATATCCTATTAGGGCCAAGGCCACATGTGAGTGAGGGGTTGAGGGGATGCCACTGATAAATCTCTCAGTGTGTGTCTTTCTCAGAAATGCATGGTGCAAACAGGGGCGAGCTGCAGTGTAAATAGTCTGCGTATTGACCTGAAACACCTGAAAGTGTTGGCGTATTGACTCGCCTCATGTTGTGTTTCGGGCTCCCTGCAGGATCTCTCAAGACACTGTTAATTTATTCAAGCTCTTCATTGATCCAGCGGGCTTTTAATCAATGCTGCTCTTGAGTTCTGCCAGAGAGAGAGTGGCTGTGATTTTAGCCTGGGATTTCATCCGAACAAGTTGATTCCTGCGTGGTCAGTCAGCTAATGAATATTGTTGGCTGATTAGGTTATACTTCACATTTTAACGCCAACTCATTTCGTGGAATTACAAGGCAAAAAAAGTGAAAACTTCCCATCTTTTTGCCCATGATGTCAGGCCTAATAAATGATACTATTTTGAAGGTTCTCACTTTATCAGTCCATTGGGTCAAACAGTACTTAAAGTAAAGTCCGAAAACAGAAGGTTCCAGATGCACACACACAGTCTGGACACAAAAATGCCAAAACAGAAGTATGTGTGTGCAACATCTGACTTTAGCTGGATTACATTGTTGTGCTAATGCAGGGGTTCTTAACCTTTTTTATGCTGGGGCCTACCTTTCCGTGAACAAATGGACCAGGGGCCCATTCAAGTAATAGTACTGATTCATTACTCTTGATTTAATTCGTGACCATATTTAATCTATTTACACGCAAACAACCCAAAACCTTGTGAAATGACATGAAACGTGATCATTGCAAAGATATTTGTTAGAGAAAAGTCCAACCAGCAGCAGAACCAGGTCATGTTCATCAAATTATGAAAGAAAAAAAGAAAAAAAATACGCTTGATGCAAACTGTTGAGAAAATTGGAAAAACTCAATGAAATTCTGAATATGTATATATATATATATATATATATATATATATATATATATATATATATAAAAATCTAAATATCATAAAATAAAAAAAATATATTTTATTCTCCAAAGAAGAGATAAGGTAAGTGTAAACTGAGCGTCTCGCGGCCCTCATGGGCCCAAGTTAGTTTTTGATAAGAGTTTGATTTGCAGTAATCTAATTTATCTGTCTGAGCCATTATTCCTAATCAATAGAAAATAATATTGTTTCTGAATGATTCAAGAAAGTTTGCTGCTTGGCCCCTTCCTGTTCTACATGTTTTCCCTGTCTGACAGAATATACTGTAGTTTTCTTGATGAGGTCAACAGGGATCTTTGGAAATAGAACGGTCCTTGCTGAGTCTGGATGCGGGTTGCTGAATCATACTTTTTTTTTTTAAATAATTTTTTGCTCATTAGATTCTTATTAGCTGCAGAAGTATTCCACTACTCTATTAGCACTTTAGCTAAAGTCTGACATTTAATATTAAAGAAATAAAAATTTGTTTTAAAATGATATCAATGTTGTGTGAGGCTTTCTATTTCTGGATGGCAGAAAAACATTCTTCAGGAGGCGGCTGCCCTCCTCTGCGACCCTCGACTCCAGAACCATATGCACCCCCCACCGCTGACTCCACTTTTAGCCCTGGCTCCAGCAAGTTGACCGAGCGAGTGGGTGGGTGACGGCTCCAGCTGGCCCTGCATGTGGGTGGGTGCTGTGCCACTGTCACTGTCTGTCTAAAGGCCGCTTCACTTTCCCCCTCGAGTCAGTCGCCAAGCAGCTGCTCGCTCAGCCAGTCTGTTCGGAAAGTGGACCCTTAAAGAATCAGATCAAACAAACCTCCGACTTCTTTTATTTCATCGGCACCGGTGGAGGATTCCCCCTAGTCCGACCGTCCAGGATGACTCGTGACTCGTAAGTTTTCGATGAACTGTATGAGCCATTTGATCAGTTCCAGTAATGTAACAACCCTCAATAGTTGGGCTTTAAAAACAGCCACCCTTGCCAGATACTTGAGTATTTATAGAGCTGCAGTGGCTGTTAAACTCCTCAGAGAGCAATCTGAGGGGTTTCTCTCTTTAAGTGTGGGACCGGTCTCACCCTGAGATGACGGGGCACTTTTCTCCATCACAGTCTCTGGAGCAGCTGTCGTATCTCTTAAATGGGCCTGTGGAGCAGGGGAAGGTTCTTAAAGCCATTTTGCTGAGTGGCTCCTCGGGTTATCGTGCGGGACCACTCTCACCGTGGCGGCGTTGTGTGTCCCGGTGATGATTTCAAACTGTCAACTCGCTGGATGATTCACTGTGGATGACACTCTAGTGGAAGTGTGTTGTGGCTTTGTGTTAGATGAGATACGGTGTAACAGGGTGCCTCCTTGCAGTGTAATCATTCACACACAAGGCAAGTGAGACAGATACTCCAACTATTTTGATAGTACTTCGGTAGCAAGAGATTACCCTGGATAAATTACACTGAAAGTTGACAGATGATTTGTGTCTCTTACCAAACCGTGAAGTGCCATCCAAGAATGACCCTATAAAGCACCTATTATATAAACTGTTTTTTTTTGCTGACATGGAAAGTAATGCTTAAAGAACATTGATATTTTAATGCTTCATTGCCGTTGGACATATTTGGTTTATTCAATTCATGTGATGCTATTTTTTTTCTGACCTGCTGCTCTGGCTGACATACTGATGCAAATGCTTGTCATGTACTTCAAACGGCGAGTGTCCTCCTCTCAACTGTACTCGACCCATTTATATAAATTGGAAGTCAACTCACTCAACAAATGTTCCACACGTGCAGCCTCAGTATTGCCCCCTGAGCTGGAACTTCCCAGCAACAATGACATAATTGTCAGCAGCAGCAGCGCCGGTCGAATGACGGACAGGCAGAGTTATGCTGTCACCCCATCGAGAGCATCCAAGTTTGACACAGTTAGTCTGCTCTTTTGACTTCTCAGTGAGTCATCCTCAGCTATCACCTTTGGTGTTGTGTGGATTTGACGCAATATTTATGCAGTTAATAAGTGTTAAAATCAGTTGTTGGTTCTTAAAACGGAGGCGATACACCATTCAGTTGTGACTCCTCTAAAATCTTGTGCTTCATCATTGGCTTCATTGTGCCACTTAGAAAATAAAAAAAATAAATAAATAAAGGCTTCAGGATTTATGAGAATTTTCTCATGAAAATTTCACCATTTGACTGCAGGTTATCCCCAACACTTTTACAGTCTGAGCGGCTGCACAGTCAAACTGGTAAAATCAGATATATTATTGGTTTCTCTCACGTAAGATGATCCGTCTTTATCTCTGCAACTCCATAGGGCTGCTCTTGAGTTCTGCTGCCGCAGCGATAATAAAGCCTCCATCTACGTTTCTCGCTCTCTAAACCATCTGTATTGTCAGGTGTAAAGTGATGCCTTTCTTCCAGTTCACCTGATATTGAAGCTGACTGAGATTCTTTGTTGTTAACGGGAGAAAAGCAGCTTGACCTTTGTCCTGATGACTTTTTTTTTGAATGATTGAGATCATGATAAATGGTAAATGAAGTGGTTGACCTCAAAGTCGAGCAGTGAGCACATGATTGGTTAGTGAATGATCATCCATCAAGTTCTCAGTTTGTCACCTTGAGTGAGAAGAGTATGACTTGCTGATGTGAAGTGAGCAGAAAGATTCTAGCGTAATGGAAAGACTTTTTTTTCCTTTTATTTGTAGTCATCGGAGCGTTTTTCTTTTTTAAATAATTCAGGAAGCCAGTGTCTGCAATATTTCTCAAAGAAAATGTATTTTTGTGTGATTTTTTTTTAATATACATTAATAAATTCCTCAACAACATCTAAAATAATATGTTCTCATTTTGAATAGTCGCCAGTAATCATTACAATTCTAATATATTCCTAAAGTAACTATAGACTGAATTGTCATTGAAACGAAAGACTTTTTTTTTTCTTTCCTTTTTCTGATTTTGGAAAAACAAGCCTGACAGAAAACCCAGGAACGGTGGTAGGAGGCTGCAGCCCACCGTTAATCTTAATCCCAAGTATGACAGGAAATTCTTTCTCTCATCCCCTCCTGTGATCCCCCCTCATCCTTTCCTCCCTCGCATCATCTGTGCTGCTATAAGAGTCCGCTGTGATTACAGGTGTCTCACGCTTCTCTCTCATTTCCCTCTTCCTCCTCGTCCATCATTGGCCTCCACTCCCTGTAATCGAGCCTCATCGCTCTGGTGGGCAGTTCGAGACTGTGCTTAACCAAAGTGTGACAAACTGCTGGACCTGCAATCGGTCCGAGCTCCCTTGTGGCGCAGGAGGAATACATGTTCCTTCCCGTGCCGTCCTTAGAAGAGCCCTTTTTACCGTCATCTCGAGCCGCTCTGATCGGTTTGACGCGTCACCAAATGTGTGTAAGCTTGAGCAGACTGATGGAAGTGACTCACGTGTTTGACTCAGAGGCTCAGATAAGCAGACCGCTGGCTTGAAGCTTCAGCTTAGCAGCTGAAATCGCATCTCTGTCCTGGAGCACTTGTTGTCCTGACCTCTGAGAGTGTGGAACGACCTTCCCTCGCCGCTCTGTCATTGTGATTCCCCTGTTAGCAGGCATGCAAGTGTCTGTCTGGGCTCTCTGTCCTACCCTGAAAACACAAATAAACACAAGACAAGCAGAGCATCGGAGTTGAAGTCACACTCTAATGTGAGGTTGTGATGTTTGGCTCGCTGGGTAGTGGCAGAGTTATTGCCTTTATTTGGTTCCTTTGGCCCGATCCCGGGATCTACCTGCTTTGGATGAAAGTGTTAGACAGGGGGTGGGGCTGTCAAACCCACACTAGAAGCACAGATACCTGGAAAAAAGAACATGGGCAACTGTTGTTGTAGGCAAGGATGTGAATACAGTCGTCTAAAAATGAGAAATTTACGGGTTATTTGTAATTTATTTTGAGGGGTAAAGGTGAAAGCCTCAAAAGCCTGGTTGCTGGATAAAGCATGACTGAGTAAAACTATGTATGGGTTAATGGTTTATTTAGTCATGGGTTCCTCATTTGCTGCCACCTGGGCTAGCAGATACTCTTCCTAGAGTCTACAACCAACATCATTCACATCATGTACACGTATATAATTCCTTTGAACATAACTGATCTGCACACTGTATTTGTTCGGGTCTAGTTTAGCCATGTGACCCCTAGTGGCCTGCCTGGTAACACGACCACGGCGATCTCTCACGTACTGTATTTTTGGTTTTGAAGCCGAAGGTTTTGTGAAACATGATAAACGCAGCGATGTTGCACATATGCCGGGCCTGTAGGTGGCGTTGTGATTTTCTAGCGGCAAAGAAAGAAGGGCATGATCAAGGAAAACGACATTACTGTGGACCGATGACCCCCCCCAGCTGATTAAAACTGAGGATGTGAGGGGCATCCAAATGTCAGCGTATGAGAACCTTTGCCATGTTCCAATCCCGCCAGTTATGATGTCACATACTAAGTTCCACACACAAATTTTCAGTGGATATTCTTAAATCACGCTGTTGTGATCAGGTGCATCAATGGCCGCTTTTCAAATCCTAAACCTCTTAAAATGCCGCTTGAGATGCTACAGTATCAAGCTTCCTGAAATGTTTATCTCCTGTGAGACTGCGAGGCACCAAACAAAGACTGATGCACAATTCAGATATTGTCGCATTCTCTGGCACTTCATGTGTAGATGCCTCAAAAAAGAGCATCTGGGTTTCTGTCGTGAGCTGAAGAAGCTGGCAACGTACCTGGGATCTAGTCTGCCAGACATCAGCCTTCTTGTTCTGTCTGCTGTCACCTCCTAGCATGTCTACACATCCTCCAAAATTCAGGTAAACAGTCAAACTCCAGAGTTTGGAGTGAAGGAGAATCCCCCTTTTGACAGGCGTGAGAGTAATCCCTGTTCAGCAAACGTCTCTAATTCTAGCTGCTCATTATTCCTGACCCGCTTTGGCACGTTTGTCTTTTGCTGAGTGAGAGAGCGAGGGATGAGTTGGGGAGGGTGGAGTGAAGCTCGGATGAAACCAGAAGCTGTGAGGATGAAGGATGTAGCGGAGGGAGAGAAGTGACGGAGAGCAACAGTAGACGAGGAAGCACCTCTGTGCTGCATGATACCACCGTGGTGATTTCCCTCCACCGCGGAGCCCCGAGAGCAGGAGCCTGTTGCCTGGAAACGCTGGCCGTCACCACAGCAGCGAGGATCCAGCGCCGAGCTGCGAGTGCTTGTTGGCCCGAGCGGCTGCCATAGGGGAAACACAGCTGGTCCGCTCTTTGGCTTTTTCACACGCTGCCTGACGCGCTGACATAGCACTTATGAATAAGTAAGGAGTCGCCCCGATACACCGAACAGAGGAGGTGGGAGGACGAAGTGGGAGGAGGAGGAGGAGGCGGCTCTCAGTTTGGATGATGTAGAGGTGAAGAGCGAGGGAGGAATCTGGAGATTCATCTCGGCTGCTGATTGAAAAGAGCCGAACCTTCAGACAAGCGTGAAGAGGGAGGCGAGGGGTGCACTGGGGAGGGGTGTCTTGGAGGAGCTGCTTGGGTGAAGCCATGCAGATCCAGTCCTCTGCTGTCCAGTCCAAAGCCTTCATCCTCCCACAGAGATGTGTGTTGGCTTCCAAAATGGAAATCCACCGGTACGTACCTGGAATACTCCCTCACTTTCATCCATTGTCTACTTGGTATCTAATTTTAGGAAGACGTGGAGAATGCTCTGATGCTGAAACAGTTTCAGTGAAGATATCCACATGGCTTGCTTCGCTTGCTGTCTATACCAATGCGTAGCTTTAGCCATCAGGTTGTATTAAATGGACTGTCGTGTCAGCTTGCTAAGAACTTTTTACATTGATTTTCAGTTTTTTCTTCACTTTAATTTTAAAAACATTGTATTATTTTAATTTGTATAAACTAATTAAATATAGTTTAGTTTGTATGGTAAATACCATACAATAAATAACCGCATCAAACTGGCAAGTATTTTAGGGTTTGTAATCATTTTTTAATTTTACTTTTTATATTTTAATTATTATTTGCCTTTTGAATGTTTTATTCATGTATATATTATTTTGTATGTACAATTATAATAAGTTATATAAAGTTATTATAAATACAGTTTGATTTTGCATTTTATTTATTTTTCCCTATTTTTTTTTTTTTTTTTTTTACATTTTTTTCATCATAATGTTTAAGTCATTTGGTAATTTCAATTTAGGTGATGTGCTGTGTTTGAGGCACATGTTGGTTGCTCTCCAGGATTTGCACCCGCATCCACCTCATCTCTGCTTAAACCTGTACCTGAATACATGTATAATATGCACACACAGACCAATGCTTGCCAGAAGTCAACCGTAATAGTCAAGCTCTTCAAATGCCGTATATATTTTGATATAAAGCAGAAAAAATTGAATATTAAGTGTCTCACCATTTGAATAATTCAGATTTTAATGAAATGTATTCCTATCTTCGATGCTTTCTTCCTCTCAGATCCTCACATGTGTGTGAAGGTCTGCTGCCCTCACCCTTCTGTGGGTGTTTTATTTAGGCAGAACAACAGACCCACTCAGGTGAACTCCTGAACACGCGCGCTAATGAGCCAATTAAAAGTAGCAGGGACTCCAGCAACAGACTTGCGTGTAAACAAACTCTACCACCGGTTTGTTTTGCCCTTTAGCGAAGGAGCTTGACAAGTGTAACTCATTTATATTAAATAAAAACAGCACTCAGTCGACAACTCTGGCCTTTTTTGTTTGGTCAAATGTGCAGAGTCAGCATGTTTTTTTCATTCATTAGTAATTGCTTTCATGTTAGAATCCATATTTCTGCTACATATATTCAGTCTGGCTCTAACATATTTATAACTTCAGTTTCACTTTGTCAACTTTTCCTTCCCTCGCGCTGGTTCTTGTCTCCCTCTGGGTTTAACCACCAAACTGGTAGCAACATAAGTCGCTTCTACTTTTAGCTGCTGTAACAGTGTTCAGAGAGAAGTTAAATAATTGATGCGGTTGTCAGAAAACGTCTTGTCGGAGCAAGACGGCGTTCACAAGACATGGGCTCACTTTGGTGAAAGAATTTATAGATCTTGTGCACGTTAAATCCAAATATATCAATTTCAGACTGTTGTGGTCTGTGCTACATTCAGGTACTTCCTGTTTTATGCTGTGTGAATGTTTTTATTGCCTCATGACGGAAGAGGGTCCTACATTACCAATGACAACAACACTCGCCGCAGCTGTGGTAGTAAAATGTTTTGGAGGAGAACCAGACTGAGGAAGAGCTGGCATGCAGCGAAAGCAGATTAGCTCAGAGAAAGTCATTTTATTTTTGAAAGATTATTTACTTTATGTACAGTTTCTCTTCATCTTATAACTATCATGCTAGCTTCATGCAGAGGCTTGTTTTCTCATTGATAACAACCATGTGAGACGGGGTCAAACTGAATCATGCAAGGGGCCAAAATTTTAATCGATCAGTTTTTCATTATTGAAGCATCTCTGGTTACTTAATCCTCCTTCATTAGCGATTCTGCTACTGAGGTAGAAGCTTAAACACTGTGATCCTCTTTGATCTTGAAATCAATACAGGGTTTCAGCTAGGATTTTTTGAAACTGTGGCGGCGAAAAAGAAGCGATCCGACAAGGAAGTAGAGCGGGAGTTTTGACATTTATTGAATGGTGACAATAAAAATGCTCGTTTTTAATCCTGAGAAGTAAATCTGTCTCCTATCTGCAGCCATCCTCACCAACTCCATCTCTTCCCCTCGGTTTGTGACTTTACTTCCACTGACGTATCATCATGTCATCTAGTTATTTTGAATTTTCTTTTGGCATTTGCCAGTTAAAAACGCAGCCAAAACCAACATAAGAGCTCCTGTAACACTGAATTTCTCCTTTGTTAGATCAATAAAGTCTAGCTTATCTTATCTTATGACGTGAGATTGAACAATATTTGCCAGACTGGAGCGTATCCGAGCTGCATGGGGTGCGATATCAACAGACAACCATGCTCACTCATGCCTAGAGAGTCTATCAGAGGAAACCCATGCAAGATAATGGAGAAAACACAAACTCTAGACAGGAAGAAAAATGAGATGGCACCATGCATTCACCTCTAAAATCATCATTGATTCCTAACCAACCTTATTAGACTTGTCCTTCACTCCTGGTTTGATCGATCACCCGTGATTAGTGCTGTCTAGTGAGCGAACATCAGCGGTTCCTCTGTAACAGATGGTTCTTACGCAGTAGAACAACAGTCTCTGGGAAGCCTGACGTTCATCTGTAAATGTTGGGAACGCCACATTTATCTTAAAGTCATTAGTGCTAAAGGTTAATTTCATTATCCTGAAGGAGCTTTTGTTTGTAATTGACAACAGGATGAGGATTAAGCTGGAGTCGCACACAAAGCCTGGACGTGTATAAAAACTTTAATGAAGTGAGTCATTTACTGAAGCTGTATTAAAATGAGCTTTTCTCATCCTGGATAATAAAACATTACATTCTTGAACAGATTAAACACAAATGGCGCATGAATGTTGCTGAGTTCTCCCTATACTTCTTTGCTTTCCTGAGTATAATCCGGTTTCCTCCCACAGTGCTTGCCCAGTGGTCCATCCCTGTTTTCTATAGATAGATGAGAGTTTATTTTCTGTTGTATTGTCTATTAATTCATCTATTAACAAGTTCCTCTGTTGTCATTAAGTTTCCTTTCAATTCAAAAGTCTTGAAGAGTGGTTCTTTTTAAACAGGAAGTAGGTCTGTTGACCAGCCTTTGTTAAACAGAACAGAATTCCTGTTTAACTTTCAGGTTATGTTGCAGTTGAAATGGCTGATCTTGACCTGCTCTCTTGTTTTGAATGTGACGCTTAAAATTACATTGCTTGATCTGTACATCATAGGAAAAACCTCAGCTTTGGTATTGAACTGAAAAGGTGTTTTCATTTGCTGGTTTGAAAACACAAGCAGGTTGCACACAAGCGTCTCATTGAGAAGCAGTGTCTGGCCGCTGAACAGATTTTCACAGGTACTTTCAACCACATACATGATGAGCATGAAACAGGCTCGTACAGTGGACCTTTTAAACGCGGCCATTGTTGGTTTCCATGGCTACGTACAAAAAGTAAACGCTGATTGCAGCTCGGTGCAGTCCAGACCTGCTCTGTTGTCAATGCACTCGCTGTGCCCAAGTGAATGGCGATGTGATTTCACTCCTGTTAAATGTGCCAGGCGTCTAGTTAGCACACAGCTTGAACCCTGCTAACAGAATTGTGTGTGTGTGCGCGAGGTGGCAGTGCGCCGTTAACACACACAGTGACCTGACATGTTCTCACAAACTTATGAAGAAACAGAAGCAACAGTGTTGGGTCGTGGTGACCTTATTGATGAAAGAAAATATGTTGTTTATTCCATTTTCACACTGGTTTTAAATGTTTTTTTGATGAAGAAAACTTTGCTGACATCTTAATACATGCTTGAAACACTATCTCAAAGGTTCCTTTGTTAAAGGTTCCACCACCGTGTTTGAATATTTCAATATCTCCTCTACAATCGAATAAAAAAAAAAAACCCTACATTTATTGCAGAACTAAAAATGTGAATTCTTCATGTACAGAAACTACTCTTACCTTTAGATGGATGTCAGAAATGACAATCTCCATCGTGAGAGGTGCCGGTCAGAACAAGGAAAAATAAATTCAGCTTCCTTTGAAACATATTATTTCTGCGTAAACCTTTTATATTGCGCAGAAATTAGCCTTCCGATATCTCATGACATAATTTGGGTTCAGTCTTTTGAAAGGTGACACCACCTTGTTTGTGGGGATCCCCACCTAGCTTCACGTGTGGTGACCATCCGGGTTGCCATGGAGATAAGAGGGGAGTCCTGATGAGTGGCAGCCAGAGAGGGAACCACCTGAGGATCTGTGGCGGGGGACCGACTGCTTCAGTCCACTAATGATGTCTTTGGGTGACTCGTGTAAAGCCTAATTGAAAGCAAGGGGACGCTGCAGTTCTTACTCCGTTGGTCATTATTCAGCTTCACTGGTGATAATTCTGGTAATTACCGGACATGATGATGGTAACAGGCTGCTGTAAATCAGTGGAAGTGAATGTAGTTATTTATTTAACGGCGCTGTGAAATGCTTTGTAATGGCTGAAAGTGTTGGTGCTGGTGTTCCTGGTCTGTTGACGCTGATGTATTCTATCCCTTCTCTGCTACCGTGAGGCTTCTGGTTAGCTTCCTGAGATACTGCAGGACTTCTGTCTAGAGCTGTTAGACCCAGAGATTCTCACCTTCCTTTGGTACAGTCCTTCTCAAATAGTGGGGTGGCGTGGAGCAATGTCAGGGAGAGGGCACATGTGACCTCAGAACAAACTTTTTTGCCGTACTAGAATGAAGTGTAATATGCCAATCCACTCTTGATTTTTTTTTAAATTTCTAGCAAAATGATGCACTTTAAGTCTTTTTTGTTACAGACAAAAACAATGTTAATAAATGTATTCTTTATTGTAAGTTGATCTGCACTACTTCTTTTTTCTTTTTTTTAATGTTAACAAGGATAGAATGTTATGCAGAGGTGTACTTATGATCATTTTACAGAGAAATGATAGAGAGGCGGCAGAGAGTTGGGGGCACTAAACGTTCTAAACTTCTTCCATGGAGGGTGGCACGCAACAAAGTAATAATTGAGAAGCACTGCTTCAGTATAACCTCCATGCCACAGCCTTTCATCGCACTACATTCACTACTTATTTTTGAGAAAGTCTCATTAATTTACCATTTTTTTGGGTGACATTAAAGTATTACCTGTCCCAGTGTTTGTTTGTTTTTTTGGGGGGGCGCTTTGGGGTAGTTAGGGAGGGTTGATGCGGTGTGTTGGTAGCCTCTATTGTTTATGGAAAGGCGACTAGGAACATTGAATCACCAAGCATGGAACCGTCCAATGAAAAATGAAGTCATTTGATTTACAGGAAAGTGATCAAATAGAGAGTGAGCATGTGGGACATGGGTCTCAAGCTGCTGCTGAGCCGCTCCGCCGCTGCGTCTGGTCTGACTTGGTTCCAGGCAGCAAGGGCCGCCACTGTATGGGAAACACTGTCTCTGAGTTGTTGGCCAGTAAAATGATTTGTGAAGATGATAACTTCTGCTGACTGACTGTCGTCTCAACTCTTTAACTCAGGAAGAGCTGGTGTTCCGTGTGAGCTCACTTAGAAAAGATTCTTGAATGTTCACTGAAGTGCATCATCTGATGAAAATGAATCCGCCTGCAGCTTCTTTCCTCCCTTGAAGCCTGTGTTTGTACGTTTCCACATGTGTCACAGTTAAACTTTATTAGCTTCTATGATTCTCCGAGGGCGATATATATAACACATGTTGCTCTCTATTTTGGTATTTAAAATGACAGCAGCACTTGAAGTGAGTGACCTTTATTTTACTCTAAATGCCTACTGGAATATCATCTACTGGTTTCTTTCATCCCTCCTTAGTCTGCAGGATCAGTGTCTTCCACCCTGGTAGAACATCTGGACATGAGGCTTGTTCCGGCTCATCGCTACGTGCTGTACTTTGGAAATCCTGCTGCTGTACTTTATTACTTACTTGCTTACATGGTTTCCTAATTGACCACTTTCACCAGACGTCTTTACTGCTCTGTGCTCAGTGTGATCTGTGCATGTCATGTGTGGCATCACATCTGACAAAGAGGGAGTGGCCAATCCTATGTTGTCTTCAGTCAAGCAGACAAGAGTTCAAATCATCTCATGGACTAGGCTTCATTGTCTACATAGGCACATTGCTCGTGACATTTTCATGCCGGTATGGCACTTCACTGGGTCTGCAAGTAACAACTACGACTAGTCACCAACCATCTTAGCGATTTGCGAACTTGTCATTGTGGACAGGTTTGAACGAACACACAGTCATGTAATTACCGTGTTGTAAATAGTCATTAGAAAATGTAAAAATGCAATGCATTTTCATTTACACACATAATGTGTTATACTACAACCATATTGACAGTTTAACTTGTCATGACTATCTTAGCGATCGGTCATATTTTGTCTGATAGAAGCACTGTAAATAGTCAACGTATGGTGTCAAGCGCTGCTTTGAAACAGCATTTTAGTTGCTCTAAATGCAGTTTGAATAGTTTGTTGTCCAGTTGGTCCTGTTGGGTGTTGCTGTGGGTACAATGATAAAGCAATGTACCCGAAGTGGGCGTGACTGATCACAAAATAATGTCCGTTCAGTTCAGTAATATTTATTTAAAAAATTGAATTGCTAGCATAGTTGCGGTGTGAACAGTTATTTGTAATATCTTCCATTTGATATTGAGCATTGTCAGTTCGATAAACAGACTTGCAAACATGTGCAGGCTTTTTTCAACTGCTGTTAGGACGAATGGCTAAAAATATAAAATCAGGCTGGTATTTTGGTGTAATCCTGCTGGCAGACTATCAAACCAACGTCGTGTAACCTCTGTGGCTGATCTGCTGAGCCAGAGATTAGTTAAAGAAAAACCTCCAATCAGAGCATTTACTTGTGTATATTTGGTTTTACAGAGAAGACATGAAATAATGAGAAATGTGCAGAGTAACCCGAGACTACATCTGGAGGGAGATTTTCTCTTGTCTTTGAGGCCTCAGCACTGATCACTTCCATATGGGCTGGAAGCACTCGGCGCACCCTGCAATCCAGCTAGGGCTGATTAATGGAGGAGAAAATGGGAATTTTTGGGAAGAGCGAGGGGATAAGGGTGTTAGAAAGAGAGGAGATTGGGATTGTGGTTAGAAAGTGATGCAGATGGGCCCCTCAGAGCTTCTTCACCCTGGAGCTCCTCTGAGAGAAACACTCGGATCCCAGCGTAGTGCTCTTCACTCCGATTCCCTTTTAATCCGTGTTGGGTCTCCCTCTGGATTCCACACCCGGCCTCCTCGAAGCTTTAACACAGTTCTGCTCACCAAGATTTATCATCCCCCACAGAAAGAGCTGAGTCAGGCGGTCAGACTCTGGCGAGGGAGCTAAAAAAAGGCAATTCTCAGCAAGATGGAAACGCAGACTGATTAAAAATAGAAAAAAATGGGGATTTGTTTTGGAATTTAAGCGCGGTCTAAAGATCCTGTCTGGGACGTCACGTGCACCTGCGTGCTGGGGAACTGGGGACGTCCTTCGAGAAACAGCGCTTTAAGTGGCACTCTCCAACCAACAGGAGGCAGCTTGTAAGTGTTGTTTTCAGGAAAACAAACCCTTAAAAATGTCATAAAAATGCTCTCTTGTCTTGTTCTTTTCTACTCAGTATGTTTGTTAGTGAGTCTCTTAACCTTTTTTCATGGCAGGTCTCCCCACTTTTAACTCATTGGACCCCAAAGTTGCACCACAGCAATTAATGATGTCCAGTAACAAATTTAGCACCTGATGTAGTTGGACCCCTATAACTTCAATCTGGGCAACATTTGAGGGTGGAGTGCTATCACATATCTGGAATATATACAGTTTCTCCCAGGAGGGACATTGCTGCTGAAGATTTTCACTCGTACACGATGCTGATTCTGCACACAGTGACAGCGTGTCTGTTCGCCATGAGCAGGCAGCACATATGGGAGCCGATGCTTTACTTCATATTGGAAATGACAATGGATGATGACAAAACAGGGAAATACTAGCTGACACGGGAGAAAGTGCGAGCGAAAATACACTGCGAATAGTTGTGGAGGTTGCAGGGCCCAGCCATCAACATCATTTCCATCAACATTATCATTGATGCCTCTGAGATGAAGAAGAACGTCTCTCATTCATTGAGAGAATTTACTTCCATCCCAAACTTTGTATCACACAAAAGGCTCCTTCTTTTACAGCATGTCTTCATGTTTCACAGTTTTGTAGCTGTAGCCCCTCAGAATAGTAATATCAAAGTAGAATAGTATAGAATAGAATAATATTTCATTGAAAAGTCAAAGGCCAAAGGGTTAATACTGGTTACCACTCTGCCTTCACTCTCTCCTTCACTTCCCTTAGCTTATTACTGTGGGTGACTGACCCCAAATACTGCTTTCACTCATTCTACTCCCTCTGCCTTCACTCTCATTCACACACACACATTCTGTCTTACTCACTTTCCTTCCTCTTCTCTCCAGACCATGCCTCCACCACTCCAGCATCTCTTCCACTTCCTCTTTATATGTCCCCTTTTCACTCCTTTTTCTGACTTTAACTGTTTCCCCATCATTCTTTGCTTCTCCTATTTCTGACCTGTGAATTTAGTATTTTTTGTATTATTTGTATTAATACTCATTATTCTAATCTTTGTTTTTAGAGTGATGGCAAGGCTGAGAGTTTATGGCTCAAATGCTATGCAGTTTCCCAAAGCTGTATTTTTAAGGTGGGATTTCTTTAGCTGTTTGGTATGGTACAGTTTATAATCTATTTCATTTATTATATAACTTATTTTTTATTGTCTATATTTACACATAGTTTTTCCTCTTTAATGTCCATCTTGTTGACCTTTGTTTTCCATAAACCCTTGCTTCATGATCAGTTTTCAGTGAAAGTGAGCCATCATTCTTCAGTAGTGATTCACAGGTTTTTAGCAGAAACAAATGACATTTGAGCTTCTTTTGGTTTATTTCTATTTTTAGACCTGTAGGCTTGTTGTTGCATAACTCTTGTCATTGGTCAAAATTTCCAGCTGTTTTGTCAGAAGGTTGAGCGAGTCTACAGCCATTCATAGTTGTCCACTGCACTCCATTTATAGTGTCTTATTGTTAATAAGTTGCTGTGAGGCGTTGTTGAGCCACAGATTTTTAACAATCGGGGTCAGAGACTGAAGATGATGATAAACCTCTTTGTTGATTGCAGGGATTATGCTGCTTTGTCTCTGCTGCCTGTTGATCCCTTGAGCCCATCCCTGGTACTGTGCACAGTAAAACAGGAAGTGACATCATTCTGTATCAGCCACTGCTTCTTCATCTTTGAGGTTCCTCGCTCTGACCTTCATTAACATTAATGAGGGCGATGAAAATATTCTCATCTCATATGCCATTCTTCATTCCTATTCTGGTCCGGGCGGCTCATTTTTCAGTCCCATCCTTCCGCTCCATTAGAGGAGGAGAGGAGGATGTGTCGGCCTCTTAGTGCATCTGAATATAGACGTGATGAATATGATATGGCTGCTTGAATATTGATAGTCCTGTGAGGACCTCTTGGGCAATCGAAGTTTCTGCGGTATTTAAACAGGAGATCTCAAGTTCACTTTTTAGTTCGGTTGTTTCGCAGTCAATATATAGTTTAGTGAGTTTATTGCTGTCATTATAATGCATATCATCGTAATTATGTTTTTAGCACAGGTGGCTTTTGCCTTTGCTAACCTACTGTGTCTCGTTACCATGAAGTGAAGTAGCGCCCTTCAACTTTGGGCGCCTTTTTTGGTGGTAAAAAATATGGATTCTTCTGACTTTCCAACAAAACTGAAGTATACTGGCATTTGAGGCTAATCTTTGAGGCAGAAAACTTGACAGAATGAGACTGAAGCAAAGCTTAACATAGTGTAGTAGATGGAAAATCAAACAGTATGGACAATTTAAGTACAAATCCAAATAAAATAAATAAGCAGTTTAGTCAGTTCTATAATGGACTGGAAGGTAATTGACTGGAGCTTTAACCCACATAATTCGATGTGGTCTGTGGACTCTTGACACTTGTTGTGTTATTTAAGACCAGTACAAAGCAAGCAAAACTCTCTGGCCTATGTAACGGTAGTGTAAGTGGTCCTTCTGGATGTCAGTGTTTCATGAGTGTTCCTTGACTCTCATGGTGTAACTGAGATTGTTAAACAGCCAGACTGCTGGTCATAATGTTCTGGCTAACCGGTCCCTTGCATGATGACGATGGGGTTGCTGCTGGCTTACTGACAGACAACAGACGTACAGAGAGAACAGTGTTTCTGCTGGAACAGAAGTGCAGCTGCTGCTGCTAGTTTGGGGTCAACGATGAGATGGGAAGGGTCAATGAGACTCTACTGCAGCAGTCAAGGAGTAACAAGCGGAAATCTACACTTCATTGTTGGGCGCTGACCTCATCCCCTGAAACACAGTACTGCACTATTGTTCATTTAAACTGCATGGCTTAATGTATTGCAAAGATTTGGCTTAAATTAATGACTGCTGGCTATGTAGTTCAGCGGCTCCTCTGCTGGTTGGGACGGGGGGGGGGGGGGCTGCAGTTGGATTTTTAAAGCACACATGATTACAAAGAAATGGAGCTTTGGGGGTAATTAGCTGAATCACGCATACATCTAACAGCCCGTCAAACACACACACACACACACACACTGAACCACAGTGTGCACACCACACAATCATTTGCAATCCAGAAACATGAACGCATATTTCCCGCTCTGGTGATGGTGGTGGTGGTGAGGGGGGTCTGTGTTCAATTGAAATCACTTTATTTGCTCCAGAGAGGAAAGAGAAATGCTTGTGGTTATTCATATCTGACAGAAGCTCAATATATCCGTTTGTGCTTCTGTCCCCGTCCCTGGGAGTCGTCTTCCCGATTGAGCCGGTTTGAAATCATGAGGGTGGAACTGCGACTTTGTTTTTGTTGTTGTGCTGCATTGAATTATTGTTATTAACTGAAAAATAGCAACAGCGCAGCAGTCCTGTTTGTGACACCTCCACACTTTGCCTGATCAATTTGCTTCAGTCGACTTTTCTATTTGGTGAAGACGACTCTGCCGTCACCTCATTTCCGTGCTCCTTCACGGTGTCGCCACCTGAGTGGCTGATTGCAGCTTTTAAGGAAATTAAAAGGATGTGATTACTGTTTAGCTCCATCTGCTGCTGTGTGTGAAAACACAGATGAGCTTTGGTTGTTTTCCCAACTAAACACATTAGTGAAGTGGTGAACGTGCGAAGTGTGTGTGTGTAGGCTGGATGTGTAACAAGTGCTGCATATGGAAACTGCACAAGTGTGTGTGAGGTTATCTGCTTACGTTGTAGTTTGTTGTAATAAAAGCATTATTTATGAATGAACTTGTTTAAATGTCACATTTTTGCTTTTCTTGTCTGCCTCTCAGTGAACAGAGTATCTGCCAGGCGCGAGCTGCCGTGATGGTCTATGATGATGCCAATAAGAAATGGGTCCCAGCCGGTGGTTCTACAGGCTTCAGCAGGGTCCACATCTACCACCACACAGGCAACAACGCCTTCAGAGTCGTAGGACGCAAGATTCAGGATCATCAGGTCAGTAATGACACTCTTTGCTGAGAGTGCTGAAGGTTCTTATAAAGATATGGGGTCTTCTACATCAGAGGTGGGCAATTCAATTCCCCAAGGGGCCTGCTTACATATGGACAAAAATATCAGAGACAACAACATCAGTTTTATAGTTTTACTCCGGGAGGGCCACATAAATACAGTCAAAGGGCCACATTTTGGCCCTGTTCCGCGCTTTGCCTAGGTCTGTTCTTCATGGTCGTATTGCTCATGGGTATTGAAGTAGCATGTGGCTAACTTGCTCCTAACCTCCATTAAAAGTTGCGTTGCTTTTGGTTTATGTTTAACTCTCTGTTACATATAGCATAAAGATAAGATAAGATTCCATGCATTTATTTACTCCAAAGTTTACACTACATCACACTTAGTCTTCATGATATGAAATATTTAGGGTATGTTTCCTGAATGATAATTTAGTCCTTGCTAACCTGAAGTGTTGTAGTCAATCCTGTGTCAGGACCAGAGCATATTGAGAGAGAAACCATTATATTTAAATATAATGAATACATGTGTGTGTACTTCGCATGCTTTTGTATTTTGTTTGGTCCTGGTTTCGCCCACCTCATTGCTCTTGGTCTCTGTCTGCTCTGGTCTCGACAGAGTCTTAACACAAGTAAACTCCCTTGTGGTAACATTCACAAGTTTAATGTGATGTATTTTATTTAATTTTCTCACTTTAACCACAAATATTTCAAATAATACGCCTTTTAACATGAGTTCAATTCTTGAAGTTAGATTGTTGTTTGGTTTTGTAGGGTAATTACTGGAAGTCCAGGGACCAATACATTCTTGTGACGACGTTCGACCCATGTGTTTGTAATCTCCCTTCATGACAGTGCAACCACAGCCTCCCAAATCTAGTTCAAACCGGCGTTTTCTCCTCCCCTCGCTGTAAATCCTGCTGTGAGCGGTCCCGCAGACTAACATGTCAGTTTGGGGAGTGAGGTCATTGTGTAGCCATCTTCTTTGCTGGGGATCTGTTTTTCCAAAATGCTCAATACTGGCATTTGTTTAAAATAAATCCTTCCTTGCTGTCCCTCGAACATCAACAGACCGATGAACACATTGCGCGTAACTTCCTGGACTTCTTCACATCTCGCTTGTATAATCGCGGCCTCTCAAAACTCTCAAAAACGCCTTCTGTAAACACTTAAATGTTTTCGGTGGAATTATTTGTGGTTTGACTCTCTTCCATATTTTTTTTCATGGCGCATAGCTGAGGACGTTTAAGGCATTTGCGTCTTAAGGCCTCGCGTACGTTTGACTCTTAATGTCTGTAGTCATAGGTAATAACTCCTCTATTAAGCTAAAGCATGTTGAGATGTGTGTGTAACTGGAGTCAGCGCCACGATTCCTGCC
Organism: Synchiropus splendidus; assembly: GCF_027744825.2. Classification (NCBI taxonomy): domain Eukaryota; kingdom Metazoa; phylum Chordata; class Actinopteri; order Syngnathiformes; family Callionymidae; genus Synchiropus; species Synchiropus splendidus. The sequence continues at coordinate 6,392,357 of NC_071345.1, read as the reverse complement.
AAAATGGCCCAGTTGTAACAGCAGTGTGTCAAACAGTGCTCCAACCAAATATGGTCAATCACAATGTTGCGTTTTATGTATTCTGGATGTCAGAGTATGATCACATCAGCGGAGAATCCTGCGGCGACCACACGCTGACTAAACCACATGTTATTATGCTATTTATAGATCAGAATTGGTCTCAGATTGAACATGGCTGAGTCACTGTTCTCCCTGTCCACACGCTCCTGTAGCTACAGTGTTTATCATTCAGGTTTGGCATATTTGTGAAGTGTGGTTAAACCAGCACACTGGTCCACCACACAAAGTCAGTACAGGCACGACATCTACCAAAGCTGCATTGTAGGCCTGTTCTCGCTGTTTGATTGGTGAGTTTCGGTATAAAAGGGTTTTTGACAGAGAATAAATGTCAGCGAACTATTTGAATAACATGGTGTAACAAAGAAAAAAGAAAGTTTAAAAAAAAAAAAAAAACACTCAGAGAGCACACACCTCCGCCCTGCCTAGACTGTACCCTCACACCTTAACCAACTTTACACTGAAGTTGAAGCAACTCCTAATGTCATATCATGTCTTAAACCTTTGGGCACCAAGCTGCAAACATGAAGTCTGATGTAGTTACTGCTTTACACAAGCAGATAGCAGACGCCTGTAACGTCAACTTGTACAACAGTAGAGGGCGGGTTTTATCATGTTTTTATCAGTTAGGAGTAAAAAAAACGGAAACCCTGGTCACAGAGACAAAGGTGGCTATAGTTACGCTGCTTCCGTGGAGCACAATCTGGAGCTGAGTCATAGATGAAACACTGGTGCAGGTAGCGTGAATGTGGAAATAAAATTTCGTAACAGCGGCAGACGCAGTAAAAGCCGTGGGAAAAAATACAGCCCTAATAATGGTGGATACAGCAGTGGTGTTCGTGGCCCCGCACGACGGTGATGATGCCCCGCCATCATCATTGCTACTTGAGAGATGAGGAAGAATATTACCATTGGATTGTATAAACAAGGGTAAAAGTTATGTAATTCACTATGGCTGCTGCCTGGTGATGTTATACACGTTCTATGAGTGAATTTACTCAGGTAAATATAAAGTATATAAATATAAAGACTTGCTGTGAACCAAGAACAGTAGTCAGCACTGACATGTGACATGTGTTGTCTGACTATTTAACCTCTAATCAATTAGAAACTCAAATAGAAACAATAAATATGTCTCCAGTCTGTTAAAGAGATTCAGCTATTTCACTAAACGGTATGAAGTTATGGTTAGTAACTTGCGTTCAAAGCCACAGCGACATAAACGTTTTTCGCTTTGTTTCCTGGATCCAGATCGGATCACCCCCGAAATCTTATCTCTTGTTTATTATCCCATTCCTGGCATCAAAAACACTCAAACACACAAACATCGCCATCGGTGACCAATAATTGATAACCCCTAACCATCAAACTCATTAATACCTGCTCATTTGATTTCTCCTTCTGCCAATACTTGTCCCTTCTGTTACAGTCCCAGCAGTGACATGATCTCATAAATGAACACACAAGTAAAATCTCTATACATTACAGTGAGAGGCGAGTCCCACTTGTAGTAACCACTGCCGTTGGGGTTTGTAGTGGGGCTCCATCTTCATAAGATCTGACGTGAGATGACAGAGTGATTACAAGATTAAGCAGCATTACACATCGATTCAGACGCTTTTGGCTTTACTGGATTTGCAGTGGTTAAATGGCTCACTCTCCAGTGCCAAAATTGGACATTCTAATTTCAGAGGAAACTGAATTGAGTAGGACGGAGGCTCTGCTGTTCACAGTCCCTCAGGTTCTGGAGTTCCCTGCTATGACCTACTTCTGTCTGATTTTACTTGACATGAGCTGTTTCTCTGCGATCTAGTCGAGTATCTGTGTATTTCAGTTATTCATCTGCATGCCTCTTGATCCGCACCCTCACTTAACCCAGTTGGCTTTACCAGAATCTAATGATCAGCTCCCTTTTTCTCCCTCTGTCTTGTGTCCTTCAGGTGGTGATAAACTGTGCCATTCCTAAGGGGCTCAAGTACAACCAGGCCACCCAGACCTTTCACCAGTGGCGCGACGCCAGACAGGTCTACGGCCTCAACTTTGGCAGCAAGGAAGATGCCAACGTGTTTGCGAGTGCCATGATGCACGCCCTTGAGGTGCTCAACTCCCAGGACACAGGTACTGCTGCTCCATATACAGTATTATCTAAATAGCAACCTTTGCCGTGTATTTTTGATTTTAAGTGATGGCTGTTCCTATGCCATCATGGAGGAGGATGGTTTGTGGTGAAAGGCAGCAGGTTCTGGTTCTGCTTGAGGAAATTCTGGGTTTGCAGTGAACTCAGAACCTCTGTGCACTCTGGTTTCCTCCCGTGACCCAAGCGTACTGATGCTAATTTGTGACTTTAAATTGTCTGAAGGTGTTAATGTGTGTGTGTATCTGGGTGTTTGTCCAAATGTGTGCTGTGTTGAACTGTTTAGGGTGTCCCCCGCCTCTTGCCCTGAGAAGCTGGGATAGACTTTAACCCCTTAGAAGAAATGTATTTCAGCAACAAGTCAGTTGAAACTGTGTGTTATAATTTACATTATTGTCTGAAAACATTTGTTCTGGTTTTGGTTATGAGTTCAGTGTAAAGTGGTAGTTTTATGAGCTACTTCTATTGGCAAGGTTGGGTTCAAGTGTTGCATGAGGTTGCAGATGACCCTAGTTAGCTGAGACAAGCTGTGAATAAATGAGCAGCATTACAGAAGTTGAAATTAGTCATTAATATCAACTGTTTGAAGGCTTGTTATCGCTTCATGTTTTTAGGTTTATCCTCACACCATCAGCTACAGGAAGTAGCTGTGGAAAAACAAAATTACTGCTGCAGTCAGTTCCAGTTGACTCTCATTACATTGCTTAAGTTCTGACTTGTCTAATGTATGTTTAAAAAAAAATCTACTGATTTACATAACGGATTATTCAATTAAGTTACATAAACAGAAGCTGCGGTTCGAATGCTGTGCCAGTTGAGCTCTGTGGATCTGTAGCGGCCCCAACCAGGAAGGCTTATAAAGTGAAGTATAATTGGTGACCTATGTTTAAACCATTATTTTAACTAGCAGCGATTACCGAAAGGTTGGCCGAAAACAATTCTTGGGGTTAATTATAGTAATTTATCACAAAAGACCGGACTTTTTAATGAACATTTAGAGTGGAAATTCGTGACAGTGGAGTTAACAATGGCTCCTTTGCTACAATGATCAATTAGAGAAGATTATGAAACAGACCTCACAGCAGAAGGCAACGCGTAGCTGCGCCACAAATATTTCCGGGCTTTGCTGGGACACCGTGGCCTTGGCTCATTATGTGTCCGTCCTCCGGCTGTGGGTGTGCTGCTCGAGTCTGGCGCTGGAGGAGGGAAGACGCCTGACCGGACCGAGTACAGATGTTACACTTAACACTCTTATAAAGTCAGCTGTCAGCTTAATCCAACACGTCTCTCTCTTTTTTTTTAATCCAACAGAGCTATCTATTTAGCGGGAACATCCAGATGTGGTTCTGCGTGACGCCACGCTGGCATCACGTCCACCAATTAACCTGATAGTAGTGCAGTGCCTCGTGTCTCTGCCGTGCTCTTCGAAATTACATTCATCAGAACGTTCAGACACTTTCTAAGCTGATTATATTCATAAAAGCTATTTAGGATTTTCAAATTATGCTCAGGAATAGAGGAATAAAGCTGGTATTTTGGGGGGAACGCTTGTGCGCTTGAGTCTTCGGAATAAGCTGGGGATGAACCGAGAAATAAAATAACTGTGAGCCGCTGTAAATGTGTCCTTAGAGTGTTTAAGATCGGTCTTGAATGAAATGGATGATTGCTGAGACTGAAGGAATCTGCAAGTCACTTTCATAAACAACACAATACTTGACATAACCTTAACTATTCAAGTGACTTAGAAACTTGTCTTTATACACTCATAACTGGTCATCAAGCACATTTTTTTTCCATTACCCTCAATTCATGTCCCCAACCTGTCGCTCTTCTCCCATGTCTCCCTCTCTCCCGCCCTCTCCTTGTTTTCTCTCCGCGCTCCAGTGAACTGTGCATATAAACCAAAACAGGACAGCAGCGTTTCACCTCTCACCCTTGTGTTTTGCTACTGTATTTCTGTCCTGACAGCTGCTTGAAGCGGCGCCTGCAGTCATCTGTGAACAAGACAATTCCCTGCGCACACGCACTTCACCCTCCATCACTCACTCAGATGGTGTTTAACTCCAGCCAGTGAATCCTTATAACTTATTTTGACTTGTTTTATTCGCTCTGTAAAGTCTTTGAAGAAGAGCTCAGTGACCTTTTTGTGTTTTATGTTTGGGAAGTTTCCATCTGTTTTCACTGCTTCTGTCTTTATAGTGTGTGAATCCATTAATGTTTGTAACCCTGCAAAACTTTTACTGTAGTTTCCAGGGCCAGCAGAAAGCATTTTATCTCATCCAGACTGTTCACACTGCAGCGCACCGGCGCCTTAATCAATGGAGACATAAATCGTGAAGAAGCGTCCCACACTCAGCAGTGCCAGTTAAATGGATCAAGACAAACTGCCGGAAGAGCCCAGTAATGGATTCCTTTTAATGAGCATCATTTATGCAGCCGCTTTATTTAACGTTGTCTCCAGTTAGAAAGTCTGCGTGGTGGTTGTGGTCCTTGCGCCTGTGTTGGTGTGTCTGTTATTGTCCCTGGCGACTCTTAAAGTCCAAACCTTTACTTTTATCCTTTACTTTTGTCAGTGAAATGTATGAGGATCATATTTATGTTACAATTAATTGTCCATCTTCAAGTTGCATATACTTGAACTGAACAGCCAGTTCACCTCTGTCAACCACAAGCATACAGAGAATCTCCGAAGCCATGATGTGCTAAATATTGTAATGACAGTATCGTGTTTTTATTCTGCATCTGTGCTGAACAGATGAGCCAATAGAGCCCATATAGTTCGGAGTTATGTCTACACGATTCCCTGCATTTTGTGGTTTTACTGGAAAGTTTGTCTTGAGTTTGGGAGGGAAAACAAAATTAGTTCCAAAAATGAGAATTGATTTGAAAAGAATAAAGCATTGTATGAACTGCAAAGTAGTATCGAATAATACTTATATAATATGTGTTACATTCATTTTACTTGAAACAAGTACACTTGTATAACATATCACATTTGAAAATGAATTACTTTTGGTGGGCATATTCTGTAATGAGATTTCAGATATCGCCTATTATAGTCAAAAAACAATATCAAGAAATTTAAATATTTCAGCATCTGCATTAAGCATCAGAGTGAGGTTAACCTTTAGATCAGTCTTCAATCCATTTAGACAGGACAGGACATGATTCTCCTCCTCACAGAGAAAAGTTTCAACTAGTGATGGGACAATGATGTGTCATGAAATGGTATTGCAAGGTTGACATTTTACAGCAGACAGCGCCATCTGGTGGCCGCTGAAAATTAGGACACTGTTTCATGAAACCTCATCAGTCTTGCAATACTGAAAAACCTCATCTACCCTGTCGCTGGTTTCAAGCTTGACCGAGCTTTCCTCCTTGGGAGCTGAGAGTCCTCAGCTATTCCACCAATAAACTGCCTACACTCTTGACTGGCATGACGGGAGGTGAGGGTTGCCAAAAGAATATGTAGTGAAGCGCCCACAAGGAAGGCTTTTTAAGCCACTTTCAGTGGAGTGTCATATCAGAGATATTATGACCTTGATCATTTTAGAATCACGTATAGCTGGAGTTGCTCTAAGAAATGTACCTGGGAGGAGCTGGGGTGGTGGTGGGTTGTGTAATTTGAACATATACCCCAGGATGGGACTGACGCCATCCTTTCTGCCTCCCTGTGAAGGGAATAAGCAGAAGAAGATGAATGTGTGTGTGTATATACTGACAGGAAACCTACTAATGCAATTTACAAGACATAACTTTTAAAGATAAAGTTTCAACAATATCCTTTTACTGTGCTCTGATGAGGTTTTGTTTAAAAAAGTCACTGACACGCTATTTGTTTCTGTGCTGTGATGCTGAAGTGGGAAGGCCGTATGAGACTGAGGGGAGGGAGGGAGGGTGAGATAGACGGGTATTCAGTCTCCTGGCGTCTGTCTGTGTTGCGGTCTAGCCAGTAATCTCAGGTCACTCCAGGAAAGTGAAAGCAACTGTCGATGGCGTATATGAAGTTCGATGATCAAGGTGGATGTAACGGCTTGTAGGAAGTTGTTCATAGTTTCCTATGAGTTGATTCTCTCCCCTGGCAGTGTTTCAAAGCAAAGCCGCATGGAATAAAGGGTCAGGAAAACAACGCTGTCCCGAGTTGACCTGCGTGGTTTTGTAGCTGCCAGCAGCTGAGCGTTCATAAAAGGGCTTTGTGGTGAAATGGCTGCAGGAGCAAAATGATGAGCTGCTGAAACTAGGGATGGACGGTTCTGATAATAGGCTTCAATATAACATATTAATTATAACTATTCAGATAACTCACACAAGTCAAGATTCTTATTCTTGAGGAACAATTTCTTGATTTAAAATTTAATCACATGCATATTCTTTTGAAAAATACACAGTTTGCAAAGTGAGCACAAGCTACTTCAAAGTACGTCTAAGCCAAAAAAAATGGATTCAGAAAGATCTGAAGTTTATCCCCCAATTTTCTACCTGAGGTTTTATCCTGGGGGCAGCAGCTAAAGTAAAGCGGTTCACACTTGCCATTCCTGTAGAAACTCCAGTTCATCTGGATGACTGCAGAGGCATGTGCAGAAAGACCTCGGCCCTCCAGTGTGTCCTGCGTCTGCCCAGGGTCTCCTCCCTCTTGGATTTGCAGAAACACCAAACTGGACAGCAGTGCAGTAGAGCTCCAGAGCTAGCTGTTCTGTGCAATGATGTAGGGACCGTAAGAACAGAGCACCCCCTGCTGGAGCCCTTTCCTTTTAGAAAGTGGGGCACCACCCTCATCTGCCCAATCCAGATACCCTTCCCCATAGAAACAAAAGCATGTCGGCCTTGATGTCCCAGAAACATCAGGCAAAAATCTATGCTGCTTTTCTTTTGCGCGCTATTTTCAAGTTGTTGGCAACCACACCATGTTTGGATAAAAAGAGTTGTCTACACCCACAAAGACCAGCAGCATATTTTCATGATCAATCAGAAGCAAACTCATAAGAAATGTTAGCAGGAAATATGATGTCATATTTGACCCATTTAGATGTATTGAGAAATATTTAGTGTACAACTTCCCTCCGACTCTAAAAAGTTTGTTAGTTCAATGGCACTTTCTCTTTCCTATTCCAAATGAAAGTCTGTGCTGCATAGGTAAGTCTGGTGTCATGTCACAGTTATTACCTTCAGGGGGAGCCTCATTTCATTTGAAATGAATGGTGTAACGTAGCACAGAATCAGATCCTTCTGTACTGTACATGCACTGTACTCTCATTCAACAATGTGAGTCACTCACATTTGGCCGAGGTTTGTCTCTAAGGAGAAGAGTGAGGGGTTTCTAACTGTGGCTCGTCACTTATTTAGAGCACATTTATGTTCCCAGTCAACGGCTACTCACGATTGGCTGTTCGGGGGCGGGGATGGAAACCCGAGCGAGACCCAGGCACTCATCTGCCCCTAGAAACAGTCCACTTTGCTCGTGATTGGAGGTCACGTGGTTGGGTGTAAACATGGAAGCATGCTTGACAACATTGCGTGTTTGTCAGACCATGGACCCCCCCTCACCTCAGTCCTTTTTTTTGCTGATGAGCTCATGTTCTCAGCATCAAAACCCGGGCGACAAATCAACCTCCGACAGTGATCCATTTGCACCGGAGCAGACGGAGCAGGAGAGAATAAAGACTGCAGAGAGTGGATGTGACGCCGGTCAATAGTTTAGTGAAGTTAAAAGGTTGCTTGGATTTCGGGGTGTATGCCGGTGGAAGACAGAATGATGTGAAAAATGCCCGTAGCAGCAAGAGTTCATCGGTTCCCTCTGGAGCCACAAAAGATCAGCCACACACAAATCATCCTGCGGAGTGAGTAAGAACATTCATTGATGGTGACGGTTTCCTTCCACAAATGCTTCTCCTGATGGTCATAATGAGATGATAAGTCATTAAATCTGTGGCTGCTTTAGTTGATGCCTCAACGCAAACATACCGCAATGTTTAGTAATAAAGAGGTGGTGGGGGCAACAGATGTGTTTTCTGATGGAGAAACACGCTTCAGTCAAACCAATTTTGAAGTGGATCCAAACTGCAGTGATATTAATGGAGCTATTTTGGGAGCAGGGCTTTCATCATTTCTGTTGATGGTGTCATGTTTGGCGGGTGTGAGCTGACTCTCATCTTTTAATTATATATCACATGAAAGTAATAAACAGGCTCAGTGATCGAAGTTGAATCGCTTCAAAAGTCAGTCCTTATGTCTTCATTCCGACAGGAAATGGAGAAATAAGAAGCAGCTGAGCTCCACACATGGATTTTTTTCCCTGCAACCCGTTATTATATAAGCACTACTGCTAATCTAATTGGCCTCAGTCAGTGTTTCAACATTTAAGACCATCTCCCATGAGCCTGTTTCAGCCAGAAGCGTGGAGGCCATGTCTTTCATTGGCCGCAGAGACGTTCCTTCGTTTGATGGGTTTAGCTTCGCTCCAGTTTCCTCCTGTAACTTTGAAGAAAGAATTGGTTGCTGATCTTAGCCTTGACTGTCCAAGTGTGCATCACTGTGAATACCGCCACATCAATGACCCAGTGAGGGATTTAAAATGATTCCATGATGATGAGGATAGCATCTGAGTTGAGTCATGTTTTTTAACTGCTTCGCTATTGGTGTAGAACTGCTGCAAGAAAGCCCAAGATGCTTTTTTTGGTCTGCGTTTCTTTACTTTAAAGTGCTGCCCCCTTGATAGACGGAAGCTTGGGTATAAAACTTCTGAATAGTGTCTCCTTCTGAGTAGAGCTCGACCATGTCAGGTGTAAACTGACATTATAAAAGTCCATTTTCACTAGTTTTCTCCATGTGTCAATGTTTGCTGTTGTGCTAGACGAGAGTGAAGTGAATTACGTTGTGTTTTCATCATGTGATGTTGACTTGAACCCGAAGCAATGCAGGTCATGAGTTAATCATGGTGTGAAGCTGCAGTCTTGAATATCTCTGATGGATGGACTGTATCTGCTCCCAGCGCACTTGATAAATTGCACACGGGCGACCCGCTCAGTCTTAAATGATCTGCCGTGTTATTGAGCGCTCACTCGCAAATGATCCGGGACTCTATTTAGCCCAGAAGCTGATGGGGCAGATTTTGTGCGCAGCTGCCTCCTCCCCGGTCTTCTCCCCTCATTTCCGCACTATTTCGCCGTGCTTTTCTCAATGTGCCTATTATTAGAGGTTTTCCAAAGGGGGATCAGCACCGAAAGCTGCATCTGTTTAATGTATGTCTCACCGTGGGCTCAGAGGAGTCTGTCTATTTGGTGTGTCGGCGGCTGAGCAGGCGGAAGATGAGTCATGCGGCTGTATATATTTCATGGCGGAATTTCTTTGATGGTTTTGGATCATCTATGTGGTGTTGATACTCATGTACACGCAGTATCACTGCTGCTAATGCTCTTGAATACAGTCAAGTGGAGTCTGTCATCTGGTCACTGATAATATAAATAAGGCTGGCACCAAACGCCCATGATGCCTTGCAACAACTTCAATACTTTTTCACCACTGCCTCTTAAATTAGCATGTTAGCTGTTAGCTTTACGGTTGTTTTGCTCTGCATTATGACTTTAAGTGAGCGGAGTACTGTTTACTCATTTGATTTTTAAGGCTGTATATTTTATATATGTATATATACTGTATATATATATTTATTTTGATTGTTGTTATTATATATCTGGTCAGTTCCTCACTAGTTATGTCGTCGTACCTCCGTGTCCAGATGACATCCACAAGGGCATCTAGGCGGGACATCCCACTTGTTGCCGGGCAGATCAGAAGCTATATTCAGCGCATGTTTGCAGGTTGTGTCACTTGGACATCTTATCCCTGTTGTCTGCCACTGGTGCCGTGCTCATTTCTCAAATGTCGTTCAGATATTCTCTCAGGGCAGTAGGTTGGAATCAGATGTCTGGCCGTCAATCATGAAGAAGGGTTGGCGATGAGGTGTCGGCGTTTCTGCCCTACTGCCCTTGTAGACACCTTGACTCCCTGAAGACCCAAAATAAGCATAAATGCATGGAACAATCTGAAGGAGATAGGCATGCAGACATATGCTCATTTCACGTGGTGACTGGACATCATTGGTACATGGGTCGTACGTGTGTTTTACAGTCGGTGTCCTAGGGTGTAGTTCTAGTTTGAACAGCACATAAAATGAATAACAATAATTATCTCGCTCAATTTTAATTCATTTAATTCAAAAAATTGCTTGGAAAAAAAGTTCTTATAAGTGTATTAATAAAGCTTTGATCGTGCCGTGTAAGTAAAAAAAAAAAATTTATTTTAGTGATAAGAAAGAAAAAAAATATCTCACTTAAAAAATTATATATAAATATAATAAAATTATAAATTATAATGATGATTTCACCACAATCTAAATGTAGAAATATATATACATATATATATAGTGAATAAAATAGTAAAATTCAGGAATATTTACATATAATTCAAATATGACAAATTATGAAATTAATAAAATGTTTGAAATGAACACAAATATAAACTGGATTATTATTATGTTATTATTATGTTTTTACTATTTTTTAATTATGAAAATAATGACATGTTAGGAATGAACACAAATATAAACTGGATTATTATGCTGGATTGTTAATTCTTTTGACTATTTTTGGTACCTGTGTTCACTGAAAGAGAAGCGAATCATTACCTTTAAAGGTGGTTACAAAAATGACAACTTCACTGCCAGGACTGTGAACCAAATGTCACTGAAACTCATCACAACTCTGTGGAAGTGAGAATGGGCTTTTATTACAGCAGTGGTTTGTGGGAAAAGGTGAAGAGCGAAAGCAGAAAGTCTGATAAGAATAAATGGAGAAGCTGGAGGCTAAATTTAGACTCCAAGGTGCTTGTGCTAGAACATTTGTACTGGTCTGATTAGGCAGCTACTCAAAACAGCCTGACAATCACGTGAATATGATGTTGTATTGGTGGTCCTGAGGGTAAACAGTGATGTCATGAGCTACATTTGGATGCTGATAGCCGGCCAAAATAAACCAGGAAGTCCCAGGTCAGGTCAGTTTTGACAGAGTGAAGACAAATGTGTGTCTCCACGTGTGTTGAATTACAAACCTCAGTAACCTGGAGTGTCAATACGTTTCCAGATTCAGTTGAGTAGAATGGGATGAATGGGTTCACGAGCGTATATTTTGAAAGATGGCTGTCTTCACGAACGTCTGGCAGGTTTGGTGACAGCTTGTTCCTGCCGGACAAACAAATGTTAGAATGGGGAGATGGACCGTGACCCCGTCCGCTGGCTTCAGTCACCATTGCAAACACACCGGCATCATCTCATGTTTACACTTGTTTTTCCATTTCTTTCACTTCATTTTGCACCGTTCAAACCTTCATCACGTCTTGGTTCCCTTTGGTTGTGTGAAAATACGGCTCTCATGTCATGTTTTCATTTCTGTTTCATGTCTCAACAAACCGGGAATTTTTTTAACCTTATGTCTGTGTTTAAATCTAAATTTAACCATCCAAAACAAATGGCTAAACTTAACCAGGACTCTGAATCCTACAACCTACTCAAAACAATGTAATTATTTTGAAGTCTTCATCCTCAAACTGAGGCTTAGTCTTGCGGCAACTGTACACACAATATTCTAAAATGGCCACATGATCCCCACAGGTTTTGCCAAGAATTAGAGAGTAAACAGGTACACACACACACACACACACACATACACACACATACACACACACAGACACACACTTAAGAGTCACAGTTGAACAGTTTTCATCTCGGAGGGAAGTGGAAATGCTTACTGGACTGTTCAAACCGGTTTGTTTACAGTCAACATCGGCTTTGCGACCCACTTACAGGTCTCGACCCACCAGTTGGGAATCACTCGTTTACTGTGTTGTACTGTACAACATTATAGAGCGGTGTACTGCAGTATGAAGTAGTAATATTATATTATAGTAATATATATTACAGTGTCCCGCAGTGCAGTACACAATTGTGTATTGCTGTGTTATGTGGCAAATAATCATTTAGTTTTGTGTAGTTCAGCGCTGTGTAATTCAGAAGAGGACAGTGTACTGTTGTGTACTATATGATGGTGTAGTATATGGTGCTGAGTAGTCAGTATCAATGATAATTCATGTACATGAAATCAGCCAAATGCTTCAAAATTGAAAACCATCCTGCTGTAACAGCAATACTGTGTGGAACCTATGACCTATCGAGGAGATATGAAAGTGATTTCATCGTGCAGTCTTCATGTTAAATGAATCCTTGATAGGAATTAGCAAGTGTCCGGCTCTTCAGCTTCATCTCCAGGTTCACACATGCAGGATGGTATTGAGGACAGCAGCTATGTGTCCTGCTGTGCATGAATAATGGATTAGATCCAGGAAGTACAAACCGGCTGACAAGCCATCAGGTAGAGACCCACCACATCCTCCCTCTTCATTCTTTCCTCAGCGCTCTCGTTGTCTTCACTCCGTCCGTCTCTCGCTGTCTCTCTCTCTCTCTTTGCTTCCCTTTGTTTTCATCAATTATCCTCCGCTGAGTAAGCCGCTTCAGCAGCCACACCCTGAGATCAGCATCATGTGGACGGAGACAGAGTGGCTAACCTGACCCGACTCACACCAGAGAAAAAGAAACTGGTTTTCTGATCCGTTTTCTTTTTTTTTTTTTTCGAGCTGAAGCTCAGGAAATTGAAAGCAAGGGCATGGTTTTATACTCCAGCTCTCAGGATTGTGATGTTGCCGGTGGGCTGGTGGGGGGAGCTGGAACCAGGGAGGTTGTTGGACTGAGACCTGGCACCGGGTCAGATGGGGCCCCACACGGACTGTGGCGCTATGTTTGCTGCCAAAGGAGGCCGACCCTGACGCTGCCTGCATGTAGGTACAATGTGTGGGAACAGATTTGCCTGATAAACTTCTTTGTCTTGTAGCTTGCTCTCATATATCAGTTGGAAGACTCTGCAAACATGTTTATTCTCATAAGTGCCTTTCTATTGGACCCAGTCTTGTTTGCTAGCTGGGCAAGTGTGTTAAGGAGAGAGTGTTTTTGGCCTCAAAACAAGAAGTGTTATAGGCCTTAAGATCTATCCACTTGCTTTAAGACCTTCCACAGGCTTGGCGGCCCATGATTGATATTTCTCCCTGTCACTCCGGAGTGGCTCTCTGTTGCCCGTCATTAGCACAGAATCTCTATTAGAGCAGACACTGACACAATCACGGCCACAGGCAGCGGAAGCCTTTGTCTGCAATTATACCCTTGTTCTGGAGATATTGGCTCCCCGTGGACTTCGGTCATGACTCATTGGAGCTGAATCAAAAAAGGAAGCCATCAGGAAAGATGGTAATCAGGGAGAAATGACGATTGCTGATAATCATGGATGATTGAAAGCAGCGACTTTCTGAGCGTTTGTTAGCAGCCTCTCTCTGGAATGTTTTACCTGTCAATCCGAAATAAACCACGAAACTGAAAAACGAATTTGTCAAAACAAGTCAAACAGCTTTTTTCCGCCCAACTGTTTATAAATATGCTTTGAGGACTGTGGGAATAGAGTTTTTGTTGCTGAAATTGGCTGAAATTATTTAAACAACTACCATTAAAACAAACCTTTGAACACTTGTGTTTAAAATGTTTTAAACTACAAAAACTGCAATATTTTTGTTCCACTTTAATGAAGTATCTGGATACTTTTTGGAGTATTGACATTTGTGATAACCTTACCTGGGGCTATGGTGGGGCACAGTCCAGTATAGAGCACTCCCACATTTGCTCCTAACTGGACAGATCCGTTCTTCAACATTTGTTGGATATAGAATGTCAAACTTACATGTGTGTCGTCAGAGGCAGCTGTTGTGATGTCTCATTGAGTCATCTCTTCTCTGCAGAGCTTACTGGCATGCGCACACACACACACTCACACACACACTGTATCATGATCTTTGTGAGGACCTCTCATTGCCATTCAACTCTGAACCAAACTTGAACCCAATTATAATGTAATGTTATTTTGAAACCTTCAGCCTCAAATTGAGGCTTAACCTTGTGGGGTCAAAGAAAAGAGCCCCACAAACGCCTAAGGGCCCCACAAGGGCGTGTTTTCCCCAAAATTGGACCTCACTAGGATAGATATGCTTAAACACACACACACACACACACACACACACACACACACATATATATATATATATATATATATATATATATATATATATATATATATATATATACGCACTCACACACACATTTATACACACACTCACACACACACACACACATTTGTATCACTATCTTTGTGGGGACTGCTCCGAAACCTACCCACCCAAAATAAATGTTGTTGTTGTTGGCCAAGACTCTGAACCAGACTTAAACCTATGGTACTATAGAACAATGTAGTTATTTTGTCTACAGACCACATCCTCAAACTGAGGCTTAATCTTGTGGGGTCCGGCCACATGGTCTCCACAAGTTTTGTCACACATTGGTCCCCTCAAGTAATGATAAACAGGTTTACACACACACATACATATGTTTGTCTTCCTATCTTAGTGAGAACCGTCATTGACATGCATTGACACAACCCCTTCCCCAGCCTCTCACCCTAAACCTAACCATCTAAAACTAATGGTTAAACGTAACCTTTCTCTTAACTCTTAAAAGAAACTAAAACCTATTATAATAACCCGGCTATTTTGTAGATTTAACCCTCAAAATGATGTTTGACAAAGTGAGGAGCAGCCAAAATGTCCTCACTTTGCAAAAATGTCCTCACTTGGTTTATTAAAAACTCATACAAAGACAACTCATCACAAAGATAGAAGTACAAGAACACACTTGTGCTTAATGGACTATTGGAACAAGTCAAGTTTACTGTCAACACTCCCACTACCTGCTGACCTCGTCCCTGCCTCTTTCATCCTTGCGGTATTATTAAATAAAACAATCATTAATCATTAAGGATCACACATCTTTGCAGGGAAAAATACTTCATTATTCGTGGAGAAAAGCTAAAAATACCTCTCATTTGAGGGAAATTATATTTACTCCTCTGAAAGCAGAGCGCTGAGTCATCCTCCCAGCTCTCTTTCATCTGCCGTCCTCATCAGCATCTTGCATATTTGTCCGTCCTTCAGTCTTTTCAGGAATGAACTTGTTCAGCTTTTGTGCTTTTTATAGCACTTGTGTTTGTCGCGTTGTGTCAGCACATAAGTTGTTATGGCTCTTAAACGTTTCACTAAAGGTCTCAGTGCTTGTCGGTGTCAAAGCTGGAAGTGGTGCTGATGCTGGCTCAGAATTTTTATCTCCTGGTTAATTATTTACAAAACAATAAGCTGCTATAGGGGTTGTGTTGATTATAAATGCATTTTTACAACTCAGTTTTTTGTTTAAATCAAGTCACTCAAGTCTGAAAAAAGGCATTCATTTGTTCCAAACTGAAATAGACAATGGAGCGGTGACATGATGATGTATTTAAATAAAATTATTTTTTTGCATTATTTCTTTCCCTCAAATATAGAATTTCATTATGATAACTGATCATTTGTCTCCCTTTTTATTATTATTATTTAATTAATGAAATACATTTTCTGTTTATAACAGTTCTTAAAATTCTCTCCAATATTTATCATACTGTATTTTTTTATGTACTTACAAGTAGATCATCAGTAAGAAGTAGTATCACTAATCAAAGCCTATTCATATGTATTATATATAAACATAAATTAATCTTATTAAGATTGGTGCTACTTATTTATGTGAAGCAATGAAATATTAAAACACTATATAGTAGACCATACTCTCTTTGCTCCAGGTGCTGATACCATGATCCAACCTTAGAAAAGTTAAATGCCGTGGTGGTTAAGAGGAATGGAGACTGTATTTTTTCGTGTGAATAAAGTTTTGTAGGGAACAATGGCGCTTCTTGTCTCCGGTCCCATGACAGCAATGGCTGTAAAACCCTGGCTTAAAGGGAAAACATGTTCAAATAATGTGTTGTCAGACAGTGAGCTCCTGCTGCCTGTGAGCATCCTGTGCCTTGTATGAAGTTGCTGACCCAAATTGGACCACATCATTGAAATAGTCCAAGTGATCAACCGCCGTGTTGAGTCTGGACTTTCTCTCCCTCTGACCGGACCAAGGTGTTATCAGCAGCTCCACTTCATCGTGTAATTACTCTTGTTTCCCTGGATTTGATAAGCAGCAAAAGTAATTTGCCTCCCTGTTTAGTCGCTCAGTAGTAGCAACAACAACAACAGTGGTGTGTGTGATAAGTGCGTTGGTATTCAGGACGAGTCGTCAGCCTGGCTGCAGCCCAGAAGTGCTGTGTTTTATCTGTGCTGGATTCTGTCTGAAGGTCTCCACGGAGGCTCAGATGAATACTGATGGCAGGGAAAGATGCAGCTACCGTTTGTAAATGTTAATGACCATCACTTAATAGCATGTTGGAACATGGGTCGTTTGAATGAGTTAGCTTGACAGCCTGACTTTTTCAATTTAAAACATGCAGGTTACAGGATGTAGCATGAGACTGTGCGCCTCTTTGTTTAGCAGCGATGTAGATTACATTGTAGTCTATGTTCCTGGAACTTTATGTGAGCAGTCAACAAACTGCAACACTGTCACTTTGTCTCAGGCAAACATAATATTTCTGCGATTGCTGTCTGGCCTGTTGCTTCCTTTTCTGAACCGGCTCTGTTCAAGCAGCGTATACCCACTTTCCCCTTTTTAACTTCCCTGTTTGCATGCTTTACTTTCTCTAAAGATACATGATCTACAATTCAGTTTTGGATGACTAGTAACTCTCTCCAATCTCTTGCCTTGTCACATTTAATATTGGTCAATTCTGACTCGAGTTATTTAAGCTGGATATTTCATTCATTGATTGATAAGTATAACAACGTGACAATGCCATCAGCATGCGATTGTATGCATGAATGGACGACCTGGGATGAAGCGCTTTGGTCGCTGCATGAGCATGGAACTTGCTACCTAAGTAAGAGCCATTTATCTTTTACCATTCTGTCAAGTCTCAGCAGGGTCTGTAGGAGTAGGAGAAAGACATGTTAGAGAAGAATCGTCTTTTCTTTAATCCTCTTGGCAGAGAGAAAGAAATGGTGTCAAAAACTTTCTTTTCTGTCTTTCTGTAAAATTGATATGAAGGTTGTGTGAGGAACTCTTTTTGAGTGCTTCAAATGATTGTTGTCTGCCTTTCTTCACCCAGTTCTGGATGGATATTTGAGTCAGTCAAGGTGGCTGATGTGATCGATCAGCACTTCAGTTTGCTGGAAGCAGAGCTCAGACGGAGATGAAATGTGTCAGAACAAAGTGTAGTCAGGCGTCA
This sequence comes from Synchiropus splendidus, assembly GCF_027744825.2. Lineage (NCBI taxonomy): Eukaryota > Metazoa > Chordata > Actinopteri > Syngnathiformes > Callionymidae > Synchiropus > Synchiropus splendidus. The sequence goes on along the minus strand of NC_071345.1, from coordinate 6,374,807 downwards.
CATTGTGTTATAGACAGCCATAGCCCGCAGTATGCTAATATGCTTGTGGGAGACACCAACATGATGGTTCGAAGGCCTGCTAAATATGAACTTAGGATTTTGTTGTGTCTTTGCCGGGAGGAACATCTCAAAGCAAGCCTCACTTCACATCCTGAAAAGCCCTGCGGCCACATTCCCTTTTGACCAAACATGAGCATTAAGCCTCAGAAGCAAATGTAAATAAGAATGACGTTACTGAATCAGTGCAGGAGTTCAGCCGCAACAAATCTGAGTTCCGCGCTCCATAAACATGAGTTTCTAATTTTAGTCTCCGTGTCGCCCTCTACAGGCCCCACACTGCCGAGACAAGCCCCTCAGGTTCAGAATGGACCCACGCAAGAGGAGCTGGAGCTGCAAAGAAGGTACTGGCCACACACACACACACGTTCACTTACTATTAGATGCCAAATACCAGAATGTACATTCATATCTGTCTTGCTTTTGGTTTGAAAATCAAAACTTAAGCATCAACATGAACCGATGTCATCATCAAATCAGTCATATATAGATCAGTTTGCAGTCTTTAAGTTGATTTTTTTCTCCTCCTCCTGAGGATTGTGTTGCTGTGTAATGACTCAGACTTTCAGTGATGAACCACTAAAACACGAGTCAAGAATATTGGACTCAACTTAGCCACTCGTACGCTTCATTTGCGTGTTTACATACGGATCGGCGAAAAGTGTTCACTGAACCTGAAAGTGTCCGTCACACTCACAAGTGACATACAGCTGAGAATGAGTTCTCTGCCATCAGTGTTAAAGTTGCATGACTGTTTAGTGTCACGACTAACATCACATGCTGAAAATATTACTATACTCAAGTCTCATACTGCACTGAAGTTCAACCTCTGTACCAGTTTGAAGAGCCAAAGGTTTTCTGTCTGAGTCTGAGCTAGATATATAAAAGAATCAGCATCTTCTTTGAATTACTTACTGTAGAACTGCACTACTAATTCATTTGGTAGTGTATTGAAATAGCTTGTGATAGTACATGGAAGGGATTGTGTGGAGCTTCTCAGTGTCAGCAGCTTCATGTTCCTGTTAGTGAGGTTTGACTGGTGACTTGTTGATATGGGATCCTAGTAACATTACACCTCTGTTTTTCTTTGAGTGACCTCAGCGAAGAAAAGTTAGTGAACAGGTCCAAACCTACTTTACTCTTCCGCTCTGTTGTAAAATTCTACAGCATCTTTTGTCCACCAAGAGACCGTCAATGTCCATCTTATTGGTTTTAATAAAAGTTCTCCACGACTCATCCCACTAGTGACGCAGTTTGTCATTGAGAGCCCTTTCACGCCGCTCTGTGCCGGTTCTGGTTCAAATGAAGAGGTGGAAATTTAATTCAATATATGCTATGTTCTCTCTGGCGTAAGACAGCTACATGAAGTCCACAGTCGCATCTGCAAAGCATATGGCCTCCAAACTCACACTTGTTACATACGTTGCATGCTTGATTATTGGATGAAAACAAGCGTTTTCAGAACATTGGAGCGACTTGTCATTGTGCTAGTGTGTTGTCTACTTCTGCCTGAGTGCCCCACTTTAGTTCTACTTAAACCAGTCTGAATGCGATCAGAGAGATGTTTATTTATTTAGCAGTCATTCAATCCTGCATTTAAGTGGCACAACGAATATAACCACATATGAACCAATGAATATGTTTCAGTGTCAGTAAACACAAAAGCTTCTGAATTTCTCAGTGAAACTTGCGCCCAATACATGGAAGCCAGCTAACCTGCCATTCCTTCAGTTTGTCCTCTCCGTCCCTCAGATCACCAGTCTGCCTCTCACTCTCTTTCTTATCTGAGCAATAAAGTGACTTCAAATTTTTTCATCTTCTCTCTGACATATTTTCTGCTTTCACCATTTTGCTCTGTTAGTCGCGCTTCATTTGTCTTTCCCTCTGAGCTCCGGCGAGGCTCAGAACAAGTCGATCACTAAGGTCATCTGCGATATCAGAGTTCAGAGTCAGTGTGTCGGGGGGAGGGAGTGGGGGAGGAAGACCGAAGGAGATGCAGTCAGGAGCGCAGCCTTGAGTTTAATTAGCAGTTGTTTCATATCCAGATTGCTTTGATTTAAGGGATGGCGAGGTCATGAAAATGTTACGGAGGAGCTCCTCATCCGATCGCGGTATAGATTATGAATAATCCCTGGGATCAACGGAAGTGTCCAGTACTGTGATTTCAAATATTAGAGTTGAATAACGGTGAGGTTCCAAATCTGGTTTTATATGTGTGGTGATGTTTACAGTTTTTTGTTAACTGAATCGTAGTACTATACATGTTGACTGCGCTGTTACAGCAGAGTGCCAGACGGTGATGAAGTATCGAGAGCTGTGTCACTTCTCAGCTATCTGAAGAGGACTTTTTCACCTCTGTAGCCGCCTGTTTTACCTCATTACTCTCCAGCTCTCTTGTTGTAATTGTCTTGTCGCCAGAAAGTCACGTCAGCGCATGAGAATGTGAGGCAAAAATAACCATTCACAAGGTGATGGAGCGTGAATTTCCACTACTTCTTAACACCTCATTTAAGAGGAGAGACGAAGCGATGAGCAGACGCACATTCCGTCAGACTTGTGCATACCAAGGCGTCTGAGGCTGAAGAATAACTGAGTCGCTGTACATTTCTCTTCGGCAGGAAACACATCTTCCTCCTCCACCTCCTCCTCCTCGCTCACGTCTTAATTTAATCCTCCTTTTTATTGAGACGTCGAGCGAGGAAGTCACATCTTAGGCCGACCGTGACACTTGCGAGATTGATGGACAAAGTCAGGAGCAGATTAAAGAGAGACTTCTGGAGGAGGGAGAGCAGATAATCCAGCTGGATAGAAAGCAGGGTCTTCCCCCTGAAAACAAAGACAGGAGCTAAAATAATAGAAGCTGGTATAAATAGATGGCTGCGCGTAGGAGCTCAGGGAGTGTGTGTCGGAGTGTGCAGGCTGCTGGAGAGGAAATGTGTTACATGATCTTGGCATCTTAGAATAAACAACCTGGAAATGATATGGAGCGTCTCCGCTGTGACAAAGAAAAAAGTACAACTTTCGTGACTCATTTGCTGCTGCAGAATAGCGCCCACTGTTGGTCAGTTAATGCATATAGAAACTAAACAGCGAGAACGTGTGTTACATTAATGTCAGCTGTTGCGCATTTAGATGCTGGTATGGACTCAAAAGAGCAGCAGCTGCTATCATGTGCTGTTGTCACGAACATGTGTTGACGTTGCAGATTTTCCAGAGTGACTACACACACATGCCTATAAACCCCAATATGCTCTCTTGGCGCGGGCAACATGGTGGAGGTCTGATGTTAGTAGGACGCAGCACATGGAGTGTGTTTGTTGAAATTGTGTTGACTGGCTTTTCACTGGAGCCGCTCCATATGTTCCATCTGAGGCTGTCTTCGTTCAGAGGACGTTTCCTGGTTCTGTGAGCCAGTCAGGCGAGCTGGCTGGGACCAGCTGCCTGGTAGTTCAGTGCCAGACTACAGCCTCCCCAGAGATTCAGTCCAGTTACTGGGGATGTACTGCATCCTGAATACAAGAAATGAAGTCAGTTAGCTCTAAGCTACATGAACTAAAGCTCAGGTTAAGATTTAGCTTCTAAAAACTCAAGTCCTTTAATGATTCATTTGTGCGGAGGGTGAGTGAGCATGTGTAAGTCAAAACTCAACATGATGTATCTCATATTAATAAATTTAGAGTTTAGTGACCTAGTTTTATTGTTAAATCTTTGGTAATTGACTTCAATTATTTATTAATTGCTGCTTTTTATTCCAGTCTTTTTTTATTTGTAGTTGAACATGTAGTTGAACATGTGTTTCTTTTATATATTAATAATATTATATTGATATTGGCGTTTTATGCATAATAAAGTATATCATTGGTTCGTCTACAAATGTGAAAAATCACCATATTTACTTCGTAGTTAACTTTAGAATCGGCATTAAGATTTATTCATAACTTTTAAAGCCGACTACATTCTAGAATTGCTCACACCCTGCGAACCTTTCAGGACCCTCTGATCCTCAGGTGAGTGTCTGCTAGTTGGCCCTAAATCGAGATTTAAATCTAGAGGTGACAGATTTAAATCAGGGCTCCACAACTCTGGAAGAGTCTGACAGAGCAGATCCAAAACACAACTTGCTCCTCCCCCTTTGAAACACTTCTATAGGCTCGCATTTACCTAGTATCTATCTTCCAAACTTTTTCTTAGTTCTGCACCACTGAAAGCCGTCCACAATTGTGGCCCAAACATTCTTCTGTTGAGTCTGTAAAGCACTTTAAGAAGGGTGTTCTAAAAAGTGCAATATAAGTAAACCATTATTATTATTGTGAGTAGTAATAGTCTATATTGTGCTTAATTGGTTGTTCAATTCAACATAAAAATGTATTATTGTTTAAAGTCTTTACATTTTTCTTTAACAAGTTCATAAATTCAAAATTTCCTGAGTGTGATGACAAGTGCTTTGCATTCTGGGTTGAGACGTGGTGAAAACAGAAGCCATGTGGGAAGAAAGCTACTCTCTGGCCAGCCACTGACCTCAGTCACAGCTAGGTGTCTTAAAACTGTGGAATATAAATATATAAGCTGAGACATGTATGTGGAGGAGCAGTGCGGGCTGCGGGCCCTGCCGCCTCCCACGCCGCCTTGGCAACGGTTTCCCTGGCAACTCTTGTCAGGGGGCGAGTGAGACGACGGCTAAATGCTGCAAAGGGCTTTTCACCGCTACAAATGTTTTGATGTTCCCAGCGAGGGAGCGGAAGGAAGGAAGTGGAATCTTCTTTTTCGGATTGACTCATTATTATCAAGGACCAGTGTATTTCTTAGGGCGATGTACTGTACTGTATTGTCATTTCAGTCAAATTCAGTGGCAACTAGAGGTATTTTTTTGTCCTGAAAATGTGTATGTGTGCACATAGAAATTGGATCATCATGCTGACAACACAGTGACACTCTGCTTTGTGGGTCATTGAATGTGACTTCTGCTGATTTCATTTCCACCTTGATGTCCCAGTTGGCCCTCGCTGAGGACTGATGTTACTCAGGAGTCCGTCACTTGTAATGAAAGTTTCATCTGCTTAAGTTTTGGCAGAAAGAGAAGCTGCCCTCACGTCAGAGGAATGTGAGTGTATGTGAGGGTCAACTGTCACATGACATCTGGGTTACTCAGCTGGCTGTTCAGAACTTCCCAAGCATCTGTTGATAAGAAGCAGACTCCTCTTCAAGGAGACTCGACAAGTCGTCGAATAAAAAGTTACATTTGTGGCTGAATCTCTGGTCACATCGTCACATGACCACGCTGCCAGCAATCACATTACATTGCTCTCAGAATCTGAAAATTAGGCAGCAGTGGGAGTAAAGGGGCGCACACTTCCTTCTCCCCAATGCTGCGACAGCTCCTGAAAGGTATTGGCGTGTTCAGTGTGTCCCAGGTTTGCCCCAGGGCCTCCTCCTAGTTGAGGCCTCCTTCTGAGTTCCTCCTCAGTCATTTCAAATCCTGAAGTTGTCTCCGTGTGACATCACATAGCTGATGGAGGCTGCAGGAGACGTGGATGGGAACATGTGGGGACCCCTGTGATCTGCATGATTGCTCCACTTCTCCACTGTAACCTTGTTACATCAGCGTTTAATCAGGAGGATGTCGTTGGAGCGGTGAGGTTCCCACTGAGACTCGTTTGCCATCAGAGAGACTCCATCAGTGTAAAAGGAGGGAAGCCCCCAGAGGGGCGTCGGGAATCCTCAGAGAGATGGCGCTCCCGCTTCCTTGGAAACCAGGTTACGCCATCCTTACTGTTGTTGCATCAAAGAGACAAAGAGAGGAGGCTCATCAGTGTCCTGTTGTCCTGCTCCACTTCCTTTTTCCTTAGTGTTTCCACCCTTTTAATGTCCTCCACATATCTGCAGTCAAAGTGAAGACCTCTTCCTCCGTCAAGTCTTGCCATCAGAAGAGGTCGCTTTAGTGTTGATATGCCTTTTAAGTGTGATCCAGCCTCTTCACATTCATTTCAAAATGATGCTTTGGTTTGAACACATGGGGTCACTGAAATGACTGTGTGAACAGCCGATCCACAAAGGTTAAATTGAAGCAACATTTACGCTGAGTCAGTTTTCAGCAGGATGACATGAGTGAGAGACCTTGACAGTGTGTGTGTGTGTGTGTGTGTCAGCGTTTCATTATGTTTCACAGCATCTGTCCTTGGAAAAAACAGTTCTCAGTTCAGACTCCAAATAATTGAGTGACTCTATCCGGATAACTGAGACAGTGCAGTCACTGACTTTTTATTTTAGTCTTGTTCTCACAGAATCTTCCTTCCAGTTGTGGATTATTATAGTCGTGCATTAATGCACAACAGATCTAAATGCTTTTATTAACTTTTGTGTGACAGTTTGAAAAACAAAGCTTTGTTTTGCTTGTGTTCGTGCATTCAGTTAGAGGAACAATACACATCAGTCGGCATTTGTGTAGCATGCAAAGTAAACAGCGGTTGGCAATATGTTTTGATAGCCACGGAGTGACTGCTACATAATGATTTACTCTGCATTGTAGTAGATTGCATGAAATTGAGATTAAATAAAAAATGAAATGTGAAAAATATTTCATATTGGAAAGTATATATTTGAGAAATTTTCTTTTACAATAATCTGAATTATTTTGAAAAAAAAGAAATGGAAAAAAGTTGACAAATTCACACATCTGGGAAAGTAGCCATTTAATTTTAAGGCGCAAACCTGCAACATAATTTTGAAGGATTTTTACATTTTGAAAAATGTGCATGTCCATGTTATGTTCCGTCTACATTAATAAATCAATGAATGATGGCGCAAGTCCTGATTCAGGTCTTCTGCTGCTTGCTGACATGGACAGAATTGCAACTCTGCATGTCCTACCAACCTCTACCTTATTTATTTCATCAAGTCAACTGCGTCGCTGACAACGTTCTTCCAGACTCAGAAGAAGATCTGGATCAACTCAATGACGAGAACGAAAAAGAGCAAACATAGTTAATCTGCTTACGTCTGCTGCCATCTAGCGCCAGCCAATTGACACTTCAGTTTATTTAAAACACCTTCAGGTGGTTCTCTAATATTATTATTAGTGCCAATGTTTACTAGGAATTTCAAACTCAAGAATGTGCTAAAACTTCCAGTCGTCCTCTCACTGAAGTTATTATTCTCCCAGGCGAATTAAGAGTTTCTCACGCTGCTACTTATTTAAATTTAATGTGACTTGAATTAAGCCGTGATTGCATAAGAGACTGTTTTTCTAAATACAGTTATTATATAATAATGTTGCTTATGTAACGGCAGAAGTGAATGCCGATGGGTCAAAAGGTCAAGACGATGTGACTGTCGCCTCTTAAATGCTCACTTGAGTCCGTCTTGGTTGCCAACCATGTCTTACCAATCTCTGAATGCCGTTTGTGCTCCTGCAGGCAGCATCAGGAGATGCAGAGACAGAAGGAGCTGGAGCGTCAGGAGCGCGAGCGTCAGGAACGAGAGCGCCTGGAGCGAGAGATGCAGGAGCGCCAGGAAATGGAGCGGCAGGAACGCGAGCGGCAGGAGCGGGAAGCGCAGGCGGAGAGGGAGCGACTGGAGCGGGAGCGCCAGGAGCAGCAGGAGCGCGCCGAGCGTGAACTGATGGAGAGGGAGAAGGCGGAGAGGGAGCGTCTGGAGAGGGAGCAGCAGGAGCAGTTGGACAGAGAGCAGCAGGACTGGGAGAGAGGGAGGCGCATCTCCAACGCTGGTGAGTGGAACACTTTCATATGAAAATAACTGTAATAATTATACCATTCTAGTTTGAGTCAGAAACATGATGGCAGCCACGAAGCCAGCTTAAGGTCCCTATTTTGTTGTTAATATTGCACAGTATTGCAGAGCTAATAAGCCAATTATTGTGTGACAAACTTGAGGAAGAAATAACTGCAATTACTGATGATAACTAATAAAAGCTCAAACTGCATTTTCAAAGAAAATATAAACCTTGACAATGTAAGAGAAAATAGAAATAATCCTAAAATATTTGTACAAAAAAAATCTAGATCTCATTTTAGCATAGACGGTAGACAAATCATGAAGTCAAACAATTATAAAGGACCCATTTCGAAGTCTGTTTCACAGAATTAAATGGAGCAGTATGGAAGTATTTGATTTATTACTCCACTATCTCCACATTAGCTGCGCTAAGGAGGGATTCAGAGAACTGTATTTGCTCTCTAGACATCTTTCTTGGCTTGATTTTTGGTTGCCGTGACTAACTGACTAACGGCGTTTGTGTTCCTCTGTTCGGTGGTTGTGAATTTCCAGGTTCATGGTGAAGCGAAGTGTTGACCCTTATTATTGGGTTTCAAATGTAGCTGCCGTTCTGGCGATGACTCGACTTCGGGGCTATATTTATAGCTAGTCTTAAATACTTGTGACAGCATCGTTGCACTCACTGGTGAATCCTCATTTGCATCGCACTGAAGAATTATGTTCAGGAACACAGATTCATTCAGCCAGTCGAGGGTCAGCCATGACATTATGGCGACCTATACATTGCTGTGTTGTAATGGCCGCTGTTTATAAGTCGGTATAGTGAAGTGACCTTAGGGGAAGAAGGGATGACTGGATCCAATTGAGTAGCTGGCTGTTGATGGTTTGTAAAGGAGCCCATGAGGTCCCCTGTCCACTGCTGAAACAACCCACACATTAGCAGAGAGGAGAAGCAGCAGACTCTTACCCAACATCTGTGAGGCTGATGAGTCAGCAGCTAAATTTTAGAATTTCATTTCAAGTCCTCATCAAACCATAACATATCACGCTGCGATACTTTCATTGTTATATGATTTTAGTACTTTTTAGTTCGCCTCTTGTGAGCTCTTGATTTAAAAAAATATATATTATTGGAATATTTTGTGGATTATCACATTAAAATATCATTCTGAAAATCAGTTAATATGAGAAACTCCTTGCTCTGATGTGCTTTTCTGAAGAGCACCAAAATAGATAAGATAAAGAGTGAAAACCAGTTTAGTTAAAATACTTCATTGATATGAAAAATGTTTTGTGTTTTTGAGATTTTTTCCCCTGTCATTTGAAACAAGTTTTGAAAGCTACATAAACATGAAGAAAACCACTATTATTAGTAAGTTATTTGCATGTAATAGCACTGAAAATCCTAACGATATTGGACATTCAGTGCAATTTCTAAATGTTTTAAACTGAATTTTTATTTCTTGTTTTGGCAAATAAGTGATTTTAGAACATTTAATTTTATGAATGTTTGTTGAAATGCCACCTCAGTGGATTGTTTTGTGCGCTGAGATCAGAGATGTTCTCCAGACTGGGTCAGTAGGGAAGACAGAAGTACGCTTGAGTGACATATTTGACTTATTACCCTACGCATGGATGACCACACACACACACACACACACACGCTGGGGCGGCTCTGTGGTGTTACTCAGAAGCTAAAAATACACCAACATGGGGAGCATTGGTGAGACCCCGAGGATAATTGTGTGTATGCAGAAAGGAAGGTGAGCTCAGTTCACATGTACGGGGGGAAACACGTGAGCGCACCCCTCTTCCTGAGTCATCTACTGTGTCCCTGTGAGGTGCAACACATCCCAACAATGCTTTAGAATTTGGACATTATCTGTGCATCCACCGACACATGACAACATCCAGTCATCATTCTCACGGTTAGAGGTCATGGCCTGTACCTTTAAGACATGTCATGCACATACACACAGAAGCACACACACACTCTTTCGGAGCATGCTCAGAGCATATTCTGTGTTTCTCGCATGACTTTACAGCATCGACGTTAGCCAATCAACTTCTCCCAGCGGTGACCTCGGTAATCGAGTTATTCCCAAACTGCTTCTACTGTGCTCTCATGTTTATGCATGTGCGCTTAATATTTGTGTGCACGTGTCCAGCTTTCTGTGAAATCAGCGTGTTTTTGGTTCTGGAATAACGGAGCGGAGGCCACTGAGTCACATGACCCAGGGCCACAGAGGGATGGAGGCAGGGAATGAAGAGGGAGGGGGGGGGAGGCAGATAATGTCAAAGTTGAGATGTTGATGAGAGGAACAAGAGTCTTCTCTATGAAAATTAAAGAGTCTACTGAGTCAAGACGACATCAAATGATTTAAGATACGATTGATCAAAATGAAACAAGTCTCAAAAACTTGATAATGTTTCAGCTGATGAATGAAAAATGCAAATTGAATAATGTTCTTGGCTGTTGTAACTGAAAAATTAAAAGACTTGCAAAGCAAATATATTATTATAATGGAACTTGATCTGAATTGATATCAATATTGTTCAATAATAATATTGGGGAAAAAAGGAAAGTGACTGTTTAGAAAAATATGATTGGCAGTGAATTTCTTGATTCGTCATGGGGAAATAAAGTAGAAAACATTTCATTTAAATATTTATATACATTTAGATATTTCTAAAGCGTATATTTAAAAAAAAAAAAACGCTGCAGCCACCGATTCCTAAAGGACCCACGCTCTGTATTAGTCTCCAATTAACCCTGAAATAACGACTGAAATAGTTGTAAATAAATAGCACGATCTGTGAGCGTCGCTGCGCAGATCGAAAAATCGGATTGCTGATTATCAGCAGGGGGCAGCAAATAGCGCTTTAACAGTCAGTCTCTGTGTTGACCAACGTGGCTGTGCTGTGATATTTGTTGCGTCTTTGCCTGTAGTACGTAAAACAGCTTATATTCAGGGATGATACAAGAAAAGAGTGAAAGAAGAAAAGGAAAATTTGGGAAAAAATACAAGCAGTTTGTTGTGTAGGTCTAAGTGGTCCAAGTGAACTTGGTATTAAACTCTGTAATTGATATGTAGTTACAATGTACTAACTGCATCCACTTACTGTCACAACAGCTTGGACCGGTGCCCAAGTGTTTTAGGCCACTAAGGCCCCCAGAGAGTGTTAAACCACTGTTGTCAAAGAAACACTATCAGATGGAACCCGTGACAGAAGGTGAATGGAGGATTAGCAACTTTGCTCAGATCAAACAGATGGTCCACACAGAACAGTCCAGGCTGCGCTAAGCTCTCCACTGACAAATAAACAAACAACTATCGAGGTAATAATCACGCTGGAGAGCACAGGGATCAACCCCCCTGTGGGAACAGATCAAGACCTTCCCAGGAAGCCTTCTCATGATCTAATGCTGCTCAGGAAGGTGTTAGTGTTTTAGAAACGCTCCAGTCTCCCTCTGCTGTTGGACCGTGGCCAAACGTCAAAATGACCTTGTGAGTCTTTTCAGCTCAGATCTGAGGTTCAGTTTCTCGGTTGAGTATTTGAGGGGTGAAATGAGGTTCCATAGGTCAGTTTTTGAGACGTTCTCTTCAGTGTTTCTTCTTCTCACGCCTCTCATTTCCTGCTTCTTTGTTTCTGGCCAGCTTGTGTAGATGTTCTGGAGTGTGGGTGCTAACACCTGTCCACTAACATGGTAGCGTCACCTGAGGACACGCACACACTCTCTAGTCTAGGACTGTGGTTTAGCTCTGTGCTGGATTTTCCTGCTTCATCTGCCCCATTCTCTTTTTTCCTCCCTCCCTCTTTCCTTCTCTCCTCTGTCCTGCTGTCTGTCCCCCATGTGTGCACGACGGCTGCTTCCTTCCTTCCTTCCGTCTTTCCTTCCGTCCACCTTGGTTTGTTTGCTAGCCTTCGAAAGCACCCTGTTCACGCCGACACCACAGGAGCACAACAGAACACCCTCCACACCTGTCTCTCCATCCACACCCACCTACCCCACACCTGGGACCCCGTGCCTCTCATCCGCCACACCCCCGACCCCGCCTCTGCGCCACTCCGCTTCACGATTCGCCACCTCGCTCGGTTCCGCCTTCCACCCGGTCCTCCCTCATTACGCCACAGTTCCGAGGCGACAGCAGGCCGTTCCTCAAACCCCGCCTGCACCTGCACCCGCCCCTCATCCTTCTCCTCAGCCCCCGCCAAAGTCTGCCGTGTGGTCAGCATACAACTTTACCCCCTTACCCCCATCACCTCCGGTCATGATAAGCAGCCCTCCAGGGAAGGCTGCCGGCCCGCGGCCGCTCATCCCCATCGCAGCGCCGTCTCCTCTCACCCAAAAGCCCCCATCGCCGTCTCCCAACGGCCCCCCAATGTTCCCAGCACCATCCCCGGTCACCATCCCACACAGCCACACCCCTCTCGGCATCATCTGCCCGACCCCGCCCCCGCCTCCTACACCTCCACCATTCCCCTATCCTGCAGCTTCTTCTTCCTGTGTCTCGTCTCCCCCCTCCTCATCCCATGCACCTGGTCTGCCCTCTCCCTCCACAGCGCCCCCTGCTGCTGCTGAGCACCTCTCCCTCCCTGTGGGCCTGGGCCTGTCAGGGGAGCCGGACGCAGCCACAGGCCCAGAGACCCTCCAACCGCAGGGGGTGTCCTCCCAGCCCCAGGGTAAGACCTCAACTATAGATTTTTCTCTTGCTTTCTCTTCTGTCTTTCGCTGCTTTTCACTTACACACTAACAGGACAGGGGGAACTGTTCAGGTCTTTTGCTCGACTGGCAAATCTGCAAGCTTCTTTATGTTACTCTTTGGTTTTTTTACATCTAATTTTGCGGTGAAAACATCTGTTTGTGAGAGTTTTGTCAAGACTTGTCATTTCTTCGTGACTCTGTGTGAAGCATGGCATGTTGTTTCTGAAAAAAATATAAGAAAATAGGGATGACACCACAGTCTGGTACAGTGGTTTTATTTGCAAAAACAATTTAAACACCTGCAAAAACAAATGAGGGCAAGTTAAACAGTGCAGGAAAATCTGAATATTGATCAAAAATGCTAATATTTTACAACATGAAATAGTGCTAAAGCATATTTGTTAATATATCCTGCCAATTGCTGACAATTCTGGGATGACCCCTTTTAATATATTTGTAACACATGCATTGATAATAGGACGCTCCAGACCAATGCTGACTGAACCTACTAATATCTTACTAATAACGGTATAGCACTCGCCAGTTTTCTGATCTCTTGTTTTCTTCATGGGTCACAGTGTGCACACAGCAGCACTTAACAAACCTGTTAACACAGAAGCTCTTCCACACCAACAGCTGTGACTTATTTTGATGCTCTTTAATGGCAATGGGGCTTTAATCTCTTTATTGGACTGAACAATTTTTTACACCTAGTGTCAATCTTTTTTATGTATTTGTTGACAATTTATGTTCAGTGTTTTTTAATGTGTTTCTTCCATCATGTAAATCCTGAAACATTTGAAAGATGGGTTTCAAATATGGACTTTTCCAAAGTGTCCTGTTCCATAAATCAAATTTCGTTGAAATACTACATTTTGCATGTCACTTCATTCATGGCAGCCTTTGTGCTTTATTTTCGCATCACAGTGGAGCGTTTGTGTTTACTTTGTCACATCATATTGTCTCATGTTTTTACGTTGTGAAGAGGGTGGAGGAAGCCAGAGTGAGATGGATTCTACAATATAGATGATTTTCATTCCCCTCACGCGATAGCCGCAGGAGCTGCTCTAGTGACCTCTGAACCCAGAGATCATCAAAGCGATTGGCTGGAGGCGACTGTTTATGTTTACATTCCTTTATTGATTCTGTTCAATCATTGGATTCCATGGTTTTGTTGTGTCGCAGTTCATGATGCTTGTCTGCGAATCAAGAATACTTTTGAAACGTCTCTCTGTTTACCCAAGTGTTTGTGTCTGATATCATCTTCATGTCTCCGTGTCCATTCTCAGATTATGAAAAGAACAGTTCAATGTTTGTCTGGGTTTTGTTGGCAAACCACATCACTGATTCGACTAACGCTGGCGTGGTTGTTGTTGTTGTCCGTGCGCTTCATGTCTATTTGTGTGCATGATAATCAAGCTGGAGCAAAAGTTTAAATGTGTTTGGATTCAACATTGTTTTGTAATCTGAGACTATGATTCTGAAGGCAATCTGTTGCTTCTTTGTGTCCCCTCCCATCCCTCTCCGCAGACGTGGCGCAGACAGCGGGCCTGACCACACCCACCCCTCCCCCACCACCACCCCTGCCACCCGGCTCCACTGTGACCTCTGCGGCTGCCACGCCGGCCGCCACCCCAACAACCCCCTCCGGCCACCCTCCCCCTCCCCCTCCACCACCCCTGCCTCCGACGCTGAGCCCGGCCGGAGCGGCCGCTCCACCCGCCGGGCCCCCTCCTCCCCCGGGCGCTCCACCCCCTCCCCCGGCGCCCCCCCTCCCAGCCGGCCTGTTCTCTCCTGCAGAGGACCGTCCCCTCTCAGGGCTGGCTGCTGCCCTCGCAGGAGCCAAACTGCGGAAAGTGCCAAGGGTGAGTGCTCACATGATGACTCAGACGTGAATATAGGGCTCCGTCAGAGAGACCACAGTGGCCTCCAAAGAAGCCTGTGGTGAACTCTCCCCTGTTTCCATTTTGATTATCAATGAATGCACATGAAATATTAATTCTTTGGAAATAAATAAATAAATACATGTAGCCAACAATTAAACTTTAAACCAGAAAACTATGCAATCTAGAATACAAATAAAAAACAAAACAGTCTTTCTCTAAAAAGTGATCACTGATGGTCACTATCACTGGCACACACACATAATGTTCACGCATCAGCGCACCCACGATCACCATCTGTCACGTCCCATCTCAGACTCAGAGGAATTAAACGCCTGCCGCCGCTGTGCGTCACATGACGAGGCAGAGAAACTCAAGTGGAGCGAGAGAATGTTGTTTTGCTCTCACTGATGTGTGATGTAGACGTTTCCTGCCGATGATACCATCATGTGATTTCTGTTCTCTTCTACTCTCACATAAGAAATATGGCTGCCATACACAAGGGGTGTTTTTTAGGTGGGGTCAGCGGTGCATCCATCTCTGCAGCCACCTTTCCACTGAAATATTTCCTCTCTTTAAGAAGATGAGTTGAAATATATCCAGCAGCTCTCTTGTAATGCCCGTTTCCTCCAGAGCGACGATGCAGGGGCAGCTCTGGCAGCAGCAATGTCGGGGGCCGCAGCGGCTGCAGGGGCCAAACCGGAGAGCAGAGGCAACGGACCTCTTCCCGGAGGAGGTGGTCTAATGGAGGAGATGAGCGCCTTGTTGGCCAGAAGGTGAAACATGTTCAAAAGTCTAACAGATGAATTCATTTCATATCGCAGGATGGAGAGTAGTTCATTCATTTTTGATATGGGTTGAATGGCGTGGTGGGGGGCAGGAGTCCATCCTTGATAGTTGGAGGAAGGATGGGAGGAAACCAGAGTGCCCATGCAAGGAGTGATTTCTGGTTGGCTGTAACTGTTTGATATTGAGTTTATCACAGTACAATTGGATGTAAGGGAAGAAAGAAGGACATGAAGGGATTTGGACTGTGGGAGGAAACCAGAGTTCTGGTTTAACAAGCGTAACTGTTAGGTTTGGTTTAACCACAACAGGAAGGAAGGAAGGAATTGGACTATGGGAGGAAACCGGAGTGCTTATGCAAACACAGATTTCCGGTCTGCTGTAACTGTATGATTTTCTTTATTACTATGCATCTGAAGGAGAGAAACAAAGGGAATGGGGAAAGGAACAAAGGAGAAAATGAAGTGAAGAAAGAAAAAGAAAGATTTGGACTATGGGAAGAAACCTGATTTCCAATCTGTTTTTTATACCATACAACTGGAAGGAAGGAAGGAAGTAAATAAGGAAAGAAAGAGGTAAAGGTCAAAATGACGGAAAGAAAAAAGTAAAGATGGGAAGAAGATTTGGACTATGGGAGGAAACGGGAGTGGCCATGCAAGCAAGATTTCCAACCAGCTGTAACTGGTACTACCTTATTATACTGTTGTAAGGAAGAAAGAAAGGAAGGACGGACAGATAGGAAGTTTTTCAAACTTTGGTCCCTCAGTCAAATTTGACTATAAAAATGTGTCTTCCAGGAGAAGAATTGCAGAGAAGGGATCGTCACCTGAACCCGACCAGAGATCAGTAAGTCTCAGCTGTTCTATATCTTGGTTTGCTCAGATGGTATTTAGATGTTTTTTCGTCACTTGATCCGCTCATATCCCGTGACGTAATCGATAGCAGACAATGATCCCACACTCTAATGACATCACTCTGACTCTTCACTCCTGTCCAACAGGAGGAGGGCGAGATAATGACGACCCCTAAAGTGTCGGCCTGTAGCACACCAGGTGAGTGAGCGACACGCGGCCCGCGAGTGAAGAAAGCTTATCGATATGCATCTCCCTGAAGGAGAAGATCCAAGTTAGCATCGCTGTTTGTTTTCCAGTCGGACTGTCAGCTGCATGCTAACTGTCGTTTGTCCTCCAGATATGCCCCGGAAGCCGTGGGAAAGAACAAACAACATGAACGGTAGCAAATCTCCAGTCATCGGAAGGTATGGTGATTTCATTGGATTTTTAATTTGATGTGTATTGTGTATATTTAATGGCCATAACCTGTCGCTGAGTCGCAGCAATGCTACTAAATACAGACCTCTCCTCTGCAATAATGGGAGCCATTACCTGAGCATGAGGCTGCTGATGTCGGCTGCTGCTTTACCTCACTACTGATGCCTTTGTGTGCGAGCGACAGATACACCGCTAACTCAGCTGAACTGAATACATTTAGATATATATACATATATATAAATAGTGTCTGAAGAGATGTTCTGGATAGTGTTTACTGCCATGGAGGTGGAAACTCTTGCTGTTGGGACAGGTAAAAAAAAAACATTCTGCGAAAAGAAAACGGACTAAAATATTGCAATACTTGATGGCATGATACTGCATTGATATTTAATAGACTCCTCCTTCAGCTCATTGTTATACAGTAGATCAGAGATGGAAGCCTGGAACGTCAGCTTAACAAGACTGTTTCAATCTGAAACTGTGAAATTCAACCAAAGTTTTCTGTATTTTTTTGTCCATAGAATGATCGCTCTTGTCACCAACTGTTTATTTTATCAGTGTTATTATATACTGCACTGTGTAATTAATTCCAGTATATTTTATCAGCGCTCCAGTATCATGATAAGTGTACGTATATTATCACCAGACTCCTGCTTATACACAGCCCTGTTTGACAGTGAGAACAATGAGTTTAACGCGTGGCCTAATAATTCCTCACACTTTTACCACCCCCAACCACAATTATTAAATTAATAGTCAACATGGTCACATTCGGAATATTAGGGTACTGTTAACCCTGTTTGGCAGTTAAGGATTTGTTGAATTTGACTTGAGTTTTGAAGAATGATCATCCACACAGTTTATGGACTCAGATGTCTTGGTGAAAATCATTCCGTAATGATGTTGAGGTTAAGTGTTGCAGCTTTTAAGTATAATCTTGTTAAGGGTTTTGATTCAGATGATCAGTACGTGTGCCAGCACCGCTGCATTTTTGTGTTTGTTTATGAATTTGATTCACATATCTCAGCCATAGGTTGGCTGTATTCAGATTTATTGCCATGTCCAACCTCATTGTATTCAAGTGAAAGTATCACTTGGATTTAAACAAAATCTCACGCTCATTTACATATCGTCAAGAAAAGTGCTTCAAGTCAGTGAAGCGATCTGGGTTCTTGATCACGAACAACGCAGCTGCAGCACAGTTCATAGCGACTGTCCCTCGCAGCGCGGGCAACGCCCACCAAACGGTTTGTAAAGTCGTGTCTCTGCTGCCCACACAGACGAGAGTCTCCGTGGAGAAATCAGATGGCAGCAGATTCCTGCAGCAGGTAGAAAGAGAAAGAGAGTCCTGAGTTTTGTAATCCTTGTAATATCCCAGTGTCGTGTCAGACAGACAGTAGCTTGACTTGCTTGGCATCCGAATGGTGTTGTTGTTTGACTGTGAGCCGGACCACCAGACGGCTCTCCCGGCATCTAATCCAGGAACGCGCTCGTGTTTGTTTCTGCATGCTGCTTTGCCTTTTGACCTTTAGTTTGTGGTTTAACAAGGAAATCCATTTGTTCTCCACGCACACTCTGATGAGCCTCTTATCACCTAAGGGCTTGGAGAGATGTGTGTGTATAGAAATGTTAACCTAAATATGAAATCTCCAACTGCACTCATTCGCCTTACAGAGGGTTCATCTGTGCCATCAAACCAGCACATTCCTACACACAAATAATGAGACCAGATGGACCTTTATTTGTGAATTTGCCTCATTAACACCCGCATCAACATCTGACCTGGAGGGAGCCGAGTACAATCTGAACATATGTCTGGGTGGAGATGACCCCACACGACAGCTACCATTCAAAAATATGTTGCAAATGGAGCACTTTAACTGTGGAGCAGGGGTGTTGGAATTTTCCTACAGATCTGTTTCAGTCAGACCTCTTACCGCGATATGTTCTGTTGTGTTATTGTTCGTCAGCTCTACTGAGCTCATTTCCTATTTTAACGTCCCTTTGCTTTCTCACTTCCGCCTTTTGGCGTTAATCTCAAGCGTCCATCTATATGGCTTTTCCTCACCAACCATTAACTCAGTGCTCCATTTTATGTTATCATCTTCTTCGTGAGCCTTCTCACTTGTCTGTCTCCTTGTGAGTGTGTTACTGAAACTGCATGTTCTAACTGACATCTGAGGACTTTTGCCTCATGTGAAACAGGAAACAACGTCAGCGCATTTGGGGTCTTTTTTTTTATGTGAACTTCAAAGTTTTATGTACACTGAATGAGCCATCGGATTATGACCGCCTGCACTGTAATGTGTGTCCCAGTTGCCTCTAACTAGTGTCTACAGCGGTCAGTTCCTAACAAAAGTGTGAGTAGCATAGAATAGAAGTAGTACTAGTCAGTGCAAATACACGTACCATCAACGCTGTGGTCCTTCGTACTGTATTTCTGTTTCCCTTTATACTGCAAGCCTATGTCAGAAGGTTTAACTCAGAGTCGCTGATGGTGACTGACCACTTTAGATGAGGACAGCAACACATCATAAAGCAGTTGGTCATAATGTATGGACTGCTCAGTGAACACTGTGTGAACCTTGGTTGATCTGAAGTCCAACAACCATGTTTCATCTCTCACCGTTGCTCTTCATCTCCTTGATTTCCACCTTCTCCCGCCACAGACCCAAATCGACTCCGACACCCACGTCCTCCCTGACCACCAACGGGGTGCCCTCAGAGTCGGTGGACTACGACAGGTTGAAACAGGTGACCGACCACTTCATTCGTTGCCTTAACTTCAGCCAGTAAAAATTCTGTCAAACTCATCTCTTTCTTTGTCTTCAGGACATTTTGGACGAGATGAGAAAGGAACTGTCGAAGTTAAAAGAAGAGCTCATTGATGGTAACTTGGATATGTCTTAATCTTAGAAAGCTCAGCTTAGAAATGCCTGAGGATCACTTCTAAACTAGTTTTAGAAAACTCAGACTCAGGAAACAAACTAGGCAATGTTCAGAACTTGAATCATGAACTCCTCACATCTTTTATAGACATTAAAGCGTTCAAAATGCTCTGTTTTTGCCTGCGTTTCCGAATTTCTGACACCACAGCTGCTGCTTCTCGTCTCCGGTCCTCCAGGAGATGGGCTCTCTTGGTGGAGCTTCACATTTTGAGCACTTTCAGTGCGCAAGTTCCGAACATTGCCAAGTTTGTTTCATGAGGATCAGTATTTTGGCGACGCTCTTTGGCCTATAAAAATCCATATTTTAGCCACTTCATTGTATGAGCCTCAGAGTTCAGACTGCGAGAAAAAGTAGCGGCTTATAGTCTGGAAATGACAGTATTTGATTACTGATTTATAAGGCTGTTATTACTATGTTATTAGTATTGGTACGTATCACAATTATTTAGGAAGATGTGTTAAATTTAGATCTAGTTTATTGTACGTACACTGTTTTCTTCCTGAAATTTTTGCCTTGGATGTTTTAATGTTTGGTAGCTGCTGTAGAACTGCATCGCTCCAACACCGTCTTGTTTCGACTGGAGTTGCAATGTTGCTGTTGAGGGTTGTGTTCATAAATGTGGCTACAAACTTGAGGAGGATTGAGCTTAGTTCTGATGGAGCTCTGCCTCTCTGTCTGCAGCAATCAGGGAGGAGCTGGGACGGTCCAGCACAGCGTAGAGGATGGTCACCACCCACGAGACCCCACAAAGGAAAGTTGGGTCAGTCCATGATGACACAGCAGCACAGAACAAAAACAACAACAAAGATGACGCGGACGATATTGGAGGAGGAGCAGAACAACAAAGAAAAGGGTGGACGGTGGGAGACTTGTAACTTTCATAGCTGTGGCTCCCCCTCGCCTCCCCTCCTCCTCCTCAAGAGGGCGCCCTGGACAACAGTGAGGAAGAAGAAGAAGAAGCCTTTATGCAAAGATGAAACCCACCTTTTCTTTCCCCAAATAACTAACACTCATCGAAGATCCAACTAACCAACGGAGAGCAAGAAATCTGAGCACGTTCTTGTCCTTTCTTATCAAAAGAGGGAAACTCCCATCATGCCATAGGGTGAGCGTGAAAGCCTGTGCGTATGTTTGAGAGTGTGTGTGTGTGTGAGTGAGTGTGTGTGAGTGTATGGGGGCAGGACGGATCGTCTCTGAAGTCCACCTCTGCAGGACACTGTAAAGCTCGTCTTCCTCAAATACTATTTTAACCTGAATATGTACAAAAGACAGAAAAGTTATTTAGTAAAGAATATCTATCCACCATGTCTGTTTTAGGTCGGCGCCATATCCAGTAGCTAAATAATCCCATGTTTCCTCGTCGGTCTGTGGACTCTTTCTTTTTTTTTTCGGTTCATGCCGACATAATATCACTTGTTCATCCTCCTTTTCTATCGGTTCCTTTGCCACGAAGTTGCATCTGTTGTTACAAGCAATAAGTGTAGCATCCCTCATACATCCCGTGATGTCACACTTTTATATGTTTTCGGTGCGTGAGAGCAAAACTGTAGAACTCTTTTTCTAAATCGTCACACCCGTTTGTCTGTCGTCGTTTTCTCCATAATATCCACGGATGAAGTATCGTAGCTGCGTCTGAGCTTCTTCATGTTGACTTTATTTATACTGGCGTGACAGGAAAGCTGAAGATGATGTCGTCGATAGAGATGTGAACGTGCCATTTGCTCTTCACCGGTGCTTTTATTTACCTCGCCTTTGCTTTGGAGCTGCTTTTTTTTTTGCCCCAGAAATTCTGCTGGTCCACACAGTACAATCATGAAGACTTGGGAGACGGACTGGCTGTCTGCACGAGGTCCTCAGCTGAGAGATGCAGTTGCCTTCACTCTTATAACAACAGGCTAGTCAATATGTTAGCAAGAGTTTATATCATCCCAGCCTTAAACGCATTTTCAAAGTCATATATTGTCTAAAATTATGAACATATTTGCTGTAACCAAGGATTAAAAAAGTGCTATCCCAACTAGTACAACTGTATGAAAAGTCTGTCAAGGAAGTTTCTGATCCATAATTTCAAAAATACTTTGCTTTTAGGCAGAGTTGGTGCACGAAACGTGCTCATCTTGGTGCTGACTAGTGCAGCTCAGTTGGGTCTCATTTGACAACCTCAGTCTGGACATCGAAGCTACAATAAACAATGACAGCAAAATACTGTGATTCAAAGAGATAAATGATGTCTTTTCATGGCAAATCCGAATCATATTTAGTAGACATCCTCATCCCGCTGAGAGGCATCCGGAGTGTTTACAGCATAGATCGCACTTTAGGACAGAAGATTTAGCGAAGGGCCCAAACATCCTGTCGCCAACTGAAGCACCACCAAAGGAATCAACACAATCACGCTCAGCAAAGTCGCCTTTTGTTCCTATTTTTGTATCATATCGTCAGACAGGTGAAATAAGTTCGTGGACGGTTCGTGCCTTGTTCCGAAGTTGCATTTATCATGAAGATTAAACCGCAGGAGTTATTCTGATGGCAGTTTTTCCTTCTTGGTGTTGAGAAAAGGGAGAGTTGGTTCCCTGTTATTATATATTTACACCTTCTTTTTTTTTTTTTTTTTTTTTTACACCAATTTGTCAAGCGTACAATCAAACATGCGAGACAAGAGTTGCGTGGTGGAGAGGTTGGCGTTCCCTCATGCCATTTTCACATCTTCACACGCCTGGATTACATCTGCCATCATGGATCACATGAGGGGACAGAAGGAGCCGTGCTGGAATGTTACGCTGTAGAATTGAAGCTGAAGCTTGAGAAAGTTGCAAAGGTTGGTTTATCGAACACTGTCATCCTGAAGGTTCCGTTCTGTTCTCATGTTACTTTGTCTTTTCTTACATGCTAACATTGTTTTTGTTTGAGCAACTTCAATAAAAATTGCAATATGAGATTGTTTGCTTTGATTTATTTTTTATTGGGTTTTAATTTCAACCAAAAAAGGCCTGAATATGTGCCCATTCTTTTTGACTGCACTGTTCCCAGCCTGCTCTGAACTGGAGGTAGGTCTGAGATGACTGGAGGTGCCACCGCTGCGCACCCTTTGACCCCAATAGGAAATCTGTCGCTTGTAATTGCCTGTAAAACATTTATTTCAGTGACCTCATAGACGGCACAGTCTGGCGGTGCTTGAAGGTTATTTGAGGAGAGACTCTCTTGCTGCAAGTGAATGTATGCACGCGTGTGTGGTGGAGTTTTGCTCTGACAGGAAGTTCAACTGTAGAAGAGGCAGAAGGGAAGAACTGAGTCTGTAACCTTATTGGCTGATTTAAACTGACTTGTTTCTTCTGGCTTCCTTTGAGTGTAGACATTTTGTTGCTGTCTTCTGTTCAGGATAGGTGAGAACGTTTTAAAATTGTTCAGGACAGGAAGAATTTGGTTGTTAAAGTCACTGAAAATGGCATGTGTCCCCACCTGAGGCAACCTGTTCACACGCTCTTCTTCGCCTACTCGCTCACTGTCTATACTATTCACATGATAATCCCCCTTTAGTTCACATTAACAATAAAAATAAATATTGTCTTGATTACTTATCAGTCAGTTTTTAGTATTAGCTTTTGAAGATTCATGAATAAACAGTTGACTGTTTATTCTATTGTTTATTTTCTGAAATACATGTTAAGTAATCCTATCTAAAGCAACTAACTTTAAGTGTTCATTTCACATCCACAGTTCAAATGTCGATCCTCCAGCTCAGCTCGATGGTTTGAATTTCGTGTCGCGCGCCTTTTGGCTGGTGGTTTTGATACCGAACACAGTAGGCGGCGACGAAGCGAATCTCTTGCACAGTTTAAAAGCCCCACACTGACCAATCAGATTGCGCGGCTGTTTGAATTGAACGCCAGATGGACCAATGGCAACGCAGCGCGCCTTCTCACTCACTGGTGGGTTTCGCCCTTGGAGGGAGGGAGAACGAGCGCTACGTCAAACGTTAGCAGAGTCGTTTCAATATAGAGAGAAATATTAATATTTTCTCGCACTGTAAGGCTAATTTAATATCCGCCTGGAGTAATACACGTCCAAAATAGAGGTAAGTGCGCTGGCTTGGCTGTTTCTGATTCGAAGCGCCACATCGCTTCTCGTTTCTCTTTGTTAGGAAATGGAGGCTTAGCTGCGGCTAAAGGACCCGGCTACTTCCCGGACGTTAAACTTATTCCCGCTGCGGTCCTACCGGCGTATCTGTTACGACCTGTTTACACCAGCATCATAGTCGATGTGGCGGACGTTTAATTATTTTATTTCTTTTCGGTGACTGGTTGACAGTTTTAACGTTGCAACTATACGGAAACAGTTCGTGGAAACAGTCGCCGACGCGTAACTCTGCGGACTCCAGACGTTAGACGGTGCCTGGTCAATGTAATTCGTACTGTAAAGATAAGGTTCGCTTCTGCATCGACGCTGCTGCTTGGTCTCCGTTTGTTTGAAAACCCTGTGTAGAAATCGCCACTTTGTTTGGTTAGTTTGCGCTGGTGTCGGGAGCACGGTGAGTTGTTCTGTTGCCAGGTTTGTTTTTCCCCCGAACAGCATTTGAATGCATGACGTTTTCCCTCCTTTACATTCCGTGACTCGAAGCTAACGGAGCACACGTTAAAGAAACAGCCACTTCATTTCTGTCACGTGCGTGAAATATTTTGATATATTTTTTTGATTTGCTGAGACGGATTTATATCTAGGACTTTCACTATACAGGAATTGGAATGTTGGTAGTAATATATTACGTCACACAACGCTACCACACTACAAAGATGCGCGCAATATCTGAATTGAATAATGGAAAATTCCAAAAAACATCTATTATGGTCCCTAATGTTGTTTCAATTCTACTCTTTATCATTGGACTTCATTTAGTGAAAACATAACTATTTATAAGTAGCATTTCTTTCGGAAGATAGTGTTTTATTTACAGTAATACTTAATAATTACAACTACAGTGAAGTCACAAAGTAGGTTTAAATGCAACTAAAACCTTAAGGATTTAAGAAACTCGTGAAACAATGATGTGTCAGCAAAAAGGCTCACCAAACGCGTATAAATACCAGAACAAAACGTCACCCCTCTATTCCACACTGTACGTTGATTTAATACACTCCTTGGATTTGAGTGGCAGCTTTGCAAGAGACACAAACCCAAGGATGCAGGAAGACTCTGAACTAGTTTATGTGTGGTCATCAAGATTGCTAAGAAATCACATTTTATGGCTGATAGTATTTTAGAGGAAAATGGGTTTTATTGCATTATTTTAGTTTCTATTCTGAAACCCAAAGGTAGCTAAACTATACTGTATACAGGAGTGATGGGATGTTGTATTTTGGACCAGTTGCAGGTCATATAAAGGATGTAAACATTGATCAGAGAAAGCAAAGTTCAGGACTTTTCTTAGGCAGTGTATATGTCACTGGTGATTTATTAAATTTTTGTGTTATCGTGTCATAATTTAATTTCTTATTTGCTATCCTTTCTTTTTGGGAAAAAATAGAATGTTTACGATCATTTTTAATGTGACCGCTGTTCCAGTTGGCAGCACTGACCCCAGTATGCCGTGCTACAGCATGAAATGCATAGTTATGTGTGACCACGTCCAGCCCTTCACCATCTGAATTCCTACAGCTCCTTTCAAAGAAAGCCCATTCATACCAGGTGGAGCTAAACAGGAAGGGGAGTTGGCCTCAGCGTGGGTTAAAAGTCGCCTCACGTTCTTCAGCCGAACAGTGATGGGAAACTCTCATCAGTCACCATCCGGCCCCGACGTCCGCATTTCATATGGAACGCAGCCATTTGAGCAGGAGAGGATCAGAGGGACTAACTTTGGGTGTGTCACGCTGAGATGCGTTTCAGTTGGACGGTGTTGACATTGTGCCGCTGCTGATGTTTGGATTAGGCAGCAGATCATTGAACGGCTTTCATCTGCTTTCATATTGGTAATCCTGTTTTACGTGTTTACTGTTCGGAACTCTGCGACTGATGAAATCTCGTCCCGGCGTCGCCCCAGGTGATGCTGCTTCGTGTTTGCCTGTCATTACAGACAATTGACAAGTGAGGCTTTTAATTGTGGCGTCTGCTGACATGGGCTGTTATCACTCCAGCTGAGTGACAGAATAGTTTGTGGTTGTCAACATCTGTTTAGTGAACTCCTCCTCGCTCGCTGTGCTTGTCAGAGTACTTCATTTTAAGGTAATGGATGGATCTTTCTCACACTTTTCTGCTACTATCAGAACAGACAGTTACATTTTTTTTCCAAAACGTATCCTTGCCAATAAAATATTTCTCAAAGGGATGATGGTGGGATTGATATCCGCCAAGTATTTTATTTGTAGCGTGCTTCTTATGATGTCCAGTTTCCAAATTGTGTTCATGTTTACATGTTTGGATTATACTTTCTTAGAACATCATAGGTTCCATCTTATGCTAATTTACTAGGAAACATTGGTGCCTTGAGAAAAGTTGTGAACGAAATTGCTTGGCAAACAGACAACAGTTCATCAAACAACATCATGACAGGTGGTTTGTTTTCTGCCTTTTTTTCCCCCTTCAACAATCCAAAGCTCATGACAATCTCCCATGAGGTTATGTTTTCGACAGCGTTTGTTTGTTTGTGTTTAAAGTAACTTCAAAAATTACGGACATATTTGATGATGTTTTTTGGAAATGTGTCAAGTAGGACGAGGAATATATGTGTCGATTTTGGTAGTGATCCATGTCACCGTCTGAATCCAGGATTATTTTTTTTACGTCGTGACTGAAGATGCTCTCTGATTGGTTTTCTAGTTTGAACTTACAAAACCTACTTGTAGTAGTTGAAGTTGACAGAAAGTTCTGTTCTTTGTAGTGCAGTGCGATCAAACCCAAGACATTTTAAAAAGCTCCTCAACTGCAGCTTCCATTTTTTTGTCTCCACATTGACTCTGTGTTTGACCTATAGGTATTCCTCTGATGTAATAACGTTACAAGCCGCAGAGCGAATAGTGCGATACTATGATAATACACATGCTCTCATCAATATTAACATGCTTATGGTGACAAATCTGTTCTAAAACAGACAGCATCCTCGCTGGTGGGTGAGATGAAGCATTCCTGAATGACTGAATCAATCAGTTCAATCTTATCTGAAACGCTTGTGAAATGAGACGGTTCTGCTGTGGCTTTTTAAATGGACAGATATCCATATCCATCCACAGTGATACTGATGGCATTAGGAATGCATTATATCAGCCACTGTCAACACTCAATCTGGTGAAGCTTGCGTTTTCTAGATAACACCCTGAGGAAAGTGATCAGCATTTCTTCAAATTCATGTGTTTTTAATTTAATATATCGGACTGGAATGTGTTTGGACTCTACTTGTAATGTCTGCGTCCAGCTTGGTTCAAATCCCAAAATTAGCGCTACATTCTCCCACAGATTCTGCGGTCCTTTCTCACTGGGGATTGAGAGTAAACCTCGCACGGACAGACCTGTCAGCAGTTCTGAAGCAGTCTGCCTCCAGTTCTCCACGCTTATGTTTTCGACATAGTGCTGACCTTGCTGGGTTCTTCTCATTGTGCCTAGCGGGGCTTGCTACTGCGGGTTTTAGCTCTGGCTAAATATGTGTTACATCTGCTACGGTGTGATTCAGTAACGTTAGACGTTACGTTTTCAATTTTTGTTTGAAGGCGCTTCTATATGGTGTTCTCTAGAACTCAACTGGCCTATCTGAGGTAGACTTGCGTCAGTAGTGTGCTTTTAATTCCTTCTTGCTGAAATGTAAGAATAAGGTGGAGAAAGAGGAAACTTCTGCAGATTTCAGTCAAAGAATATATTATTTTAAAAAGTCTTCAGAACTTGCACATAACAGCCTTGTGAATGAAAGTCTGTAACGTAATTCCACTAAGCAAATGGTTCCCCATAAAGTACTATCACTTAGCATGTTTTACTTCACTTTCTCACACGCTGCTTGCTTTGTGCTCTCGCTTCATCGTCTGTCTTTTTCCTCCATATCCAGGAGAATGCCGGCTGCAAAGTTCCAGAAGGGGGACCAGGTGATGGGCCGCTGGCCTGGTAGCAACCTGTACTATGAGGTCAAAGTTTTGGGCTACGATCTGGAGAGTGGCTACTACACGGTCATCTACAAGGATGGGACGGAGCTGGAGCTCAGAGAGCAAGACATGAAGGTGAGTTCTCACTCGAATATATATCCGCAATCAGTCCTGAGCACACACTGTTGTTGGTTTTCTTTGGTGCCAACTTGATTTGGGTAATCATTGATTGTGAACTTTGAACGTTGCGCTTGCCAAAGCTAATATGTTCCACCTGCTCAGGTTCAGTCTAACAAACCGTCTCCTGATAATCCTTCAGAGCCCAACCACGTTCCAGCTTCGCTCCCGATCCCGCTCCCGCTCTCGCTCTCGATCGCCCGGGCGGCGCAGCAGCCGCTCCCGCTCTCCAGCCCGCACCACACGGCGCTCCACCTCTCGCGTGGTCACAGAGAGCGCCCCCCAGCCTCGCAAGGACAAAAAGCTGAATGACTCAGTTCAAGTCAAGCTCACTCCTCTGGTAAGCATCCGGCACTCAAGTCATTTGAGAAGGTGAAAGTTCAACCAAAGATAGGTCAGCATGTGTTAATGTGATGGACATTTAATTCACACTTGGGTCAACCCCAAATGAGTTGCATATATCTGATCTTATCTCATCGACTGCACTTATTAGACAAGTAAGAGGAACACAATTCACCACATCAGTATTTTGTAGATTGTTATTCCTTTTGTGGTTCTGTCAAACTCCCACTGTCCATTCCTCGTGTTTATACCTCTGTGCCCCTCTCCATCTCCACCACGCTCCCTCCATTATGGCCGGAACAGCAGGTGACAAAGAAGGTCGAGAACAATAGCAACAATAAACATGAAAAGAACGAAGAGAAACAAACAGAGGAGAATAACACTGCTAGCAAAGTGAAAGAGGTGAGTTGTGGTTTGTAAAGACACGCCGTTCATGTTTACATGTGTTTTGACTCAACAGAACCTAAGCTGACTTCAGACTTGCCGTATGTTCTGCCCTTGAATGCTGCTAGTTCTGAATGGGCTTTGAGCTAAGTTCCGAGCTGCTGGAATGTCATGATGCATGTGCGGGTGTTTTCTGGCAGAGAGGCTCCCTCACAAGATCATAGTGCAGTGAGCTGGTCACATGGTGCGCCAGCACGTGCGCCTGCTTTACTGTCTCAGCTGTTTAGGTTTCTGACAGTTTCACACTGTCTCCAGCTGCCATGTTGTCTCCTTAGTATTCCCTAATTTGAATATAGGTTATTCATTAATAGTTTATTCTTGTCAGCCCATGTGGTTTATGTTGCTAGACAAACATTTTCTTGTTGTTTGTGTTGCATAGGAAATAA
This sequence comes from Synchiropus splendidus, assembly GCF_027744825.2. Classification (NCBI taxonomy): domain Eukaryota; kingdom Metazoa; phylum Chordata; class Actinopteri; order Syngnathiformes; family Callionymidae; genus Synchiropus; species Synchiropus splendidus. The sequence goes on along the minus strand of NC_071345.1, from coordinate 6,346,016 downwards.
GGGCATTCATCTTTGTAGCTAACAAGATGTGGTTTTGGATATTTTCTCCCACTATTTTCTTAAACTTAAATGCTGTGGTTGTAATACAAGTGTCTCTTTAAAAAGCCTGAGCCGGAGGCTGAGAAGAACCAAGGCCGCTACAATCTGCGCCGCAGGAAGGATGATGGCGATTCCAAATCAGTGGAAGCAAAACCCGAGGAGAAGGAGGTGAAGCTGGCTCCTGCGTCTGTCGCTCCAGTCTGCAGTTCACTGGACTTTGGAGGCAAGTTAGGTAGGCCCCACCACAGAGTACCGTCCAGGTGGAATTTGTGCCTGTCAATTCTCCTCTGACACCAAGTTCCTCTCTTCAGGAGCATACTTCTTCCTGCTCTTTCTGCCCGCATGGGTCCTTTTTCTGGTGCTGCAAGGCAACCTGGCGGACCCCAGTCTGGTCAACTTCCCCCCTCCTCTGCCCCCACTTGAAGCTTTCTGGGATCCTCAAGCACTTGGATTTGTGGTCTTGTGGATCTTATTCCAGGCCCTGCTCTACGTGCTACCTGTGGGAAAGGTGAGAACTTCCCCCTCCGCTGCTGTTTTTCTGAGTTTCCTGGTGAGATCTCTGCTTTTACCGGTCACACGTGAACCTGCACATGACTGGTACCATGTTTACTGAGGCAGCAGACTGAAATCACATTAGTGGTCAGGAGGAACAGTTAATGAGAGGCTCCAGGAGCAAAATAGGTGCTGCTGGCTCTGGAACACAAATCTACGGCTCTGCTTTGATACATAACCACAGCTTCTCATGAAATGATGCTGCACTGGAACAGAGGAAATGTAGGGAAGTGTTAGCATGCATGTGGTGGTCAATGACTCTTTCATATAAAGACATGTACAGAAAGTGAATGAAAACATTCCTTTGCTCATGTTTTAATCCCCTTTTTTCCTGCTCTGTCTCCAGCTGAGTGAAGGAATGCCACTGAAGTCCGGCGAGAGGCTCAAGTATAGAACTAATGGTGAGTCTGGGCTCTGTCTTTGGAGAAAAAAGTCTGTCGTGTACTTCATCCCAGGTGTTTACTTGGAAATTTTCATCTTAGTGATGTGGAGAACATTGTCAATGTACAATTGTTATTTTAGAAGACTGATGCTTTAAAGTGGATGTGTTGTTCATCACCACCAGGTTTTTTCGCCATCGTCGTGACCGCAGCTGCAGTGGCGGCGGCCGTCCACCAGGGCGTCGACCTCACCTACATCCACAGCAACTTCCTGCAGCTGGCCACAGCAACCTTCCTCATCTCCGTCGTGCTCAGTGTTTACCTGTACATCCGCTCCCGCAACACTCCCGCAGACCAGCGAGCTCTCGGAGGAAACTCTGGTGAGACACGGATCCATCAGTCCACCTCGAGACGGAGACATTGAGTTAAAAAAAGCGATTGGTTGTGTTTGATATTTTTCCACAGGAAGCTTAGCGTATGACTTTTTCAAAGGACGTGAGCTGAATCCTCGTATCAAGAACTTTGATCTGAAGTTCTTCTGCGAGATGCGTCCGGGGCTGATTGGCTGGGTGAGTTTCACCACTTTCAGTTTGGTGTTTGCGTTTTTGATGTCTGCACTGTGTGCATTAAAATGCCATTTGCTCTCAGTGTTTGATCAACTTTGCCATGGCGCGGGCCGAGATGAAGCTGCAGGGTCTGGACATGCCGTCGCACGCAATGATCCTGGTCAACGCCTTCCAGCTCCTCTACGTGGTGGACGGACTCTGGAACGAGGTGTGTTGATGTCACGTCCTTCACCTGTGAGAGCAAGTCTTGACTGGAGACTTATTTCAGGAGGCCATCCTGACCACCATGGACCTGATGCACGATGGCTTTGGCTTCATGTTGGCGTTTGGTGACCTGGTCTGGGTTCCCTTCACTTACACCCTGCAGGCCTATTACCTGGTCAGCCACCCAAACCTCCTGAGCCCTGCAGCCGTCGCCTCCATCGTCCTGCTCAAGCGTAAGGAACAACTGTCTTCTGCAAGGTTTACCCTCAAACTCCTGACATTGTCCCCTTGCTTGGCACAGTTGTTGGATTCTACATCTTCAGGAAGTCCAACTCTGAGAAGAACTCCTTCAGGAGAAACCCATCTGACCCCCAGCTGGCCTGTAAGTTGCTGACTTCAGAAATGGCTTTGATGACTTTGTCTCTGTGTATCATTTTACGGCAACATTCAGAGCTGTGAAACAGTTACGATGGGCAGGAAGCTAAAAATAAAGCCTCATAAGTTATAACTATGGAACACAAGAAGATCGACTGGTTGGAATTCTTTTAGAACCACATGATTTAAACCTGTCAATCTTCATTTCCTCACTGCAAAAACTGCTTGTTTGCATAACCATGACTCATGGTTCGCAGATCTGAAGACCATCCCGACAGCGACAGGAAAGAGTCTGCTGGTGTCAGGGTGGTGGGGCGTCGTCCGTCACCCCAACTACCTGGGAGACCTCATCATGGCTCTGGCCTGGACGCTGCCCTGCGGTAGGTCACATGATGTTTCCTTCCCGCCACAGATCCTGGTGCCGCTGACCGCGGGCAGATTATGGCCTGGGAGCTGGGGCAGTGCCAGTTCACCTCCTGGACACCTCCGATCTCATCACAGCTACTTAACTTCATAATCCTGATGCACCAGTCAAACAGCTGTTTTCTCTGGAAAACAACAGCGATGTTTAGAGATTTGTCTCTCTCTGTTTACATCTCTTCCTCTGTGCTGGACTGAGCGTACAGTATATGGGCTCAGCCTCGTGTAGCGCTGTTTTGCTGGTCAGACCTGGCGGCGTTGGCTCAGTGAAGAGAAAAAAAGTCAACTTGGATAAGTTCCTGAGTCACGATGGCACGTCCAGAGTGGCATCAGGTTTTAACAACTGTGTCTCCATTCCAGGCTTCAGCCACCTCCTGCCATGGTACTACATGATCTACTTCATCATCCTGCTTGTCCACCGAGACTCCCGGGACATGAAAGAGTGCAGGAGGAAGTATGGCTCGGCGTGGGAGGAATACTGCCGGACAGTACGCTACCGGATCATCCCCCGCGTCTACTGAGGGACTCCTCTCCGGACTGTTCTGAGCCCAGGCCAGTTCTTCACCCCCGTCTGGTGAAGGCTCCCAAACACCCCAAAAATGGATTGACGTATAGTTTTTTACAATTTTTTTTAAAGAATTAAATTTTTATAATTGACGGAGGCTGTGGAACATTTCACGACAGGATGAGGAAAAAAAAGACTTTCATTGGCTTCAGAGACTTTTTTTTGAGATTTCTCTGTTTATATGCTTGGAAAAAAAAATAATTTGTTTAAAAGTGAACAAATGGAAAATCAGCAAGCCTCTGCTCGAATGTCCCGTTAGGATGTATATTTCTGTATATACGCATTTTGTTTTTATACGCCCAGGAAAAACTCACCACCTGACAGTCCCCTGAAGCTTTTATTTTTGTTTCGATGCTAAAAAATGGCAACAATTTCTCTCAGAATAATCTTGTAAGTACGCCTTCCTGCTTTGACGAAACTGCTTGCGCATGTTGTGTGAAGGACTTCGACTGCCACGTATGGTGCGACCAGGACTCGCGTTTCTCAGGAATCTGCCCATGTTTTAGTCAATCGGGTGCACAATGGTTTGTTTCACAAATATATATTTTTTGACGTTATTTGGCATATGCTACCTCAGGGTCATTCACTGTCCAATAGCGCCTCCTCCTATGACCACTAGGTGTCAGTGTTTACCACCGTTAGTGTTTCTCCTGTGTAATGATTTCCTCTCTCTTCACCTGAATTTGGGTCTCACCTCCATAAGCTTAGCTGCCAAGACGACCGTTTTAATGAAGTAAATACTGTGAGAAGCCGTTGACTGTGTTCGCATTATTGACCGGTGCATTTCCAGACCTGAGCAGCTGTAGTGGTTAAAAAAAAAAAGTAGCAACATGAACTAGACTAGGATGGATTTTAATGCTGTGCTGACTGAAGACTGTGTAAATAATTTTATTTTTTAATGTGTTATTTGTTTTGGTTTTGGTTAGGAATGGTAGTCTTGATAGCTGGTAGATATTTAATGATGCTTTTGCTTGCCATGTTTGGAAACTGCAACTCTCTTGACCCCACCACCGTCCAGTTTGGGCAAATATTCTCGGTCTTTCTGACTAGTGTGGTTCTGTGATGGGGGAAAAAAACTTGACAGAAGAGTCAGAATTTAGCTTTTGAGACTGGAAGAGTTAATTGTACAGATGTTGCAAGTGAAAATAAAGATTTACAGTATTTCCTCTGACGTTTGCATTTTGTGATCTGAACGAAGCCGTGGAGAGGAAAAATGAATGAACCTGGAGTTGCCTCACACGGTGTGTGAACGTGTCTTATTTGGACTGCAGCACTTTCCACTGCACCACAGGGCAAAATACCAGCATTGTCCAATGGCCTGTTTGACATCCTCAAAAATGTTTTATTACTTTTACTTACTGATGTGCTGCAGCATGTTTTTTTTTTCAACTTTAAACACAAGTTAAATTTCTTTTTACTTCGACAGACTCGAGTGACTTACTCTATTTTTTTAAACGATGAGACTTGGATCAGACTTGGTGCATAACATACTTAACGGCCACTCTTATTCTGAAAGGGCGCGTGCCTGCACAGGAGTGATTTTACTTTTTTAGGGATGCGATAACAAATGTTTAAAACAGAAAGGCGACGCTAACGTGGGAATGAAACAACGGACTGCGAGTGGAATAAGGTATGTTCGTGTTTATATAAAGAGCTTTCTGACTAATGTTGTTCCTGTTCTTTAAAGTCTGGGTGCGTTCGTAGCAGGTGCAGAAGTATGTACATTAGCCACATGCTAATGCTAGCCACTGTCCTTCACGAGCTTTCTTTCCGTGAATAACATCTTCTCTGAAGAAATACATGTGAAACACAGTATATATGAGCTTACATGGGCCCAACTGGAATTGTAACCGGCGAATAAACATGGTTGAAACCACGGACAGAATCCAAACATCAGTCGCGAGAGAGACTTTTCCAGCTACAGTTCGGTGTTAGGGAGAATGTTCAGGTGCCGTTAAACCAAAACTCATATATTTATGCAACTATTCAGTCTGACAAAAATATTCCTGCTTGGATTCCTTCTCATTAACTGTTACTATGGCAAATAAACATGAATTCTAAACACATAATTTGCAAAAATAAAAATCTCAGAAGCTGTCAAGGAACAGTGAAATCGAATCAAGAATTTCACGGCTTTTTTCCCCCGTTTTACAGAACTGAAAATGACGTCACTTTATATTTTATAATGTTTTTGTAGTAACGTCGAGTAACAGCAGAGGGCGGGTTGCGGCTGCGCGGCTTCAGTCGCACTGTGGAGCTCGGAACAGCTGATAAATATTGACAGTTGTCAAACAAAGCGCCTATTTAACTCTGTACACAAGCAGCGCTCAAAAATATTTGAGAATTAATAATTACACTGGCAAGAAGCTCACAGGTTCAAATCCACGCTGAAGTGCCTCTGGAATGAGCGTGAGTTTGCCGGGGAGGTGAGTGCCACTGTGGCTAGCTGTCCAGGGTGTCCCCGCCCTCCGTCTCAAGTAGCCAGTGACTGAGTGAATAAGAAGCCATCACTTGTTGATAAGAATGAGGCGTCAGGATTCCTAAATCAAACCGGGTCAAATTCAACCCTTCGACATGCTGAGGATAGTGCTAGGAATGCAGATGTTTCTGAGCTGAGGCATTGCTGTCAACCACTTTATGGCTGAACGTACACCCGGCATCTGTGAGTGTCCGTCCTTGGTTGGGACCCTGCAGTGTTTTATACGCGGCTTGGATGTCAGGATCAACACAGGCTCGTATTATTAGCTCCACTCCCGACACGTCTGATGCGCGTCTGTCAACACCCCGTGTTCCCTGCAGACCACGTCCATCCTTGCGTCTGAAGTCTCAGAATTCCGACTCCCGCGACTCAAGAGGTGGCGTTCCTGCGCCGAGGGGCGTAAAGAGTGGAGTCCTCTGAACACTGAGAGTGTCGCGCAGCTTCAGGGTGTTGGACATGTGTTCAGCATACCTGTCAACCTCTGCCAATAACTCCTCGTATAAAGCGGTGCAATTCCCCTTATAAATTCAAAAGAAACGTTGCAAACACAAGTGCGGCACAGTTTTATATTTTATTATAGCTATTTACGTCACAGCAAGACAGACAGTGACCTGGAAAATGATAATAAAGATAGCATATGTAAAAGCTCTTGCATTACATTTACCATGTGCAGCATCTTGTGAAATAAATAATTCTTCCTTGTACTCTTCTCTTCTTACGAGGTGGTAATTCCGATGCTTCCATGCTTTACTTCTATGATTTTTCTCTGAATGATTCCTCTTGCAACACAATTCAAAACACCGGATGTGGGCCGCAGTGCAGCCAACACAACCACAACCAATTTTGGATCCGAAATTGGCGAGTTTGGTGTGAAACATCAGTGGGAATTTTTATTTGTTCCAATATATTTTTCCCCCGTATAAAAGTCGTTATACGGCGTACATGATGTGAAATTGTAAAAAAAAAAAACGTATCAGTTGACCGGTATGGTTGAGGATTCTGCTCTGGTTCTGGCGCTCTCTGGCCCAGACCTGAACTGCTCCCAGCTGCTTCCCTTCTATAAACCTCTGCCAGTGTTTCTCAGGCAGCTGAGGCTGCGGTGAGAGCTTTGGCTGCTCTGCTTGGATGGAGCCCTGCTGCGTATCCAAAACACACCATGTCAACAAACATGGAACACGGGAAGTCCGTCTACCTGAACTCTCTTCCACGAACCCCTTCACTTCCACGGCAGGCTTGACGCTCATTCACTGTTCATGCTGCTCCATGACGAATGGCCAAAAAGCCCCGGTGATGCCTGAGCATCATTTTTTTTGCAGCTTGCGGTTCAACTCTCCCTCCCTGAACATCTGATAACCTTCGCCCCGGAGAGTCAATATTGCTGCTGAAGTCGCCCCCAGACATTCTGGGTGTGAATTATCCTGACTTCTATTTTTAGACTGCGCCGGCGGGCGAAGTGGTGTGAAAGCCCTCTGCCCACCTCGGTGACCGCAGCTCCACCCTGGAGCGCAAATATCTGACCTGGAATGCTTTGATCTGCTCACCCTGAGTGGGCGCACACTCCTCAGCCTGAGTATTTATCTTCCCCTCGGTGCTCATTAAGTGCAGGTTCTGTGAAATGCTGCTGACATCAGCTCTCTGAGTCATGGTCAGCTCCCCCTTTCACTGTTTGCTCACCTTTTGACTGCAGGAATGGACACCTGCAGGACAAAGAGAGTGAAGAGCCTATCGCCCAGAGGAGGAGGAGGAGGGGGGTATTTGGTTTTAGTAGAAGCAGGTGTGTGTGTCGTGCAGAAGGCTGGTCCTCGAGTCCCGTCCAAACACAGCGGGGGTCCTCAGTGCTCAGCCACGTGTGAAGTGGCGGAGCCTGGATTGGATTATAAAGCGGCCCCGCATCACAATAGAGGCCCCGCCAGCAGGGGCCACATCACAAACACGACAAACTGCAACCCCGTCATTTGAAAGAGAGCGGCTTTTGTCTGAAATGATATATCATTAAGTGTCCTGCCGGAGAGGCCAGAGGTCACGGAGCTGGTTTGAAAAGCCACCGCGGCTCTTAATGACGGGTCCCACCATAAAGCAGCAGCAGTTAGAGGAGACTAATAGCATCACATGAGAGTGTTAAACTGGGACAAACACACTCTCTAATTCCACTCAGTGTTTACTGCCCACATGTGTTTGGGCCGGACACATGCAACTGTTTTCTTCAGTCTCGTTCAGGCATCTGGGAGCTTTAGAGAGAGTCGGTGAAACGTGTCGACTTGTTGCCATCTAATAAAGAGTTGAGCCTTGTCGTTCATGAGAGACACGAGGTAGAGAGACGGAAGCATCCACTTGATACTTGCTGCGACACTGTCCACGCTCCTAACAGTCATACTGGGTTCAGATGACATTCTAAGGGGCCTTTCACACTGTGGGTTTTGTCTCAGGTGGGTCTGAGTCCGACTCGCCCCCTGCTGTGCAGCCTCGCACTTCTGCGCCTCAGGCCATGTCCTTTTTTCCTCCTCAGCTGGTGGCGCTCTGCACATAATAGCTGGTTTGTGACCCACGACGAAGCACGTCTAAAGGAAGTCGTCATCAGCCGCGCGACAACCTGTTCACCACCATCGGAATTTCTGTTAATACTTAGTACTACGAGTTGTTGTCACCTCAGATATGAACTGATGACGGAGCTCCGAAATGGCTGTAACAGAATGTGGCGTTTCACAGCCAAAACTAAACATGAAAGAGTCTTGTCAGGTTTATTTCACAAGGAAATAGCAGAAATAAGCTGCGTAATACGGAGCGTCTTGACTGATCCACACTGCTCTCACAACACGTTGAACACAGGGAGAGAGATTACTGACGATCGAGAAGGATTCAGTCTGTGAAGTACAGATCCAGACGTCAGATGTGATCAATGGATAGTCTGGTGATCTTCAGTAACTTGGGAAAAACCAGCCTCTTTCCTCCTCGCAGTCCTCCTCATGCAGACAGCTGAGCTGCAGCCACATCACAGCAGTGAAAACAGTTACTGTAGAGCACAGACAGTCCAGACAGAGATCAGAGCCATCCTTTACTGCCCGGCATTTATCATGTTTTGTGGAGTCGCAATGGACACGTACTTTCCGGCATCTAGTCCCGAGTCGCCTGAGGCGAGAAGCTCACCACCCACTGAGAGTTTCCCGAGACAAAGTGCGGGTCTTCAGCCGGGATCAAGTCGGCGGCCAAAAACCCGACTTGCTTGTGTTCACGTCTCGGACTTCTGAGCCGAAAGAGCTTTGTCTCGAGACAGAACTCGCAGTGTGAAGTGCCCTCAATCGCCGTCATGCTTCTGTTTGTTTGGGTCTTCAGGGTCACAAGCTGTTGCACTGGTGGATGTTTCTGGCTCACTTATGAGTCGGTATCACATGACACATTTACCTGTCACTCACGCGCCCGACACTTCATTCACGCGGGCAGCTTTCCAGCGTGTCTATCCTGAGAGAGTGAAGGCACGAGTGAGGACGGTATGACTGGAACGCTTGGCTGGGCTTTATGGCGGTCAGCTGCCACCGGCCATGTCAGAGGGCAGCAGGGAGGGTCACCGGAGAGGGGCACAGGCTGCCAACTATTTGTTGTGCAGATGACATTTTTTATTTATTTCACAAAGTTCTTCTTCTCTCTGGTCTGGTCTGTCTTGATGCGAATTCATCTCTAGCAACAAGGTGATTTGAGTAAGATGTCTTCAGGGAGCAGGACACCGTGGCGGGGAAGTAGAACGCATCGTGTGACAGGCTAGCTGAAATGCAACACACACACCATCTTTGTGGGGACCTCTCATTGGCATGATGCTTTCCCCATCCTCTAAACCTAACCAAACAAATGGCTGACCGCGACCTAAACCAAACTTAAATGAATTATAATTTGTTTTAAAGTTTTAATCCTCCAATCCAAATCCCCACATACAGGTATGTTTCCAAGAATAGGTCGCCACAAGTAAAGCTATACAAGGCATACACACACAGAGAATTCAAATTTAAAAGCATGATGGAAGATGATATAAGTTTGATATTTCTTTTACATTTTTTCCATGCAAGATTTATCCTGCTGCTAACTAGTTAACTTGGGACTCCCTATGTTAAGTTTTCCTTGTGAGTTTAAGGATTTGATTTTTATATTTTAGATTTAATAACTACATTTTTTTATCCTTTTATATTTCTATTTTCTCATGTTTCTTTTTTTAGTTGTGTTTCTGAGGAAACCCACAGTTTATTCGTAAGCTCAATACAACGCTGTCACTGTGTTTATGAGGATAATTCTTTTCCTTTATCGTATTTTCATAATTTTACCGAAAGTGAATGGGGGAAGTTGCCCGCTTAGGACCAGACTTCTTTACACATTTCGTCATCCGATGGCGTTGTGCAATTTTAAAACCACATTTACACAGCAAACGCTGGTGCACCTTCTGCCCTCTTAAGCTGGAATGGAACTCCACTTGCTTATTACCCAAATCGCTCATGAGAGGTGCCACTGTATTTCCCTGTCATAACAGAACCAATATTTAGTATTGATTTTAAAGGGTGTTTTGTGTACTCGCCAAGGAGTCAAACCTGCTTTTACGCACACTTTTATATGAGATACTGTACGGTGAGATGTGTGTGTGGGGGGGGGGCTCTGCAGCGGCCAGGCTTTTTATTGTCACTGAAATGTGACAGACGACTGTGTGAACCAAACATTTCAAATCCTAAAATAGTATCCAGTCGGTGCTTTTAATTGTGTTATCGACAGGATGCAGGAGAGAATTGTGACTAATGTCTGGAGACAAGCGGAGGGAGTATTTTTAACGTTCGACGCGGTGCATTCAAGGACAGCGCAGGCATTTTAGTTTCATCGGAACTGTAATTGCCGCTGAAGTAAACAAGCATCAATGAAGGCGTGAGAGGCGCGGCACACAGCGGCTTCTCCTGCAAGTGTTGGTCCTCGCAAACAAACAGGCTCGCAGAACAGAGGGGGGAGGGGCGAGGAGAGGATGATGTCACCCTTGTCGACAGCGAAGCCAAGGCTTGAGATAATGGTGACATTTCAGTTGAGGTGATGTCATTCTTCTACCACTTCCTCCTCCTCCTCCCGCCCCTCCTCCCTCTCGCGGCCGGCGCAGGTGGCCGGTCAGTGGCTTTTGAGTCAAACCAGCGCCTCATGTTGTTCTCTCAGCGATGTGTGAGCCTCTTAATGTGTGTGGGCGTCACGTGGGTGTTTAAAGCTGCGCCTGTGTGCCCGTTCACTTTGTGGCACTTTCTCCACCGGAGGCTCGGACGTACGGAGATGAATGCAGATGGAGGTTTCTGCCCTCCAACCCGGTCGCCCCAGTGAGACCGATCAAAGAGCCGGCCGCGGGGCCTGGTTGGCACCGGGTCCCTGGATGAGCTAGTCACCCTGCGGGTCATTCAAGGTTTCCCTGGCTTCACACAGCCTGCATGTGTTGAGGTTCACGGCTGTGTAGTCAAGCAACAGCTCATTTCGAGGTTTGTTTTGAGTCCTTCACACTTGCAGTTCAAGCGCGACTCTACAGGTTTGGCTCCTCAAAACATCAGCGGTCAGCGCCTTCATGTTCCAGACAAAAGAGTGGCTCACCGTTGTCTGTCAGTAAAGCAGAGATGGTAGGGCTGGTCAATTCATCGAACGTTAACGGGATTACGATTATGTCTTCCTCCGATTATGAAAACGTGATAATCGTCATGAAACCATTATTTACCCAGACACTAGGGATGGGCGATACTTTATCGTACACGATATACTACCATTTTAGGAGAGAGAAAATGTTTTTTTGTTGTATCATGAATTTGAGAATAGAATAGGACTAAATGATTATTTATTGAGATACAGTGGTGCCTCGGTTTTCGAACGTCACAGACTTCAAACAAATTGGAGTTTGAACCAAAATTTAGAGATTTTTTGTTTCGGATTTTGACTGAAAATCCAGACTCGAACGCCCCCGAAAAAAGCCGGAAAAAAACTAACGTGCGCGGACTGATCAGCTGACCCACGAGGCGCTTTGTTATTGTGTATAACGCAGCCTCTGTATGCAGACGTGTCCCGTTAGCTACATTTACTGACTGTTTTTTCTTCATATTGAGGTGTAAAACCTTTCCTGTCTCTGCACTGGACCGTGGTAGAGTGTCACAGGGGAGGTGCTCGCTCTCCACACCTCCACTCCAGGGTTTGATGTCCTGTTGTGGGCTGGAGCTGGGACAGGGATGAGGCGAGTCTGGGACAGAGCGTGACTTGGTTTATGACTTTGTCACAGCCAAACTGCACAGAAGCGCACATTCAGAGCTGGACACGCACCGGGCACCTCTTCACTTCTGGAGAGACCTCACTCACTCGGCAACCCCTCCCACATGCAGCGGCCACACACATAGAGGAACAGCCACCTGCAGCAGACACTCTACATTCACTCCTACAAAAGACTATTTTAAGGCTTGGAACGCATTATTTCTTTTTCCATTCATTGTAATGGGGAAAAATCTATTCAGATTTCCAACAAATCTCTTCTCGAACGGCCGTCTAGAACGGATTGTGGTCGAGAACCGAGGTACCACTGTACAGTGGGCAGACAGCTCAATTTAACCCCTAAATAAAATGACCAGGTTCTAAGAAACATTGAATTTTTCATCTCTACACTTGGTTAAGTATTATATTTAGACATAGACAAATAATGAAGCTGCAGACAAACTCCATCTTGAAACAGTTTCAAGAGAGACTGTAGTGTGTACAACACATGGAATAGAATGAAAATGGATTTATTGTGATAGTTATCGTTATTGCTGTAATTACTACATTAATCATGATAACTTTTTTTTGTCCATATCGTTCCCTACCGGACACATGCCTCCCCAACTTCTCTCATTCTGTCCCGATGCACCCAAGCGCTGCACCACGCCTCGTCCGCAAGGCCCGGTGAGGCCGCTACGCAGAGTAGCGCGAGGCTCCGCCTGTCAGCGAGAGCGCTTGAGCCTCTGTTCATCCAGCATTCTGAGTCACAACACAGTGATAGCTGCTCATTGGAGATGCTTTGAAAACCAATGGTTATTTAGAAGTGGATAAATGCATAAGAACAATCGCTAGCGCTCGACCTGAGACAGGAGTGATGAAAACAAGCGCTCCTTGTCCTTCATCATGCTGCAGAGACTCACTCAGAGCGCTCAGGTGTGGAAGTGTTAGAATTCAACGAGTGACTTCTATTATGATCTCTTGAAAAATGACGAAAAATGGAATTTGAAATCACGTCGTACAACATCAGAACCACAGAAAAATCTATGCATCCCAGTCAGTTTCCTGCGCAACTCAAAATATTTTCTTGTCTTCACTGTTCTCTAAAGCCAGGACTTAGTGGAGTTTCTATAGAGAAACATTTGACCTACATGATGAAGGTTTAATATACATTTGTATTTATATTTTATTGTAGACCATTGTTCAATGAAGTTTGACAGTTAAATGACAGCAAAACATTAAATCGTTGAATAATCTCGATGATCATTTTTGCTGCCGTGGGCAGTAAAGCTCGCTGAGCCCTGAGTTAAAAAGTGTTTTCACAGTGTTTTACATCCAGTCTGACTGCGACTCGTCCTGTGTTCCTCCTGCAAATGATTTATAGAGACGACATCTATGAGCTCATCACGTTCACTGTTGTATCATTCAGTCTGAGCTGGGTGAACCGGCTGCAGCACCATTGTTAGCCAGGTTAGTACCGATGGAAACAGGTTCTGGTGGTGACAAATTCTGGTAAATGGCTGGAGTCAGAGCCCTAGCTTAAGCTGGTGAGTCATTATTTAGTAAACTGAGACACCACTATCAGACCAAGACGACGAGGAAACTGTCAGTGAAAGTGAGGCGACACCAGCGCCGACCTCAACTTTGGACTGTGCTGGACACAAGCCAAAAACAGTGACACGGAGCTGGCAAAAAACAGAGCCGTTTTTTTACTTTGGCTCAGGCTTGTGTTGTATAAAATGGCGCTGATCCACAAAGTCTTCAGGCTGTTGTGATTGTGGTTGTAAATCACACATGGAAAAGTAAATGATCAATTATGACCGTCCTTTATTGTCTCTGAGAGGGTTTGCTTCCAACCGCAAGTCAGCTATTAACCGTCAAATGAGAGTGAGGGGTTGTTATTTTATTAATAATATTTTTTTTTAATTTGAGAGTTAAAGCACTGTGAATGATGGTAGAGTTGGGTTAAGAATTGAAGATATGATAAACAGAAAAATGACTCAAAACAGGCAAAATTATTATTTTTTTTATTTATTAAAGGTAGAAAATGGCTCATTTCAAACAAAAAAAAGGGGAAAACATATTTATCCATGTTGAAATGAAATATTTGAAATAAAGACAAAGTTTTTCAGTTAATGAAATACAAAAAAATACTGCATTAAGAGAGTGTTGAATAGTGATCAATGAGTACTTGTCTTTTGTTTATGTGACTCTTCACTGACAAAAGAAGAGAAAAGAAAAGCCCCACCTCCAGTCAAACACAGTCATGCTCTGTGATGTCGATCAGTGGCAGAAAAGCTCGCAGCCGAACGGCCCTGCGCTGCAGAAGCAGGTTTGCCCTGAGATCCGTGGGAACATTCGCATGCGCTGCAGCGCCGGCTTCACCCACTTGAGCGGCGGCGGTTGATCGCAGCAGATAGTGAAGCCGGCGGCTCTTGAACCTCTCTCCTCACCGCTGTATTTTTATCTCTCCAACTCACCAGGATACGGTGCTGCCAAGTTCTGGTGCGTTGCCTTTCTTCGCCCGTGGAGAGGACTCGGAGCGGCGTGTGTGAGCTGTAAACAAGCTCCCACCCCCCACCTCCTCCTTCACCACACACATCCTGGCTGTATCTGGGCAAAAAGAGCCACCTCAAACCACCAGCATCTGTCTTCTCACCTGCTTGCCTTGCTGGTGATGCACGCTTGAGTCACGGGCTGCGGCGGGCTTTTCCTCGCACCTACAGAGAGAGTCCGAGCCCGTAACAATGAAGTGTCGCCGCTCGCACGTGCGCCGTTGCTGGGAAATCAAACCCAGTTCTGCATTTCATCAATACTTAAGGTGCCCTTTCGGTTCTACATTTTAACAACCACTGCAGAGCCAAAACATTCCGTTGCATAACAGGCCCGGGAAAAAAAATATTAAGTTTGGATAACAGAGCTTCTCGGAACGAAGTGTTATTTTGGAGAGGTGGTTGTGTGAAGTGTCAAAGAGGTCGACTTCCTCTTTTGCTCAGCATCTCACAGCAACACTGAGGAGCGCTCAGCTGTGGAGGATGCATTCACTTGGAACCACTTATCCTTTTGCCACTGCTCAACCCTTCCTTTTGGGACGTTGAAGCCGCACTCCAGATGCCGTGCTCCTGGATCTGCATGTGTCGCCTCTGAAGCAGCCTGAACCTGGCACTCTGTGGCACGTGGCGTCTCATGACCCAGAGAAATTAGGACGTCGAAAGCGTCATCGTAGTTGAGTGACTGCTGTCCACGCTTCCTTCTCACGTTTATCTCAAGCTATTTAATACATTTTATTTATTCTTTCAGTTTTATTTTACCTTAATATTTCAGAATGTGGTGTTTATTTTCTTTGGAGTGTATTTTTTTATTTCAATGGGGAAAGGAAGGCAATAAGGTGGCTTGTTGAACTGAACTCATCTGGTGTTCTTCCATGCAAAGAGGCTCAAGTTCTACTCTGAGTCTCAGGCAGATGAAAGCACTGCTTGTTTTTCAGCTACATTGCAATTCTATGGTTGGAGGACAGCAGAAAGAAAACAAACAAACTGGTTTAAAGCAGTCGACCTGCTAGTGTTGCTGTTGTTGTTGTTGTTGTTGTGTAAGTTGTTTAAGTAGTTCAACGTCAGCATGAGGCATCCAGGAACTTCCAGGGGCGAAGTTCAACTTGGTTCAAGGTCTCAGTCTCCTGTGAGATTGACTTGTGCTGTTATGGAGCACAGACAGGGACGGAGGTTCTTCACTCTCATGGTGGGATGAACCAGGGTAACTGTTGCTGGGGAGAACTTCTATTCTCCATATCTATGTGGAGCAGTAGACGATTTTCAACCCTCCAACACAGATGGACGGCGCGTCCCGCATCTCGTGCCAGATAAACATCAGTAATAGCACGTAATGTGTTTACACGCCGGTGGTTTCTGACTGATCTAAAGATGGAGATCTTCGGAGGATACGCGGAACATATTTGAAAGCACTCCGAGTGAAAGGGCAACGCATTCTTCTGAGTGTTGGCAGACTGCGAGCGTTAAAACCTTTCAGGGCGAAGTGGCCTGCAAGCGTTGCGTGCTACACTGGCTTCCATCACGTGAGCGCTTCCACCTCGCCGTGCGCCACCACAGGGGGCCGTCTTCTCCATACCCATCAGTTTGGGAGGGATCATCGCACCTGATGTGTGTGATTTGCGCGTGTCTTCATGGATGTCACGTGAATTATTGAGCGCCGTCAAAGTATTTAAGTCAATGATTCATATCTCTGTGGCTTTTGATGAACAAGATGTGCATCAGCGGAGGAAATGAGACGTGTGATGCCGACTTGTTGTCATTTGGCAAGACAACAAACAGGTGCACATGAATAAGCGTGTAGCGCTGTGAGGAGGACACGACGGCAGACGGCTCGCTATCAAGAAACCTTGACGTGATCCAGTGAGAGTCGGACGAGCTGTCACCATGATGGACTCCTGAGACACGCGGCAGTGCTTTGCTTCCACACTGAGTTTAGTGACCTGATGCAGAGGTGGTGGTACGAGCGCAGGTGGGCCACATACTGTAACTGTAACTGTTGTGAGGGGCCATCCGCAAAAGAAAGACAGCAATGACTACAAAACATGATGCAAAAATATCCAAAATATATACTTAAGTAACTAGGACAAAATGCACCTAAAAAGATCAACTGTAAGTGAGGATATTAAGAAGTGTAAATATGCCATGAAACCATTCATTTTATGTTCATTTAATATGAATATAAATCAACATACCTATGGACCAGACAGATGCAATTTATTTTGAAATATATTTTCAGTATTCTTTCACTGTATTTTGAGGAACAATAAAAACACAAAAAATGGCCAATGAAAAGAAGAGAATTATAGTCTTCATACAAGAACATGCTATATTTTTTTAAGTGGTGGTGGGGACTGAAAGAGAAAGAACAAAAAAAAAAGCAGAAAAAGTACAACATATCGGTTATAGTTTTATAGTCTGACGTGAAACGGGCAATGAAAATACAGGCATCGGGCCGCATGTGGCCCCCGGGCCGCACTTTGCCCAGGTTTGTACTAGCGGGTACCTCAGGTGTCAAGTCTCTTCAGGTCCTCAGAAGTACAAGGCTAATACTTTCCCGAAATAAAAGCATAAGTTAGTAGATAGACTGGATCTTCTGACTATTTATCTCTGTATTTTACAATAACAAATCTAGAAATGTCTTGCCAAAACAACAGGACTGGACTGGACTGGACGGTCCGGATATTCCGCTGCATCTATATTCAAACCGGTTCGGCTGCTGAGGTGGATTTTCCCCTGCTGGGATGACAACACAGGGCAGGAATGCAGTGATGCACCAGTTCAGGCCCTTTTGAAACTCAGCCACTCGTGATGGCTCTCCACAAACCCCTGCGCAGGTGCCTCCTGGGGGAGTCCCCAGGGGTCCCGCAGGGCAGCAGTGACATCATCTGACTCGGCCGCTGGGGCTAAAGCCGGCCACCGAAAACGTGTCTGAACTCTGATGTCATTGTTTTTCTGGCTGCTCCCAGCCACCTGGAAGAGTGAAGGAAAACGGGCTGCTGCTATTTTCGTCCTCCCAACCAACATTCTGTTCTAATTCTGGACCTCAAAGAGAGAGTCGTCTTTAAATATCCCTTTGACAAGCGTTTTGTAGAAGTGATGTCAGCAGCTGGGTTTGGTGTTGAAGCACGAGTTCCACTGTGCACTTGTTGACTAGTTTGTTCTGTCTGGCAACAACCTACAGTAATCTGCCCTTCGATCATGTCACCTGAACAAAGACCACGTTGACAATGCGTTTCCTTTGAAGTGGGAAGTCAGTGCTGAGGATGACATCACAGCCGAGCTCAGCGTGTCCCAGTTATCTGAGGAACATTTCTATATACAGTAATGCGTTGAATAATATGAAGTATACAACCGATTTAGAGAAGTCAAATATTCATAATATTCCAGCAGGTCTCCTCGCTGTTGAGCGGCCGTCTTGGATTGCTAACTCTCGGTGGTAGCAAATCAAAGTCAGGTGACGTCATCTAGTGAGATGGGAATTTCCCGGTTCCAAGGACAACTGGAGTAATGCCCGCGTCCTCAACTTTGTGTACACAGAGGGTCGATCTCTGTTGAAGTCATAGGGCCCGAAGAATGTGAGGAAGACGACCAGTGAGGCTCATGAATGCAGGAAAGTCAGACATGAAGAAGGTCGGTGTCAAGGTGGAGGACTTGCTGTGGCAATGCTAAAAGGAAGAGGTGAATCGATAACACATTTGTTTTTACTTCTTAACCCAGGCACTTTTTCATGACTTCAACTGTTGACTCTGAGAGCCTGTTGGTTATCCACAGACGGCAAATAAGGAACCTTGAACCAAAGGAATATCATCATTTTACACCTGTATAAATGTACACGCCTTTTTCTAGGGTCCCATAAGGGACTCTCTGATATTGCATATTGTTGTCAATATATTTGAAGCTTTTCCATTCACTTTCTAAGACAACAGCAAAGGAAGTGACATCATTTGATGTGTAAGTTGAAGACTTTTCCGAGTGGAAGTCAGCATCAGAGTTCATTCTTTTCCCCTACAAACCTCAAACTCACTCCTTTGTCGACCTCTGACCCCGCTGCATACCAGCGTGTGTAGTCACACAATGAGGGTCAAAGGACATCTAATGCCAGGCTTTACCGCCTGCAAGCATTTAGAGCCTCTTTGTGATTTCAGTCTGGGATTCAGAGGCAGCTGAATGGATGAGGCTTTGATGAAGTCATCAGGTGAATGGCCTTCTGTTAAATATTGGATTGTTTTCCCTCCACGGCGCAGTAAAAGCGGGTTCCACTTGCATCCTCACGTGTTTCTCATCGGCGTTGGCAGCAGGAAGCGTTCCACTTTGTGTAAAAGACATTGTAATGAAGCGATGGTGTCATCCGTAACATCACCCTTTTCACGGGTTGTTTACACGATCCGCCTCATCATTTGGAGCAGCAGAGGCGGCGCTGGTGCGGCGAGCAAGAGCAGACAATAAAGAAGCGTCATCCGGTGACCGACGTGCCGAATCTAGCGTGAAGGTTACAGTACACAAGTCAAACCAGGCAAATGAAATTTACCCTGCTGCTGCTCTTCTGCTTCTATGACATGAATGAAGTGCAACCCTGACAGGTGGGCTGGAGCCGAGAAGCAATATCAAAGGGTGTCTCAGACAAAAGATGACAACTTTCCTGATTCAGAAAAATAAGCGTTTGTTTTGCATGAAGTCTCAACTGACACGAACGCGAGGTGTGTGTGTTTTTTATCAGGAGCACGAGGACTTTGAAGTGGCACACTGTTTGTAATTGACTACAGTGATAACTGAAATCTCTCAGCCTCTTCACTTCCCGTTTTGGTTTTCCTTGTAACCGCCAGGAAGACGTGACGCTGGTAGAGTGTGAGAAAAAGCATCTGCTGATTTACGAGACTCAGAGGTGAAGTTCAAATGTGTTTAGGCGCTGTGGTTTGAAGAATAAAAACAGGAACGCATTTAGTTTAAATGAGTAATTTCCAGTTAGTGGCGCACAGGAAACCTACTGAAGACAAACCTATTGCAAGAAAAAAAGGCCTGAAAGTATGTGAACATGCAGGAAATGAAGTCATCTCCACCGCCGTACGGTACGCATGATATCATTCTGGGTTTGGTTTTGTGGGTGTGGAGCTGTTTGGCTTGAGGAAATACCTTCCCCTTTATTTCTGTTGTTCTAGCAAGAATCCTCCTTCATTTTTCACGGTGAGCTAAGATGACACAGGTTGACAAAGTGCAGAGAATTTGATGCAAAATAACTAAAAATAAGATGAATTAGATGTCCTAGTGATGTAGATCTTGTACATCATACAAGTACATTATGACCTTTTTACAGTGGTACCTCGGTTCTCGATCACAATCCGTTCCAGACGCCGTTCGAGAAGCGATTTGTTCGAAATCTGAATCGATTTTTCCCATGACAATGAATGGAAAAAGAAATAATGCGTTCCAAGCCTTAAAATAGTCTTTTGTAGGAGTGAATGTAGAGTGTCTGCTGCAGGTGGCTGTTCCTCTATGTGTGTGGCCGCTGCATGTGGGAGGGGTTGCCGAGTGAGTGAGGTCTCTCCAGAAGTGAAGAGGTGCCCGGTGCGTGTCCAGCTCTGAATGTGCGCTTCTGTGCAGTTTGGCTGTGACAAAGTCATAAACCAAGTCACGCTCTGTCCCAGACTCGCCTCATCCCTGTCCCAGCTCCAGCCCACAACAGGACATCAAACCCTGGAGTGGAGGTGTGGAGAGCGAGCACCTCCCCTGTGACACTCTACCACGGTCCAGTGTGGAGACAGGAAAGGTTTCACACCTCAATATGAAGAAAAAACAGTCAGTAAATGGAGCTAACGGGACACGTCTGCATACAGAGGCTGCGTTATACACAATAACAAAGCGCGTCGGGCGTCAGCTGATCGGTCCGTGCACGTTATGTTTTTTCTGGCTTTTTTCAGGGGCGTTCGACTTCTGGATCTTCGTTCAAAATCAGAAGCAAAAAAATCTCGAAATTTTTGTTCGAACTCCAATTTGTTCGAAGTCCGGGATGTACGAAAACCGAGTTAACACTGTGTTAGCTGTTGCCAAACAGGGAATGGCGAAACAAAACAATACAAAATGACAGTGGCATGTTATAATGCTGAAATGAGACAGGAAGTAGTACTATTGTTGGCTGAATGCAGTCAAACTTAGCAACGATAGCAACAACTAGGGTTGTATGTGATTCTTGTTGGGCTAACTGTAACTAACAGATGATGAACTTTGAACAATTTCATGTTAGCGTATTATAGTCGGGACGCAGTGCAACGTGTGTGTCCTTAATCCACCTGCACCCGTACTTGAGCTCCGAGGCGGTGACAGTCGCTCTGACAGTTTCCTCTCCTCAAAGCCCCTTCAGTGGCAGTAGCTTCCTCTCCTGGGACGGATGCTGGAAACTGACAGTGGCTGCTGGCTATCGAGGACCAGCTCATCTCCACTTTGCCAGGATGCCTCTCATTTTCACCGGAGTAGACGGCGACACGTTCGCGTTCGCCAACGCCAATTTACGAAGCGCCTGTCACGATGATGGCGTGTGAGCGAAGGCTGCTGGATGCCGATCGTTTGATCTGCTGGCAAGAAGGAAAATGGCTCCAAGCTGAAAACAGTCTCTCCAGCCATTACCGAATATTCAGGTGCCTCCCGGAGTCCTCTATTATTAACCAGGCCGAGGAGAGACCGTTCTCAATTAAACACGCAGAAATGCTTCATCCATATTTGATGCTCTTTCTTGGAAATCCCGCGGCAGATTCCACACCAGCTCATTAAGACGTCATATTTTATTCTTAGAACCAGAAGCCCGTCCTGTCCTGACTTTGGTTCCATAGATTCCAAGTGTCAAGAAAATGTAACCTACGTTGAGCTAATATTGAAGGTGTGGCAGCCATTGCCCCTACATCAACAGAATACAGAGCAACCTGTTAAATCTGGTGTGTCTGGAGACTCCGGTGGTCGCGGCCGCAGGTGTGTTTCTCAGAACTCACAGCCCGAGACCGAGCCACATCTGTCGTGTTATTCTAGGAGCGCCGTCCCAGCAGACAAACCGCTGACATCAGCAGTGCAGCGGCACCATGAATGGCTCAGTCACCCAAAAAACAAGCAAAGCCCCTGGGAGAAGGGGAAGGAAGCCAGAATAAAGACAGTCAAACTCATTTGCAGCTCAGTCATGCGACGCCCTCCTTCTGATCAAATTGACCAGAAAATGGCATTTTCACAGGGATGAGATTCCTCGGAGCTCACTGGCATTGTCACACTGGTGAAAAGCTACGGCTTAAGGAGGGGTTTTAGGTGAGGTGGGCGGCAGTTAAAACCGTGCGTGCTGCGAGGCAGCTCTATTATCGCTGTCAAATTAAGAGCAGCCAAAAGGAGGATTCTAGGCAGCGTCTGCCAGGAGAGACAGGAAACAGGGGCCTGCGCTCAGCTCCCACTGATGCCAGGCGCCCTCCCGAGTGCGTGTGTGGGCAAGGCCTGCCGTCAGATCTTCTGAAGCCCCGGCAGATCAGAGGGCGGCTGTCGCACCTGCGGGCAGTCCTCAGCAGCCCAGGGTTCTCTCACAACTCAGAGAGGTGCAGCATCTGTCCAGAAAGATGCGACAGGAGGCAGCTGCTGTCCACTTGGCGGCTGTCTGGTGACGTGTCACTGTTGACCAGGTGAGCTGCCGATACACTTAGGCTGTGTCCCATTCCTCACCCTAACACTGGGTTTCGCGCGTTCACGTGTAAGTGTAGTGTGTCCCACTACTCCTGAGACTGAGGGCACTCGCCGTTCACCACTTGAAATGATCCCTTCAAACCGAGGGAACTGACTTGAAACCAAGAGGGAATATGAAGTGTGGATACATTTCCAGGACACCAAAGAACTTTATTTAAAAACAATGTTGGACAGGACAACAGGAACATTTTAGCAACAAGGACTAGTCTTCCATTTGTTTACTTTCTCTCGTGTCGCACGTTAGCGACCCAGGTGGTCTACTGTGTTTGACAACATGAACAATACCATGTTTTTATTTCCTCTTAACAGACAACAGTCGGCTAGCATTCAGGCCGACATTAACATCATCAGAACTCTCACAGATCTATCACCGCAACATAGCGGTAAAGCCAACTTTTCTTCTCCATATGTTCACCAAACCAAGTGAGATGATCAGCGCAGATGCAAGAGGTTGCAAAAACGTTGGAGCTGGCATTTCCAAAACGTCCCCAACACTCGCAGGAAACAAAACACAACACGTTGTCTTTACGCGTTGTGCCAATTCTTAGGGACGTCGATCACTTCACTTTATCGTCGGAGGGCGCTCAGAACCAAGTGCTAGTGTTTGGCTGAGAAATGGGACGCAGCCTTTCTAAACCTAAAAGCACACGTGACCTGCTTCACACCAGCCTGTCCGCAATGATTTTCAGTTCCCGAATGATCACGGTTAAAGCAAAAACTTTGATTCGCTCTCTTCATTTTCACAGGACTGGATCACTGTTGAGTTATTTGTGTGCTCAAATCCTTTTTGTCCTCAGTGGAAACAGAAATGACTCATGACTTCACCATCCCTGAACATGTTTATATGCATGTACCATGTGGTTCCAGTGGGGACCTCTGTGCATCGCCAGGATCAAAGGTCCATTTGTTTCTATCATGGAGAACAGGCCTGATAGTACGATGATTTGAAATGCTGTTCATGCGCTCCGGAACTGAGTACTACCTTCTTAGAAATTGCCATTTCAGGCGCAATTTTAAACAAACAAGAGGAGATTATTATGAGGTTTCACTAGTGTTGCCAGAGTATGCTTTCAGGCTCAGCCCACTGACTTCCTCTGCTGCTGCAGTAACTTCCTGATCAATGTTGATATGAAATGCTGAGGGTCCGACACTGTCAGTGGCCTCGTGGTCACCACATCAACACCCGTGAATTCAAACCCAAGGCTGACAGTCGTCCATGATATGCCTTTAGAATCAATGACACTCTCGTACTACACTATAAACCAAAACGATGCACAAGTCCCACAGTGCATTGCTGCAGTGGAAGCACTGCGTCCATAGTGTGCAGACCTTTTCTGAAACTTGGGTTGTTATTTTGAGTTGAGGGCGCCTCGGCATTCTCATAAATGTTTGATACAGAGTGGGGTAGAGATTTCTCGAGTGGCTTCAGTTGCACTGTCAGGATTTTCCTCTGTCACTGGGCGTCGTGTGCTGAAATATTCCTGGGCAACTAGCGCCAATTTGGTCAAGCAATATGATGATTTTTTTTTCGGAATCATAGTTGTGTAGATGTGTGTCTCCTATTTTAGTGGTTGAACTTTCACTCTTTTACCGATCACAACTGTGGAGGACGAAAACACCCGTAGCTGAGGACGCCTCTGCTGCCTATAAGCTCAGATCAGTGGAGTGTTTTATTGGAGGAAACTTACTCACTGGTCTCTGTTTGAAAGCCCATGGACTTTGCTGTATAGCCGCTGTTTTCCTGTTCGAACGTGTCAGTGTCCATGACTCCATGACTGAAAGCCTCAGCACAGAGTGCGCGCAGGAACTACTGCCAAGAAACAGGCCAAACTTTTTTAGAGTTCCACCAGGATTTAGCGTTTCAGCAACTCTTCCAAAACTACAGAAACGACGGCTCTGATGAACCCATTTGGGCAGACTGCTCCTGTCTGAGCTGCTTTAAACAAAAGAGTGAATTCTAAGCTACTTAATTCTCCCAAATTCATTAATTCCAAATCCTCTTTTCATGTTATTTTGTTCCTGAATATCGGTAAGAAGTTAGCCGTCTTTAAGCCCATCATTTCGGCGCAGCGTGCTAAACCACTTCCTTGGCATTTCTTGTTTATTTGCATGATAATACAACATCCTGTGGCCCGAGCTGAGAGGAAGTGTGTGTGTGTGTGTGTGTGTGTGTGTCAATTAAAGAGAAAAGAAAGGATTTCGACGTCTCTTCGCAGATTTGCCCAATGTGTTGCATTTTTTATGCTCTCCGTGCCAGTGTTTTCCGGCGGCGGTGATATGCTTAAAAAGCTGAACGTGAGCTGTTTTCACGGAGACAATACCTTCATGTTGTATTTCCTGGTAACACCCCGCTGGCGCTGCGGCGTGGCTTGGCGCGCTGCTGCACCCAATTAGTCTCACGCAGAAAGGGCTGAGGTGATCCTCTGCAGGCCAAACCGAAAAGTTGAATCGGCCGTTTTATGGGCGAGCGCAGCGCCCCCTCTCACCCCCCCATATGTAAATCCAAGGAAACAGTGACGTAATGCAAAGGGTTTTAATCTTCAGAATCATGACACATGGCGGGTGAAGGATGTTGACGTGAGGATTTATGGTCCACCTCAAGAGCCGCTTTAAACTCGGTGACTCACTGGGAGATCAGCAGAGACCCTTAAGGGCTGTTTGTCTTGAACCCATCCCCTTTGACATTAATGAGACCCTGGCAATGAGGGAACATACGGCGGCTGACCTTTATCAAGTTAGACGGAAGTCTACTGAGCTACTGCTCCTGCTCCAGCAACTGTCTGCTGACGGTTCACATTCTAACTTTAAAGATCAAACCGTCCCTCGCTTGTTATATTGTGTTCAGCTCACTGAGCTTCGCTGCTGTTCAACTGAAGTGTGTGTTCCAAACTCTTCAAAGATTTGTTGAGAGCTCTGTCTCGGGAGAAATGTCATTGTTTGCAAAACCGTGTTCAAGAAAATTACATCAATATGCTCCAGTCCATTTGCTCGGACATTAATATTTAAAATAAATTTCTACTGTATGATGATTAAAACCAATGTAAAAAGAGAGGTTTTAGGTGAGAAGTATGGACCTATATTACTTTATTATTTATCTAATACTTTTTTTAAACTTGTATTGTTATTGTTTATTTGTATTCATTTTTGTTATTTATTGTTATTATGATTATGTTTTGTTCATTATTGCATGTTGTTCCAAAGCACTTTCCTAGTCGGTTGAGAAGTCTGGACTTCTATTACTCTATTTATTTATCTCATCCTTTATTTTAACTTGTATTGTTATTGTTTATTTGTATTCATTTTTGTTATTTATTTATTTATTGTTATTATGATTATGTGTTGTTCATTATTGCATATTGTTCCAAAGCACTTTCCTAGTCGGTTGAGAAGTCTGGACTTCTATTACTTTATTTATTAATGATTATTATTATTATTATTATTATTATTATTATTATTATTATTATTATATTTTTGTTAATTTATCATTATTATTTTTGTTATTATGATTATGTTTTGTTCATTATTGCATGTTGTTCCAAAGCACTTTCCTAGTTGGTGGGGTCCTCACTGACCTTGACAATAAAGCTCATTCTCACAACCAGACGCCTTTGATCTGAGCCCAGACTAGCTTAGCAACCATGCTAACGCTTGCTAACTCGGTGATAATGTCATCTCCTGAAACCAACAAATCTCATCCTCTGACCTTGTGAAAACAAACGATCAAAATGCCCTGTGTGAATGCGCCTGAAGTAAAATCTACACATGGAGATCAGCATTGTCAGGAGTTATGTTTACATCAGTCATGGGCTGAGACAGAGTGTGATTCCTCTAGCAGTGTGTCACTAGTCTGGTCATAGCTGAGCCGCTCGGCTACATGCTAGCTCAGTCCTGCTATTAGCTGCATCATCCACATTATGTGGTCCAGAAATGTGAATGTCTCTGCAGTGTACGGCTGTTTACATGCATCTTCAAAGTCCAATATGAGCAGGAGTAATACAATAATTTGGTTTTCTGAGCTGAAATGTAAACATACTCAACGTGAACCAAGAGATGGAGAATAAATCTGAATCTGGACGCTCTATAGTATGTCCATCTTCTTTAACAATAAAAAGACCTGTAATTTCGGAGCACTCAAAAAGCAGGAAGTGAGTCACAGTCTGTCGTTTCTCAACTGAACACGCGGTGAAACTAGTAGTAGCTGTGGACGCGCGGACCGCTGCCCCTGAATTATTCAGAGGATGCAGAGTTTCCTGGATCACGACGGAGCTGGTTATAGGAGTGTGGCCCAGCTCTCAGCGGTGGGACAGCTTCAGCAGGTGTAAGGTCCGGGATGCTCCGCCTCAGAGGCTGTTGACAGCTGCAGAATGAGTCACACGTCTGCTCCATCAGGAGCCCGCCGCTTCACGTTCTTCCTCGAAACAGCAAACCGTGACTGAAGCCGCCTCGTGGCCGCGAACATATTTCCAATCAATAAACCAGCTCCTTTGCCTGGCACTTGGAAGGTAAAAACAAATTCCGTGACGTTCTGTTCGTCTCCCTTCCCAAGCAAACTCATTTGTGAAGCTGGGAGCCATTTCACCGTTGGATGGTGGTGTTGTTTTTGCTAATCTGAGCAGCCTAATATTCCTGCCTGAGTGAGTTCCTCGCCGCCAGACATGTTAAATTAGTCTGAACGCATGGCGTGGTGAATCTACAGAATTGTTTGAGTCGCACTCTTCCCCCCCAACTCATTAGCTATTCGCCGTGAACTCGCAGTCCTGCGGGGTATTGACTTGAATTCCCTCACGCTGGCGGAGCGGCGGCTTTTTTGGGGTTTTCATATCGCATGCAAAGTTTTGGAAAACAAACAAGCCATTTGCCGGATCTGGCCACCTGCTGCCGCCAGGAGCCGGTGCTGCATTATCAAATGAAAAGCCAATTACGGGCTCTCGCCGGCGCGTGTCCGCCGCAGAGGAGGCCGGTTAATAAGTTGTTGATCGCCCGCTTTAATCCTGCGCTGACACGAGGAGGGAGACTTGTTACTAGGATCTGGTTCTGCTCCTCCGCCTCTGAACCAATCCCCTTGTAGCGGCGTGACCTTGGGCAGTGGATTTCCTTGCGGCCACTCGGAAAGTTGCTCTGGATGAGGGTGAAGCAGCGCTGAGAAGGCAGGCAGAGAAATGTATGAATGACGGCGAGGAGCAGAGCCCTGCACCAATCCTCATAAAGAGGAAGAATGGCAGCCAATGAGCGACGGCGGCTCCTATCCCTCCAGCGTCTATCTGACTTCTTCTCCTGACTGTTACCAGGTCACTGTGCTCGCCCGCGCCTCGCGCTAATCTGTCTCATTGGGTCAGTGTGCCTCTCACAAGGCGCCTGACTGGCTGCTGCGCCGTACGCGGTTGCTAGGGAGCGCAGCCAATGGCAGCCAGGCGGAAGTTTCCCCTCGGTTTCCAGGCAGACATGCTGTCGATGTTTTGGCGGGAGAGTGAGAGAGCAGGGGCGGGAGGGGCGGCTGCAGGGTGAAGTGGAGCATGTGATTGTGTGTGCATGTAACTGCAAGTCATTGTGTGTGTGTGCGTGTTTGTGTGCATCTCTGCGAGCGTGTGCTCAGCTCTTGCTTTCTGATGCAACATCGAACTGTGTCTCCTGGGCTACTCGGGGACCTTGTTATGGTTTTTTTTTTTTTTTCTTCCTGTCCTCGCAGGAAACGAGAACCAATTGCTAAGCTGTTGCCATCGGAGCGGGGAGGTTTGTTTTGCCTTCACTTTCATCCCTGGTACCTCCCCGTCGACAGTTACCGTAGAAACAAGACCTACTCCAACTCTATTTCCATCGATGTCTCCTTCCTCCACCATCTATCATTGCTTTCTTTTTTTAATCCACGACACAGCAACCAGCCTCCTAATGC
This sequence comes from Synchiropus splendidus, assembly GCF_027744825.2. Classification (NCBI taxonomy): domain Eukaryota; kingdom Metazoa; phylum Chordata; class Actinopteri; order Syngnathiformes; family Callionymidae; genus Synchiropus; species Synchiropus splendidus. The sequence continues at coordinate 6,318,065 of NC_071345.1, read as the reverse complement.
GTTTGCAGCCAATGAAATATGTAGGAAATGAATCCCAGCCGTCCGAAGAGTGGCTGTATGAAAGATGCTGAAGTGGAGACGGTGATGTTCATCGCCGCAACTTTGGCGCGCGGCGAGATTTGAACTTTGGCAGTGTTTATCAGAGTAGCCACGCCCTGAAACAAAACAACCTCAGACCTATCTGTCGCCTGCATATTTATTCCACACCCCCTCTGACTTACTCGAACGCAGGCATGGAGCTCTTCACGTCTGACACAGGCTTCCCAAAGTCTCGCTTGTTTTTGGATCCAACGGCACCTGCATGGGGTCATGATCTGCTGACTCCTGTCAAGTCAACTTATTTGTGTTTCACCTGCTGCTGTTTAAGATCCAGCAACTTCAGAGCAGGAAGTCTTATTGAGTTGACCTGAGTTTATAAGGTCTGTATTGTGTTACCATCTTATAGCTGAGTGCCTTTGTTCCTCACTTAAGACTGAAGCTGTGGAAAAGAAATTCACTGATGTTCAAGGTTGGACATTCTATTGACTGCCTGACAAAACTCCCTGTTTTAAGAGGCAGAAGTGAAAACACAAGAGCAGGATTTTTTTTTCAGATTTAATTAGCTGCTATTCAGCTTCTCCTTTTCATCTTCAGATGCGGGTAACAATATTGGCAACGTCACCCAGCTCCCCTGGAGTCTGAGGAGAGCCACTCGCTGTGCTTCTAAGAGGAGCAGGCGAGCTTCTTTCTCCACACTGGAGACACCATGATGGCGACTTGTTGCCCGAAACACCGTCGGAGTTTTCGAGGAGTTGAGCCAGTGAGTTATGAAACATGATATTTCCGGCCTTTATCTTGTGTTACTTCGCTGACCTTGCCTGAGTTACGGCTCTGAAAGGACACCACTAGATTTGAGAGAACACATGGAGGAGTTGATGTCATGGTTTAGCAAGAGAAGAGGCCTGCTGTGGATGAGGGCCTGAAGCGACAGTCTTTGTCGGGGGAATCATTTCTATTTTATCAATTCAACAAATTCCTGCATCAAGTTTTACAGCCGCCATTTCCATAACAAAGATCTCAGTATAAATGCGGCGCTGTCAAAGTAGTTTTGGAGAACAGATCTAAAGTATCTCCATCTGAAATTCTACTCCATTAATGTTGAGGTTCGGCGTTACAGGGGTTGTCACAATACCCCCCCCCCACCCCTAAATCAGAACGGGGAGCCTCCCCCGGGTGGCTGCGGACTTCAAATGTGTTACCTCTGGATGAACCCGCCGAGCGCTCCATTCATTAGCCGAGCCCTGGCACTCCACCTGTGGTTAAAATCAAGAGGTGTTGACAGGACTGGCAGGGAGGGAGGAGACGGATGCAGACAGTACTTTCCAATAACCTGGTCCAACCTGGAAGGAATATCTCGTAATATCGCCACCAATTATGCGCCGAACCTTTCGCAGGTAGATAATGGACCGGGAGGCTGAGAGCAGTGATGTTGTGGTGCAGTCGACTGACACATCATCCGGACGCCAGACGCCATTAGCATGAAAGCTACTTGGATCATTACGCTGTGAACTTTGGAAAATATCAACAACCGCCGCACTCTCACCTGCGGAGAAACAACTCCGAGACGCTCCTCCGTCTCACCGCGGGAAATTGAAGACGGGCAGGGACACACTGTCTCCGCCTTGACACATCACACGCGCTGGAAGTTGCAGTTTAGTTGACAAGTCGTGAGAGCAGCCTTGACACAAAGGTTTGCCACTTCAAAGGGCTCGACGTGAAAGTAAGAGACAGCAAATGACTTAAAACCGTCGGAGATTGCGCAATGCCTGATGTTTCGCTTCTCTCTCTAGTTATTATCCCTAAAAGATCTCATTTGCATCGCACATTTCTGAAAAAGCACCCGGCGGTTCTTTGTCAATAACTGCGACAGCATCGTGTTCGCTGTAGTTTTCGCCCGATAACTAGTTATTGATACGCAGAACTCGCTCTCCGCTAAACGTACTCAGTAAACTCATTATTTCTCCGTGTTGCTCCTGTAAATAAAACCTGAAATGCCCCATTATCACTTCAAACTGCGCGGCGGTCCCACAGGAAACAGAGTTTTATATTTTAATGCCCGGATATCTGTTAGCAGAGGCGCTCCAAGCAGCAAGAGGTCGTCGCTAGCATTTATGCTAATGAGCCAATAAGATCAACTGTAGATTAAAGCCTGGTTATTTGCATAAACACTGCTCATTTGCATTCTCACAGCTCTTATGATTTGCTTATAAAAACAGTGCTGTTTTTTTAGACTCACTTTTAATCATCGTATTAATCCGTCTGGGATTCCAACCAGACTGTGATACATTTCCCAAAATGAGAAGTGCAAGTGATGAGGAAGTCCCAAGTGTGAGGGGAGTTCACAGCAGTGTCAAGTGAGTGTGCGCCGCTAGCTTTCCTGGAAGTCCTTACACATTCAATGACATCATCTTATCAGAACTGCTTGGACGATCGCGTGCTACGGAGGAAGCCCCTGACTTCCGGCCTGCAGTGATGGTGCTGGCTTCAGGAAGTCGCAACCCTGGAGAGTCCGGCACAAGCACATGCTTATCAAAGACAAGCAGCAATTCAGCTAATGGTAACTGGGAACTACTGGATTTGGTCTTGTGCTGCGGTGGCAAACTCAAGGCCCTGGGGCCAAACTCTGCACGTCACGTCCTTTTATGTGGCCCAGGAGAGCCTAAAATCAAGTTGCACTCTATTTTAATTTGCACTTTGACCCGAGACCATGTCTAGAACGTTGTATGCTCCTGAAGATCTTGTCAACAAAAGCCAAAAAACAAAGTTCCAGGAGGAGGAGAAGTCAACTTCCCATGAATTTGTTCCCGTTTTTCTTCAATAATCGACCATCTGCGAGGACGGATTAGAGCCATTACGAATGATTTCTATTGGCATTTCAGACGTGGAAATATTAGGATCCTGACTGTAGACTACAGTATGGCGCCCTCTGTGTTTCAAACAAATACTTTGTATTTTCAACATTGAAGAGCTGTCATGTTGACCCACAGTTGGACATGGACACATCTTAAACTTGCAGCTGGGATGCAGATGAATATCGCAGACATCGATGTGAAGTTTGACTAAAACACTGTGTTACTGACTGGCTCCACCATGTCACCCACCCAGGCCACGGTGTCTCCGGTAGTAGCCGAGTGAGGAAAAAGTGGAAAAAGAACTCTTCTTGTCCATCTGTTGAGCCTTTTTCCTGATGCTAACGCTGTTGCTCTGACTCTGTTTACCTGTCCCACTGAGCCACAGCAAATGAGAGGAGGTATGTTGACAAGTCCTGTGGGGTTTTAAAGAGGTGCTCTGAGGACAGCGCCATGCTCTGCTTTTGTTCATGTGGACCAATGGTTTTCACGAGAATCTAGTGAATTCAACAATAGAAGAGCGAAACATCGAGGATCATGTAAACGTAATGGCTTTTGTTAAGCGCTGACAAGGAGGGAATCTGCTGGAGTGCAAGAATATGACTGACACATGTTCTATTTTCTCCTGTACTCTTCGAACCGTCTGCTCGCTGACAGCTGATAGGTTCTTCTGTGGATTCAAGCACAACCCCCAAAACAAAAACATGAGCTGCAAAAAAAGAAGACTGTGAAAGAAAAAAACAACTAGCATCTGATCTTCCAAATTTTGGGTGGGGTCCCTTTCGCTGCAGGATGGTAGTGGAGAGGGGGGTTGGGAGCCGTCAAACAGCAGCTCTCTAAACGGGCTCGGCCAGGCAGGGGTTGTTTGCCTCTTTTCTATTTGCTCCCAGTAAACGGTACTTGGAGATTCTGCGAGAAAGTTGAGAACATCACACCTCACAGGCGAGCATGTGTTCAACAAAAGTTGTGGGGCTGGGGGGGCGGGGGGGTGAAAACATTCGGCAGGAAGTGACCGGTGCACCGGCAACTGCATCTGCTCGCATCCAGGAAACCTCTCCTGGGAGTCGTCTGACTCACACGATGGATCAAATAGGCTCGCTCTTCTTCCTCACTGTCCTGCACTCAGCAACCTCTCTTTTCAGATCAGGCTGGATTTCACCACTTTTTTTTTTATTCAACCTCTTTTGAGCGATGCCATGCGTGGGCGGGCTCCCGTCCTTAAAAGAGGGTCAACATCCAGGGGCTGCTGTTTACTACAGTGTCAGTGTGCATCCATCAGAAGGGGAGGGGAGGAGGAGGAGGCGGGAGGTGTTCAACAATTATTACCCGCAGGCTCTGAGAGTGGCTCGGTGCCGATGCGCTATGTGTAGTGATGCCAGGACGTGTTGTTATCTGAGCCGGTGCTACAGTTGGATATCATTCACTTCCATGAAGAAAGCAGCCTATTGGGCCGCCACAAGAGCGGAGTTCAACTCGCGAGCTTTCATTTGGAGACAGCGACACCCGCTTTCTTCTCTCCTCGTGCACGAATAGACGCCCTGAAATGATCAGCCATAGATGATGTCGTCACCCCGGCCTCCGGGAGAACAAGCTTAACGAACTATGCAATGTTTACACTGAGGCTGAAGTGTTGGGTCAGGGAAAATACGAGTCATAGTTTGCACCTTGGGATGTGTCAACTTTCTGACAGACCTGAGCTGTGGCTTTAACTGTTGCAGTGCATCATGGGAAGACTTTGTACTGAGCCATGAGAAATGGCTTCATGAATATTGCCTTTTATATTCTAAAATAAATACGTCTTAGCTCTGTCGGAGCATGCGCTTAAGTGTCCTTGTCTCCAGGATCCATGTCCATTCATTCGTGGCTTTGCGTAAATGTTTAAAGCCCTGTAATAGCAGGGTAATGTGCCGCGTCTTCTAAGGTTCTACTGAAACAAAGCACCAGCAGGAGACGTCTATCATAGAGGTGAAGTGCCCTGAAACGTTACAGCAAGGGAAGGGTTTATAGGAGCTTTTTAAAGTGCAAAATATATTAAAGTAACAATTTCTGGAGCGTAATGATCATCGAAGATTACTGCAACCCATTCCTTGTCAATTAATATGTATTTCAGCTCAGATTTGGTGTAATATCACATGAAATTCTGCCTTTATATTTCATATTTACATGTCACATTAAGAAGAAACGAAGCGCAAGCCACTGTGCTTTTATGTAACTTAACATTATTTTGACTTTGCTTTGCGTTATTAGTTTGAAGAATGAAGAAGAGTGTGACAGAGTAAACATTTTTAGGAGCATGATTTTCAATACCTTTTAGTCAGTGTTGACAGTCTGTCAATATTTTTCTCCATCCATGACAGGCTTTTTATGGCACACTTGAAAGGGCATTCGAGGTAACCTCCTGTATTGAAGTGCTTTTTTTTTGTTTAATATCTCCATGTTTGCTTTTTTGTTGGTCTACTTTGTTGTTGATGCTGCAAGCTGTTTGGTTCCTGTTTGCACTTCAACTGCCTCTTTGCTCACTCCACGTTCAAATGCGGCGCCACTGCTGCCGCCAGTGTTAGTGGGTCAGTCAGTGTCCTCGCCAACACCAACGCTCTTGGTTGCGGTTTGTGTCTTGACGTCGGTCCTCTTTCGAGCAGGTTCTCTGATCAGCTGATCTGCGCGCTAAAAGCAGTCACATGTCTCATCTGGGCTTGTGTTTTCCCCCTCCACGTGTCAGGATACAGCGGGCAGGAGGCGGGACCATAACAAAGGCTCTGATTGGTCAGCTGCGTGTCACCAGCTCCTGGCAGCGTGGAGGAGTGTTGTTTAAGACCCGCCGTTTATTTACCCCAACAACAATACCGCATTATTCCGCCGCCTCGTGTCGACTCATTCGAGCGCCATTTAACTATATTTTTGTCATAAACATCCATGTTTAACGTCACTAACCAGCACATGTGTCGATCTTTGGATTTTGGTGAAATAGATTCATCTTTGATATTTAACGTTTAACCACCAGCGGGTGATATTTCTGTAGAACTGCAGATTTCCAATGCTGAAAATTGGATTGACGCTGTTCAGTCAATATTCACAGAGCCCATTAAAGGGTCATTTGACTTGCTGCGCGTTAATTTAGGGACGGTACAGTCGCCTCATGTGAAGTGGGTGGGTCCCTGTCAACACCAAGTGGGTGGGTCACACGCTTCTGGGCGGGTGGCTGTGATACAGCGCAGAAAAAAACAAGCTCTCCACAGTCAGCAAAAATCTTCAGGCTGAGATGAGAGCGGTGAAATGGTCTGAGTGACAGGCTCGAGACACTAGCGATCAGGACGGAAAACTCTTCTGCACATGGTGAGTCTTGCGTCTCCTGTGGCTTCTCTGCTTCATGCCGGTGTTTGCGGCAGTGGTCAGTGGCCGCCTCGCAACAAAAGGCTTCGCAGTTTTTTTGCGCCGTTGTTTGTCGCTGACCGCTGCAGCGCAGGAGCAACACGCACGAGCCGCTGCAGACGAATCCGAAAGGCAGGTGGTCATAATCTTATGGCAGGTTGCTGTGGCGGCTGTGAGTGCATTTAAAAGGTTGCATTTGAACATGATGGGGTGTTGTTACGGGGGTAATGTGAAGTGGGTGGTGACCGGGGGCGGACCGTCAGACCCGGGGAAGGATGTTAAAAAAAAAAACAAGCTCGCTCCAGTCAGCAGACGTCTTCAAGCGGCTGTGATGACAGGAGGGATACGCGGGAGCGAGTTGTCAAAACGCCACCGATCCGGACGGAAGACGCTTTTGCTGGCGGTGAGTGCGTGAAGCGCGCTCGTAGTTTGGGCGCGAGTTTGTAAACAAGCGCGCGGGCATGTCCGGGCACGGACCTGCCGCAGCGCTTGCCACCGTCCTGCTCCGTTTCACCCGCGTTGTTGACCGCGCTCGGTGCACAATCGGGCTACATCGGTCGCGTGATCGCCGGTGTGCGTCACCCGAACCAGCGCAACTTCAGGTTTGCTACAAGAAGAAGACACGCGCGGTGTTATTGTCATGATATCAGCTATTGTTGTCGACGGCGGTGTTTGTTTTGGTGAGCGCCCGGTTCGAGACCAATGATGACGCCTCACTGGTGTCCACTGATCGTGCAAAAATTGGTAGAAAAAGGCGAAAAAAGTGAATTCGAGGCACGTTTTGGAAAACCGATGAATTCTACTGGCTGTGAGGAGACTTTGAATCCGCGTGTATTAGTCGGAAATGCGTCGTGTTTAACGCACGTTAGAGTTTTGTTGTGTTTGCCGAACTCCAGCGGAGCTTCCGCGTCCACTGGTCCGCCTCACAGAGGCTCTGAAGCGGATGAAGATCCTCGACTGGAGCGCACCGACCCAGCCGCAAAACATACCCAAAATAATGTGACTTCAATTGTCCTTTTATGTAAAAACAGTAACGAGGTGTGTTTGCACTCGGATGTCCACTCGGTGGTCGCACAAAGGCTGCACCTTGTTTGCGCCAGGATCCACGCGTGGAGCTGCGCCCACTGCGCAGATGGCGCAGCAGAGGGAGCTCGTCGCGTCTCCGGCTCCAGGACCCCTCTGTGCCGCCCCGGGCCATGTGTGTCTCTGTTAGCCGTCTCTTTCTGCGCTGTGTCTGCGTGTGTTCGTGACCTGCCAGTCAGTGGGGCAAGCGTGGGCGCGGAGCTCTGTGGGATTTTAGAAAAGCCACGAGGGAGAGTTCTACTTGTTGATGGTCCAATCTGAGCACCAGCCGCGAGTGTTAGAACCTGGGCTCAGGTGCTGAGTGACATGTCGTCTCCATGTCTGTCATGATGTCAGTCACGTCCCGGCACAATACCAGCAGATCCAGTTTCAACTCTTGTCCAGCCTATTTGTCTCCACTTCCCAAACAAAAGGGATGACATACCCTCATAAGATAATAAGGAAGCGTGCGGGGAGAGCGTCTCCACCTCACAAACCATCCGGCCCGGCTGAGGTTTCACTCACATGGCACCCGCTGGTTTGTGTGTGGCCGGTCTGTGGGCTTCCCAGAGTGAAGGGAGAGTTGTTATTGGTGAGACTTCATCCGTGACTCCCTGCTCCTCCACAACAAAAAAGGTATTTCTAGCTGTAAAAGCAGCTCTTCTTGGCAGCAGAAATACAACTTGGCATTTTATCAGGAGCAGCTCGGCAGAAAGAGCTCCAGGCTGCCGGCAAATCTGGCGCCGCTCTCCGCTGCCTCCAAACGCTTCTACATCTCTCCGTGTGGCGTCTATATCATGACTGAGACCACGAACATATGATGCTGCGGTGCGAGCGGTGACACACTTCAGATTGTTTTCGGAAGCACAGCATAAGCCTCTTGACTTTATGACTCATGATTTATGTCTGTTGAACGTTGACTAAGTGAGATTACTTTCCATCTGCCGGGGCATGATATTTGGTCCCTGTTATTTGCTCCTACTAAACAAACTCCGCGTAACTGCAGGGCTCGGCGCTATTGATTCTAAGGCACTTGTTTTAAAAGTTTGCGTTTCTTTGCAGGGAGATTGCCGCTGAGGTGTTGGATGGATGATGAGGAGGAGGACATGTTGCGGCCCATCTCTCAACTCCGGGGAACTCCCTTCGGGAACCTTAAATTCGAGGAGCGAGCCACGCAGTTCTCCGCCGGACAGTCCGTTTCTGCCGTCACCTCGCAGAGTCACGACAACAACAACACGCTGCCCTGCGGCCCACGGAGACAGCCGCACGTGCCCTTCCACGGTGAGCAGGCTGGAGCTACATTGACTTTACATTTCAAAGCTGCATGGTCGCACCATGTGAAGCTACTGTTATCGCGGCTGTCTGAAGAGTCTCATGTGGTGTGGAGCCAAAAACAAATTGTTTTGCCGCCTGCAGTCAAAATAAAAGCCAGAGAAAAAAAGTCCCTGATTTTCCAGTCGCAGTTGCTGACACTTCCTAAAAGCCATGCCAAGACATGCGCGCACACACAGAGAGTTATGACATCACCATCAGCGCTCTAATCAAATCAGTGTTATATCACTCTTCATTTAATTGATACACACGGTAGTTTGCTCCTGTTGACACTCATTACCTTGTCGCTTATTGTTACCAAACCGGTCATGGGTGTCGTGCTGTTGGCAGCCTGCCAGCCCCGGCGACCCGCCTGACCTGATTCTAGGGAGGCAGCGGGGAGTTTCTGCACATGACATTCAAAGACTTGTTTGCTTTCCAAGTGGCATGAGGGTCGAGACAAGGATAGGTCACCGGGGTCAGGCTTGGAAGCTCCACGTCAAGATCCCGTCGTGTAAACAAGATCCGAAGAAGCAAGTCGTGTAAGAAGCTTCATTTTTTTCCTTCTTCGTCTTCGCAGGAAACGCTGGATTACGCCCCCACTTTCCTGCGCAGTTTGAGCCTATGGAGGACAGAGGAGAGAGGCAAGTCGAAGAGGCGGAGGAGGACGGCGAGAGAGGGCAGGACGACAGGATGGAGCACCGGCGGCTGGGACAGGAGGGACTGAGCGTCGAGGCGCAAATCGGCCGCAAACTCCGGGAGATCGGGGACAAGTTCAACGAGGATCACATTGAGGTGGTGAGCATCACTTCCTGCTGTAAAAACAAACCAGTGATGTCAGCAAAAAAAGACAAACAATCACCGCCAGTTTAATAAGATCACATGCTGAGCTGTCATATTTTAGTGACTCTTTTTACCCATGAAAATGATGAATCAGCAGCTGTTACTGTTGGATGGTTCACGTCTGCAATGTAAGGACTCATTGAATTGAAAGTGATATATCGCAATTGTTGCTGTGACTTTGGGACTTTCATTCATTCCGGCTCCACTGTACTTGAAGTTGTTGAAGCTCCAACACAGTAAGAGTTGGTCTCGTTTCTTTGGCGCCCTCTAATGGTCGACCTTCCCCTCGCCTGTCATGGTTCATGTGAGGATATTTCAGTGAGGATCCTTTCCTTCATCATCACTATCCAAATATTGATTTCCAGTTGGCAGTTGTGACCAGAATAACCGCTACGAGTCAATGACTGAGCAGGTAGCTGTTTACGACGCTAAGGCTATTTTTGGAGGGAAATGTTAGCTTCTAACCGTTAGCATACAGATGTTATGCTGCCTTATATTTTGGTAAATAGTTTATAGATGCTATATATTTTGAGTTCATCTGACTTGTGACGGCGGGGTGTTTTTCACGAGATCATAAAGCTCGTTAATCAGTACAAATATACAAGAAGACGGGGTGTCAAGTTTCTTATCTGTTGCCGTGCCAGTTGTCGAAAACAAGGTGTGGTTCAGCCAGTGCGGTTAAGCGGCGAAGTTAGGATGGGAGCGAAGAGGAGCTGGCGAGAGAAAGCAGGTGTCAGGAGCGCGCGGCAGCTCTGTGTCTGGGTAGAGTCACTGCGCGGCTTATATGCCGCGCTAAAAATAGCCTCTGACTCACACACTTAATAGACACAGCCGGCAACACAACAGCTACCCACAACAGTCCTGCCTCGCTGCGTGTTCTCGTGTGTGTTTTAGTTTCAGTGTGCGACTGAGAGAAGAGGCCAGTTTTTTTTTTCTTCTTCTCTGTCTGCCAAACTTTTCTTTCTTTCTTTCTGCTGCGGTTGTTTCGGTGAGAAAATAAGTGTGAAGTCATGTGACTTACTCTCTTCTCATGGGATTTAGCTCAAGTTTATGCTACAAAATCCCACTTTAATCTCCACGAAGAGTTGCCTCTTAGTTTTGGCTGCATTACGGAGCGCTAAAGACGGAAGCCGCGAAGAGCGGTTTGCTGTCGAGCGAAGCTCAGTGGTGTCAAATTAAAGCAATTAGAAACAATTAGTGTTGTGTGGAGCAGATGGTTGAAAGCCGCGCTGCGTCAAACCGCCTGTGGCTGCGGCGCTACAGACCTGGCCAGAGAGAGAGAGAGGGAGGCGGTGAGGAAGCTAGCTTATGCAACAGGCTGCAACCGCTCAGCGCAGCGCGGAGAGAGCCCCCGTGTTCGGCCTGGATGTGAGTGACAAGCTGTCAACACGCTGCCTGTACGCCCGGGTTATTCAGCGCCGCCATTCAAGAGTCTTGTTTACGAGCCGCTTCAGGTGGAAGCTGAAGGGTCTGACAACACCCCCTGTCTTCAACCCCCCCCCCTAAAAAAGAAGAAGTGGTTGCCCCACGTGATTCAGAGTTCGCCTGCATGTGTGGTTTCCACACACAAACTCATGTTGTGCAAACAGTTTTCAGGGGTCATTCGAGGTCACAAATGACCGCCACCTATTGGCCCCTCACGCAGAAACCATAAGCAGTTTTGAGCCGTGGTGTTGAGATTCATTAGCCGTCGCTAACCGCCTGCTATCTCTTTGTGTTCCTGCAGTTCCTGAGGCAGCAGAGACAAAACCTCCCGGCGTGGATGCGCCTCACCTTGGCTCTTTTCGGCGTTCTGTTCCCGGGTCAGCCGCCGGCCCCTCGTCTGCGGGCCGAGCAGAGATGAAGGGACCCCGTGGAGGGTCCTGGCCGTGGCCCTTGTTCCCTCACACAGACTCAAGGGACCAGACTTAAAGAGATGGCACTGTAAGATGGAACACGGGTTAGGACTTTTTTTTTTTCCGGTTTATTTAAATGAAGAAAGCTAAGAAGACACTGGTCACCGCTGGACGGAGACTGATGGATTTTTTTTTTCTTCGGCTTTTGCTTTTTTTTTTTTTTTTTTGGTTGTTCTTCTTTGCCTGTCCAAAAAGAAGCCATTGTGTTTGAAGAGATATTTTCTAAATATTTGTAAGATGACCTATTTTGTACAGTTTTGCTTTGCTATGTGAAGGGCCTCCATCAGTCCGGGGAATGCCTTATTCTTTCTCCCGCCGCAGCACCACTCTTCCCGGGAAGAGCTCCGGCCTCCTCCATGTTTTTTTTTTTTTTTTGTTTGTTTTTGGGAGTCAAACTGTGGACATTTCTGTGCTCAAGCCCCATTTCTCCTCCACAAACTGTCCCTTTACCGCTCCATGCAGATGAATTGGGAGATGCCGGCGAGCGGCAGATTTCACGCGCCGCTCCAGGCGGCGGCGGCGGTGGCGGCGCCCTGTCGCGGCCGCTCCTGCGGTTGAAGCTTGAACCTACTTGAATCTAGATGTTTAGACTCGACATGGTTATTGTTGACTCTTCTTCCAATTCATGTTGTTGCAGGACCGTGTGCTTTTTCGTGGACACATGCAGTAATTTGTAAGCCAAATAAGCACAAACAAACGTCGAACAAGTCTCACTTGTGCGATTACAGTCAGGGAACTGTAAACAATCAGACAGTCGAGGGGAGTCAGGCGCCCGTCTGCCGCTCCTCGGGAGTTTGACAATCACATCTCTGCCCTTTGCTGCATTGCCGATCGCCTGTGAGATTAGAATCCGATGTTCCGGTGAGCAATATCCACGCCAGCGAGGAGAAGAAACCCAGAATCAGATGCATTTACAATCAAAGTCGCGTTGAACACACCACTTTTGTCGAAGGTACAGATGCATTTTTATTTGATTTCCCTCCCGCTGTACCGCGGTTCCGTGGCCGAACTGCTTTGTACAGTCCACTCTCTATCGCAGACACACTGTGGCAGACCTTTCTACACCGAACCGAGCCGCTCCACGGCAGCCACTATTTTCTGACTAATTCTGTGGGCGATTCAGGAAAGGGACCTCTTGAAGACACTGATGGTTTTTTTAAAAATTTTATTTTTCTTCCGGGAGTAGTCGTCAACATGGCGCAGTGTGGGTGCGTTGGGTCGAACCGCAACAAGCAAAATCATCGAAAACCAAAAGTTTGTTTCCTGCAAACGTCGAACGCTGAGCCAACTCACGACGTCCGGTCATGTTTGATGAACTACTTATCGAGAACAAGTTTCCTTTCAGATTATTTATTCTTATTTATTTTGTGTATATTTGCTCAGTGCTACTGTATAGATCTGTACAGTCTCTGTCTTCTCATGGTGGCTGTGCATTCAGTTGGGCGCCCCGCGTGGCCAGACGTTGGAGTGAAGCCATGTGCCGAACGACGGACAATCCCGTGTACGAAATGTGCCTTGTGAGAAACAGACCTGTCGTCCACACATGGCATATTGACCCTCCTGAGTTTGACACCTTCGTCCACACGACTGCCTTCCAGTGTCAATAGAGCATTTTCAGGGAGATTTTGTTTGTAACGTTGACACTTGAAACCTTTCTAGTTTCGCCTGACTACTAATTAAACTAGCAATACAGCGTTGACCGCTCGGGAAGAACGGTCGGGAAACAGCTGCTAGCGTAATGTATCACATTTTCGAGCTATGAAAGGAAAGGGCGGTCGTGTGGACGCGGCCTCCCGACGCTCAATTGTCTCCATACTATCGTATCATTTCCCCTCACGAGGCACAGGCTCTGACATCTCAACACCAAGGGCGAGTTTCACCTTTTGAATATCCAAAAACGACTGTTTGCGATCCATGTGCACTGTAAAAACCTTTTTGTTTTTTTGTTTTTTTTTAAAACTTTGTATGCTGTATTTTCGCGCCTCTCTCTTTCTACTCCTGCGCTGAACTTCCCCTTTAGATTCTCTTACCAATATGCTGGAATCGTCCTGGCTAGAAGGTGGTCGACTATCTCTGGCAGGGCTGTGGGTTTACATGTGAAGGAGGAATGAGACACCGTGGTGCCCAGTATTATTTCTACCAGGAGGCTGCCGCCTCCTTTGTTCAACCTTCAGTGTCTTTAATATCAAAATTTCTTTTTTTTTTAAAGAGTGCTTCTTTACTGTCAAGTGCTGTGATTTGGTGTTTTTGATACATACAATGAATTTGACAAGCTGTTATTGGTACCTTTATAAGAAAATTGTTTTGTAAGACGACAAAAAGTTTTTATATTTTTTTTTCTACGATGGCTGTTTTTCCAATTCTGGTGTCGTTTCATTGGAAACTAAACTTGATAAAGCCTGCTGTGTCGCTCTCAGTTAAAGGGCTTTTTTTCCCCCCCACAATTTTTTGTAAATGGAGTAAAAATGCATGGCCAACATTCCTGGATCTGTATCTTAAAGCTTTGAATGTAATTTAAAGGAGGAAGAAAAAAAAGAAGAAAAAGAAAGGAACCACAATGTCGACATGAACTGAACACAGTGCTTTTTCTTTACGTTCAGAGTGGTCTCAAGGATTTCACACTCCCATGAAGTGAGGCCCAGTCCAGATGTAGCAGTTTTTCATTTGTTTGTGTTCATCTTTGGGACACGGCGGGACGGAGGGAACCCAGGATGTTTGTTCTTTTTCTAGTGCAATATGCTGTACATAAGAGCTTGGCTCTCAAAAACCTTACAATCTCTTAATTTACTTTTCTTGTTAAATGGGTACTTTGTTGGTTTTGTTTTTCAATAAAAATTTATCGACAAATATACAAATCTTTGCCTCTTTTTTATATGTGAAAAATATGTCTTCATCTTGTGGAGACGTTTGACCTTCACGTTGAGATTTGACTCTACAACTTGGACGTTCCGTTCCGCCCTGACGTCGCGTCTGGAGGTTCCCGCCTTCTCCTCACTTCTGCGTCCGACGACACGCCTCACTTTTCAATAAGATACTTTTCCGCGGGAGTCTCAGCAGAGACAGAGCCGCTTTGTGCAGATGAGTCCAGTTTTTTTTTTTTTAATACATTTTATAAATCTATTTTTTAAGCATTAAAAATGTCTTCCCTTCAAAGTGTTTTAAGGTTTCCGCGAACTGCCGCCGCCGCCCGCGGATACATCAGCTGGAGCGCTCACAAATGGAATTCCGTGTATTAACAGTTATTTTTGAGTTTGCCAGCGGCTGACTGCTAAATAAAAGTTCTGCTGTGTCGTCCTCTTATACAGTGTTCCACCAACATCAGAGCTCTGCTTCTGCCTAGTAACAGTGTTGACTAGCCAACATAAATGAGTCTTGTCATTAGAGTCAAACACTGAAACAGGTGCGCTAACAAGCCAACGCTGCTCTGTTGTCTCATGTAAGACACAAGTCACAAATCAATTCAGTTTTTATTGCTGCTCCAGGACTAAACTACCTCTTAAATGTGGTCAGTGTATGCAGTGAGCGAATGTGGCTCATCCACACACCTGTAATTTGGTGTTTTGCGAGTGTCTCTGCGCGACACCTTCAACAGCCCCAGGCTACCAACCTCGTGTTTTCCCACGGTCAACAGACGTGAGAACGTAAAACCCTATTAACATACATGTCGCAGATGCTAATTTTAGGTGCTGATCCACCGGTCCATCACAAAGATCCGTGCGCTCTCGAGTTAGCTTTGTGATAGCTTAGCGTTAAGAACTGTGAAGCCAAAACGTGAGGAAATCTGCGCTGTTATCGTGACATTCTTTATCCGGGTGCTCTCAAGATGAATTTCAGTGAATTATTTTTCATGTTTCATTCTATTTTTATTGAGCAGAAATGCACTTTACACTGTTAGATGTATGATGTTAAATGTATTAAATAACAATATACATTTTATAGAGAAATGACTTGGGGTTTTGATGATTTGACAGCAAGAATGGAGGAGGAAAGAGGCAGCAGATGGACTTGAGTGTCCAAATCCTACATCCTTCGCTCCAGCCTGAACAATGGCGAGACTTTGAGGCCGGTGTTTTTCAACACAATCCATTCCTCTGGGGATCGAGGTGCGGCCCAGAATACACTGTGATTCACTCCCTGTCACCAGGTTTGGAAAGTGAACCCCCTCAAGCGGAGGGTTTTGTCGTGTCCGTGAAGATTAGGGGGTTGCCTGCGTGCGTTGGGTTCAAGCCGCACACACTCTCACACACACACACTCTCACACACACACACAGCGCCTCGAGCCCATAGTGCCATGGAAGGTTCTATGAGTTGATCAAATATTTTCGAAACATTATTGGGCCGCTTGACTCGTGTGTTTGCACTGTAAGAGACGCTGAACAAACTTGCTGCGCGTCGCTGCAGTCAGGGCGTCTGACTGCTGTTTACTCAAAGCTAAATGATCAAGAAAATCAAGGATCTGAACAATGACGCGTTCAGTTGATCGAGCTGTGGTCGTCGCCGCCCGCCCGGATAGTAAAGGACCTGGGCGTGGCACAACTTCCAAGCCAACAGTGCTGCAACAGCCTGGTCGTTCTGCGCTGGATAAACTCGCCCTAACAGACCCAGCGCTCATCCAGGACACGACTGAACCTCACTCTCCATCCCGCCTGCCGCACTCACAGTTGGGTGGCCCCTCACTGGACTCTTTTGCTGTCCCCACTGACCTCCAGACAGCAGGAAGTCTAGACATCTTTCAGACTAAAAGCGAAATATGACTGCACTTATAAGACGATGGCTTCTTTAAACAACAACATCCCGCACTCAAGTGTCACACTCTGTTGTCAGGCTGGTTCTTCTGCTTCTGGTTCTGGACAGGTTGGGTCCAAATCTGTCACATGAGAATCGTGTATGTTGCTCATCTGGTCTTTACTTAAAAGGCCCAGTTTTCCCTCCACTCAGAAACCTTCTTCTCAGCTGGGTACCTCCAATGGGTTCCCCGCTAAATCAGCGTATTCAATCTCGGCAGCGTGTCCTGGGTCTGCCGCTGGGCCTCCTCCCAGTTCCACAGCGCCTCACTCTGGAGGCCTGACAGGATACAACAGCCAGTGTTTCTCATGTGGTGGAGCTTCTCTCTCACTGATAGTCTGCTTGTATTTGGGATCAAGTTCTTTCACTCAATACCCGAACCATGTGCTGCCAGGGGAACATTGGTGGAGACTGGTTCTTGACTGATGACGTTGTGGCTATTGCTAGTCCGATTTGTCTTGTTTTTGTCATCCATATTGTATATTGCATATAAGTATAAACCACCACAACCTCAAATTTTTCATGTTTCTGAGCCAACACACAAACCCACCTGGACCACTGTGAGCGACCTGTCGTTGTCGGCTGTGGTGACAGCTGTAATAGTTCACAATAACCTTTAAAAAAATATATATGTATACACTGTATATATAGAATACTTCCAATACAATAAGCAAACTAACTCCATCCAAAGTCACATGACACCATTGTGGGCGCTGGATATCAAAGAACTTCAAGCAACTTTTACAAATATGTATCCTTTCTCACAGTGATACGGCTCGTGAATCCGTCTGTTGTGAGACTGAATTTTGTCCACTGGAGGCACCGTATTCTGTGACCGCTGGTCACGGAACAGTGAGGCTGTGTCGATCAGGCTAAAATGAAGAAGGAACAGGTTTCTTTCACTGACTACACTGTTAATGTCCTCAGTCTCTGTGTATTGTAGTCTGAAACCTGCGCTGCAACCATTCTCTCTCGTTTCTCACTCCTGCGCGTAACTCCGCCGCCCATTTGGCTCAGTGCATGTGCACATTTTGACCAACCACAAGCGACTTTAAGAGAAATCAGCTCTTAAACATCAGCCAGCTCCAATAGTTCACTTCAAATAGCAGCTCTTCTAGTTGTGGTTCCTTCCATTGTGTATGTAGCGGTGTCACTTGGTGGACGGTGAGCTAAAGCACGAATGGTGGATACTGCTGGAAGGATACACACGGTCGAACAGCGCAGTCAGCTCTTCATTTTAGTGGTCCAATATCACAAGGCTTTGAAGTCCTGAAGTCCGAAAATTGCAGTACTTTATATTCAATTCAGGATTAATTTTTGTTGCGCAGCGTAGATATTTTTGTGCGCTGAGATTGCGCACAGCTCAGAGGGAACATTGGTATAAACTCGGTGCTGTGTGTCCTGGATTTTCCATCATCTCCAGCTGGGAAGACAGAGGCATGTAGTGGTAACAAGCCAGCCATCACGCTAGGCTCATTTTTCACAGTGAAACTGGTGACGGCAGATGTGGCTCTATCTCAAGTATCTATCCACATTTCACCTGCTTTAACTTAGCGACCAGAAATGGCTACATTTAAATACGAGATCAGACAACTGAAACCTCACAGCTTCTTAGTTATTAAAGGTAGTTGTGTAACTGTTTTCCTCGCGCTTGTTTACTTAAAAACACGAGGGATGAAGCACACCATTGTTTGTTTTGTGACTCTCCTGTCATCTGCTCGCTCGGGGCGAATCTGCCTGTATAAATAAGTTGTTTACAGCACCATCACGGCGAACTACAGCGATGGCTGTAACCCGTGCTGCTCCGGACAGACAGACTTGTGTAGATAAAGCATTAGGGAGTGGTGCGCGTCCTCGGGGAGAAAGAAAGTTCCTGAAGGAGGAGGGGGAGGGGAGGGGGCGCTGACTGCTTAGCTCAGCAGTTTTTTCGCCCGACAAAGGCACCTCTGTTCCCCCTGACCAGTCACTCGGGGAGACGCCCTCCTGATCTTCTGTCTCAGGGGTCACGCCTGGACCGCCGCCCCCCCCCCCCCCAGTGAGTGGTTTCCTTTTGTTTGTTTCTGTTAATGAACTCCTCACGCTCCGCTTGAGTCCCTTCAGCTGCGCCAGTGAAAGTGCTGCTTCTACTTTCTCAGTGCTTAAAATCTCAGGAGGTGCACCAGAGTGATGACATTTCAATTGTCACCTTCTGCAGCCCGTCTGTCGGCGTCTGTGGAGCGAACAGGTGGAGGCTGCAGCTTCAGCGGGAGCTGCATCCATACAGACTAAACAAAGTGAAGCTCAGCTCTCTCTTTCCGACCGACCTCATCCATCCCACTGCTGAATCGGTACCTCGCGGTGCCGACCATATACGAGATATCGAATCAATATTTGTGTAGGATGTTGCTCTCCGCTGGACACATATCTCACATCAGTGGTTGCTGCCACATCCTCTGACTTTCCTGTATTCGCTTTAAGTAACCTCACAACTAAACTTCCAGCCTCGAAACATCACTCTTGTGACTCCTCACTTGACTAGTCTTGGTCAAAAAAATCGTCTAAAACTTTTACAAATTGAAAGCAAAAACTTGAGTCAGCTTTAAATGTGTTCAGTGAGAGAAGCTCGATCACCATAAGGAAGTCGGAACATGTCATGTATGAAGTTCTTCCTGTGAAACTCAAGGCCTGGGGGCCAACTCCGGCCCATCAGTTCATTTGTGCGGCCCAACTTGACCCAAACCCAGGGGTGGCAAACCGGTCTGGTGTAGGTTTTTCTTCCAACCAATCGAGAACTCACAGTTTAACCAATCAGGCGTCAGCTGGAAAGATGTCCTTTGGATTGGTTGAAACAAAGCCCGACAGTTTTGCCCTCCCCTGCACCAGGCTTACTGCAAACTTACAAGAACTACCCCCCCGCTGTGGAGCCGAAGCAGCAAAGAACAAACATGGAAAACATGGAGTCAGTCCACTCGCGATGCTCTCATGTCCATGGTGTCCTGCACTACCTTCCCAGCCAGTTCCATCCTTCAGTCCTCAGAGACACAGATACTACAGGGATGTCACTTTTGTTGTGGTCACCGCTGCCTGTGGTCTTTCCTGGAAAGCCTTGTTTATGTCGGCCTGGCCGTTATTCTGCGACGGTGTTGACTCCTCAAACACACACGAGCACTTGCAGAAACCAGAGTCGGCAGCGGTATCAGTTTGCACAGTGACATAATGACTTGGCGACACGACGCCCGGCGTGGCAGGTTACATGAGTGATGTGTAACTAAGTGAAACTGTATCCATGAGCATGATTTATTGTCTTTTCAAAATGAAAAGGTGGAAAGTGTGCGTGTTGACTGAGTCAAAGCTGCACATGCAAACATCGCAACTTTAAATAGAACGACAGTTTGTTTGTTCTCCGAGCAAAGCAGACTGGTTTTGTGTTCCAGTGCAAAAAAACATGACCCGGAAAAACCTTCAGTTCTTGACCGGAAATATGACAGTCACTTAAAAATCATTCCCGGTGAGAGATTGTTTTGGATCTGGAGCGGAGTCTGAGTGATTCAATGGACCTGAAGCATGTCGACTTTAGTTCTGATCAGTCGACTCTGCCTCACCTGAGGGCACCTTGTTCGAGCAAGGAACCATTGTTTTATCCTTGGTGGCAGAGTTGGTGGTGAGCTGAACTGTGAGAAAACATGACACTGCTGTCAGTTTCCTTTTCACGTGTGTTCCCACGAGAGATGAATCATGTTCAGCAAGTGAGCAGAACCTTCCTGTAAATCTGTAGATGGTAGCTGATTTGTTTCTTCCGATGACAGGAAGTGAAATTGAAAATGTGACCAGAGATTCAGATGTGTTTTCAGTGTGACAAAATTGACAGATGCTTCTGTGTTCCTGGACTCAGTCTCGCCCCCTTGTTTGTGAACACCCTCACCACTGAGGTTCGTGACACCTTTTCTCCACCTGGTCCTTGGGTGCCCAAAAAGCAGCGTTTGGGAACAGGGAAATCCCCTACACGAGCCTGACCAACTCTGACCCCAAGTCCCAGGTGGATGACTGAGCAACTTGCCTCGAGTCACAGTTGAGAGTTGCACAACCACACTGGTCCGTGTCTGTTGAGACCACAGGTCCTCTACACTGGACCACCCGGTCTGTGGTGTAGCTGGGACATGTTGACACGGGCACTTGACATGAAAGCGACCTGACGTGGGTTCGTCTTTGTTCCAAGCTGCGATAGCTGAGCGCAACAACTTGACATTTTTGGTTGGTATTAGCGCCGTGTCTTGCAAAGCAGCTGTCTGCAACATGAGGCGATGCTACCTTGTTCGCCTGGTTAACACCAGCCTTTGTGTCTTTGCTCTGCAGCTGGAAGCATTGTTGAATTTGCGCGCACAACTATTCCCACTGAGGTAAAAATAGTGCCCTGCTCCTGCGGAGCCAGCAGCCGCGCGGCCAAGAACAATATTTGCAGAGGGCAGCAGATGTCCCCAAACAGTGGGACTGGCCCGCCAGGGGAACATTTGGCTGGGCCGACTGCAGGCAGAAGGGAGAGGACGCTGGAAACTAAGTGTTTTACGAGAACTCTTCAGGGGGAAGCAAGTGCGCACATGTTGGCAGACGCCAGACACTTCACATTACCAGATGATAAAGAGTCTGCTCCGTAAACCCAACACAATAAATGTCCTCGGATGACTTTAGCAAGGATGTGAGGGCGAAACAATGTTGTAGACATGTGCTTATATTGGGGGAGTGAAATCTCTGGCCTGCAGACAAGTACAAGTGGGACTCCTGCAGCTCACTGTACTTCCTGGTTGTTGTTCGAGTCCCTCTCTCTGCGGTTCCTTTAGCTCAGACTGGTATGACCGACATCTTTTTATCTCGCCATCTACTGAACACTTTCAGAATCAGAAAAACTTTATTAATCCCAAGGGAAATTTTGTTTGTAATTTAACATGCTCCATAAAAAACAAAAATATAAATATGAAATGTAAAATATTTTGTTTTGTTTTGGAAGTAAAGAGGAAAGAAGGCTATGCACATAGTGCACATAAAGACGGACATGGAACAAACAGCAAAAATAAACAATAAAAATGTATCATCAAAGGAAGACAATACTATTGACATTGATGGCTGAAGTTTATTTTTGGAGGAGTGTCATGTGACACGTTTCGATCTGAGGCAGTTTGTGAGCAGGTTTGGACTAAAAGGCAACACAGAAGTATCAGAAATTCAAAAGTTTTTTACATGCGTTGATGTGAAGAGGCTGATGGCAGAAGATCTAGACAGTTGAAGGTGACCTCTCAAAGAGACTTGATCTGAGCCTGAGATGAGTCGGTCTGGATGTATTTCTCCCTGAAGGCTTTTTGTTGGATGCAAGGACCAGGTGGAGAGAAGTCGATTCACGGTGATGGAGGGAGGGAGACTTTCTGTTAACTGCCGTACACTCAAATCCTGGTGCTGAGATAACAGGGTTGCTTCTGGTGAACACGCTCACATCCTCATGAAACGCCTCCAGGAACTCCAAACTGATTTTCCACCTCAGTCGGCAGCATCAGCTGGAGAAACCCACACCACCCCCGATACTTCCCAACAATGGCTTCCACATCAGTTGATAGTCTCCGCTGCTCAATGCAGCTAACAGACCGTGACCCGGAGCTGGCATGGCGACATGGCGGCGGTTCAAGGCGAACACGCTGAGAGTGCTACGTTACACAGTTTCATTCTGGCAGCACAATAATGCCTTCGATCGCCCTGCCAAATAAACTCAGCCCGCAGGGTCATCTGGGTTTCTCCTGTAGCAGACAGAACTGTGATCCAAGTGTGGGGGGGCTCCAGCTCAGGTGACATCTTTCCATTAAAGAAAAGGCAATATTGTTCAAGAGTCTTTAAGAGATTGTGCATGAATGTTCGTGCGACTTGTTCAAGCAGTTCCTCGTTTAAATCACTGCTAAGAATGAGGTCAGAATCTTGTGTGTGATCTCATAAGAGGAAAAATAATCCACTGGATAAGATTAAATTATATGCCTTTTATTAGTACCACTTTGATGTGTCACAGCTGTTACTGACAACAAAGACACTGACACATACCAAAGACATTAAAGGTACACAACTAACATCAAAGATGTCTGCAAAGTATCAGAGTGAAAAAAGACTCAGACTCAGAATCAGAATCAACTTTAGTGCTTTGGATTAAAGTGCTGTCATGAATAAAATAAAATAAAAAAATAAACAGAAACAGCTAACTTTATTTTATTTTATTTTATATGACAGCACTTTATTCCAAAGCACTTTCCTAGTTGGTGGGATCCCCACTGACTGTGGCAATAAATTTGATTCTAATAAATAAAATAACCCACAAACAACAAGGGCTGATCACAAATTCAACAGTCTGACGGCCGAGGGGAAGAAGCTGTTCCTGTGACGGGAGGTTCTGGTCTGGATGGACCGCAGCCTCCTGCCAGAGGGAAGAGGAACAAACAGTCCATGTCCAGGGTGAGAACTGTGAAAATGAAGTCACAAGCTATCAAACATTCATTAATAATGTTATAATAATAATTTTATTGTCCACAAATGTATGTATTTATGACTTATTGAAGGAAAAAATGATGTTTGAAACCCCCTACATTTATCCAAATGGACATTTACCTTTATAATATAGTTGTTTATTAAAAGCAAGATATTTTTTCTTGGTGGAAAATGTGCATGATGACTTGATTTGCGCGGGGATTTTTTTATAAATTCTATTTTATCAGTTGACATACTTTTTCTGTCTATGTCTGTGGCATGAAGGCCGGGTGGTGTCCAGCTTGTGGGAAACTCCTGGCCAGGTTTGATCTCCTCATGCTCTCTGGATTCCCCCTCATTCCAAAACCACACACTCATCCTGCGACCTGTCCACGGTTCCTTGAGTTGCTGGGCTACAACCTCAGCCCATGTCCTTGTGAAGGGCTTCTCTCTTTATAAAAGCAAAGTCAATGGGTTGATTCGCACCCCGAACTCTGGCTTCCTCCCAAAGTTACATAACATAACAACAAGCTGCCAGTGACTCTGGGAATCAGCTGATGGAAAAAGGTGGTGGATTAAAAGAGGGAGGGTTTATGAGGCCCTGTTTATTGACAGGAATTGAAAACCAAATATAAATATTTAAAAGCAGGCAGCCGAGTTGTGTTCTGTGCAATCAAATTGTGGCGTATCAAGACAAGAGCTGTTACAGTTCGGATCATGTGAGCCAGTCAGTTTTCTGGTTTGGCCACATTTCTGCTTCAATTATGGGTTGTTTTGCAGCCGCTAACTCGTCGGACCAGGTGGAGAAAAGCCCCTTAAATGTGTGCCAGTGATGCGATGAGCAAAGTGTACGTTCAGGACAAGAAGAACTTGTTCCCCCCCCTGCTGCCATTATAGTTAAAAAAAACAGCGTTTCTCACAGCTGTGTCCGAGGAAGAGAGCAGGGGAAGGAAAAGTGGCGGCACACATTGTCACCATGGCGGTTTGTTGTTCACACACGCCGCCTCAGGCGTTTTATCATGTTTTGGCACGTGAACGGGCCATTTCTCTGGGGACCCTTGCGTGTGTGGGTGTGCATGCATGTGCGTGGTGGATAAGTAAAAGTCTCCCTCTGATAAAAACCTTTGTTTATTGTAACATTGTTCAAAAGATAAAAGGTGTCTTATTTTAGCGGAGACGAGTAAGAATCTGATCCAGTTGTGGATAAAAGCTACAGTGATCAAGTCCAGATCTTAAGGGTTTGAACTGGGTCTGAATGTTCTCCACGCACTCTGGTTTCCTCCAGGAGTCCACAAACATGCAGAGGATGACGGTCTGCAGGTGTGAACCCGTCCCCCACCTGTTGCTCTTGATCTGGCGACTTAACAGAAAAGAACGAAGCTTATATAAAAGTTTATGACCCCGACAACAGTCTGTGACTCACAGATTCATGCAGACACTGCCCCTTCCATGACCCTGTGACAGACAGACAGACGAGCGTGAAACTGATAATGTTTGCTAATGTTGACCTGATGAAAGCGCCTTGTTGAATTCTCTTGAACTGCACCCGGTCTTCAAAGGTTCATCAAGATAGGACCATTATCTCCACTTTTGTTAACGTCTCCTCGCAACTTTAAGTCTGAGCCTGCAACTGGCTGCAATTGAGATTTGTGTTTTCATTATCAACTGCCACTTTTAATAAATAGTAATAAAAATGAACTTACTTCAACACTGCTGTGTACTACAGCAGGGGTTCTTAACCTTTTTGATCTCGGGACCCACTTTTTCCAGGACAAAATGGGCCTATTCATAATGTTATTTAATTGTGTTCAATAGCTGTATTTAATGTACTTACACTGAAACAAACCAAAACCTTGTGAAATGGCATGAAACCATGTGATCATCCTAAAGATATTTGTCATTGAAAACTCCAACCAGCAGCAAAACCAGTCATATTTACTAAATGAAAAAAATGACCATGAGGTGAATAACATTATGAATAAAATAAATATAATAAAATAAAACATCATCTAAACATCAGAAAATAAAATAATAAAAATAACAGAATATTTTCCAAAATAAACTGTAAAGAAGATATAAGTAAAGTGAATATGGAAGTATCGCTATAAAATCATCAAATGAATCTAAAAAACTGCTTCAACAGGTGTCTTCATGAACAGTTTTTACTGTTGGGGGGGGCAGCATCAATATCTCGGGTCTCGGCCCTATGGTTAAGGGTGTCTGTACTAGAGGACATACTGTACCGTTGATACAAGAGAAACCACCAAGCTGCTCTTCTTTATCTGTTTATGAGTCGATAGTAAAATCATTGAAAATGCTCATTCTTTTGGGGAGCAGTAGGGTGGAAGATCCTCCCTCTTCTGTCTCTTCTGGTGGTCCTCTCACTAGAGGATCACGGATCTGCCCCGGGGCCTCCACCCTCTGCAGAGGAAACACATATTCTCTTCCTGCTCATTCAGTCACTGCTCTACAACGGTGAACAAACTTGAAACCTTCCAGCAAAGCAGATCAACGTCCCCCCATAAAACCAACGGCTCTTCAGCTTCTCGGCGGCAATTGAGTTTCCGTCGTCACCGTCGTATAGTGAGCGAATCGCGTGACGTCCTTTTGTCGCTCTCACATTCACACGCCCATTATTCTCATTGTCTGTGGGATTAATTCTGCCACATTGTGCACATGAACATCAGACACCCAATGGCAACGGAGCAGCAGCCAAGAAGTGGATTATGCTGGAAAGTGCCTCCTCACGAGGAAGGTCCAAAAATCTGCTGTTGAAAAGCCCATCACATGGCTCTGAGGAAGAATGCTCAGTTGGCAACGTAGTGATGGCACCCTGCGATCTGGACAGATTTCTTCCTAATGAATACTGAATTATTCATGAGATTATCAAGAAGGTACAATTAATCTGGGCTTTTGCTTTGATGGTTATATTTTGGAGAAGCTTTACTTTTTATTCTTCCTATCAGCCCCTCCTCGGCACCATAAGGAAACCCTCTCCATAGTGTCTCCACAAACGCTGAAGCTGACGTCTCAGAAGCAAAACTCTTCTGTGAGAATTGCCGCGTGAATTAGTTTGAGTGTGTGATTCACGGCTTGGTTCGTCTCCCACACGTCCCACTAGCTATGAAGGTGCATTGTTTCCCGGCGTCTCCTGAAAGCTGCCTTGTTCTGGTGAGTCATGGTTTCGAAGACACTGCTCCTTTCACTGCGAGGTTGGTGTGTGTCATGCCCCATTTGACACACACCAACCTTGCAGTTGAAGTCTCGGCGCGAGACTGGGAAACCTCGTGATGCAGATGGGCTGAGAGATAAGAAGTCAGTTCGACGTGTGGCTCATTATTTGGTGTAGACAATTGTCTTGTGCTGACGGCGCCTCTCTGCATTTCATAACAGCAATCGAGTTGTCAACATTGTGCTCCGGTGGTTACATAATGATTTATTTGCTTGACATGTGTGGTGTCGCTACAATGTCACCACGCCACCCTGAGCAGGTCTCCACTGCTAAACACAAAGAAACACGCATCATGTGGCGTCTGAATTTGTTTGCTCATGCTGACATTTGTGGTGGACGTCATGATGTCACCGAGTTTGTTTGAGGTCAAATCTGGTCAAACAAGTTCCGTGATATCTTTATTATCTCCTGTGTCGGCTCTTTCATAATGTTACCTGGTGTCAGCGTCAAGCTGGAACTGGCCATCAGCTCCACTCACTTCGAACTCCAGACACCATCTGGGTCATCCCCGCCGTCTGCTGGTCGTCGGCACCGTTTAGGTTTTTCCCTTCCCTGTGTTGTCGCTTCTCTAAATCAGGCTTCTCAGAAGTGGGGGTTTGTAGTTTCACCAGGAGATGTTAACAAACACGTTGGCTAGCTGCCGCTAGTCCTGACACCTGTCCCGAGTGCCTGCAAACAAGAAGTTTTCAGGCGACGTCCATCTTGGAGGAGATTACGGGGAACATCCAGCTCCAGATAAGAGATAATCTCTCCACTCTGGTGCGGGACTTTCCCCCTCAGTCCGACTGAACAGGCGACACAGGTTTGAGAGGAATGAAATGACAGTCTCCAATGGTTTATCGCAGTGTTTGGAGACAATGGTTCAAACGGGTGTTTACTTGTTTGACTTTCCATCTCAGTCTGGCAGAGACGTGACAAACCTAGTTTCGCTGTCATGTGATGTTGATGCTTTAAGATAGGAATTTGTACACAG
Source organism: Synchiropus splendidus (assembly GCF_027744825.2). Classification (NCBI taxonomy): domain Eukaryota; kingdom Metazoa; phylum Chordata; class Actinopteri; order Syngnathiformes; family Callionymidae; genus Synchiropus; species Synchiropus splendidus. The sequence continues at coordinate 6,291,236 of NC_071345.1, read as the reverse complement.
CACTTGACACACAGGCATGTGTGTGTCTTTATTGACACTCTTCTGTACACAGCTGTAATTGCTCAACCAGCCACCGCAATGAGATATGTGCCCACAGAAAGCTGAGGGGGGCGAGTCAAAGTGCCTTTGATTTACAAAACCAAAATTTGGTTTGCATTCTATCGTGAAAATGAATGAAATAAAGCTCCGTTTTTGGACGAAAATAAGCAAATTTGAAACATTTTCGATGCAGTTGAAGGAAGTTTTCTGAGTTGCTGCTGCCATGTTAAACCTGGTCAGCAGTCAGAGCAACTCATCTCCAGCTAGTTCAATGGGAGGATCCATTCTTTTGCTGAGTCACTCTGACTTGATTCGTCACGTGGTGCTCAGTCTTCTTCAACACACTCTCTTTAATTACCAGTCAAGACGACTTCCTGCCCCGCGTGTTGTATCACACCCAGCTCGAACGACACACTTCCTGTCTAGGAAACAGGCGACGTGTCACCAAGATGTGTGAGCTAGAGCTCTTCCATGGGACTGAAAGTACTTGAAATGACTCAGCAGAGTTGAGAAGAAAAACACTGTGATCTGACACACCTTGAGATGAGCAAACTGGAGTCAGTGGACCCCAAACATATCAGCATGTTTGACCGTTTCATTTACATTGTTGTTTGTTTTTATGAATGTTTTATTTCCCATTGAACTCGGAGCTCAGTTATCCGACTTTTGACAAAAAAAAACCCTTAAAAAACTCTTTGCTTTCTGTGTTTATTTCTGATGTTGGTGTTTGTTTAGAGGAGAAAACTGTTGGTCCCAGTGAATTTGTTGAAAGACGGCAGATGCTTTGTTCGCTTCACTGCAGCTGTCCAGCCCAGTCCAAGTTCAACACGCCTGATGCACAACTTGTGACTGGTTCAGCTTCAGAAACCTGGCTGATTTGGTTTTAAAGCATTTCACCGTGCAACCTTCCTCACGCCGAAGACGAAACCACATCTTCTCTGCAAAGCATCTCTGGCACTCGGACTATAATTTTAGCATCTGCTGATGGAAACTTCGGAGTGGGCAGCACCAGCTGTGTTTCTCCAGCCCGGCCCCCGGACTCAGCTGGGACTTTTTTTCGACAGTTAAGTAAAGAGACACTGAAACCGGAGCTCTCTCATGAGGGAACGGGATTAGTTGAACGCAGAAAAACACAAATTCTTCCATTGTTGCTGGCGAGTGAGTGAGAGTCAGAGGGACGGTGGCTGCTTGGTTTTGATCAAGTTTGAGCTTCAGCTGTTCAGCGATTCAAGTTATTTTGCTTCCAAACAGTTCATGAAGGAGGGCTTTATGTGGAGTTAAGCATCGTCTGATATTAAAATCATTTAAACATCAACTTCACATGCAACATGTCTAGACTTGAAATCTGACCCAGGACAAAGGGTGGCCCCAGGGCCTAATGTGGCCCTCTGACTGTATTCATGTGGCCCTTTTATAAAAACTACATAAAAAAAATCTTATTTTGGGCATCTTATTTGGGCATAAATTTATGCCCATTATGCATTTAATGAAAAAAATACATTTACTTTTATTTATATTTATTTCTTATTATTTTTGCTTTTATTTATCTTCTCTATTATTTTTGTTTTTCTTCATTATGAGTGCAAGTGATATAATATAATATAATATAATATAATATAATATAATGTGTTTTAAGTGAAATAAAAAGAGATTTTTTTTTCCTAATTTTTAAATTTTTTGCATATACTTTTTCTGATGAATTTCCGTAATTATAATAAAATAATATAATAAAATAATAATAAAAGTTTCTTGAGCACTTAGTTTCTCTTTTCTTTGTTGTTGCCTCTTGTGTAAATAATGACCTCAATATATTTACATATTTCTAACAAAAAACATGAGCTAAGAGCTGCCAAGACATCACTATTAATTCCACTTATCATCGGCCTGGTCGCAGGGGCAGCACTCACAGTAAAGAGGTCCACATTCCCCTCACTCTTGCAACCTCCTCCCGTTCTTCTGGGGTGAGAACAGGGTCAACTGAGAGGCCTCATCTCTGTAACCTTGGTTTGCTTCAGGCTCTCCGCCCTGCTGAACCGGGCCAACTCAACTCTGATGCAGCTCAACGTCTCATCCACTTCATCTGAAATCTCCGCTTAAATTTGCCTCAAAAACCGCCAGGCACCGTTTGATTCTGTCACTCTGGACAAAAGCAACTTTCTACAGCTGCGGATAAAACTAAACCGAGGCAACGATTCTTATTGTTTACCACCTGTTAGCGGTTGTGAATTCAAACATGGGCATTAGATGTTGTTCAGCTACAATCATGGCCAAATCCCTGCACGCAAAACTGCTTCCACGGAGCGAACAAAGAGGGATATCCTGTTTTTCCTGAGCCCACTCCTCTCAGAATAGCGCGGCGGTGGCGGTTGTTATCGCTCTTATCGCAGCGCGCATTATCGAGCGGCGAGGAAACGTCCTCTTTGTTTTCCTGCAGGCTTCCTCCAACACAGGACATGTAAGTGCCTGAAACATCCTGAACGGCCGATCTCTTTATCATTTCTGCTCCTGTCACAGCCCCCTCGCTCGCTGTGACTCGCTCAGGAGAACGTGACCTCAAAAGTCAGTTTTGATTGCATTTTGCAATTCTTTTTTACATTTGGCTCAGCATGTGAATATATTAGAAAGTCTTTAATTTACAGTTTTAGCCATCAACTATGCACTATTGGATATATGTATATATATATATATATATATATATATATATATATATATATATATATATATATATATAGATAGATAGATAGATAGATAGATAGATACGTCTGTGTAAATAAAAGTGGTTATGCATTTAATGAAAAAAATACATTTACTTTTATTTATATTTATTTCTTATTATTTTTGCTTTTATTTATCTTCTCTATTATTATTATTATTATGTGTCCAGATTTTTGGACAATGTAAATATTAGAGTTGTAACACAAGTTTATTTTCTTAATCTTTGGAATATCATATAAAATAATAAGGAGCATTTACATTTTTCATGAAAATATAAATGTCCTACTGTGTGTAAAAAAATAAAATAAAATAAAATAAATAAAAACAAAACACATCCCTGTTGATGGAGAGATTGCGTTGATGGATGGAAAGTTAAAAAAAAACCCTCAAAATTTCATAAATTAATCAACTAGATTTTTATTTTTATTGAGTCCCAACGCTAGTAGATACATATATAATATCACATGTATCTATAAATCTGCTGGTTGTGATTTGTGACTATGAATTGCCATTAAAAGTTTGGAAAATGTTTTCATTATTTCTTATTTTGATCCAATAATAGTGGTGTAATGTGATGATCCGCTTCTGTCCCTTATATATATCAGTCTATAAGTTTGTCAATATGAGCTATTTAGTTTCAGTTAGAAATGTTGCCCTTTTGTGTCAAAAACTCCAACCTGAACGGATGATAAAGCTTAAGTGATGATCGTGGAAAATGAACATGCATTGTTTACTGTGCTGTGAGACAAATGTTGCAGGGGCCTGAAGTGGCTGGCTGCTCCGTGTATCCATGTTGTGTCAACAGTGTTGCAGCAGCGATGACTAAAATGCTCAGCCATACATGAACTAACAGGCCCCTTGTGCTCTCGCAGGTCATATCTCCCCAAGAATCTCACGCATGTATACGCGCAGCACATTTCTTCGGTTTGTGTATCATAAACACACAAGCTCGCATGCAGCAGACACATTCACGCGGCAGCTCCACCCAGCTCCCGCGGCGGAGTGTGCCACCTCTCATATGCACCGGCTCGCGGGCCGGGGAATGTGAAAGTATCACTGGTTCATAACAAGCAGCTTTACACAGCAGCTGCTGCCTTGCTCATGTGCGAGCTGCTGGCACGCCTTGCTCCGTAAGTAAACCCACGCTCCAGGAATCCGTGGCAGGCAATCGGGCTTGAGTCAGGGGCACGGTGCACTTGTGCTGGGGTCAAGGCGAAGCCTCAGCAGGGGTTAAAAAGTCAGCGATTTAAACGGCAAGGTCGAAACTTTCAGTTGCAAGACAGCAGATTTGTGGAATGGTGTCGCGCATTCCTCGCTGGAGAGACCAGCAACATGGCACCATGAACATGCTGGCCTCTCAACAACATGGATTCAGTACCTCATTCATTTTATTTAGGAGGTCTAATATGCAGTTTGGAGGAGTGTCTGGAGTTTCTCTGGGCACTCTGGTTTCCTCCCACTGTCCAAAAACAGAGAGGCTTGTTGCCAATATATCACTTCCCAGTGTAGCCTCCCAAGTATAATATGCTGCGGTAAATTATCTCACAAAAAACTTCACTTTTTACTGTTCAAAAAATGCTACTTCCTACGTCAAGTTTTCCAAGATTCCATAGGTTGCTTGCGCGTCTTCAGCCATGTGTATTTTGTGTGCTGGAGTTTCCAAACCCAGCCTGATCTGCTCCAGCATGACTAAGCAAAGGATGACTCGCCTTGTTGGCTCTTATGACGCCAGTCATGACGCAAATACGCCAAACACATGTGTCGCATTGACGTTTCTTGGCCAGAGTTTAGAGCCCAACCACAGACTTGACGCACTTCCCACAAGCTGCAACACGCAACTTCATTTCCTCCCATCAGGGTGCAACGGGCTTCATTTCGATTTTTGCCGTTGTTCTATCTGGATGACGGCAATGCCAGAGAGACAGGCGTGGACTGGGTCCTGCAACCATTCACTCCCACATTTTTAGAATTAGCACCTGCAAATGTCAACAGAAAAGCCCCTCCGTGTTCCTTTAGGAGTCAAGGTCACAAAGTCAGAGCCGCGGTGACACGAATGCGCTGCGTGGTGAGCGACGGCACCTGTCGCCAGCAACTGTCGAGGACAGACGCTCGTGGGAAAATCGGCGATGTTTTGTTAGATTCTCAGCTGAGTGAAGGGCTGAGCTGCCAGCTGAGGGACCCGAGCTAAATATACGGGCCGACACTTGACCTGCCACTTCTGATAAAATACGACTCTAGTCATGGCCTATAATACAGCCATGAACCCTGTTTCTCACTGCGTAGATGCTACTTAGGAGTACTGCTAGCTAGAACTCTACTCCTACTGAGAATGTTTCGACGTCTTTTACACTTGACTGGTTTTGCTGTGGCTACCACTGCTGGCGTTGGATCTGCTACAACTGTTGTTACTGCTATGAGTATTACTTTCACTTCTGTTACTCATACCTTTACTATAACTCCTGTGACTCATTCCACTGATACTACAAATACTACTAATACTTTACTATCGCTATTGTTGTTTTGTCACTGTTTGAAGCTCCTAGCTCGCTGCTAGCAAAGTAGCATGGACTCTTTATGAAGTTGTGTTTTGTTTGTCTGTGTTTAATCTAATTTCTCACGGCATAGGTGCTACTTAGGAGTACTGCTAGCTAGAACTCTACTCCTACTGAGAATGTTTCTACTTCTTTTACACTTGACTGGTTTTACTGCGGCTACCACTGCTGGTGTTGCATCTGCTACAACTGTTGCTACTGCTACACTTCTGTTACTCATACCTTTACTATAACTCCTGTAACTCATTCCACTGATACTACCAATATTACTAAGACTTTACTATCACTATTGTTGTTTTGTCACTGTTTGAAGCTCCTAGCTTGCTGCTAGCAAAGTAGCATGGACTCTTTATGAACTTGTGTTTTGTTTTGTCTGTGTTTAATCTAATTTCTCACAGTGTAGATGCTACTTAAGAGTACTATTAGCCAGAACTCTACTCCTACTGAGAATGTTTCTACTTCTTTTACACTTGACTGCTTTTGCTGTGGCTACCACTGCTGGCGTTGCAACTGCTACAACTGTTGTTGCTGCTATGAGTATTACTTTCACTTCTGTTACTCATACCTTTACTATAACTCCTGTGACTCATTCCACTGATACTACAAATACTACTAAGACTTTACTATCGCTGTTGTTGTTTTGTCACTGTTTGAAGCTCCTAGCTCGCTGCTAGCAAAGTAGCATGGTCTCTTTATGAACTAGCGTTTTGTTTGTCTGTCGCCAGAGAAAGGTCTGGAACAAACGCAGAGTTGCACGTCATTTTGGAATGTGGAACCTGTTTACCTCCTCGTGGGGCTGAGTTTCACTTCTGCTGACTCATCGTGCTCGCAGGATTAGTGAGACTCAATGCGATCGAATTAAAGACATTAATTAATCCACATTGTTGTTGTCCTTGTGTGAAACGTGTCGATTAACGTCTGTTAACAAATGTTTCTGAGTCGCCACTTTGAGTCACGCACAGCTGCTAATCCTCCTGCTGACTGTTTGAACAACCGCTGTTGCGTGTCGTAATGTGTTTTCTCACCGCTCTTTCTTGCACTTCTCGATTCAACCACATGAATTTTCGCTCCTTAATTTATCTTTTTTTTTTTACCGTGGAAATTTTTGGTCTCTGCACAGCGAGAACATCCAGCATGAGTCACAGCAGAGCTGACGAGTTTCATCGCGAGTGTCAAAAGGTTGTTGCTCTGAAGCGCTTTCACTATTTTGGACAAGTGGCTCTTAACCGGTGAAAGGGCAGCGCCAGGAGTCAGCGTGAGCGTGAAGCCCTGCCAGAGGAGTCACCGGGCCAGACGAAGACGAAGGAGCATTGTTCTTGGCATGGACGGCGGGGACAGAGTCCAAGAACCCAGATGGACTTGAACGGTCTCCAGCGCCACACACACACACACACACACGCACGCACACTTGCAGGGCGGTTACTCACACGCAGACAGCGAGTGGAGGCCATCTGAGGATACACAGACAATACATCTGTTGTGAGTGGCACTTCACTGCTGCTCACCAAACAATTAGTCTGAGAGTTGGGAGATTATACACAGGCAAATTGTGTCAAGTCCTGAAGGGGGATTTGAATAACAAACTAAGGTTTTCCAAAGAGCCTGTGTTGCATCACTTTGCTACTGTCATGACATCAATACATGTTTTCCTCCTTCATCTTCATCAAAAGAAATGGATATTACCAGGCAGACTTGAGGTCACATAGGTTCATCGTATAAAAATGGTGCCACCCACTCTTCACTCCCATAATGCACTGCAACAGTTACAGCAGCTGCCAAGATATGAATCACGTTCGTGTTCATGGTGCTGATTTCAGATCCGGTTGTGTTAAGTGAGTCGAATTTAAACCCTCTGATCTTGATCTTCACCAAAGAGGCAGATTGAGACTCAACTCAAATAGACACAAGGCGACTCGGTCCACTGATGCTCCTGTGTGGTGCCATGTTCTTAGATGCTGACGCCTGCAGAGACCAGTTTTAGTTTACTAGCGATTGGGAAACACATTGGGAACGACCGTAATTTCCAGACTATAGAGCGCACCAGAATATATACATTATAATAATGCATCAGGTGCATTATTCAAAATGTAAAACAAACAGCAATATAGTTAAATAAATAAAATAAGGCTGTTTTCAAAAGTGTAATACAAATACAGCGATTCAATTAAATAAATAAAATTCTGAAATAGTCTCAAATAGGCATTTAGACTTTCTTTATTGTCATTGCACAAAAGCATATCACTGTATTATGGCAACAAAATTTCGGTCTGAGGCCTCCGGTTTCCAAAAACAAAAGCTATATGTCCAAAATAAATAAATATCAGATAAATACTAACAAAAATAAATAAACAAATAAAGAAAAAATAATAATAATAACAATACATAAATAATTATTGTTAATAATAATAATAATAATGAAACTTAAGCTCGATATAGCAATTCAAAAATGAGTATAACATGCCTCTAAATGAGACCAAATGAAGAACCGTTGATACTCCATTGATATAATTAATTGCGTTACATTTTTTAACGCATTTTGAAAATGGGGTCCAGGATTGAGAGTGAAGAAATAGCAGGAACAAGCTGAGTAATATGGTGCGTCGTGATTTATCCACGCTGCTCTCACAATAAGTTGGACACAGGGAGAGTGACTACTGCCGATCGAGTCGGTTTTTATCAGTGAAGTACAGATCCAGACATCAGAGCAGCTCCTGGCTGCGCACCTCACCGTTCAGGGAGTTTACGAAGTTGCTTTTGAACAATGTTGTCTGCACAGTAGTTTCCAGGATCTAGCGCCGAGTCACCTGAGGCGAGAAGCACACCCCTCCGTGGAGAGTTTCCCGAGACACGGTGCAGCTCACCAGCTGGGATCAAGTTAGCGGCCAAAAGCCGACTCGCTTGTGTTCACGTCGGACTTTTGAGCCGAAAGAGCTTTGTCTTGAGACGGCGTCTCACATCTTGTATTCACATTAAATCGCTCAAAATGCGCTGTTTTCACCCGTGTGCCCAAAGTTCCGCCACCACTGCCGGTCTCACCGGCCGCTTCTCGATTCCAGACCTCCAGGAGATCGACTCTGTTGACAGAGCGGGCAAAAACAGCACATTTTGAGCGGGTAAATAAAAAGTTGTAAAACCGTAAAAGTCCATATATTAGCTGCAGGGCTCAGACTGCAGCTTATAGTCCGTAAATTACGGTAGTTGTTGTTGTTGGTAGTTGGCTGGGGTTTGCTGGGGGATGTGTCTTGGTGCCACCATCCGATGCCGTTATGCCATGCAGTTTCCCTTCTGGGTTATTTATTGTCATCAATATTATTATTGACAGGAACAGGAAAACAGGAAACATTGAGCTCCTATCGAGAAAGTCACCCTTGTACTGACACCTTCAGATTCAACAATTAGTTTTGCAGAAAGTGAAAAACATTTAGATCTAAAAGTGAATGATCAATCACTTAAAAAGTGTCTAAAATGTGATGTTTTATCTTGTATTCTGTTTCAAACTCACTTAGTAAATGATGTAAAAATATCTGATGACAAAAGTTATTGCATTGCACTTGAGTGCTCTAACACGAGGTGAGACAGATCGAGACTGGTGACTCACGCCGCGAACGGCTAAATCTATCACTCACTAATGAAAACTGAGAAAAATGAAGCTTCAGTTCCGTGTTTGAACAATTACTGGCAATGTTTTGAGCCGTGTGTGTGTGTGTGTGTCGGGGGATAGAACCGCCTCAGAGGTCTATTTCTGTCAGAGAGAGCGTGTGCCGACGCTCAACAGCTCCGCTCTTTACTCTGGCGACGTGTGTCAACACATTCAGACGCGCTGTGATAACAATTACACGCAGTTAAACATCACGCGTGGCAATATAAACTCATTCAACAAACGTACACAAACAGGCCAATGCAAATGTCACTGGTGAGTGGAGACACAGCGCCGGCGTCGATGCTAAACAGAAGGAACAAAGGGCTTTTTAATGGAGCCACAGATGAGATGAACTCTTTAACCTACTTCTCTTGGTACTTTCAGAGGTGGATGGGGGTCAGAGCAGGGCGTCCTTAGAGGTCTGGGTGAAACCAAACAACCCATGGCCACATCTCCTTTGGTTTCCCCGACTACTGTCGAGTTGAAGCCAGTAGCAGAAGGTCCACTTCCTGTTTCTGCAGGGCCAGTGAAACTCTGAAGCTCTGTGGTTGAGTCCCACGGACTCACACACAGTCCTCTGAGTCAGACCCTCTTCCTCTGAAGCCACTCCATGTGCATGCCTCATTCACATGCGTGTGACTCATCTTTTCCTCAGCTTCGCTCAGCCCACGAGTGACAAACTCATGACCCCATCATACAAAATGAATGAGGGACGCACTTTGTGATTCGCTCCCCGCGACTGTAAAGCGGTGACCCCGAGCTAATGGGGGAAGTTCGTGCTCACACACCTCTGAAAACACAGAGCAAGATACAGTTTCAGCACCTTCCTCTTTCTTCCAATAGAAGACTCAAATGATGCCACAACTTTTAGAAGCAGCGCGACGGCGCTGACTGCTAGCATCATAAGCTACTATTTTACACTTGAATTTTGATTTTAAGCTCCTCAGCTGATGCTTACTCACAACCACAGCACTCAGAAACATGTTCCTATCGCATGTGTAGCCATCATCCACACACTCACATCTTTCTTTTTTTTTTTTTTTTTTTTGCAGTGGATCGCAGAAACAGCAGCCATAGCGACAGAGCGAGGGAAGACCTGGCCCGGGCCTGTCACCTTTGAAGTGTGCTGATTGGTCGAGGCGGTCTGGGCGAGCGGTGTTGCCGTGTGGACAGCGAGGCAGGCAGTCGAGTGCTGGTTGCCGTGGACGCAGCGCCATCTCAGCAGTCCTGTCAGGGCGGATTTACGCCGACGACTCAGAGGGGATTTTTTTTAAACTCCTGTGACACATTCAGTGAAGGCAGCCACGGCTCTTTGTACGTTCATGAAAGTGGCTAAATAACGTGCTGCGGTGGGGAATGTTTGGGTGTGAGGGTGGGTGTGGATCAACATGCTTTCATGACGATCCTGCTGCTCATTCTCCCTCAAGGAGAAGGTTTCTTCAAAAAGCTATTGATATACGCACGCAGGAAGAAATATTCTTCATATTTAGGACACCTTATATTTGATCTTTACTACCTATTAAAACCGACCTTCTGTTTATTTGAACACAGCTGATCTAGACACACAGGGACCACATGAGGTGCTCAGAAGTAGCAGTGCAGTTGGTTGTCCACTGTTATTGAGTGATCTCTGCAGTGTGTCTGCCACAGTGGGTCACAACACTTCACCATGCAGACACCCTGACAAGGTCACGCCTCTCAGTTGACCTTGAACACCTGAAGAAAAAGGCCTCTGTTCTCCAGCTGCCGCCCTTGTGACCTCGCTGTGCCGGTGAGAGACGACACCCAACCTCTTCTCTCCTGTTCTGAATGCTGGAAGCTAGCTCCTCTTTTGGCAGTTCCGATCAGGGTTTGCCATGGCAACCAAGTCCACTACCTGAATTTTGATGCTCTAGACCGGGGGTTTCTTAACCTTTTTGATCTGATCTTTCCCAGAACAAATGGGCTCAGGGTCCATTCAAGGTATACAACTGAGTCATTACTCTTGATGTCATTTGTGATCAATTACCATATTTAATCTACTCACAGGTAAACAAAGCAAAACCTTGTGAAATGACATGAAACCATGTGATCATCGCAAAGATATTTGTCATCCAACCAGCAGCAGAACCAGGTGCAAGTCAGTTGATGCAAATTGTTGAAAAAAAATTATGAATAAAATAAATATAATAAAACACTGTCTAAATATCGTAAAATAAAAATAATAAATTTTATTTAAACGCCACAGAAGATTTAAGTAAAGTGTAAATGAAAGTATCGCCCTAAAATGTTCTAATAAATTTTAAAAACTGCTCCAACAGGTGAACAGTTTTTACTGTTGGGAGTGGAATCACTTTATATTTTTTTCATTTCAAGAACTTCTCCATAGTTGGTAACTCTCACAGATTTGCAGCTGTCAAGTCAATTCAGTGACACACTACTGTCACCATACGTGGCTAATGTGTTAAAACTGGCCCAGAGGTGGAGAACAAGCAGCGGCCCTCTAGGAGGCGCTTGCATCCCCGGCCCTATGGTTAAGAACCACTGCTCTAGACCAGTGGTTCTCGATCTTGTTGGAGGCATCAAAACCCACCAGCTGCATATGTGCATTCACTGAACCCTTTTTAGGAGAAATATAAAATATTATTTTTTTCAAATTCATGACATAGGTAAATGTTTGGGTTGTTTTTTTTTACTGGTGCTCCAATGCATGAACGTCACCTTGTTCAAAGAACAAAACCTACCCAGTGTGACTTCTGCAGATATGCGTGGCTTCACCTTAGCCACTCTCATGTCATTTTCACAGGAAAGTCTGTTGTTTTTCTTCGTTTAGTTACGTCCAACATCCGACCACGACAGTAACACGTGGACAACTGAGCCTCTAAATTCCTGCAGTGCTGCTTGGCAAGGTAGTGTGATCATCTGTAGCCAGTGATGGCCAAGCGGGGCGTGTCATCCCGATTTGAGTTGGGTGTGTCTTGACGCTGAACCCCTGGGGTTCAACTGAGCCCAGGTTAAGAACCTCTGCTCTAGAGCCTGGGTCTCCAAACGGTGATGCCGTGTGAATGGTTGTGCTCACGTTTGGGTGAGGGAAGTGTGGTGGAGTACAGTGAGAGGCCCAAGAAAATAGTAGAAATGTTCCCGATCCCGAACCTGGATCATTGAGTGGATGTCACCAGGATCTTTAGTTTGTGGTTAGAATACTGTTTGGTGCCTCCATCTCCAACATCATTTGTCTGTTCTCTCTGCTTGATCTTGACTGTTCAAAATAAACCCAGTGACTCTTTTGACACTCTGATGCCGTCACATTGATATGAATGAAACCACAATAATAATCTGTCCTCAGCGCCGCGGTGACTTCATATGAGACGCCACACTGACTCAGTATCACTGTCCCCACTGGTGCCATGGATGGCTGTTGAGCAGTGTGAAATGAAACAGATGAGCACACCTAGTGGCCAGGTGAGGCATCTCCTGCTTTGGCCAAATGTGAAACACTTGTCTTCACTGCAAGCATGCGAGCTTGTTTTGGGCTGGCAAACAGACTGAGGGCGCAGCAGTGGTGCCCCCACTGGCCACATGGTGAATCAACCCCTTTGAGTTCATAAGACGTTTTCCCCTCAGCACATCCAAGAGAAAGGATTTCACTTATTTCCTCTCACTGTCAAACAAAAATTAACTTTATCATGACAGATTTATTTATATGACAACATGACCTAAAAACCCAGAGCTGATAATCAGGTTTTTTTTTTAGGTTGGGTCCCGTACGCCTGTTTTTTTAATGGGTGACTCGCTCTGCTGAGGGTCGCTGAGGACATTGGATCTAATCCCATCATGTGTCATCAAGTACACCTAAATGCCGACACTCATTCTTCACAAACAGCAAAGTTCAGGTAGAAGCGCCGCAGATGTGGATCTACATTTTGGGCCCATTGTTAGTCATCCTACCTTCATTTGTTATTTGCCCCGCGGCAGAGTGTTGAAAGATGAGGTTCACCTACAGTGAATAATACTGACAGTCGTTTCCTCCGTAGGAAGGAGGCGTACAATGAGGGCTCTGATTTTGTTGTTCTCACACTGGCTCCAGCGCGAGGTGATGACTTCCTATGACTGCTGTGACTCACCCCCGTCTCCGCTGGGCCTCCACAGAGTGGGCCACCGTGGCTTGACCCTGTGTGTCTGAGGGCGGAAGGAGATAAATCACAGCCGTATTTTGGACTTGATATTAGTTTAATCTCGTGTCACTTTCCATTCCTCATCCTCATCGCAAAAAACAACAATAACAGTTATAGGTGTGTTACATGGGTCAAGGACACAACACATTAACATTTGAATTCTACAGTGAGTTTTTGTATATATATATATATATATGAATGAATCAAATGATGGACCCACACATACATTTAAACAACAAAATATTGTTTATTTTGCATCAGTTTGACAATAGCACAATAAATCACGATTGATGGCTATATTCAAGTTTTTATATGATTTAAACTAAAGCTCTTTTAATGTCTTGAAAATATTTGTGCAAGAATTTCAATTTTGCAAATATTTCAAATACATTCAGAGTAGTGGAAACCCTGGCCATTGTGAAGCGAAAAACATATATATAAATATACATACATATATATAATGTGTGTGTGTGTGTTTTTTTTTTAACATTTGCTTTTTAAACACTAACAAAATTCAACTTTTTGTCTCGAATGTAGCCACTAGCACTGCGATGCTACAATACATATCCAACCATTTGCATTTTTTTAGTTACCGTCCACTGCTCCACTGAGCCCTGTGGAAACACAAAACTAGCTCAGCACCCTGACAAAAGAATGTGTGATTTTTGTGTGACATTTGATGTCAAATTTCTGTCACTGGCATTTTAGGATGGCATGGGAAATGGCTCGGCTTGGTGTCGGAGAGATGCATCTTGAATTTACAAATGCATCTTAAGAGACGGTTTTGAACAATGATGTGGCTCTGAGAACTCTTGTGTTGTTTTGTGTGGTGTGGTGTGGTGTGGTGTGGTGTGGTGTGGTGTGGTGTGGTGTGGTGTGGTGTTGTGTTGTGTTGTGTTGTGTTGTGTTGTGCTGTGTGTGCTCTGAGGTGGCGGCAGCCAGCAGTGTGGCTCTAGCTGTTGTGAACGTGCTGCGTAATTCGCTGCTAATGTGTCGGGATCCTGACTCTCTCTGGGGTTTGAATTCCCCTCAGTCGAGGCCAGCTGAACTTCTGTCTCCGCTTCTTCAGACTTGGCTTCAGGCTGTGTTGATGACCAGGGAGCATTTATGCTATTTGGGTCAGCTAACAGAGCCATAGCTACGACTCCCAAACAAATGCGCCTGTAGCCTCCAGTCAGCAGTCCGTGATATTTAATGAGAAAGTTAAATAAACCTCTGTTTATTTTTGTGCGCTCAGGATGCTGAGGATGCTCGGCGTTCCGTCTTGTTTGTGTCTCCGCACAAAGAGGTGGATTAATTTTTAAAAGGAGCCGCAGGAGAAAGTGGATTTGGCTTCTCATCTGTCGCGCAGATGTTGATTCTTAGATAATGGCTTCTCATAAACCCAGCTCAGAGAAGGGAGGGATCACATTGCTAGTCACACTCTTCAGCCTTGTTTCATTGTTTCTTTAAGAAAACAATGTATTGATAAAGGAAATAGCAGCCAAGATGAGTGCAGAAGTAATCCAGCTCCAAGTTCAGTGAACCTTCTTCAGTACTGAGTTTCTCCAGTTCCCCAGTACCCACGGCTGCAAGGATGGTCAGAGATTTGTCCACAAACATCTGCTCCAAAATTCCGTTTTCAGTTCTCCATTGCTGATGTTTAGACCGAGGTCGTGTATGGCTGCTGGATATATACATGACTGTTGTGTCATGGCTAGGTTTCCCACGACCACACCTCTTCCAACCGTAGGTTCCGAGGACATGTGCCATGGTTTTTGGGCTCACATTTGCCCTTGTGTGTGTCGAAAATCCTCGACAAACTCTGCGTGACAGAGTCGACTCTAGCGACGCTAAAACAACCACAACAGCCGCCCTGTTCTGCACTAACTGTCGGTGAAATATTTCCAGTTAACGCTCCATGTGTGGCAGTCAAGACTCCCATCATACCAGGATGTATATGCTCTATAGGTTCCTCCTTGCACTCAATAATCACATGCTAATGCGCTGGGCCGGTGCAGGTGTCGAACCGGGTCCCTCCTGACAGGTTCACGAAGGAATCCCTGTGTCTGCTTATCAGTTAGGCAAGACATTTTTCCCATGATCCTCGGGGAGAGGAGGATTTCGCCTAAGACCCTGCTAAAAGAATAAATTAAAGATCATGGATTTGTCAAGAGGAATTAATTTTAAACATTTTATAAACTGGACCGTCAATGTTTCACACCATTTTTGGTGACAAAAATGCATTTTTGGTTTTTTTAAATCTTCTAGTTTTCCTTCAAGAAACATGTTTTCTCCCCCTCAGGTGAGTCCACTGCACCTGTGTGTCTTCTGTTCCTCGTCATGTATATATATATATATATATATATATATATATATATATATATATATATATATATATACAGTGTAACCTTATATAACCTTATTTAAACTATAGCTCTTTTAATGTCTTGAAAATATTTGTATCAGAATTTCAATTTTATAAGATTTTTTTAAGAGAAACCCTGGCCATCGCGTAGCGAAAAACATCCCAGAACAAAAGCTTTTGTTTGCCTTTTGTTCAGGGATTCCTCCTTGTTTGTTGTTGTTTATATATATATATATATATATATATATATATACCTAGATATAAATACCTAGATTTTTTTTAAACATATATTTTGTAATTTAATTCAACTTTTTGTCTCGAATGTAGCCACTAGCACTGCAATGCTACAGTATATATCCAACCAATGCATTGTTTTCGTTACCGTCCACTGCTCCACTAAGCCACGTGGTAACACAAAACTACCTCAGCACTCTGACAAAAGAGTTCATTCAGCAGGCGAAATCTCTGGGGATCTGGGCTTATTGTCAAGTTTTTATATCACCTTATTTAAACTATAGCTCTTTTAATGTCTTAAAAATATTTGTATCAGAATTTCAAATTTATACGATTTGTTTAAGAGAAACCCTGGCCATTGTGTAGCGAAAAACATCCCAGAACAAAAGCTTTTGTTTGCTTTTTGTTCAGGGATTCCTCCATGTTTGTTGTATATATATATATATATATATATATATATATATATATATATATATATATATATATATATATAGAGAGAGAGAGAGAGAGAGAGAGAGAGAGATTATTTAACATTTATTTTTTTAAACACTAACAAAATTCAACTTTTTGTCTCGAATGTAGCCACTAGCGCTGCAATGCTACAGTATATATCCAACCAATGCATTGTTTTCGTTACCGTCCACTGCTCCACTAAGCCACGTGGAAACACAAAACTACCTCAGCACTCTGACAAAAGAATTCATTTAGCAGGCAAAATCTCTGGGGATCTGGGCTTAGTCCAGCTCCTCCGTCAGGTGTAGAGTGTCCGACAGCTTTATTCCTGCTGCGACACCAGCGGTGCCGGTAATGAATCAGGGAACCAGAGTCCGCCGCCCATTCACACACTCTCAATAGATAATTATAGCTGCAGGCTTTTGGGGCTGCGCGGCGATGAAAGTGCTGAAAGACGGATGCAGACCGGAGCCTGGAAGTTATATTTGAAGTTTGTTTCATGTTTTACTCTCCAGAGATGAATTTGCCCTCCTGACCAGCTGCTCTTTACGGCCGTCCCTGGGCGGCGATTCCGTTTTGAAAAGCTGAAATTGGGATTTCCTTTGGTGCTCAATTCAAACGGCAGATAGCATCTGATGTAAATCATTAGTTCAATATCAAACCCTCGCTGCAGCGCCTGAGCAAACACGGAGAGCGGGCGGGCCAGCCAGGCGGTAATGATGCTGCTGATGGATGAGATGATGGCCTGAGTGGTCAGGGTTGACCCGCAGGTCACCACTGCTAATGGCCCCAGAACAATGCCTGTTCCTGGTCAGTCCAGGTCGCAGAATCAGGAGAGCTCAGGTTCACGTGAACTTTAAGTGGCTGGAAGAGAGAGTCTAAATCATTTTTACATGGACTCATTCAAGCCTTGAAGGCTGGGATGAGCACCTTTTACAAGCCCCTGCTTCGTGACTTGACCTGGACTGCAAGAGGTCACATTCCTCTGCTCCTCCTCAAACATCAAGCTGCTCAAACAAGTCAGCTTTAGAGTCGTAATTCCAAAAGGTGGCAGTAAAAAGGGAAGTTTATTATGACGAAAGGAGCTCAAGATAAGACCGCCACCGCCACAAAAGTCGACGTTTAAAATTAAGAAATCTGCACATGGCTTGCTCACCTTTTTGTTAGAAACAAATAATAGTGGGGGGAAAATTCATCCAGCTTCACCTTCTTACCTTTGTCAGGCGAGACCAGGGAGAGAAGGCAGGACGGGGAGCAGAGAAAGGGGTGCTGACAGAGACGAAAGGAGAGAGATGTAGAGGACAGAGGAAGATTTAGGGATTAGAAAAGGTGAGTAGAAGAACACAGTGACCCGGCCGGCAGGTCAGGAGGAGGAGCAGCTGAGAGGGAAAGTGAAGACGCAGAAAGAAACAACAGCCACCCATCAAGTGTTTTGTTTTAAATCTATTATTGCCCTATGTTGATTTTATCTTGGTAAGTCGATGACCTGAGAAATATCATTGAAACAATGAGTTCAATGTGTCAACAGGTGACAGTGACGTCCCAGATTCGGAATCTGAATCAAATTTATTGCCATGGTCAGTGGGGATCCCACCAACTAGGAAAGTGTTTTGGAATAAAGTGCTGACAGAAAATAATATAATAAAATAAATAAACAAAGGCTGATCACGAATTCAACAGTCTGACGGCCGAGGGGAAGAAACTGTTCCTGTGACGGGAGGTTCTGGTCTGGATGGACCGTAGCCTCCTGCCAGTGGGAAGAGGAACAAACAGTCCATGTCCAGGGTGAGAAGGGTCGGCTCTGATCCGACCTGCATGTCTCTGGGTCCTAGAGGCATACAGGTCCTGAAGAGGTGGCAGGCTGATCACCTTCTCAGCAGAACGTACGATGCGCTGCAGTCTGCTCTTGTCCCTGGAGGTGGCGCTGTTGTACCAGACAGTGATGGAGGAGGTGAGGATTGACTGGCTGTGTAGAACTCCACCAGCAACTACGTCGCAGTCGTAGTTTTCGTAGCTGCCTCAGGAAGAACATTCTCTGCTGGGCCTTCCTGATGAGGGATCTGATGGTTGGCTCCCATTTGAGGTCCTCGGTGATGGTGGTTCCCAGGAAGCAGAAGGAGTCTACAATGGAAGTGGGTAAACCAGCCAACATAAGACTGTGACTCTCCTGAAGTCGATGATCATCTCCACTGTCTTCTGGGCGTTGAGCTCCAGGTTGTTGTGGCTGCACCAGGACACCAGCCGCTCCACCTCCCTCCTGTAAGCCGACTCATCTCCATTTGAGATGAGCCCCATGATGGTGGTGTCATCCGCAAACTTGATCAGCTTCACGGCCTGGTGGCTGGAGGTGCAGCAGTTGGTGTAGAGGGAGAAGAGCCATGGAGAGAGAACACAGCGCTGAGGAGACCTGATGTTGAGGGTCCGAGTGTCGGCGAACTCGCTTGCACAACACACAATGAGTTGTGGATCCAGATCTTAACTCAAAACACCACCACTGTTCTTCATCCTTTGCGGATTTTTCTGACATTTTACCTGAAATCAGTGTTTATTTTTGAGCTATTTTGCAAACAAACAAACATACACTAATAATAACACTCATCTATCTCTGCTCAGAAGCACTTGTGGGAGCCCTACGGCTGCAGAAACACTGGGCCAAATGTCTTTCACAAACTGATCCCAAAGTGTCTGGAGTAGCTGTAAACTAAATCTGCCATTTTATGAAGCAGAACATCTGCAGTTGACACAAGAGCCTCTGTGCATGTGTCACACTCGTACATGGGAAATGTTCTTGCACCTATCGGGTTCGTTCTAATGTGTGTCGTGTTTCAAAAGCTGGTGAACAATATATTAGATTAGATGACTTATTAGATGGCCTTTATTGCATGTAGTAACTGACAACAGAAATGGTTCACTGGCTGTTATTAAACTGGAGAACCACCACAGATTTTCCCTGGAGCACAGCTTTGTAGTGAACTTCTTGCTTTCAAAACTAGAGGAGTTGGAGTGACTCATGCAGCCGTGAAGTTAAACAGTTGTAACATGCGGCTGAAATGGTGGAGGCAAACAAAGATTTAGTGGAGTGTGTCTGAAAGTTTCGAACCCCACTGACTCTGCACTGAGAAGCATTGTTCAGTGATTGAAAGTGTAACTGACACCATCTGCAGCAGCTTCATTCATGCAGGTGTCATCTTTTCCAGGAAAAAGTGGATCTGATTTCTGGTCATTGTCAGAGCAGCTGCGGTGAATTACCTTTTGTAACCTTCACCCGTCTGTCGTTGGCTCCCATCCGGCCTCAAGGCCAGATCTTGACGCCACTGAAACTGGATTCTGGGATGTGATAATGTCTTCGAGAGGCAAACATGGGTGCTTTTATTCTGTTCTGGAATGGTCAGGGAAGATGGGTTCACAGCTGATAAGAAGAGAGTAAGAAGGGGAGCTGCTGTGCAACCGCGGGAGCTCCTGTCAGAAAGTGTGTGAAAGTGTGCTCAAGATTGTGGCTTGAGATGTTGAGTCATTTACAGAAGGAAAACGTTGACAAGTCATGCAGTAAACAACGATGTTCATGCCTCAACTAGAACACAAAGTGAGTTATACACGGTCTTATTGAAAATGCTGAGCCGACCACTAAGTGTCTCACATTTTATGAAGTTAAATCAGAATGTGGTTAGAATATAAATAACATAAGCTGCAAGAGCAACATTAAAAGCTGCCTCTGATCCCTTTATGTCAACACAATAATTGTCACAGCTCTAAACAGTGGAGGCTGCGGGGGGGAAATAAATTTATTTACGCTCTTAGTGTGATTGAGTTTGACAAACACACTTAAATCAAGAGTTATGTTGACATTTTTTTTACTATTTATTTAGCAAAATGTACAAAAAGAAATGCAAAGATTATATTTTGAAAATATACATATACACAGAGACATAAATGCATCTTCAGTTAATGATAAATAAATATAATAACAAGAAAATACATAGAGAGAAAACAAACATTTTGGATAATGCAATACAATCTCCAAAAAGTTTGATTTCATTGCCCATGATTATTCCATTTTTATCATCTTATTTTTACTATTATTTCCGAGCTTTCAACCTCAGGAAAGTGGTTAATATAATGTTCATTGCTTCTCAATATAGGCAATGTGACAGGTTTGTGACATGAGAAAGTGTTTGTCACACTAGCAGCATCAAAAACAGTCACCGCACACTGAAACCTGTGGAGGAGACTCATTTCTGCAGCCTCACAGGGGCGAATTAGAATGACAACCGACGGAATTTCCAGATTCACTTTTGAAAAAACAAAAAAAAAAGCTCTCAAGTGTGTGTTGTTGTCACTTTCGACACTGCTCGGTGTCGATAATTCAGTCTGGGTTTTCCAACCCGAGAGTTCCTCATTCTGCTGAAGTGCAGATAAAACGACAACAGAGACGATCGGCGAGTCAGTGGCGCTTAGCAACAACGCGTGTCATTGTTGTGTGTGGAGTGTATTGAACTGAGGCCAGAACTGTTTGCATGCTTGTTTATAGAGTGTCTCATTCATCCACTCGCTGATCGTAGCGTTCAGGACTCATTTCAGTCCGGATGAAAGAACAGAAACTGAGAGGTTGGTTTGTACATTTTGTGAGTGGTGACAGAAATATTTGCAGGAATATTGGTGGGATTTTTCAATAAACCGCGGTAGTCCAGAGGTTGACCCCTGAGGCACTCCTTTAGTGAAGTGGCTGCTTCTCTCAGAACTGTGACGACACCATGTGTCATTGCTCACCTTCCATCTGTGAAACACCAAACATTCAACTGCAGGACTGACATTTTAATGTTACAATCCTAAATGTATTGCATCTATAGAATTATGGGAAGAATGAAATCATTTGTGTTTCAATGCATTCTGTGTGCAATGTGCTCAACCGCAGGTGGCGTGAAAGTTGATTTATTTGGGGGTGCGACTGTATGTTGCGTTTAATGACGTCAGGATTTCTGGGATTGTGGGTGTCTTCACGATGGCCACGTGACGTTAAGTAATAGAAATGAATAGGACGTTTTTAGAACAATTCACACAACAAAAATAAAGCGACTGAACACCACTCAAATGAAGTCACTTCTCAGTTTGTCCATTCAAACCAACCCTGGAAGTTTTCCTGGAATACATTCAGCCCTTTGGAGATGCTCTGTTTGCAATTTAAACTAGAGAATGTTAAGTACTGCTAAAAGAAACTTAACAAAAATCAAAGTGGCAACACCACTGTATACACACACACACACACACGTTTGTCTTCCTAGCTCAGTGAGGATTGTCATTGACATACTTTAAGATAATGCTTTCCCCAGCCTCTCATCTAAAACAAATGGCTAAACTTAACCTTTACTCTTAACCAAACTGAAACACAATCATAATAACCAAGCTATTTTGTAGTTTTGACCCTCAAAATGACACACACACACACATATATATATATATATACACATATATATGTGTGTCTGCCTTCATATACTTTTACTTTTCCAAGTGTTTCTCAGAAAAACTGTTTTTTTACACAGACCCAGCATGAAGAAAATGAAACTAATTCAAGCATTAACTATGGTGATATAAGGAATGACGGTTCAAAAATAACTGATTCGTTGTGAAAAAGCGAAGTTACACAACAAATGATCCCTGTTCATGAAGAAAAACATAGTTTTTCCTGCTGCTCAGATGGATGTTATAGCAATCCTCACATAGTTCCAGGCCCACTGCAGCAGCTCATGTGATGAAATTAAATATAAAGTCGAATAAGGGTGACATGAAGCTTTTTTTTCCCCTGTGAACTCCTTTGATCTCCTCCTCACGGTGGGCCGTTTAAGGTTTCTGGGTCAACCCTCTGAACCTAAACTCTGGTTCTATTCTGAGGGACTCACAGACTGATATCTAATAAAAGACAACAAAAGTGCTTCACATCTGTGATGCGAACATTGAAATAAATGTCGGACAGACAGAGTGAACAAAGCAGAGCGGAAAATAAAATGGAAAAAAAAGCAGCCGACTGCCATGACTGTTTGTTAGATGTTTGTCTAGACAGTGAGCGAGATCCTTCCCTCCATTGTTGTGTGGCACTCAAATACAGAAAAACAGGATATTAATTTTCGCGGAGCAGACACGCTTAAAACTGAGTGGGAACAATGACACGTTAAACAACATTGAACATTATTCATTATAATTTCAACACATCACCGTTTGACATTATTTAGCTGCAGCATTTGCTGAAGATGTGGCATCATTCAATTGTAGCCTAAAAGTGAGCAGCTCATGGACCAATCTTTAGAAGTTAAGGAGCTGCTCTGACTTTTGGATTGACCTGGTTATGACTCATCTTTTGCTTTTGAAATGAGCTGATTTCTCAGACCTGAGGAAGAGTGAGGAACGTTTGGTGCATATGAGATGATCTCTCCTGACATCTAGAGGACAGTTCGAGTAGTGACGCAACACTGACCTGGAACTATGACAGTAGTTTACCTTCAAGTCGCACATTCAGGATTATTTCAGCGCAAGTATTCAGTGTAGTAATCTGTATTTGACATGTATGTATGTACCTTGCTCTTGGGTCTGTGGTTCATCTTTGATCAACCTATATTGTTTTGATTTGAAGCCAATAAAAGCAGAAGTACACAGCATTTTAAATGAAGGTGAAAATACATATATTAAAGTATTGCAATACAAGAGAATGTAACACGTCAGCAATACAATAAATCCAAAATATATATTTGTATTGAAATATCCTTATAGAAAAGAAATAATCGAAGTAAATATGTCATAACATAAGCAAATGTATATGTATATTTATTATACATATACATATATTTATTATTATTTGTTTTCAGAAACCTAGTTTTGTTGGGTGGAGAGTTGAATTCCAGTGTTTTAATTGTTCCCATCCTTCGTCTAAAATAGTCTAAATGTTAACCAATCGATAGTGGAACTTCTTTATTACCAGCGTGTTTGTTGAGAATTGGTAGATGCGGTTGTTTTAGGACATTATTGAGATGTCATTTGTGCACTAGTCAAGCCACATGCTTAACACCCCAAGCCGCTTGGTGGCAGTATCTTGCTCACATTTACTTTCATACCATCCGAAGAAGAAATCCCTCGTTAGCACCCGGAGTGGTGGAGTGTTTTACACTGTTGTTTACTTTATGTGATCATTTAAAACAGCTATCATGGAGATCGGAACAGAAATTAGCAAGAAAATAAGAGTGAGTCTCTCAAGACGGTTTGAGGTTTATATCTAAAACCGAATATAGACCTCAACCTGTCCTTTCTGGGTAGCATTAGCATGTTAGCACGGTTTGGCTAACACTGGACAGTTAGAGACCGGCTCAATATTACACACTACGCCATGAAATGTGTTGCTTACCCGCTGTTATTTGTGTGAGACGTCATGATGGGTTGTTATTTGTTGTTTCACCCCTCATTTTCTCTCTTCGTTTTTGTTTACAGGCTGCGATAAAGGCCAAGCTACAAGAACTTGGTGCATATATTGGTGAGCAAATGAACGCAGTTGGATTTCTTTAAAAAAAAACTCTTGGTAAAATGTGAAATTTTGAAATCCATTAAAGCGGGTAAATGGTGGGCGTCAATACCTTGTGTTTTCTAGCTTTTCTATTTCATCAAACCATGACTATTTAGCTGACTTTATTTCACGTCTTAGATGAGGAGCTACCAGATTACATCATGGTGATGGTAGCAAACAAGAAAACTTCTCAGCAAATGGCTGATGATCTCGCCCTGTTCCTTGGAAACAACACTATCAAGTTCACGGCCTGGTATGAGGAAATATTATCAACATCGATCAGCGTCCTTCCTGCTTTCACAGAAAACGTTGAGATCGCATACTCATCAGTTTTTGAATCCTTGCTAGGCTGCATGGTGTGCTTGAGAAGTTACGGTCCGTTGCTGTCGGTAAGTAAAACTGTACACAGCATGACTGTATTGTCCAAAAAAACGTATCCTTCAAACTCATGGTCTTGTTGTCTCTGTAGAGCCTGAATCTCTCAAGCATCCGTCCGACTATACTGTAACCATCAAGGCAGCTGGCGCTGACGGCAGAGCAGAAAATTCAAAGGCGTTGACGGTTACCAGCACACGCACTGACAGAACAGAAGCCTGTGTGTCCAGCTCCGCTTATGAAACAAGGTACCTGTTTTGTGACTTGTTGATGACGTGGTCCGTGACAAATCGCTGCTTCATTTTTGCCAACTAATATAATGAAACCAAACTGCCTTTCTTTGCTCATCAGACAAGCTCCTGGAGAGAAGGGTCCGTCTCGACTCACCACTGCTGTCAAACCACTGGTGGAGCCGCTCCCTTCTGATGTCATTGACATCAAGCCTGAGATGGACGACGACCTCATTGGTGAGGAATCTCGTGACACTAGCACCAACAGAGGAGGACCATTTATAGACTAGGTCAGAGAAAGTTACCAGCTGTTGGCTCTGCAGATGATTCCAGGTCGTCCGGACGAGCTGCTGCACACCAGGAGAGTAGGAGCAGCAGATCATCCAGAAGTGGGTCAAAGGTACTCTCATTTCTTGACCAGGAAATTTCCATTTCTTTTTCCTCTCTTGATGACTGATGTTTATCAGGTGGAAGTGTCACGTAAGCGTAAGGCTCCAGTTGCAAGTTCAGTGGTGCGAGTCAACCGTGAAGAGGAGGATGACAGCGACGACGTGGAGGAGGATGAAGGCCACAGAGGAAGAGGAGTGTCCAGTCGCGTGTCCTTGCCTTCCAAACCAGAGCGCAAGTCAGTGTTCAGATCAATGCAACTTGTTTGTCGAAGTTTGTAAATGCTTAATCCTAACTGATGGTTGTGGAGAATACCTTTTATGTTACTCATTATAAGTAGTTTTTCCGTCATCCATCTGTTTCACCTATAAGAGTCATGTTCTGGTCAAGCAGAAATAAACAACCATGCTGTCCTACAGGCCCTCACTTCCACCAGCAATGCAGGCCAACAGGAACCTGATTCTCAAGGCCATTTCTGAAGCACAGGATTCTATCACCAAGACCACAGCGTACCCAGCGAGTATGTACTGAAAGAATATCACGTTTACGTGGTCTGCTGTTCTGACACATGACCTTCTCCTCAGTACCTCAGAGACGGACCGCCCCAGTGGCGCCTCGCGCTCGCCTGGCCAGCAGCAGAGACGTCACTGCAGCGCTGCAGTTGGTCCAGGAGCACCTGCATACTCTGGCCCCTCAAGCACAAACCTACACTCCCTCAGAGATCCCCACCTCCAGAACAGTCGGTATGTCAGTTAAGTCGCCCTTTAACCCCACTGGGGAAAACAACGTCACTCAAGGAGGCATCTGTCATAAGAAGAGAAAAACATATTTAATACGGTGCCACTCGATTAAAATTTTGATCACAATTAATGGCAATAAAGACAAGTTAACTCATGATTCATAGGAAATTACTTGGTTGTTGTGTTGGTTTAAGTTTTTGTTTAAGTTACGTAGAGAACTGATAAAAAATATGTCTGTAATCTGCCAGTTAACTCGCCTCAAGTGCGATTAATTGAGATTAAAATTTTAATCCAATAACAGCCCAATGTTTTGATGTTCTGGTGAATGTGGTGCTTGTGATAGGTGGGTCAAATTATTAGGTCAAATGTTGAAGTATTAGGAAGTTATTCTAAATATGTGCAGGTTATAAACATGATCAATGTTTTCATATTACTTTAATGGATTAAATTTGCATGGAATATAAATATTTTATGCTAATTTTGTGTTTTGTTGTAGCACCTGCCCGATCGGTCAGTTCGCGCCTTCAGGTGCCCGCTGTTGAGCAGAACAGTGAGAAAGAGCCCAGTGAAGAGAGTGAGTTTGGATCTACTCGCTACATTCACTTCACCTTGTTTTTGTTTTCATATTATTGTCCAACAAGCTTTGTGTTTTGTAGCTGCTTGCAGTAATTCTGTCACAGTGGTCGACCTGTCACGGTTGTTTCATCATGTTGATGTCTAAATATTGAGATGAAATTCTCTTTGTGTTGTTTTACACTCACACATTGTGTCTTGTTTAAGATGAAGAAGTAACTGAAATCGCCGAGGCGAGGACCTTCGACACTCGGTCCATCATAGTGAGTCAGCCACAGCAGAGTGAGTCTCAGAGCCGCAACCTGTCGCAACCAAAGCAGAAAGAAGAAGTCCAGTCTGCGTTACCTCGCACTGTCCAGCCCAGGTGAGCAAACTCCTGCGTCTTAAACAAACAAATAATACTCAAGTGAAATGTCAATTTTCCTCTCGACTCCCCCTGCTGGTGCAGCATCAGTTTGCATGGTCTGTCTTGGAACGTGCTTCAGTTATCCAAACTGTTGTCTTAAAAGCATCAGAACTGTTTTCTTCCTGCGTGTAATATGATAAAATAAATATACAATAAGGAGTATTTGCTTCAAAGTGTTATAAATACTGAATAGCATTTTGTATTTGCTGAATTACTAAATCTAAATTCTGACAATGGAAGATTCCAAAAGAGTTGTTTTGTCAAATGCTACGAAATGCATTCTCAGATTTCCAATTTCAGCTATTTATTTCACCCACATCTTACTGTATATTGTGTTTATCACAGCCAGCCTGTGAACAATGTCACATGATGCTTCTCTGTTTTCCTTTAGCAACGTTAAGGAGCAGGAAAGTTCCGCCAGCCCCAAGTTCATCGTGACACTAGACGGCATCCCGAGTCCGCTGGGCGACATCACAGACTTCGACATGGAAGATGAGTCCCACCCATCCAGGCTCACAGATGCTTCAGTCCAAAGTGGCAAGATGCTTGAAAGTGGAGACAGAATATCTCAAGCTCCACCAGGTAATAACTGCGTCATTACAGTCAGCTTCTCTGGGGTGATTCACGGAAACAGCTAGATCTGTTGCAACACCACTGAAATTCCAAATTCCTTTTAATGTGAGATTTGTGCGTCACTACCTTTGTGTACTTTTTCGTCCTGAAGGTTAAAGATGAACACACAGAATACAAACCAAGCTGCTAAACTCACAATCCCTGTTGTTGTCGACTGTGTTTTCCTCTTGCATTAGATATGATGGAGGATGAAATGATGGAGGATGAAATGATGATGATGATGATGGAAGAGGAAGAGGATGAGGAGGAGAGCATCCCGTATAAGAAGCAGAAAGGCCCGGAGCGCTGCAAGTTCTGGCCCGTGTGCAAGACCGGAGACGAGTGTCCGTACCACCATCCCACCACCCCGTGCAAGTGAGTCTTCACATTCCAGGTTTCAGGTTCAGTTCAAGGGAGGAAACTGGTCAGAATCAGAATAGAATTTGTTGCCATGGTCAGTGGGGTCCCACCAACTAGGAAAGTGCTTCGAAATAAAGTGATGTTAATAAAATAAAATAAAATAAAACAACAAATGCTGATCTTTATTATCGTTTGTTGTTGTTATATTTCCTCCCACAGAACCTTCCCCAACTGCCAGTTTGGGGATAAATGTCTGTTTGTTCACCCCAACTGCAAGTTTGACGCCCGCTGCACCAAACCTGACTGTCCCTTCACTCACGCCAGCGTCAGGAAGCCAAAACAAGCTGCTCCAGTTCAGAGACCAGGTGAGACGTCGGTTCGCTGTCGCCCCCAAGGGCCACATTAGATGCTGCCAATAGGAGAAAAGAAAAGGAGCCTGAAATGTAACGTTGTTACTTAAGTATATAACAAGGAGAAAAAAAATAGGAGCACGTTTGCTGGAAATGTATAATTATTTCATTTTTTATTCGTTTTATTTAAAGATTCTCAATAAAAATAAATATTGAAGGACCTTTTTTCAGTGGTGAATATCTTTATTTTCAGTATTTTTTTCATTTTAAAGAGACAAGGAATACTCTTAAAATGAATATTGTTCCAAGTAATATCATTTTACATTTCAATCTAACCAGTAATAAAATAAAAATATGGGTGAAAATACATACCTAAAAAGAGTTTAGAATTCAAAGTAAAGGAAACAGTACAATTACTTCTGTGGTCTTGCTCCAACTCTGTCTTAATGGTGCTGTAGGCGGACAGTTGACTGTCTCTCACTGGGCACATTACAAACAGAAACAAGCTCCTACCCTGAGCACAAGTATTTCTGTTGATGGTCTTTGTAAATCTGAGCATTCAACTCTTTCACAGCGCCACCAACGGTTCAAACCCCCAACGCTTGCCGCTTCTTCCCAGAGTGCAAGAAGATGGACTGTCCCTTCTATCACCCAAAGGTAACCCATCATCACCAGGAGGTTTTTGTTTTTCCCCTCAGCCATGCAAGAAGATGAGCGCAGAATTCGAATCGGCGCAATAAGGGGCATTTCTGTAATGTGTTTTGCAATAGCAAATGAGGAAGGACAGGGGTGAGTTTTGGAATGACTGAGACGTGAATGTTGAACCTCATTACATCAGATTATTTTATCAGATGTGGGAGGCTGGTTTGCGCGGAATATTCCAGTGTACTGCGCATGAGGTGTTTGCGTGCATGCACTAGAAAACCTACATCAGAAAGACACAGTATTGCATCACCTCTTTTAAACTGTGTGTATAGTGCAGTGGCACATGAAGACCAGTGGGGTGCACTTCACTTTGCTCAGCTGGAGGCCACTTGGCGCCTTACTCACCATAAATCCATGTGATAAACCAGACCTAAGATGCCGCTTTGCTCTGCAGCCTTGTCGCTATGCGGGCGCCTGTAAACGTCCCGATTGTACCTTCTTCCACCCGAACGTATCTGTGCCTCCGAGACACGCTCTGAAATGGTCGAAAGCTCAGAGCAGGTGAGTCAGTCCTCCCAGCCCTCGCCGCTTCTTTCCACTGAACTAACGCTCCTCTTCCACCTGCAGCACCGCAGAAGTCGCCCAAATGTGAAGAAGAATGTCCGCCCGGGATTTTATATAGAAGACTTTCATTTCAATATGCGTGATACTGTGTGAAGCGTTTTAAAGCAGAGATTTTCTACTTATTCCTTTTGACTTTGGTCAGTATTAAAATACAATCAGCAGCAATCGGCTGTGATGTCATTTTTCTGCTGAGGAGAAGAGGGCGCCAGGTGAGGAGCGCAGACGCGTCACTGCGCGGCGTCAGGAGGGGGCGCTCTGCTGCACAGGAAATAACTTTCACACCAACTGTAATAAACACTCCGTCAGACATCAAAATACATGTGAGCGGAACTGATAAGAGAGTGACTTCATTTGCTCAAGCATTTAAAACGTTTACACTGGATGCAAACTGGCAACATGACATGGGTTGCCACGGTGATGTGCTGAACATTATGACCGTCTAAGTTTGGAGTTTGATTATTTCCCAGCGACAATTCTACTGTAAAAACGTCCTTTTTTATCGTGGCTGAGAAGACATTTACAGACTTTTCAAACAAATTTTCAAACTCTTGGAACAAAATTACTAATAGCGAAACAGAACATGTACAAATGTACAAACGTCTTTAGCAAACAAGTTGTTTGTCAATGCGTTTCCAGTTTATGCAAATTTGCCGAAGAAGGGGACCAAATGACGGAAGTGGTTGCTGGAATGTTCCACTTGGACCAATCGCGGGGGATCGTCATTGGGAGTTGACGAAAGGCTGAAAGATGTTCAAATTTACAAACTCTGAAAACACATTTACAAAGTTGGAAATACAATTACAAACTCTGGAAAAAGTTGTAAGTTTGTTTGAAGTGTTGTGAAATGTGTTTTGCACCTCTCAGCCACTGTACTTGTTTCTGGTTTGGGCTTCCATGGAGCCTGTGTTTCCTCGTGTTGCTTGTGCACCACTGCTGCTGGAACAGCAGCTGATGGTTGTTGATCACAGGTGTAACAGGCAGAACTCTGATCCTGGATGGGAGACGCGATCCTGCCGACAAGCTCGTGGTCAACATTCACTCATCTTCATATTGTGAGTCAGCATGTCTAACCCACTTGTCCAGAAACCAAGCTCAGATGAGAAGATGATGATGACGCTGACTAAGAACGACGCATTTATTTTAGCCTGTTCAAGAAAAAGGAAGCAATATTCTTAGAAAGTCGAAACAGACATTCGGTCACACATGAGTTCTTCACCGGGAAGTAGAAGAAACAGTCAGAATAATGAAGTTTTACATGACATGTTTCACCTGTTGCAGTGCAGGATGAGACTTGCTGGTCTGTATCCAAGGACACTACAAAGGTATGCGGGTATAAAGCTAACAACATTAGCGAAGACGCCTTTATGAAGAATGCTAGAGATCTTTGAGATCATTTGGGTGAAGGGTTCATAGCAGGGGAGCCACTCTTGGTCAAGCAAGGGGCCAACATTTCAAACACTAGCCGAGCAAAATGTGTGTCTCATTCCTGGTCTGGAGGAAAGTACTTTAAACACAAACCACAGCCAGAGACCATTTCGCTTCACCCCATCAGTCGTCCTCCATCACTGACAACACAGACTCTGATTCTCTTCCATTCCCATCTTCGATCGAGTTCCCTGTTACCGGCTTCAATTTTGGGGAATTATTTCTTCATATGTATCCGTCTTACAGGACTGGAGGGGCCAGGTTTGGCCCCTGGACCACAGAGAATACAACACAAATCGTTTAAAGGTACACTTCCTCCATGTTTCTGAGCAGGAAACAATTTACTTCTGTAGTTTGTGTGTTTGAAATATACCTTTTATGATATTTTGTTTGAGGCTCCCATGTTGCCTTCTGGCTCAGCTCTTTTCCCCCCCCAACTCAACAGACACTTTACTCTGTCTCTCTGTGGTGAGTCGAGTGGTCGTCCTGCGCTGGTCTCTGCCCCTGCCTCTCGTCCTGGCTAGCTGGGACGAAACTGAGTCTTTTCCGCTCGACTTACTGTACATCTAACTTCTCTGCTGTTGTTCTCTGCAGTGATAAACCAAGAGCCTGAATGAGCTGATGGGTATTAGAAATGTCCTGGTGGCTGCGCGCGATGGTGGAACATGTTTTTGTGTGGGAGGACTGTTCTGCCAAGCAAAGCTGCTTTGGTCCTGATTTACTCAGTTTTTTTTTCTGAGAAGCTCGGCCAAATGCTTCACTCGTGACCGAGCTGAGCTGCTCTAAGAAAATAGGGCATCAATATTAAAGTCTTCTGAACCTCATTTATGGGAAGGAGTTGTTTACTGTGATGCGGGAGATTTCATCTCGATGGCCGAAGTTCTGTTCGCAGCAACAGGAAGCCGTGGTACACTTCTGGAAACCACTGCAAAACGTGCTGATACTGATAAATCTGTCGACCTGCGAGGTCTTGGGGCGTTCTGTCTCTGGGGGATCCGGTCGAAACCAGAGCATCGAAGGTGGGAATGCCCTGGCTGCTGGCTCACCACTGACTGGACGGCTGCGTTACACCAGCACTGACTGGAATCTTTCACGTGCCAGGAACTATTTTTAGTCTGTTTCGATTGAAGAAAAAAAAAAAAACACCTCTTTTCGCTTTCAAAACAAGGTTCACAGTCTGTGACACATGACTGTGAACCTTGTTTTGAAAGCGACAGCTCCAGGTCAGGAACACACCGCAGGAGTTGTAGCAGCAAAAGTAGGCCGTCAGGACGGTGGTCTTTTTTTTTTTTTTTTTAAGGTCAATCTTGTTTGTTATCAGCGTCGGCGTGTGTTACGCATTTGCTTGAAACATCAAAGCCTTCCAGCAGTGAATCACTGTTACACATCAGTGTGCAGACGTGCTTCATGAAGCTACATTGCGAAATAGAGACACAAAGAAATCCCCAAAAGGCCCACTCACTGATAAAGAACCGCACGTAAACCAACACTTCAACATTTCCCCACACTTCAACAAGAATCCCAGAGAAGAATGAACTATATTACATTTTACAGGTCTGATCTTGAAAGTGATAAAGCTATGTTAGCTTTGGGGCTAACTTTAGACTGAGACTTAGACTTTCTTTATTGTCATCGCACAAAAACATATCACTATATTACGGCAACGAAATTTCAGTCTGAGGCCTCCGGTTTCCAAAAACAAAAGCTATATGTCCAAAAATAAATATGAGCTAAATACTTGAAGATGTACAAAAAATATATATATTATATACTAAATATAAACAAATAAACAGTATTTGCAGCTATTTTATTGTTACCATGTACAGAAAACTTTAGAGAGGATTGAAAGTTTATGTTAAATATCAAACATTTATTCATGAAATAATCTGTTTCATTATGTACATTTATCTTTCTCAGCACGTTAGCGAGCTTAGCTATTGCTAACGTAAGGAGGAAGCGATATGTAAACACTGCGCTGATCTCAAGTCAAAGGAAAATGAATTGAATGAATCCAAGCTCAACGTCTAGTAATCTTAAATCAAGCTGAATTTAACAAAATAATCTGTCAATATTGAGATATAAGGAGAGATATTTAGCGACAGTGACCAGCACTTGCTCTACGTTAGCATTTGTCCTGTAAAGAAGTGTATGAGGGCAGCAGGTGAAGTGAGGATAAACACTTATTTAATGAATAGAAACGAAGTTTGGATCACTCATCGGTATCGGTCCTGCCACCACTGGCGTCAGCAGCACTGCGATGGCGCATCTGTAAGTGCACATCTTTCAATATTGACATTTCATAAATGCAAAGTTAAGGTTGTTCGTGTGTGAGTTTCATAGTTACGTAACAAAAACATGTTTTTTTTGTTAGCTCACGTAGCGGCTAATGTAGCGCCTAAGTTAGCGACAGAAGCAGGTGTTTCACATCAGCACTTTCTATCAAAAATAGATGTATAAAAACGAGTAGAGATATTTTGCAGCGTGCAAATTAATATTTTCAGTTACAATTGAGCTTAATGTATGTTAGAAGCTTAACAGTTAAAATGAGTAATCCAAAAAAAAATCCCCAAATTAGGGTGTTTTGCTCGCAAGTTAATACAATGCGTCGCCTCATATTTCAAGTCTGTTCTTTCCTGCTTTGAATGTCAACGTTGCTTGAATTTGAATATTCTCTTCAGTGCCCACTCTTATCTGAAATGATCTTTTGACACTCGACGTGTGATTTTTCTGGAGTTTTCCTCGGCGCGTTCCACCAGACACGTGACTTTCACTTCAGCGCGACCTCCATCACTTTACCAGAAGCCACATCAGCTAGAGTGACATAGATGTCGGTGAGTTTGCGTGTCAGCGAGGAGGGAGGGAGTGTGAAAGAGAAGGAGGGGGAAAAAAAGAGAGAAGTCATTAAGAAGTGCAGCACCAGACGCTGCTCAGCTCCTGTCACCGACACACACACACACACACACACTCTCTCTCTCTCTCGCTCCAGCTCGCGCTCACCAACCCCGAGCAGAAGTGGACAACGATCCGCAGTTTCAGCCGTCGAGGTCGGCGATGGCTCAGGGCTCCGACAGCAACGACACGAGTTACAAGTCGCCTTCACCTGGAAGCAGAGCGGTGAGTCCCCGTCACCTTCAGACATGAACTCGGTTCCTCACTTGTCAGGGACGCGCTCTCCTCCGCGCGTGTGACCCACTGCTGCTCACCTTTCTCGTCCGTGCTCGATGAAACTTCACCGCCAACTGCGTGCGATGAATAAACACGGCTGTGTGTATGAATGAACGAGAGGGGTGTCACGGACTTCCACTGCTCAGATGTGGACTCATCGTGACTCCAAACAAAAATAGTGTGCGCATGTCAGGGTCCTTCCGTGACCCCTGTTTGGACGCGGTTGGCCTTTGACATGGATCAGTACGGTCGCATCCTGGATACGTGTCGTTTCTCCGCATGAAGATTTTATCAGAATCGCATGAGAAAACAGCAGGAAAATATTCTAATTTTTAATACGTTCAGGGCCAAAAAGCTAGAAAGTGGATGTTCAGTTGGAGGCATTATGAGCTATGTTATTGTATCTTTTGGCTAACACAAGTCAATAGGTCTGAGACTGGATTTTTGTTTTGTAGTAACATCATTTTTAAATAATTTAAAATCATTTTTGAGGAAAGATTTATATTGCCTTTCAAATAATAGCTATATTGCCTGTCAAATAAAATAAAATAATATAAATAACTCGTCCTTACTTTGAGGAGTAGTAAAGTAACTAAAGATTTTCAGGTTTTTGTTTGCATCAGAAGCCTGTCGCTTCTTGGCTAAACTCTGCAGTAAAGTGAGTCATGTTTAGGCTTCGCATCGGTCTGGTCAGCAGAGAGTCACGGCTCAGGTCGGCCTCATTCCTTAGTGACTCGACCCAAAAGGAAATCACAAGGTTCAGTGTTATAAAATCAGTTTGTCATCGACATCATTCAGACACCTCATCTGTTTACGTTTCCTCATCCGCCACCATCTCACTTGTTAGTGTAAAACCGACTAATTGCACACTCTGGTTTCCTCCCACAGTTGTAACACATAATGATGTGACACATCCCCAGTCTTGAAATAAGAGAAACAAGCAACAAGAGATGCTTATATATATATATATATATATATATATATATATATATATATATATATATATGATGGATGTATATATATTCTTAAGAATTTGTCCAACTTTTAGTGTTGTGAATGTTTCAATGGACCTTTATTTATAGTTATTGTCTTAAAAGACAGCATTTTGAACTGTATTTTTGTTTGTGCATTAGATTTCACAGATTAAATATTAGTATGTTCCTAAAGTAAATCGAAATTTTATACATTTGAAGAACTAAAAAAATATTAAAATATTCAGCCTCAACTGACATTTTTATTTAGTAATGAATAATGTACTATGTAGATGTCACACGACAATAATAATAATAATAACAATAATAATCATGAGGTGAGAAGTATGTTTTTTTTTTCAATTCCAAAATTGTCCAAACTAGAGGTGAAGGTAGAATAAAGACCACATTTGCTCTCCACTCTTGAACTGGATGTGTCTGTCCTCTTCTGTGTCATTGAGTGTCAGAGTTTGTGGTGTTCCATTTTTCTCGCCTTGGTCTTGTTCTGTTGGCATTTCCCAGCAGGGGTTGCCACAGCCAGTCATCCACCTCCACCTTAACCTATCTGCAGCATCCTCCCCTGTCATGCCCACCCTTAGACTAACCGCAGCTAAACCGACCTCAGGTCAGGTTCATCATGGTTTGTGAACTGGGATGTGTTTAGTTAGACCTCAGTTTTCCCTGATAAAACGTTAGTTTTGGCTTAGAGCTTAACTGAGAAACAGTTTAGGTTGAGCTAACCAGAACACAGTAGCACCCAGCATGGGCCACTTGCAAAAAGTAATGGCTGAATAACCCAAAAAGTGGATGTGTCATCTCTTGAAATTAAACAACCAGGACATGAAAGAGGGTGTGTGATGATGATTTAGGTGTAACGTGTCGGGACAAACTGCCAGCAGCTTCACATGCGGCCTGACGGCGGCTCCAGTTGGTGAGTCACCTCCAGAGTTGGACCGATGTTTGGGCACCGGAGCATTTGTGTCTCGCACATATATCTGCTGTGCAGGTGCAAAGATAGGACACTAGCAAGTTAACTGTTTCTGGATTTTTTTCCTCACTAAATAAACAAGAATAATATTATTATAGTGAGCCTCTCACCCTAAACCTAACCATCCAAAACAACTGGCTCTCTTGATCTCACTTAACCCCAGTTATAATGATCGGTTATTTTGAAGTTTTTACCCTCAAATTGAGACCTGGACTCAGAAGTAGGTGTGTTTCCTCGAATTAGTCCCCTCATGTACAGCTACAAAGGTACACACACATGAGGTTCACAAGAGCTTGTGGAAGTCTTGACCTAAAAATGCAACTTAAAAAACACGTTTTTATCTCAAGTGAAGCATGAGGAATACACGCGCAACGTGTTTAAATGTATATTTGCCTTGGCATGAAAACAACATTCCTGTGTCTGGTGAATGGACACAATGGCATCAAAACTGAACAGATAGCAGCTGCTGCTGTACATTATGGGACTTATACTGTACTATTCTATGGAGGGAGCACTTTTGTATCACCATTTAACCACCTGACACAAAATAATGTTATTTATCTAACATAAAGGGATGAATTCAGAGCAATTGAATAAAATAGAAAGCAAAATATACATTTAGAAACAGTATATTCAGAAGTAGTGCTCACATACAGCACAACACCTGTAAGATAAAAGCGTCAGAAACTGAATGTGATGGTATTTTCAGAGATGAAGGTGGTTGAATATCACCGAACATGAATGTGGCTTACGCTAGTGAGTTTCAATTATCACTAACTTATCAGCGGTGATTCATGATGATGATTCATGTGGAGGTTTCTGCAACGGAGCGTTGATGGTGCGACTCACTGTCCAATCATTTTCCAGAGCTCCTCGGATGACATGAAGAAGGTGATGAGGAGGGAGAAGAACAGAATCGCCGCCCAGAGGAGCAGGATGAAGCAGACTCTGAAAGCCGACAGTCTTCACATGGTGAGGCGACAACAAACTCTGGATTTATTCAGAGGAATGCAGCGTAAATGGAGGGTAATAAGAGTGTAGGATTAGGGAGCGAGCGCTGGGATCTTTTGTGTTTCAAAGTTGGCCTCTGTTTCCCGGTGAAGGAAATGCAGTCGCCCAGAATAAAAGCCTTTTCACCCGGAGCAACCGCTCTGTGACCCAGACGGGACCCACCAACAGCATGCGACACTCCCTGCCTCCTTCACTTCCAACTCTTCCTAAATCTTTTTTTTTTAATTCACGATAAGAGGCTGTATGAAATCTGATCGAGGGCCACAATTGGCCCCCAGGCCATAGTTGGGATGCGCTGTGTGAAAGCAATGATGTAGTCCTCAGTTTACATTTGTTTCTTGAGTAAATGAATCCAAGGTAAAACAAGTGAATAATGGACAGGGGTCCATACTTGGTCCCCTCACTTTTATACCTCTTACTTTTTATTACATTAAATATACGTTTTTTAATTTGGGGCATCTTGTTTGTTTGTATTTTTTTGTTTGACTTAGTGGATATTTTTTATGTTTTCATTTGATATTTTTTATTCCCCCGCCTTATTGTGAGCTTATTACCACATTAAGCTTTGCACGAGTCAAACTTTTTAGAATAAAAGTTACATAGTCCTGGTTTTTCCTCACGTTTCTTTGGTTGATTTATTTGTTCCCTCCATCTAATGTTTTCTGCTTCCGTTTGTTTGTGTGTTTTCAAAATAACGTGAAAAGTTATGGAGGGATTTGGATGAAATTGAGTCTGAAATGCTAATAAGCATCGATGAGCTAGTTCATTGAATTGCTGAGGCGTTTTTTTTGTCCAAAATCTTCTAGGAGACGAAAGAAAGATGGAGGCAGAAATGCCTCAAATGTCTCATACACTTCATGATTTCATTTTCATTTTTCCATCCCCTACTATTGTCGCCCCTCAGCAGCACTTGAGCAAATGAAAACCCCAAACAGTTGGTCACGAGTGATTTTAGGACTAGTGGCATCTCAGAAGAACACTGGTCTCTAGGTTCAGATGGTGGTGTATTTACAGACTCCCCGGTGACCATGTGGCGATGTGTCATGGCTTTAGCAGCTGCACACTGAGGCTTCACGAATAAATTAACATTTGTGGGCTTCACTCACACCATTCAGACACTGAATATTTTTAGAGAGGACACTGTCACATCTCATTTTGCAGCTTTTCGCTCACTTTCAGCTTTATTCATTTTTCGACGTAGATGACTTCATTTTTGCTTCGCAACATGAATGTATTAGAATATTGATCTGACAAATCAAACCACACAGACCAACACTCATGCAACACGCTGGGATGCCACCTGGCTTTAGCCTCAAGTAGCTCAGGCTCCTGTTTTAATGCTCCTGTAAGCATTAAAATAAATAAATCAATTACGAAACGTATGGGGCTATAACCGAGACATTCCATCAACACACAACAAAGGAGCGGTTACTGAAAATCACATCTAACTTTGACAAGATAAGGAACCTCGCACAATTGTCTCCCAACGCTTCTCACCCACAACTTCTTTTTTTCTCCGACAACAACGCCGATGCTAAACTTCAGCTATTAGTCTTTAGCGACGGTTAGCAGAATGCTACTCATTAGCATCAGTTAACTTGACGGCTAACAGATCATATGTGGGCGGAGCTTGGACCTTCCTGTTTCTTAGTAGCCGCCGGCTAATATGGCATATGTAGGAGGAGCTTGGACCCTCCTGTTTCTTAGTAGCCGCCGGCTAACAGAGAATATGTAGGCGGAGCTTGGACCTTCCTGTTTCTTAGTAGCCGCCAGCTAACGTAGCATATGTAGGTGGAGCTTGGAACTTCCTGTTTCTTAGTAGCCGCCGGCTAACGTAGCATATGTAGGTGGAGCTTGGACCTTCCTGTTTCTTAGTAGGCGCCGGCTAACGTAGCATATGTAGGAGGAGCTTGGACCTTCCTGTTTTTAGTAGCCGCCGGCTAACGTAGCATATGTAGGTGGAGCTTGGACCTTCCTGTTACTTAGTAGCCGCCGGCTAACGTAGCATATGTAGGTGGAGCTTGGACCTTCCTGTTACTTAGTAGCCGCCGGCTAACGTAGCATATGTAGGTGGAGCTTGGACCTTCCTGTTACTTAGTAGCCGCCGGCTAACGTAGCATATGTAGGTGGAGCTTGGACCTTCCTGTTTCATAGTTCGCAACTGGTTGCAGTAGTTGAAGGTGGAATTCAGAGTTGCCTCTGAGCCACACCCCCTCACTGAGCTGGCGTGTGATAGGTTAAACATTTTCAGACTTGGAGAGAGTTTCTGTCCTTTTCAGTGCTTGATGCGTCCCGGAGGCGGTAGAGGTCTGTTTACTTTGACAGATCACTAGATTATAATTCAGTTATTCACCAATGACATTGCATCTTTATCATGTGAAGATTGAATATTTATTTTCATGCAAGGATTTTTTGAATTCCTAACAGTTGATTTATTGCTTTCAAACGGCTGAATCCAGTTCAGGAGAGACCCTCGAGTGTCTTCCATTCACTGACTGGCTGCCACTTCACGTTTTACATGTGCTCTTAAATAGAACCCCACTCTATCGATTCCTTGTAAAACTGATGGACCGCAGACCCACAGTGTGCGGTTTCTCTCGTATGTCTGACAAGATAAACAGGAAGGCGAATTTTCCCTCACGATAAGACGAGTTTCCTGTTTCCTCAGTAGTATTTTATTGTCGCGCTGCGCGCTTGAGGTAATGTCGAGCACCGTGGGTTTATCGGGAGAAAAAGGAGGTTGACGCTTCTTGTAAACAGTGGGCAGTGTTTCGCCAGAGCAGGGGTTTGCCCAAACCGTGTGATGATCAGAGCCGCTAAAGATCACACTACTCACAGATGACCTTTACGGTGACTCAGTGGAAGATTCTCTCACTGACAATAGCAAGAAACAGAATGTAGATGAGGTGATTCTTTGTTTCATCAGCTTCCTTTCTCTCTGCTATTGATTCTGTTAAAAACAGAGTTTGTTTTAACAATGGAATGTAAGGAAAAAGTAGGAAGGTGTTTGTTTAGTAAGAAATCAATAAATATCTTGAAAAATAAACATTTCACAGAGAAAGTGATCTTTCAATAAATAAATTATAAGTTCACAAATTATCAAAATTACCACACTGAAATATAATATCCATTATTATGGTTTTTTTTTAAGCAAAAAATGTCGACCATAAATGACCTTTCAGATTTCTTGGTAAACAACGTTTTACATTTAAACCCATTGGAATTGAGCTTAAAATGCTGCATAATTTCGTTGTTAGACAAAAATGAATTTAAAAAAATGAACAAAAGAAATAGACATAACATGAGTTCATGCCTTTAGTTGGCCTTTTTTCCAACATGAATCAAGGTAAAGGGCAAACGGCTTTGTCAAAAAGGTCATGATAATAGGAAAGAAAGTCAAAATTTTCAAATCAGCTCTTTATAACTGAATGGAAAACGAAAAACAAATGGAACATGAAACTAGAAGGGGAATCAAAGTCCTCATATGACTTCCTCTAAAATAGTTTCTGCAGTGAAAGTTGTAAATATACATGGAACCATGTATGAAAATGAAACTGTGTGCTACAGACTCACTGCTCATCTGCCTCTTAGATTTGCGCACCTGACAAAGACCCCTTGTTTTGGCAGGAAAGCGAAAACCTGGAGAAGGAGAATGAAGCTCTGAGGAAGGAGGTGAAGCAGCTGACGGAGGAGGCCAAATGCCTGTCGTCCGTGCTGAGCAACCACGAACCTCTGTGCACTGGTCTGAACCCCCAGACCCCAGACCTCCTCTACCCCGCCCACCACAGCAACTACCACCACCAGCACATCTCTCTCCCACACTACCAGCACTGACCAGACCGACCGCTCGGCCGACCACAGACAACAGACCTCAGTGTTTATGACTGGACACCAATGCCGACAGTACTGAAAGCCATCTATGCCAGCAAGCACCCGAAATCCACAGCTCTTTATTTTGCTTCTGCTCCTCAGCTAAGTGAAGTTAAAGTCACCAGTGAACTCTAGTGCTGCAAATCAGGTGGAAGACCTTTCTCTCCCGCTCCTTTATCGAGGGACACAAACAAGCTTAAGTGTTGCTCCAGGTCCTAAAGTCCAAAAACACAACGGAGAAACCACTAAAATACTCTCTTTACATCTCTGTTCTCATCATTTCCATTCGCCGATGTCCTACACTGAAATTTCAACGTCCAAAAATGTTCTCATTTTTTTCAAAGGTCTAGTATGCGCTTCATTTTTTAACTTCATGGTGCCATTTCTCAGAAGTATTTTTATGGCTCAAAAGTGTATTTATGTCCTATTTTTTTTGTTAATTAAATTAAGAAAAAAAGAAACTAAGGTGTCACAAAAACATGTGTCTTTAAGTGGTGAATTTGTCCTAATAATTCATCATAAAAATAAGTGAATTGCAGTTGTTAAATATTGTTATTTTTAGTTACAAGTGCCCCTCACTCGAACTTGTGGTTCCGTGCGGGGTCCCGTAGTTTGCAGCTGATCAATACCAGGCGATGGCTTGTTATTTTGCTTGTATTCGTGGCGCTATTTGAATATTCCACTTCTTGGAATTGTATTCGTAAAATTCTGATTAGTTTTGTGAGTGAAATGCTGTGTTTTCCTTTTGTAAATGGAGCATATTTTTTTTTAAAAAAGAAGATGATTCCACCAATTTTCCACCTCATATTGGTTGCTGGAGTAACTGCAGGAGCAAAGAGGCCCAGACTTCCTCAGGAGCATCCTTTACACTGTTAAAAATAAAATATATTTTTGTATAATTTGCTTCGCTTTAAAAACAAACAAATCTACATGACAAAATATGGAGGTTTTATTGACAATAGCATGTTATAAAAGCATGTTTTCAAGCGACGGTTCCTATCTTAAAAGTATTTTCATAAGTATTGCTCACTTTAAATCCTTGGTTCCATGTCACTCGTAGGAGGGCCGAGCCAGGAGTTGTGACAAGGGCAAAACTGAATTCCAGTCTTTGTTTACAAGAAAGAGCTTACCAGCGCTGATGAGTCGTCTCAGGTGATACAGTTATTTTGCTCATTCGATGTGTCATATCATTGTCATCTATTACAGTTTATGTGATTTCTATTTTTTCTGATTGAATAATGCTCAGGAGACTTTGACCGAGTTGAATGTAAAGTTTGTACCAAAGTGTGACGCACAACCGATGGTACTGGATTGTGGGCATTTTAAGGTTCCAGACATTGTATTTATTAAATGTGCTGCCATTTGACCTTTCATTTGTTTCTCCCTCTCATTTTTTAAAAATATAAAAACAATTGACGACCAATGTATTTGGTCAATCTCAATAAAAAGTAACACATAGGCGACAACAACTTTTGTGAAAAGTATGGAATAAAAAAGCCGCACAATTTCAGTGCATGACTGTTTATTTTTTACCATTGTTTGACTCACCAATGGGACAATAATAATAATGTAATAATCCTGGACTCAAACACAAACCATGTTAAACTCTGCAGTATAGAGCAGATGAAAATGAAACATCAAAAGTTGTTTAAAAATTCAGGGTAATTTTGGTCTTTTTCTTCACAATTTATAAAAAAGTGTTAGGTCCTGGTAGGTTCCTGGTGTTGCTCAAACCTCAGGCCCTTTTCTTTACATGACAAAAGCGCCCCTTCTTGAACCCAGTTTATTCCTTCATTCGTACGTTCTTGCGTAAAGAAGAAGCTACTTTATCACTTCCATTCATGAATTTTGAAAGTCTTGAGGCCGGATGGGAACCAGCAACCTTTTGCTTCCCGGCGATTTGTGATTGAATAATGCTCAGGAGTCTTTGAGTGAGTTGAATATAGAGTTTGTACCAAAGTGTGATGCACAACCGATGGTACTGGATTGTGGGCATTTTATGGTTCCAGACATTGTATTTATTCAGTGTGCTGCCATTTGACCTTTCATTTGTTTCTCCCTCTCATTTTTTAAATATAAAAACAATTGACTACCAATGTGTTTGGTCAGTCTCAATAAAAAGTAATATTTAGACGTCAACAACTTTAGTGATGACAAGCTCCATGGGGCTCATGTGATGAATAGATTTAATGTGCAGAATAGAGGGCGTGTCACATCTGCTTCAGTGCTGATAACACGTGTAGAGGAAGCTGAAACACCATTATGTGCAACTGACTGAGTTAGTAGTATACTGCTTTAAATGTTAAGTGTCAAGAAATCACATTAAATCGAGGCTGAGAAATTATTATTATTATGATTTAAAAAGAGGAACCTGTGTCAAAAGCTATAAAAAGAAACGAGTGATTAAATGGTCAGTTGCGAAATTCAAAACAAACCTCAAATGTTCGTGACTGATTTTTTTTCCTTTTACACGGAAATTGCACCGACCCAACACAATAGTGCGTTACCGGAGTAGCCGCTAGGGGCCGCTGTTTAATAAGACGACGGTAGACGAGCGTTTTTTAAGTCGTCTCCGAGAGCAGAGTAAAAACAGTTTCTAACCGTTGGTGTGTTGAGCTTAG
Organism: Synchiropus splendidus; assembly: GCF_027744825.2. Taxonomy (NCBI): domain Eukaryota; kingdom Metazoa; phylum Chordata; class Actinopteri; order Syngnathiformes; family Callionymidae; genus Synchiropus; species Synchiropus splendidus. Next base: position 6,248,206 of record NC_071345.1, on the reverse strand, counting down.
CATGTTAGCGAACTGAAGATGCTTTTGTCAGCAGTTTGTGACGGATTATATTATTATTATTTATCGTCATCCGGCGCGCGAAGATAAACAGAGCGGCGGCGCCTGGTCGATAAACTCTTGAGTGATGGGCGTTTCGCTGAAGCTCCGCCCGTCGCTCCAACTTGTGGATCTGATTCGGATTAGGAGAAGCGGGCGGAGGGTCACACGACCTGCTACACGTGTTCACAGAGCGAAACTCCGACGGGGAACCCTCGTTATTCAAAGTAGTTCTACTTTGTTATGCTTGTGCCTAAACGGGACCATTATTTCTCGCTCTAATTCGGAAGGTTTGAGGCCCGACCAGCCGCTCAAAAGTATGTTTTTATGCTTTTAATGTCGTGGAATGCCGCTTCACCCGCGAGAGACGGTGAATCACGGAGGTTCGGAGTGACTGAAGGACGCGTTTCATGAGTGAGACATGAGTGAGAAAGCAGCGCTTGAGAGCAATGACGCGAACCAGAACCGTGGCCAGCTGGAGACGGCGGTGCCCGAGCTGGCGGGTCACGGCAGGGCTCAGGAGACCGCTCTGTACCGGCGACGCTGGATGATCGTCCTGCTCTTCAGCTCGTACTCCCTCAGCAACTCCTTCCAGTGGATCCAGTACGGCATTATCAGCAACATCTTCATGAAGTTCTACAGCGTGGACGCCTTCACCATCAACTGGATGTCCATGATCTACATGCTGACCTACATTCCCTTCATATTCCCGGTGACCTGGCTGCTGGACAGGAAGGGTCTGCGGGTGATCGCCATCGCGGGCACCGCGCTCAACTGCGCCGGCACGTGGGTGAAGGTGGCCAGTGTCAAACCCAACCTGTTCTTCGTCTCCTTCCTCGGCCAGTTCTGCTGCTCCTGCGCGCAGGTCTTCATCCTGGGCCTGCCCTCCAAGATCGCCTCGGTGTGGTTCGGCTCCGAGGAAGTGTCCACCGCCTGCTCCATCGGAGTGTTTGGGAACCAGGTGAGTCCAGCAGGTTGTTAACGCTTCACCGGGCTGATCAGTGACCGAGTGTCTGGAGGGGGACGGGACCACTGACCGAACGAGTCACCCATTATACAGTACTGTCTCACTCTCTGCAATTATTGTTAGTAGTTTTCCTCCAAAATAAGACTCGTTTGATTTCACTTTCATAGAAGTAGTTCGTCGTAACCGCATGAAAAAAGCTGCCTTCCCATTTACAGATCATTTTACGGACTGCTTTATTTAATATGTAATAAACATAATAATATAATAAATATAATCGTGGAATTTCTGGTTTAAGCAAGAATTGAAAACAATTTAATTAATTTTTTTACCCGTCAGAAATGGTATCCCTCCTTTCCTTGACAGATCAGTGATATAGTGATGTGATATATTTTAGGATTTTTAGACTTCAGTGAGCAGAGTGCAACTGTTCATGATAGTACTTGATGTGAGCATCATACTGAGGGAACACAGCATCAGGACTGAATCGGTCCCCCCCAGTTTGAGGTGCATTTTTTTTTGCCATTGGCTGGTTTGAGACGTTGAGTGTGGGAAATAAGTGCAAAGTCTAGAATGTTCATATGACAATGGTACGACAGGTACGGTAACAATACATCACCCAGCCCTGGGGCTCAACATAAGTGAAGGGAATACTGACCCAAAAACGCCAAACAAGTGTGCAGCTCATCTGTAACCGGATCCAACACATCCTTGTTGGTGGCCTCCATTTCCACTAGGTTATTGAAAAGTATGGAATAAAACAGCCACACTCTTGAGGGTGGCCACTATCTCAGAGATACAACAGTGCATGATGTGGAGTCACAGTATGTCCGGTCCATATTATTCATCCGAGTAGTATATTGTTTTGCACTTCACATCACGCGCTACTTTCAGTGCCTTAAATGTTTCTACCTGGACAGAACAATGAGTAACGTCAACCTTCACTGCTCACAGGAAGGATTCTCCGAACCGATGACCCAAAGTGAAAAAGAAAATTCACCCAAACGAATAGAATTTAAAAATAAACAAATATTTGGTTAAATGGGGAAATAGATGAGGTAATGGATTTACAGTGGTTGATAAATATTTGAGAAATGCTCATTATCTGGTTGTAGAACGTCTTCTTCATTCTAGGATAATGTAAACAAAAAACAACTTGTCCTCAATATGTCAACTTGATTCCTAAAGAAAAGTCATCAGCACTAAGTCGTCATGTTTTGCTGCCTCTTACGTCATTGTTGGCGCCACCTCGGGTCTTGCTTGTTATTTAAATTCAGTGTAATTACCATGAGTCAGCGTAGGCCCTCTGGGCTGTCCTGCTTCAGGGGCCACCTTTGCCTCCATCCATGTGCCTGTTTTGTCAACATTAATGAGGGGTTTTGGTTGAGTGGCCACATCAATATATTGATTCTAATCTGCCGATCCAGCGTCCACTGCATCATCAACGTTACTATGGTTACTGTTGACAATACAGCTCGAAAACATCTTGGATCATGGGTCAGGTTTGCACACTGGTGTCAGCAAAGGATGTGAAAGAAAGTTTGCTTTCTTTAAGATCTTTAACTCATTGTTTTGTTAAATCAGCTGAGCAACCTTTGCATTTATTTCCCATTTACACGTCAGCGTGTCATTTCTCTCTCCTCTCTCGGCGCAGATTCTCCGTTTGCGTCGCGCTCAGCACGTGCATAAGAACGAGAGTGACAGACCTTGGTGGTACCGGTTTTAGAGACCACACACTGGTCAAGTGATGCAATTGAGAAAGAATTAATGGTGTTGTCTTTGAAAGAAACATATTCGCCGTTCATTTTAGCCTCAACATCGCAGGCAGTGCGAGCTACGGTGGCCTCAAGTGGACAAAATGCAAGTCTCACAATGGATGGATTCATGTGGCTTGAGGAAGTTTTGACTTCAATATCATGCTGAAACATAGTTTATAGTTTAATTCATAGATTTATGAGAATTAAAAGGCTTTTATTTCATTTCAGACATTTTCCATTCCTCAACGTGAATTATGCAAATTGCAGAATTCCCATCGCTGTTTTATAAACTACAACGGCCTCCACAGCTGACATAGATCGCTAGGTCTGTCCAAACACAGAGGAAACACTAGATGTGGTTGAAATCTTTTTCTTTAGCTATTGTACAGTCAGATTGTCAGAAACAAACCTTTTTTGTCAAAGCCCCTTTCGACTGCTGGATGCTAGGGCCAACTCTGGCACGATCGGCTACCACCCAGTCTCAAAGAGCCAGCAATTTATGGCCCAAGAACAAGGAGTTCTTTGGTGGTCTGATTCGAAGCCCAGAAGCAACTGAATGAAAAACAGCGGTGTTTGTGGTAACAAGATAAATGTGACAAGATGGCTGGTGGAATCAGAGTCCTAAGCCTGTTTGTCCATTTTGTCACCCATTATTCTGTTTGGTTGAAGACCAAAATGGGAAGAAAAGCCTCAAACTGGATTTAAGCCTGTGACCTTCCTGCCGTCAGAGTGGTCCCATCATGTTAAACTCAGGGATCCGCTGGATTCCCACATCGTGCTTCCTCGCGTGACCCAGAGTTCTTGACCATCGGTGGGAATGGGTTGGTTCGGTGGGTGGATAATGCTGAGCCTCGTCCTCACATTTGTCCACTTGATTTTCTCCACATGACGCAAGCCGAGCGCTTCTTTCATCACGACCCTGAACAGAGTCAAGTTCGGTCCAGTAAATGAAATTATTGGGCGAAATCTATAATCGAATATCGGCGTCACACTGTGCGGCATTGTTTTTGTTAGCAAATTGAGTTCACCTCATGTGGCTTGCAAATGTATTTAAAAAGAGCGTGACTGGCCTCCACTGAAGTACAAAACTAGGGAGTATATCGCCGACTCATCGAAAGGTATTTCCTGCATCCATTCATTCGTGCTGGTCTGAGAGGGTGGAAGGTTCTGCTTCAGGTCTAGATCGTGGGTAACCGACAGGTGACACCTACTAATGTGAGATGCGTGACTCAGTGCAATTTGCCATCTAGGTTTGGTCGCATTACACTTTAACAGAGAACGTCTTGCTGTTATTGAGCGGCAGCAGCTGCATATCCAGGACAAAGTTGGAGCACGCTCCTAATTAACGTCACATGACCAGCCTGATGGATCCGTGCTGACGAAGCTCAGTGTCCTCACCCCCGACCCGAGCGCAGGCAGGACACAGACTCAGACTCCAACTGCGTCTCCAGAAGAGCCGTTGCAATGAAGAGGAACTTGAAAGGCTCTCGTTGCTACAGCGAGTCCAGCAGCGAGGATTGGCTCGGGTCTGAACCAGAGAAGAACCTCGCACCAGGTCTCGCCTCCCTGGAGTGGAGCCCGGGACCTTTAGGAAGAGCCTTCTCTATCGGCTCTCGGTTGGATGCGGACGCGTTAGGCAGCGAGGCGAGGACCCGACTCTACCATCGGCGCTGGCTCATGCTCTTTCTCTTTAGCGCCGTCTCGGCGAGCAACACCTTCACGTGGCTCCAGTACAGCATCATCAGCAACATCTTCATGAAGTTCTACAACATCGACTCTCAGACCATCGATTGGCTGTCCATGATCTACCTTCTCACCTACATCCCTCTCATTCTGCCCGTCCTGTGGCTGCTGGACAACAGAGGCGTCCGGGATGTGGTTCTAGTCGGCTCGGCGTTTAACTCCATAGGCGCCTGGATCAAAGTCGGCAGCGCCGATCCCAACCTGTTTCCCGTCACCGTCTTCGGCCAGTTTGTCTGCTCAGTGGCGACCGTGTTCATCCTGGGTATCCCTTCCTACCTGGCCTCGGTGTGGTTTGGTGAACAGGAGGTTTCCACTGCCTGTTCTATCGGAGTTCTGGGAAACCAGGTTTGATCCAGACTTACTTCTCCTGTGTTACAGCCTCACTGAAGGCAGGACTGGATTTTTCTCTACAGCCTTTTATCAGTGTTATTTTAAACATGGTTATATATAAACTATTTATGAATCTAGTGATACTGTTGCTAGCAAACAGGCGTGCAGAATTGAAGGGGAAATTCCTAGAACTGGAATTTCTCTCTGAAATTCTGATTCTACGGTTTCTGCAAATCAACTAAATATCAGATGACATGCTTTTAAACTGCTTTACAACGCTGAACCGCTGTTTGTGGTTCATGTGCCTGTGCTTCTCTTGAGGTTTTTGCAGGATATTTAACACTGATTTAATGAAATGAAGAGAGGATTTATGATAATAATCTTTTAAACCACATTGTTTACACACGCAAATGTCAAAACTGGATCCTGAAAAGCTATAATAAAGCCATTATTGCGCAGTAGAATTGGTGAAAGTGCTTCTTTTTCTTAGCACTATCAATATTTGCTGCTGATGAAATATATGTTTGATATTTTAGAAGAAAGAGGTCAAGTTTTATGTTCAGTTATTCTGTGCACCGTGTGGTGCTATTGGTTCACATGTGTCAAACCCCTGTCCCTGGGGCCAAATCTGGTCCGACGATCACCTCCAATACAAGGTGATACTGAAGGTCTAGATTCAGAAGATCAGTGCTTTCAGGAGACTCTTTTACAAGAAACAGAGACAGTACATGGCTGGAGTTGATCTGGAATTTACTCCCTTCCCCCCAAAAGAGAATAACGTAGGAAGGGAGTTTGATGAAAGATAAGAAAGTAGGTGTAAGTTTGTGCCTGAAGGAGGCAGAGTCAGCGGTGAAAACAGACGCTGTGTGCGGTCAGAATCAAACCACTGTGATGCTTGATGCAACTGTTTAGACCCATGACTGGTACTTTGTTCGGCCCATTGTGTGGCTGACTCTCTCTGAAGGTCTAACACGCCTGGTGTCCTTCACAGTTGGGCATCGCCATCGGCTTCCTCGTGCCTCCCATCCTGGTGCCCAACGTAGACGACATGGATGAGCTGGCTCATCACATCAGCATCATGTTCTACATCACAGCAGGGGTGGCGACTTTCCTCTTCATCGTTGTCGTCTTCGGTAAGGTCAACTTCTGGAGAGTGTGTTTTCCTATAGTTCTCTTTAAAGTCGTGAAACTGCACCTTGGAAGGACACCAGAGATGTGAGGCATGAACTGAAGAGCTTGAAACCATCTCAGACTGTATCAAATTCTTCAGTTCGATGCCTTGAAGATCAATTTTGGGAAGGTTTGTCATGACGATGAAGACTCACCAGGACACAGAGAGTCGTCCTCAGCTGCACTATGAGCCTTTTGTCTTGATACTAAAGAACGCATGGTTGGTTTAACTGCCTGAGGTGATTTGTTTGGACATAAATCAGCTTTGTCTGCTACTGATTATTCAGTTACACTTATTCCAACTCATTTGTTGAAGAAATGATTGTAAAATGCTTCATTAATGCCAGAGTATATTTAAGTTTTAAGCAGTTCACATGACATCTCTCTAACTTGCTCTGAAAAGAAGAGACTCAGCCACCCCCTGCTGTTCAACTGACCACACACAGCAGCGAGACTGAGACCATGTGACCATGACCATGACCCACTAGACGTTTTTGCTGTGACCTTTTGGGCCACAGTGTCATCATCAGGGACGCCTACAGTTTCTGTCATGTGACCGGCTTCAGGACGTGAACAGAACGTCAGCGCTAGTTCCTCTTTCCCTTCCTTCCTTCTTCTGTCGGTACTTTCCCTCAGCAAGTCAGCGTCTTCTGCCCCAACGCCTGCGTCCCGGTTGATCAGTCGCCGGGGCGTTGACTCGACTCACAGAAGTGATGACTAGGAAGTGCTCAGGCATTTCCTTAAGGGGGAACTGTTTTTTTTTTTTTTCAATTCATGAGTGATCACAACCGTTGAGTAGCTTCACATAAAAACAAGATGTTTTGTGTTTATCGAGCTCCATTCAGTTTAAGTGAACAAATATGGCCGCCTGGCTGAGTCCCAACAATCTGCTGCAAATTTGAAGTGAAATATGGATGGCCTTAGCTAAGTTTTCGATGAAAATCTTTAACAAAATATGGGAACCAGGGCTGTGCCTGTTGTGATAGTTTACTAGTTTCAGACAAGCTTAATGATTAGACGGCGTATGAGGTACCAACACATGTGATTGTGGTGTTGAAAATGTTTAAATAAGGAGTTGTGGACACTTAAGTTTTAGTTGTGTGGTATAGTTTTAATTGCAGTTTTGACTTTAATCTTTGATGTGTCCATTGTGAAATGTTGCTTTTCGACATACTGAGTCCCGCCTTTTCTCCTCTTACAGTGCTATGAAACATCATAAACTGGGTTTGTAAGACAGACAGGTTTGTAAGACAGACAGAAACTCACTTCGTCATTGAATATAAACGCGGTGCTGAAGTGAAGTTTTCCCAAAAAGTCTGTAGTTGCACCGTTGTCCTTGTTTTTCTGACTGTAGTTGGAGCAGATATGGCAACAAAATACTTTTTTAGAACTAAAATACTCTAAAATTATTTATGTTTATGAAGTTTTATTATTAGTTTTCCTTATTCAAAAGGTGTGGTTGAATTTATTATGATTATTATTTCTTTGTCTTACTCCAACAAAATACAGTTTGTTAAAACAAGGTCTGGCTCTTACATAGTCACGATAAAAAATGGTAACACGTTGGCTGTAGTCTGAAAAATGTCCCCATCAATATGATGGCTATGATAAATGTAATGAATTATTATGAAAGCCCAGCAGACTCTAGGTCAGATACATATGCTATATTTGTCCCACAGTGCACAGAAAAGCAAAACTATTTTTCGATCTGTTTGATCGTCACAGCAGAGTGAAACATTTCCTAGCAAGAGGAAGTGAAGAGAGGATGCAAGTGCTAGTCAACGTAATAATGCTGCCTCTCCATTTCACGCCTTTCTCTCGCCGATGGCCACACTCTTCCACTTGTTAGGATGTTTTAACACGTTTTATATTTCTGTGAAAGGCTCTGTCTGTAAAGAGGCAGTGTCTGCAGTGGTCAGGAGGGGGACCGGTTCTGCTTGCAGTTTGGAGTGGTACGAGGTGGGCGCATGCAAGAATCGCCCATTCAGAAGCACAAAAGAATGCTCATGAATGCATTCCATAGTATTACCATGGACGCGGTCAGATGGGACTGTCGGGACTCTTGAGGTTTGTCAGCAAAACCTCAGGCCACCATTAAAATGGGTTTGCAAATATTGGTTTATCACCGGGAAGTTTTAGTTCCAACAGAAAGTTTCTCATCTACATGCTGGATATTGATGTCTCTCTGGGTTTAATAAGTCGATTAAGTATGACCCATCCGAGCATCTAGAACTTCATAGTCTCTTGAGTCACCCCATGACTTGCATGAATGACTTGCACAGCAGCGAAGCCCTCTCACTACCTGTCAGTTGAGCAACCTAACAGCCATATTGCTGCATGGTTCATGGGAACTTGCAAGCTCCCAGCAGGCAGGATCTCATCCTCACCCCCCAAGTTAGAACCCCTCGGCGCCCCCCTCTGACCCATGAAGAATCCTGGTTCTTGAAGGTATTCAGGCCGCTCGCTGAGTTATATAGTCTCGTGTTTATTGATGTCACAGGCTAAGCAAACAACATCCCACTGTCATGTCCATCTTGGCGTCAAACTGTGTGTTGTCTCAATATTTATCATGATAAAGGAGACCGTCTTCCTTTAACCCTCGTGCGGAGCTGCACTTTCGGCCTGCTGTGTGGAATTCACACCTGCTCGTGCTGTGACACATCGAACACCCCTGACACATAAGTGCCAGGTTTGCCCTGATGGCTGCTCCATCTGCAGCCTGTGAGTCAGACACCAGGGCAAACTGGCATTTAGATTTGCATTCAACATGCAAAAAAAAGAAACGTTTTTAGGGAAGTCGCGGGAAAAAAAACAACAACCACAAAGCGGCTCTGTGTCGGCTTGTTCTAGCAGGGTGAGTGAGAGAATTCAGGGGGGCGTTGAGGTGGTTTTGCAAGTCCTTTTCCATTACCAACGGTGAAATCACTTTAAAGATAGTTGTGTTGAAGTTTGCCAGATACAGAGACGTTCACTTCTGACACTGTTAAGGGTCTGAGGCTGGACAAGAGGCGGAGTCTACAGACAGAATATTTCATGTGTAGACTTGTTCTGAGTCGCCAGAGACGGAGAGTTTTGTCTCTGGATTTTAGTGCTGTGGATCATTTTCCAGTCTTGACATTCCTGTGTTTTGTCCTTGTGCCAGTGTTCCAGGAGCGACCCAAGCTTCCTCCCACTCAGGCCCAGGCCACGGCTCGGAGTATCCCTCCGGAGCAGTACTCCTACACGGCCTCCATCTGCAGGCTACTGCGGAACAAGCCATTCATTCTCCTCGTCATCTCGTATGGTATGACTTCTTCAGTCGAAGCACAATCTGACAGTGACTGTGGAGACGAGTTTGGAAGCTACAGAGTCAGAGCCACTTCACGATATGTGTCTGAGCCTCCATGTGTTCCTGAAGGGAAGGTCCACCCATCAATACAGCCGTTTAACAACAGCTACTGGTTCAGATAAGCTTTTTCCGCAGGGTGGGGACCACTTTAGTCCCGATTTCATTTTAATCCTGTTATATTCACTTTGTATTGCCTTTGAGTTTTTTAGATTTTTGTGTATTGGGACCTCTGGTCAGAACAAATCACAGCTAAATCTGGGTTAAATAACCAACATCAGACGAATTCTACTGCAGTTCTACACCCCAGTGTGACCCTCAGTTACAATAAAGGTCCATTGATGCTCAACGTTACCTACAGATCCGGATACGGACGGAGCCTTTCATCCATATTTTTGTACGTTTTCACAAAGCTTACCGATACAACGCAATATATAGTAAGTTAGTGTAAGTCTTTATTTCCCCACCAAGATTTTTCCGAGTCTTTGGAAGTGAATTTCCCTGGTGTCGGTGAAAGGTGTCGATCACTTCTCAGTACAAGCGCACTGATGTTATTTTCGACTCAACAGCTGGGTGCAGTTGAAGAGTTCATGACTGGTCACCTTCACTTCCCCTCTCCATTATTATTAGCATGCGCGTGTGCTGGTCTCATCTTTTCTATAAGCATAAACCTGGTTGCTACACTGAAGCTGACTCGTGCTTCACCTGAATTAGGTCAGAGGTCGACTCGTCTTATGAGACTCTGATGCTCAGACTGATCCTGCAGCGCTGGATGACGTCTGTTTGCGAACACACTGTCATGTTTCCACACTAATATTCCCTAATATTTGCGTTCACAGGCTTGAATGTTGGTTGTTTCTATGCTGTGGGCACCTTGCTGAACCAAATGATTATCGAGCATTATCCAGTAAGATTCACGCACCTCCCAGTGACATGTGCCAGCGCTGAGATCCTCACTCATGCTTGACCTTGCAGAATGAAGAAGTGAACGCTGGGAGAATCGGCCTCACCATCGTCATCGCTGGGATGGTCGGCTCGCTCATTTGTGGCATTTGGCTGGACAGAACCAAAACATACAAGTAAGGGAAACATCTTATCTGTGCTTGACCATGAAATAAATCAAAGCTTCTGTCGCTGAACAGCACTACTCTCTGTTTCACTCTGGTCGCCGCACCAAAGTCTGTTTATACAGGTGCCACGTGCTGTACTCTGATCTCTGGTGGGGGGCAGTGTTTCCCCCCAGGAGGTCAAGGACCCTCCCCTCGTGCTTTAGTTTGCTCTGCAGAAGTATACAGAACAAACAACTACTCAACTATTTGCCTGTGTATGTGGTTTGTTTGCTGTTTGAGTCAAACAAATAAACTTAACGTCCCTCAGTTAAGTAAAAAAGCAGATGTAGGATTTTAAAGATCATGTTTAACTCTGTTTTTATCAATAAAAATGAGCCAGTGGCAGAATGATTTTCTTCTTTATCAAATGATTTAAACTAGGTGGTCAGTAGGTGAAATACATATTGGAGTAATGCGGTATGAAATTGCGAATATTACTGTTAAAAGTGTGGATTTAGTTCTTGTAAATTCTGCTATGTGTTGGTTGCCGAGATCGACTGGACGAGTCCTTGCGCGTCAATCATGTGTTGCTCTCACTCATTGTCTGTGAAACCTCGACAGGACATGCAGTGAAAATGCTGTTTTTCATCTGGAACTCTGTCTTTTCCCAGGCAGACCACCCTGGCTATTTACTGCATGACCCTGGTGGGGATGATCATCTACGCTGCCACACTCAGTCTCGGTCACCTCTGGGTGGTTTTCATCACGGCTGGATCTCTCGGGTAAACAACCCTGAACCTCGTCCGTTTCACTACACCACAACTGGGTCAAACAGACGTCAGCGTCCTCTTCTCTTGCCCCGTCCTCTTATATAGGTTAACTACAGAGCCAATTCTTGACAGATAACAGCTGAACCAGGTGTATGTTGGTGACCCCTGGCACAGATTTGGGCACGCTGACCTGGCAACCCACCCGGCTTCAAAATACACCCGGGGACAAGGAAGGGCGCTAGTGTGGTTGCCTCACTCTGTTGCAGTGAGGAAGCATGTTCCTCCGCCGCTCACACTCATGTGTCCAGAGTTACGGCGCCATCATCAGTCTGACACCCCACGCCTGCCCAAGGCGGAAGGGCATTTCCTTTCGTTCTATCATCCCTGCGATGTCACCGAACAAAGGCCGACTGTGGGAGTCGACCTGCCGCTGATGTCGGTTGATGATTTGCATAACTTGGCTGGGTGCACAAGCTAAACACACCTTGAATCATGGTGTGGAGACGGAACCTTCACTGCGTCGACGACTGACTGTGGAACACGGATCAGTTGACCAGTCAAGCTGACACTTATTCACAGCTCATTTGGAGCTTTATGACCAATGTGTAACTTTTTATAAACACATTATATCCTGAAGAGGTTAATGTTCAACTGTGGACGAGGGTTCAGTGGGCTCATGTGCCCAGGCCGCCGACACTGATCCTCACAATCGCAGCAATAAGGACACAAGTCAGTCTAGTTCATGGTGTTTGGGTCATGTTTTAGAGCAGGGGTTCTTAACCTTTTTGATCTCGGGGGCCCACCTTTCCCAGAACAAATGGACCTGGGGCCCATTTAAGTCATAAAACGGAGTCATTACTCTTGACTTCATTTGTGATCAATAATCTACTTACACATAAACAAACCAAAACCTTGTGAAATGATATGAAACCATGTGATTATCGCGAAGGTATTTGTCAGAGAAAAGTCCAACCAGCAGCAGAAGCAGGTGCAAGTCATGTTCATCAAATTTACTTAAAAAAAAAAATTAACTTGATGCAAACTGTTGAGAAAAACTGAATAAAATTCAGAATAAAATAAATATAATAAAACCATTTCTAAATATCCTAAAATAAAAATTATATATTTTATTTAAACTCCAAGGAAGATATCAGTGTAAATGAAAGTATCGCCATAAAATGTTCTAATTCATTTTCAAAACCGCTTCAACAGGTGCTTTCATGAACATCGTCTTTACTGTTGCGACATCACTTTCTTTATCATTTTTTCTTTTTAATAACTTCTCCATAGTTGTTAACTATCACAGATTTGCAGCTGCCAAGTCAATTGAGTGACACACCACCATATGTGGCTAATGAATTAAAACTGAGGCCCAAAGGTATGAAACAAAGAAACTCGTGGCCCAACCATGGGCCCCGACCCTATGGTTAAGAGTCACTGTTTTAGAGGGTTCCAGACCTAAAAGTGCGACTTGTGCCTCCAGGCCTTTTTTTTATTTTTCAACTGAAGCACAGCTAATTGTTAAAAAAGAACCTGCTGGTCTTGTACTCTCCGGCTGCAGTTCATGAAACTGGTCCGTCCTGTTTTGTAAACACCACAGAAAACATGGAACACGGATTTTAATTTGATGCTTTATGATTCCGCCATGTCACTCCATGAGTCACTGATATTGATGGATGCCTTTCTGCTGCCGTCATCTGTCGGAGCCAGCCGTGGTGCAGTGTGTCAAAGCAGAGATCGTTCTTTCAGAACCAAGCCAAATGACCTGTTGTCCTGTTCTGGAATGAGTGTTCCCTCCCTGAGATATGATCGGGAGCACTTTACCTTAAACCTCAGCGATATATATATGTGTGTGTGGACTGTATCAAAACAATCTCTGTGCTCCTGCTTCCAGCTTCTTCATGACAGGATACTTGCCTCTTGGATTTGAGTTTGCTGTGGAGCTGACGTATCCAGAGTCAGAAGGGACTTCCTCCGGCCTCCTGAACTGTTCGGCACAGGTAACCTCCGAACTAGAGGGCAAGAAAGAGACGGATGGAATGTTGCTTCACAGGCTCAAGGGTGGAATCTCAGTTTGCTACAGACACCGGCTGTTGTTGAAGTCACTGGGATGGGAGTTGTTTTGTCTACACCTGTGGGCACAAAGGGAAACATCCACAACTGCGAGTCTCTGTCTGAGTCACACATGGGCAAGTCTCCAGCTGGCATCAAGTCTTAACCCTCAAGTCAAGTTGAGTCATTTACTACTGTGTCAAGCAAGTCACAAGTCCCTGATCTGGTGGCTTAAGACTCTGACAGCTAGGAAATTGACATGTAAACCTGAAGCTTGCAGTGGAATATGAAGGCAGTTCCTACATGTGATTCTCCCTGTGACAGGTCACATGGACAAGCTAATGTTCTTGTAACACATCTGTCCGTTCTGCTAAAGTATAATGGACATATTGTTTCTAAGTGGAACAGGATAAAATCACTGTGTGTCAGCCTTGTTAAAGCAGTGTGCTCATGTTACCACACTCAGATCATCTTTTCTATTATTTACCAGCTGTTGACAAAGATCCAGATGCAAGATACGACGTCCAGAAACCAAGTGGTCCTCTGTTAAATGCAAGTTGGAATTGCTAGTGTCAGTACTTATGAGTCATGAGGACGCTGTTTTTTCTGTTGCTTGTGTGGAGCTGTGGGCGAACTGGAGAACAAGATCATGCTTTTGTTCACGGGCTGACTCTTTCTTAGTGATGGGGTGAGACACTCAGCCATCTGGGGAGGAATTAAAGGAGAAGCCTTTAGCCCTTTTGTCCTGGTGCCTCCTGTTAGAGGTGTTCCAGCCAGGTTCTAATGGGAGGCGGCTGTGGGCCTCTCACTGGAGCAGGGATTAAGGAAGGTTCTAATGTGATGTGTTTTTGGAACTTATTCAATGCACCTCGTGCTGCCAGCGACTCAGAGTATGGATAGATCTGCTGAATATCTGGGAAATGGCTGAGTGTTGTGAGTGTCTGACTCCTACCGACGAATGAGACTTCAACATAAATGTCCCTCTGTGTTCTCTTGCTCTCTGTTCTGGCTCCAGTGAGAATATATATGTGTGAAAACTGGGTTCAGTAAAGGGCTCAAATGAGATACATGATTCACTCTATGTTGGATGTATTTGTTCCATCCATCCATCCATAAGCCTATCTGTTGCTGGGTCAAGGGGGCAGCAGCCTGAGACATCAAACTCACTTCTCTCGGGCAACATCCACCAGCTCCGACTGGGGGATCCTGAGATTCTCCCAGATCACCCAGTCCTGGGTCCACCCCTGGGTCTCCTCCCAGCTGGCCGTGCCTAAATCACTCCTCATGAGATGCCCAAACCACTTCAATGCGGAGTAGCAGCGGCTCTACTCCGAGTCCCTCCTGAGTGACGGAAGTCCTCACCCTATCTCTAAGAGAGACGCTGCCATACGTGGGGAAAACTTGCATCCGCGATCTCCATCTTCCAGTCATGACCCACAGCTCATGACCATAGGTGAGGGTCGGACAAGGACTGATTGGTAAATAGAGAGCTTTGCCTTTTAGCTCAGCTCTCTCTATTTGTCGCGGCACAGCTGAGCTGAACTTGACTGAAAACAAGAAGCAATTTTGTGGACTTATTCATAAACTGGTTGCCGTCTAGTCAAACACACTGTCGTGGAGATAATGCTTCCCTCGCTTGTGCCCACAGGTGTTCGGCATTATATTCACCATCGCCCAGGGCAAGATCATCGAGAACTACGGCACGCTGGCGGGAAACATCTTCCTCTGCATCTTCCTGCTCATTGGCACGGTCATAACTGGTGAGAGGCCTCGGCGCCATCTTGCTGTTGTATCATGCTCACAACCCTCTCGCACATCAATAAGGCAAAACACATGAGCCCTTTAAATAAATCATTGTCTGCTGGAGAGATAAGAAATCAACACTCAAAATACAATACATGTAAAAAGGCCTTTTGTATTATCCACAGAAGGTAAATGGAGTATCACTGCTGCCACTTATACAACACTTCAACATCACCAGGGCTCTCACTTTGAGATTTATTGTATTTTTACTTTTACTGAAGAAAGAAATAATTCAGATTATTTGTTTGTTTATTTTATGATTCGGGAGGTATTTATCTTGAGGTGGATGTCGTAAACCCGCTGTTCCTTTATGGGCAGCTTGCTTGATAAGGTTTATATTTTTGAGTTGTTAAGGTGTTACTTTAGGTTAATCATTACACAGTTTCA
Organism: Synchiropus splendidus; assembly: GCF_027744825.2. Lineage (NCBI taxonomy): Eukaryota > Metazoa > Chordata > Actinopteri > Syngnathiformes > Callionymidae > Synchiropus > Synchiropus splendidus. The sequence goes on along the minus strand of NC_071345.1, from coordinate 6,232,820 downwards.
TGACTGCATCTTGTGCTCCAGTTTCTCATTCATGGTGCTGACACCGCAGATTCATTTGTGGAATCAAGTACATTTTTAAGTTGTTAAAGAGTTTTTAAATATATATATATAGTTTCAGAAAATTCACAGATTGTCCTGAAGCTTCCCATTCTAGTCTGAGTCTGTCACCTTTCGGTTGAGATGATTTTCGTCCACTAAAACCTTCATGTGATCCCATTGAGTCTGGACTCAAGTTCTCAAATGCTTCAGTGAATTGTTTATTTCAGTCCACGCTGCAATATACGCGACTGCTTTCATGTTCTGGATAGAAATACAGCCGAATGTAGAACTTTAAATCGTTAATGTTTCTTATAGTTTTTTTAATTTAATGCGAGGTACGGTGCCAACAACTCTCATATTCACACTAAATACCTCTTTAATATAATACTCTTAAGGAAGTTGTCGCTTCCCGCATTTCGCCACTAGATGGCGCACTCAAACACTGTTCTAGAGCTCATCAATCTGAAGTAACTTGAGCAGAGAATTTTGGCAACGATGAGCGCAATGTTTGGTCCATTATTTGTAGAGTGGCCTTGAATATTAGCTCAATTATGTTTAGGCTTCAACGTGTCATTGATGTCATTCCACACAAACATTACATTCATCTATTTCTCACCTCAAAGTAGGTAGTTTTAGCTTATTCTGCCCAGCCCTTTGATTCATTTGAATATACAGTGGCACCTGGGTTCTCAACCACCGTTCGAGAAGCGATTTGTTCGAAATCTGAATCGATTTTTCGCGTTACTATGAATGGAAAAAGAAACAATGCGTTCCAAGCCTTAAAACAGGCTTTTGTAGGAGTGAAATGAAAGCGTGCGCTGGAGCCTCCTACTGGACAGATGATGATATTGCCTTTTGCCTCACACTGACCTGTTGATCCTCCTGCAGGTTTGATCAAGTCGGACCTGCGCCGGCAAAACGCCAATCTCCTGGCCAAAGAAGAAGTGAGTGACGCAGAAATGCTTTCGTGTTGAGTAGAAGTAGAGAAGGATTGTGTCTGGCCCAGCAAGAGTCATGTGCTTCTTCAGCTTTAAACCATAATTGCGGTGTAAACGGGAGCTGAAATGTTGGGACCCCAGTTTCCTCTCAGCGCTGTGATTCTCTCGTCTCTACCTCTTCACTGCGTGACTTTGCTCAAGTGGATGATTTCTGATCGTGGCTGTTACATAAGAATCCAAATCCGCCATGACTGGCTGGCCGCGTGTCTGTGAATGAGTGATCAGCAGCTGTTGTTCCAGGCGGAGGGGAAGACGCCGGGTCAAGACTACGGAGCCACGGCGTTGCTATCCAAGCCAGAGACTCCGCCCCTTTCCCAACTCTGACCAATCAAACCTTGCACTCAAATCTCAAATCTTTGCGCAGCAGACCCATGCACAAAGGTAGGCGCTCGGTGATCAGCTGTTTTTGGCTTCGCACTCTATCACCCTGTGATTCTGTCGTGAGTTACTCTTTATGTCGCTCAATAAATTTGGTTTGATTTTAAGTCGCCCAAAACCGCAGTTTCGAGCCACTTCCAAACCATATAGAACTTCAAACTTTTAAAACTTTAAAAGTTTGTAAACAGTGATGATGTGTGAGTAGGGCATTTCTGCTGTACATCCAGCTATGTGAGACGGTTACATACATAAGACCTGATATTTTATCTGCAAAAACTCACACTGGCGGAGGAAAGACAGTTCTGACCACGCAACAACCAGACAAACCTTGAGACTAGGAGCCAAATCACCCGCCATCATTGCCTATACATGTCTCTACAGACGACCGCTGCTGGATGCCAGCTTCTCTGTACGAAATGCCTGTGAATACTGATAAAACTTGTCTTTTCTTTTACAGGGAAGGATGGAGAACGAAGGTGTGTCGGAGCCCATTGTCATCAGTGAAGCCAGGATCTAGACACCGACTCACGAAGCGCTAGTTACAGTGTAACTACTCAAGATGTTTTGAAATTGTCAAGTGTTAGTGGTGAAACGAAGCATGTAAATACAAATGAACGAAGCTGATGCTGTGAACTGGCCAGCAGACACTACGCCTCCAGTACTACTGCCCTTATGAAGCCACCGTCACTGTGCACAGATCTACATTGGAAGCAATGTATCCACTCTGATTCCTCCACCCCAGAACAATACGTGCCAGCTTTTTAAAAAAATGTTTTTAAACGTTTTCTAAAATGTTTTCAATGAACTATAAGCACAACTAAGGGACATGATTGAAGATGGTTTGTTTCTCTTCTAACACGGAATAAAGTTTTGATGATACGCGCTGGCTTTAAATGATGCACTTGTATCGTTTGACCACACGGTGGCGACCGTGTCACAGTAACGCCTCCAGCTGACTGCGCGTCCTGCTGTCGCATCAAACCGCCTGCATCAATCCAGCGAAGACTTGTGTTTATGAATCACTGCTCTGAATAAATGGCGCCATAAACGTCTCATCAGCATGAGGAGATAAAGTTGACAGAGCAGCTCTGGGGTGAGATCATCCGCGTTTGAGGCCAAAGGACCAGTTGCCATGAGTCTCTCTGATGATGTCATTGTTCTGAAGTGAGCCAGTGACTGATCCTTGGCAGCGATTGGCCGTTGAAGATCATATCATGTGTTTTTCCTGCTGCTCCAGGTTGACGTCCAGAAATGTTATCGTTCGGAGCTAAATGGAGGAGTTTAGGATTCAGAAACTCGCCGTTCAGACGCTGCATTCATGAAGCCGTGGTGACACGGTGACCCTGCCATGTGGCTCGGTGGCTGTCAACACACTGCGTCCTGTGTGTGTGTGTGTCACAACACAGCTTCACGCTTGTCCCGACCTTCTTGGTGGAATATGTGAAGTGCAGACAGGCAGGTCTCGCAGGGTGTGACCCCAGAGGAAAGTTCTAAAGGCCAAACACATGTTACAGATGGACGTTTGAATGAAACCTGTTGTGTGAAGGCTGCTGGGAAGAACTTACTACACAGGGCTTTTTGATGATCCACAGGCACCTTTCGTTGGCCTGAGAAGGACATAATGTTTACATGTGAGGTCGCAGAGGCTGGACGTGTCCAAGCTTTAGTGTGTCAGTTACACAAGAAAAGTGTCACATCTCTTATTGTTGTCATCTTTCTGAGTGATGTTTTTGCTGTCGCGTAGCAACCGGCCACTACATAGAAAAATGATTCAAATCAGACAAAGGGTTTTTGTGACGTCCCGAAAAGAAAGGCACATTTGTTGAATCAAAATAAGGTGATGTCAACTTCCTGATGCTGACACCGCTTCAGGAGCAACATCCTATTTAATATTCACGTACTGACTCATCTGGTGCCTGCTTCCTTCATGGTGGTGCGGCGGGCTGGCGGAGGAGGGAACCGGGGAGAACTGGCTCCCTTGGACAGGACTCTGGTTTCATCCAAACCTCCAGGACAATTGGAACGCGGGGCCTCCTGGTGTGAAGCAGCAGGAGAGACCGCAGTTTCTGGACACATCTGGAGGTTCTGGTTTGTCTTTGCTCCATCAGAAACTGTGAAGAGCATCCAGGAGGGGAGGAGATGTCCTGGCTGGGTTTTTAGGTGTTTCCCTGCTAGTAGAGGGCTTCCAGTATGGTGGGGTCTTGTTCGCTTGTGAGGGAAGGAGAAACTGCAGCTAAGCTCTTGATCTACCCGTCGATCCATGTCCCAACTAGAAGCCTCTTTCTAACTGTACATTGACACGTGACTTGGTGACGCTTCATTTGCTTCACACTGACTTGGGAGGCCTCCCTTACCTCTGAAGTCGCGCGACAAGAAGTTGGTCTTTCTGATGGGGGCAGGTCTATAGTTAGTGTAGCGGATGGGAGAGGCTGAAAATTTTGGGTGCTGCCTTCAGAGTCACTTGGTGAGGTGTGACTTTCAGCACCTCTGAACTCCAGCTCAGATTCTACAACTACAGTGTTCTATATGACATTGTTAGAAACATGTCAGGCGAATCGCGTTGAAGCTGCGAGCCCGAACGTCGCTTTTGTGTCACGTTTGGCGTGAAAGCACAGTGAGGCTACATCCACACTGAAATGATCCAATCGTTTCCCTGCTGGTTTAAAAATGTGTGTGTAAAATGTGTGTAATAATGAATTTTTTATTTTATTTTATTTTATTTTATTCCAAAGCACTTTCCTCATTGGTATAATAATAATAATAAAGTTGATTCAGATTCATTTCAGGCATCGCCACTGAAAAACGTAATGCACAGGCCAGGCCTGTATGTGGCGCTGCTCTCGGAGAGACATCACGTCGGGTGCACGTTCAGATGACTAAATCGACAAGTACATGGGAGAGTGACTGGAGTTGCGTAAAGACGGAGACCCAGAACCAGACTTAAAAAAAATCGATTCACTCTCAGACCCGTTTGAAAAGCGCCACATAAGCCGCCTGGATCTGGAACAAGTTTTCGAGCCACTTCCAAACAATATAGAAGTTGAAAATTTAAAAGGAATTTCTGCTGTGTGCTGTTGTACATCCAGCTATGTGAGACAGTTACCTACATAAGATCTGAAATCTTATCTGCAAAAACTCACACTGATGGATGAAACACAGATCGTTGACCGGCAACACTGTGTGTTCATGACTGAAAGGTTATGAAACCACATCTGACAGACTCCGTCAGGATGGGCCCAGTCCTCCATATGAGGCAGTGGCTCCTGGACGCCTCCCAGGTGAGCTGCTCCAGACGTGTCCTGCTGGAGGGAGGCCTCCAAAGCAGTGGCTCTCGACCTTGTTGGAAGTACTGAACCCCACCACTTTCATATGTGCATTCACCGAACCCTTATATATAATAAGATTTTTTTTTCAAATTCAAGACATAGGTGTATGTTTTTTTTTACTGGTGCACAACATGAACTGCTTTGAGAGACCAGTTCAGATATGCGTGGCATCACCTCAGCAAGTCCACTGAACCCCTAGGGTTCGATCAGACCCGGGTTAAGAACCACTGCTCCAAACCAGGGACACACTGAAGCGTTTTAGGTCCCTCACTTGAAGGTGTAACCCAGGGAGCGCAGGAGAAGGAAAATAGAAGTGTGGATAGATGTTCAAGTCAACAACAATAAGTCAGGTTGAGGCCAGTTGGGGCAGCCAGCCAGTGCCCACGACCTCAGCGCTGGCAGGAGCCGGCCATGCTGTTTTCCTAATCCACAACCTTGTGGAATATACATTACCGTGACATGAACTAGCGATTGCACCTTTAACGGCGTGGTTTGTGAGGATTACAGCGTGAGGCCGGCGTGTGCCAGACCCTCGGTCACACCGCGCTGCACGTGTTGATTAGCGCCTGCGACTGAGGCCCTGTGTCTTTCACTGTACCCCTGAGGCTCCTGCCTTGTTTTCATTTTATCGTTCATCTGGGAAAATTGGCTCAGCGGTAATAAATGGAAAGAAAAAAAACGCCTTCATTCCTCCGCGGCTGTGCTACTGTTTTGGGTGTGAGAGTGCGACGTGTCACCTCGGCAGAGTGGGCGCACCAGGTGACACGCTCTCAGGATATAAGGTATATTTTCCGACCGCACATCACACGTTATTAAGGGCGTCCAGGGGGGGAATTATGGCCGGTTTTTTAATGTTTCATAAAGAGGTGCGGGGCGGCTCTGGGACCCGCTTCCTTTGGCGACCTCGGGTTTCAAAGCTGGCCGTCCGATCAGAGCACAGGAGGCTTGTGAGTCTTGGCCGCGACGCGCCTCCACAGCTTTTGAGGAACCAGATCAACCTGCGTGGTAGTAAAATAAACACACCTCCACACATGAACCGCATGAATGAACGTTTCATCACCGCTCGGCAACATTTCCGTGACTCCCACTGGCTGCGCTCCGTGACGCGGTGCATGTATGAATGATGGCTCCAGAGGTGAGCAGGAAGAAAGACTTACAGCAGCTGCACCTGGGATTCTCTTCCCTCAATCCAATTACTGTCCAGCTAGTAAAATAAATGGGCTTGACCTCCTCAGAGCGGGGCCGGGTTTTTCAGGACAGAGGAGGGGCGTGGGGTCACGTTAAAACAGCAAAAGCCAGGGAGGGGTCAGGCCAGTGTTTGTATACAGGGATCCCCGGGCAGCTGAGTAAAAAGAGCTTTATTATTTAGGCTTCTGCCAAGCAGGAATCATGGTGGAAAATACACAGGACGCCCGGCGCCAGGTCCCTTTGCTTTCGGAAAATTCGCCCCAGAAGTGTTGGAGCTCGTGGCCTGGATTTAATCACCCGCTGGGGCGTTTGTCCGCAGAAGCGCAGCGCCTCTCGATCTGAAAGAGGAAGCTTGGATTGTTAAGTTTAATTCATCGAGGGAGGGGGGAACAGCTAGCAGCGCTAATGACTACGGTGCAAAGTCGTAATGTTCAATTCCCTCCGGTTCTCAGTCCATGCCGTGTTGTATAGTTCCCGTGGTCTGTCTGTTAGCAACGGTTAGCAGTGTCGCCATCTTGTCGCATAGCTTCAGACGCATTCAGCTATGAATTCAGAGCATGATTTTATCGGACATTTACGGGTGTGTCACCCTCAGGTTGCTGGAAAAGGGGCCGCGTTGCAGCTACCTTGCTAGCAAACAACTTGCAGTTTTTCTAAGATGCTAACTCAGGGGTGGCCAACCAGTCGGAGGCTAAGAACCACATTCTTTTACTGAATTGCAGCAAAGTGTCATCCTACGACTATGTACAAACAAGGCAGTAGGGCTCACCTGAACAGCTGGTCACGTGATTTTGCGGCAGCATAGCGGTTAAAGCACATCCCTGTGTGTCACAAGGTTGTCGGTTCGCATCTGGCATATCTTTCTTGTGCATTTTTTTTTTAATTCATACATCTTACCGCGATCCTCTTTGAAAGATGAAGCAGTGTAGATAGAAATGTGTGTGCAATTTATTTTATTCATATACTTTTTACGTGGCTCATGCCACCAATAATGTCGCGCCGGTGTGTGTGTGTGTGGGAGCAATGCTGCAGACTGGAGCGGAAATAAGTCATGTTGTGTTGATCGTGGATCTGATGGTGATCCAAGTCTGAAGACCACGAGTCTCATCAGAATTGAATGCAGGGGGCACGTATTGTTTATGTTCCAAAGGTAAAACGCGATTCAAAGTCTTCTAACCATATTTTGAATTTTTGCCGGAATAGCTCTTACTTTTTCGACTTATTTCCTGTATAAACGATCATCTCAACTTGACCAAAATCCCAGCCAGTTCAGCGGCTCATTTGGTGAAGAGCTGCATGAAACTGGGCAAAGAGCCGCATGTGGCTCACGAGCCGCCTATGCTAACTGCAGTCTTACTTGGTGCGGCCGATTATCGGTAATGTAGGGAGACTTCCAGTGACTAATTTAAGCATGTAAAGTATATTTTTTTCTTATTGCTATCATATGAGCATCTTGTTCTTGGTTCTGCCGAAAGCCGACATCAGCGAAAAGAGAATTTTAAAACAGGCTTTTGTTTTTACCAGCCAAGTCAGAATCAAGTGGAAGGTCTAAACAGCAGAGTCAGCGATTCCTGACGTTTTCAGTGTGACCGGGTAACGATAACCCGGGGCGACCTCTGACTCCACCTCAGCTCTGTCTCTGGTAAAGCTCAGGGATTATCTGGTGAGTCGGATTTCGCTGCGGTGAGGAACATTGAGAGTGGCGTGCAGGACTCTCTGCTCTGTGTCACGGCGGATCTGTCACCGCTCACATTTACTCGGAGAACAATCCGATGGTGGAGCACTTACCGCCGCGCGCGGAGGATCTGGCCGCCTCACATCACCTCGTAAACGTCAATACAACCACCAATTAATTTGGGGAAAGCAGTCAGAGAATGGATGAATGGCACCGAGCCAGATGGGTTATGATTGTTTGTTTGGTGCCAAGAAAGGCATCAGACCCAGTGACAGTTATTACCACTCACTGCATCCATAAACACGGAAAAACACAGAGTAACTCCTGCAAAAGCCATTTTATGAGTAGGAAGTTTTACTGCGCCGGATTCACTCGCTCTGAGTCTTCGGACTGCGATAATGGGTGGTGTCTCCATTGCATCTTCTCAGGAGTCACTCGGGTGGAAGTGTCCGGCGGCTGGGGACACGTGTGTGTGTGTAGGTGCCCGGGAAGGTCTGACACGACTAGAGACTGTCAGCTGCTCCTCACTTCTTCGTCTTCATAGAGAGAGTTCGATGTTCCATTAACTGGCAGAAACATGTAATGATTAACCGACAGAGCCTGGAATTCCACTTCAAATTCAGTGCCAACTCACCGTCTTTTCATTCGACCTTAAAGACGTCTCTCAACTCAAGAACCCTCGGCGGTTCCTCAGGGGACCAAAGCTGAGTAAGAGCTCTCACGGCAGTTCAGGAATGTCTTCAGAAAACAAAGAAGTCACATCCATCAAAATGAGTAGACTTGACCTGTCAGTCAGTCATGGACGATGGGTCAAAGAGTGGCTCCAAATTGTGTTCACGTTTTTAAACCCACGTTCTAATTCTGAAAATACTTCCATCTACAATTTCTGAGGGATTTCAGTTTTTTGATTTGACAATTATTTCCACTCACTTTTTTGTTTGTTCATTTTTTTTCTTTCCCCAAAGACGTGACCATTTTAAATCATTTATGTTTATTTTACACTTCCCCCACTATTTATTATTCCTGCTTTTGTGCCTTTTAAAAATGTCTTTTGAAAGTACATTAAATGCACTTTCAGTGGCATTTTGTGTCTCTTTTTCTCCAAGAGTTCTGACCTAAATGGTTTGGAGTGGAAATGTTTCACCTGAGTCTAAGACCATCATACGTGTCCATAGCTGAGAATCACCCTGCTGTGAGAGAGAATAGCGAGTGGAATTGTTTTGCTGAAAACATCGACTGAAAGATTCTTTTTGATGGAGCTATAAATCGTCTACATCTACCGGAGAGTTTGGCGATCGATGACGGAAAACCTTCCCTCTTCTCCAGGTCTGTCTGGGGTTGACTCCAGCTCACTGTTTGAGATAAAGGAGATGAATGAGTTAAAAGTCTGGGAGCGAGTTCCTGGGTCCCGCAAGACCAATTCTTATTTAATCAGCGACTGATGTGAGGTTTAATACGCTTTCATATTCCAGCAGGAACCTGTATCGCTGGGAAAGTCATACCTGCGAGTGACCTCGATCACATCTGAGAGTCGAGATGTTGAAGGAGCTGAAACACCTTCCAGATGACCGACGTCGCTCTTGAATTTTTAATAGATGAGTTTAATATCGACCGTCGACATCATCGCTCCAGCGCTGGACGCCGACACCCGCCAGCACATGTGCTCAAAGAGAACCAGTGCGGAGACTCCTGAGATCCATCTGCTGTCACCTCCATGTCCACTTTGATCCACAGAGCAGGTTCTGAGATCACAAGGAGCAGCGGAATTACAGGACGTCGGGCAGTTTTATGTTTTGCACTTTGTGATTCACCAAACAAACACAGCTGCCGTCGGGGTGTTCGGGCAGCAGTCCAGACTCACTTCCATCCAACTTGTAGGATTCCCTGTCAAACGTGTGTAAACACCTGAATTCACTTCCTGAACTCACTTGTTGCATGAAGGTGAATTCCACATTGGCATTGAAGCTTGGTCTTCTGGACCCAGTGGAAGATTCAAGGAGGTGAACATGAGAATAACTCACTTCCTGTCAAGACGGAGGTGGTGGAAAAATCACTTCAGGCCATATTAAAACACATTATTGTGTGAATAACAGTCACTTGCTCCATCAGAGAAATACTTAAATACATCCTTGATATACAGAAAATCATCATGAATTCTGAGCAAAGAATACTTTATTTCAGAAAATACATTTGCGTTAGACTCTAAATTAATATTCAATAATGTCAAATAATTTGTCTGTATTTTAAATTAAACAAAACAACTGGAAAAAAAGAGAAAATAATGCAAAACGTCTCATTGTCTCACAGTTTAAATGTTAATTTAAGCAAAGTTTTATGAATTAAATTTTAAAATGTATTTCCTTGGTGTGTTTTATTAGGCCACAGAGCAAGAAAACAAAGTTTTTCTAGAGTTTTAAAATATTATTTATTTGTAATTGCTGCCTGACTCACAGCAGACCAACCAGTGGAGTCACTGATTACTTTATCCCCTTCACCTGACTGAAGACGCCATTTTTGTCCACCAGTTCCCTGTTGTGGTTGCAGTTGTTTTGTTTGTTTTATAGGACTATCAAGAGAGTAAGTTTTTCTTCTGCCAAACGTCATCATCCAGGACTCACACTGAAGGCAAGTCTCAGTTGCGTATGTTAGCTGCTAACATGCTACGTCATGCTAATGCGACTCTCTGTGACCTCTAACTCTGCTTCTTTCCTGCTTTCACAGACTTTTTCTTTTATGTTTCACTTCCCCTTCACCTCTGTTTTCTCTACCTTAATCCTTTGATCTGTTGCGCAGCTCTTGACTGAAAAGTAGCCCACACCTAGCTAGCTCACAGGGTAGTTAAGGAGAAGGACGTTGTGGGTTATAAAGTCAAATAAAATATTAGTAAGTAAAGTTAAAATGTCACTACTGCATTGCATGTGTTTTACAACTGGTATCCAACTGGATCACAAGCAGTTTAATGAGCCAATGTGACTTGTTTTTTTCTAGCTGCTTCAGTATCAGGAATCACTGTTCAGTCGCCATGTATCGATCAGGAAAAAACACAATTAAACCAGTGATTTTTTTTTTGAGGGGGGACCCATTCTCCAGTTCAGTCTCCAAAAACGTCATCCACCACGGCTTTAGAAGGAAAACATGAGTCACATTCAGTTGATTTATCGGCATGAAAGATAAACAGAGCTGGTACTTTCCTTCCTGACGTTTGTGTGCAACCGCTTGTTGATCAGTCCTCACACGCTTCTCAACTAGCAATGCTACTGCAACAGTTTGTCTTCCTCATTCTGGCGTGGATGCGCTTGAATGGTCCCCTGTCCCAGGGCTCGATGTGACAGACCTGACTAGCCAGCGAACTAAGCAGAAGGAAATGAAGAAATCAACCAATCCCACACTTAAACTGTGCCATTATCAGTTTGATCGAGTGCATTAATGACAAATGAGTCCAGTCAGTATTTTCAATTCCCTACAGGCTCTGGGAAATTTGGGATAAAAGTTGGAGACTGTGATGCTTCCAAAGTGCAACAATCTGAGGTGGTGTCGACTTTCTGCCTGTGTGATTTCAAAACTTGCTGAGGGATGAAGAAATGCGTCTCATGGTTCAAATTCAGTACAGTGGTGCCTCGGTTTTTGAACGTCCCGGACAAATCGGAGTTCAAACAAAAAATTTGAGATTTTCAAACGAAAATCCAGAACTCAAACGCCCCCGAAAAAAGCCTTAACATAACATGCACGGACCGATCAGCTGACCCACGACGCGCTTTGTTATTGTGTATAACGCAGCCTCTGTATGCAGACGTGTCCCGTTAGCTACATTTACTGACTGTTTTTTCTTCATATTGAGGTGTAAAACCTTTCCTGTCTCCACACTGGACTGTGGTAGAGTGTCACAGGGGAGGTGCTCGCTCTCCACACCTCCACTCCAGGGTTTGATGTCCTGTTGTGGGCTGGAGCTGGGACAGGGATGAGGCGAGTCTGGGACAGAGCGTGACTTGGTTTATGACTTTGTCACAGCCAAACTGCACAGAAGCGCACATTCAGAGCTGGACACGCACCGGGCACCTCTTCACTTCTGGAGAGACGTCACTCACTCGGCAACCCCTCCCACATGCAGCGGCCACACACATAGAGGAACAGCCACCTGCAGCAGACACTCTACATTCACTCCTACAAAAGACTGTTTTAAGGCTTGGAACGCATTGTTTCTTTTTCCATTCATTGTAATGGGAAAAATCGATTCAGATTTCGAACAAATCGCTTCTCGAATGGCCGTTTGGAACGGATTGTGGTCGAGAACTGAGGTACCACTGTATTAGTATACATGAATTAACAGGAGTGTGTTTGTGGATCTAGCGAAAGCTTGTGACTGAGTCATGAAGAAAGGAAACGTGGCGCTGTATGAGGAGGTCAGGAGCATCTGAGACGTGTGTGAGGCTGGTGCAGGACTTGTAGGAGGTGTGTGGTGAGGTGTGATGTCGGTGTGGTAGAGGCCTTCAAGGTGAACGTAAGAGTCCATCAGGGACCAGCCCTTTCTTGCTAAGCTTCGGGAAGAGTCTCCATGTACTCTGATGTTTGCTGATGATATAGTGATCTCTAGTCAGCGGAACGATGAGTTGAGGAATGAAGCTCTGTCGAAGCAAGATGGTTTACATGAGAGAGGCAGGATAGTCATTGAAGACGAGGGAGTTGAGGATGGATGAGTACATATATATGAGTCAGAGTGATGGACCGAGTGGTGAGGGCAGGCAGTTTGGAAGGATGGAGACGACTGTTGGGTGATCTGTGGTGCCCTGGTTTTCAGCCGGAGTGACTATCAAGGACAGGTTTAGAAGCGAGTGTATCAGAGGGGAAGCTCATGAGGAGAGTTTTGGAGGCCAGATTCATGTCAAGTGTGACTCCTGAGGAACCATACGATAGGTTCAGGTGGTGACCCCGGACAGGACAAAGACAAAGGAGAAGAGGCAGAACTTGATATGTTTCATGTTGTCTCACTCCCCTGTGAGTCTTAACTGGACATTGGACATTGATGGAGTCTTGTTTGAGCCGGGTCTGTTTCCATACTAACTTGAGTCACGTCCCTGACTAACCCAGCCCTGCTTTTACGTCTCGATCTCTCTTCAAGTACCAACGTGTATTTGTATCAAGTCATGTCGAGCACATGTAAATCCTGCAGTGTTGGTTTTAGCAGGACAAATATCCCGCGCCTTACAGGCTAAATGACACGACCCTTCTGAGGGAAAACAAAGATATGGATGACGGACCAGGAGGGCAAGGGTGGGCGACGATGAATCGTTGAAGGGGACTGAACTTTGAACTGAGGCTGCTATATCAACACGCTGGATTTTCAGAGTCCGACCGGAACTGTAAGTAGTTCAGCAGTAAAGTAGATCATTAAGATTGTGATCTTGTTTGACTTGTTATGCCTTTGTAAACACCGTTTTTGTTGTGATACAACTCCTTCATGTAGAAAGGTCATTGGTTTCCACGGTTCAAGTCCGGATCCGAGCATTTCAGCATGTACTTTCCCAGAGTTCAAGTCATGTCAGAGCAGAGTTAAAAAAGCAAAAAAAAAATCATTACCTATTTGAGTGACACAAACAGGAAGACAGGCTTCCAGGTGTGATTTGTGGCTCGACCGAATTCATTTTTAAACGCTCCTCATAAAAATTCACAGTGATCTCTCCCTCTGTGGACACAAGTGTTAAATCCTTCCGACTTCCTCCTCTGTTGGCCGCGGCCGCTCACTCCGGCTGACGTCAAATGTTTGGCTGGCTCAAACTAATATTTTCTTTGGGCTTTGTAAGGAAATTGAGGTTTCGCTTGAAGCCTGAGTGGTATAGCTCAGCTCCACAGCAAATCGACGACTGATTCCGATGTATTTTTTAATAACTTGTTAAAGAACGTTTGAGTCAAGCTTTATTCAAAAGGCAGCCACTTGAACAGTAGAAGGGGATAAAAGGGATGCTGTCAAAGGGCTTTCAGGAGGGATGAAAGCCTGTGAAAATATACCCTCATGTTTACCATTTCACCCTCCTCAGGTGGACTTTTGACTTTTTTACGTTTGATTCTTATCGCGGTAAAAACCCCCTTCAGCGGACATATCTGCGTGCCATTGTTTGTGCTGGCTATTTCAGCCAAAAGGGAATTTAAAAGTTCAAAAGTTGGGTGTCAACGATCGGTGCCTTAAAACCCTAAGTATGATTTTGATCCCATTTACATGCCGGGTCGATGATGATGATAATGGTCTGGGCAAACACGAGGTACGTGCCAGGGAAGGGAGCACAGGAATTGAGGGACATTTGTTTGAGAAGGCCAAGAGGGAGTTGAAGCAGTCAGGAGCTTGGACACGAACTGTCGCTGCATACTGGCTTAGTAAGGCACTTATCCTCCTCAAATTGAGTATCAAATATGTGCATATTTGTGGTGGCTGACAGGTTGTTTGTCAAGGGCTTCACACTGGTGCTGTGGATGAGGAATACTTTTTTGAAAAACAATTGCAGATATGGCACTGTACAACATGGGTCTTGAAGATCTGACCACTCCATAACACACCTCTGACAAAGACCACTTTTCCATTCAAGCCTCGATGACAAATTCATTTTTCAGTTTCACTGAGGGCCGTGTTTTACTTATTAGACGAACGGCTAATAAAAAAACGTGATTCTGAAAGGTGTGTGTGGTCTCCTTATCAAGCGAGGCCCGGGCAGATTGTTTAACGTGAGTGATGGATACTTGCCACTCGAAGAATTTGCCTCAATTTGGCGGCGAGTGTGAGAACAAGGAAAGTCCAGTTAGCCATGTCTGCTTGCTGTCGGCGCCTGTTTTGATACGGGAAACACGCTGGCCCTGGTTTCTCCTGCCTGTCTCCAGTTCACAGCAATGGCAGCACCAGACCACACATACTGCCCTCTTTTATGGTTCTCTGCTGAGGATTCCCAAATCCCGGTGCCAAATTGCCTATTACAGAAGCCCTCAATAAACAAGCAAAGTAATGCAATGCCTTTGTTTGGTTTGGATTCACAAGTGGAGCGTTTTAAGGCCAGTTTTAGGACACGAAGAATGAACAGTTTTAGGAAAGTGCAGACATCTGACATTGAAATATGACCATTTACTGGAAATTCCTGGAAGAATGGAAGCATTCCCATGAAACACTGCCTCCGACTGAATGCCGTTGATAACTGCTCCATGAGGAGTTGCGTCGCTGTGGTCTCGGTGGCTTTGATCTCCGCCTGTTTGACACCTTAAAACAAGGTGCACTGAAGAGGCTTAGCCCCAGTAGGATTCCACCTCTGCTGTGTTTTGTCAGCCAGCATGACTGCGCCTCAGTAAAGAGAAGATCTTTGCACTTTGTTTGGATTGTGGCTACTTCCACTGCCAGCATCTCCTGTCATGCACAAAATAGCGCTTGAATATCATTTTGATCATTTCACGGCCGTGCTTTCACAGCTGCCTCATTCTTGTCTCAGTACAAAGTGTGGGCCCTAATCCTTTAATGAATGTCTTCTCCTGCAGCACATTCCAATCTCGGGACACTGAGCATCCAGACCACTGTGGCCCCGGCTGTTTCATTTTACTGCTTTGTTTGATGTCCCTCCTAACAAAGGACCTTCTATTTCACACAAATCAGGGAATACGCTCGGCTCGGGTAGATGATCATCCCAGAGTTGCGCTGAACTCTAATTGGTTCAAATGGGATCTTTGGCGCAGGGCATCCGAAGCTCTTCCAGGTCTGCAGTGGTGGGCGCCGTTCAAGAGCAGTTGAGTGTGACACCTGGGCCTTCAGATAAGGTCACTGTGAAAGGTCACTCTCACTACCATGATGCAATATACTGACGGTGGGACAGTGGACTTTTGCGTCTTATGCTGACACAGAAAGCAGCATTTCAATGGAGTTTTGAATGGAGTTTTTCTTCTCGTGGGGCATTAGGTTTTTCAATTGAGGTCTTGTTAAGAGCCAGAGGCGGGGGGTGGTTTGCAAGGAGCATAGACACAGGTTGATGTTAAGAACCTCTCTTTGTTATATTACTTTGGGTGCCAGTTCCTATTTCTCTCCCCCTTACTGACAGTGCCGTCAGAATGTCACCCTAACCCCAACACATTTGAGGGGCTTTAAATAGCAACTGACACATTGTCAAACATAGAAATAGAAAGAGTGCCATCCTATGGTTTACCTAAGCCCGACCTGCCTTTTTCTTTTCCCCCCCCTTTCACGTGATGCGCTGCCCATGGCGCCAGGATGTGCCACGGGAGGTGGAACTTGTGCTTCAATTGAAAACTTAATGCATCAACATGCAAGGTTGAAGGCTGCTCTGGCTTCAATGTAAGACACAAGTCCACTTTCCCAAGGTCAACATATGACGGCATGGGAGTGAAGATGTGTTGCGAATGATTTCAACATTGTCACCCCACCATAATGGCAGCTTGGACTTCTTTTTGGACCCTCCATGCCTGTGGTACTCCTGCCACAGATCTGGCTCTCTTGCAACTGGATCGGGATTCACAGATGAGATGAGATGGAATGCCGGGTAAAACGCACCAAAGTGAGGCTTGTATTCGAACCAGGTCTGATGCAACGTCTGAGGCTGGACACCAGACTCCGGCGGCCACTGCTGGTTTTGAACTTCTGTGTGGATGGAGATGTATCGAAACACAAATCCCTATAAAATGATAATGAAGATAACAGAGGTTCCCGTGGCTACTGTTATCAATCTGTCATCCGCCTCTGTCCTCCAGGTCAATCAAGTGTGGAGCTGTTTGCCATGCACTCACTTTTTCCTCCGGTGAATTATAGCTTTACGTTAATTCTGCGGTATCACAGAGCTCCTGAGAGCGAGGGAGGCATCGCAGCCTCCTGGAAACTCAGGACTGAAGCCAAGAGGGCGAGCGGGAGAGATAGAGGGGCCATTTCAGAGATGGTCAGGGAGGATTGCTGGTTTTTAGAGTATTTTAGAGGCATGTTTCCTCATCGGACGCTCCATGTTGTACTATTCCCACAGTGACTAGATCTGCTTTTTTTAAAGTGAAATCTGATGGCACCAATGAAAAGGCTGAAAACTACGCCATATGTACATATATATATATATATATATATATATATATATATATATAAGAATATTTGCCACAAGAAGCCACATTTTTCCGTTTGAATGTGAATGTGGTATATTACTGAATTAAATTATGGACCCATTTAAACAACAAAATATTGTTTATTTTGCATCAGTTACACAATCAGTTGACAATAGCTGGCTATATTCAAGTTTTTATATCACGTGTCTTAATGTCTTGAAAATATCTGTAGAAGAATTTCAATTCGTTGTGGGTCAGCTGATCGGTCCGCGCACGTTGTGTTTTTTCCGTCTTTTTTCGGGGAGTTCGAGTTCTGGATTTTCATTCGAAATCTGAAGCAAAAAAAATTTTGCTCGAACTCCGTTTTGTTCAAATTCCGGGATGTTCGAAAACCGAGGTACAACTGTGTGTATATATATATATATCAGTGGTCTCACCAATATTCTGTTTTCAAGATGCATAAAAATGGAAGTTTTAGTGTCAAGAAGCTAAATGACGTGACACATTTGTGGACTGTTGGTGGCAGTAGAGTCACAGCACTCTTACACACGAAGCAATATTCTCCACTGTTACCTGTTGCCTCCCTGCTGAAGTTGTTTTTTTTTGTCTAAACAAGTCAGCCTCCACGAGGAACTGAGCTTCTTCTTTAACCACGGCAACCTTAGACCTGCCGCCTTTTCTGGTCATGTGACCGACAACACAGCCGTGCAGTAGGAATCAATCGACCGTGAATTCAAAATGATCACCACCAAAATGGAATGACAGTGATTGGCGGAGGTAAGACTAACCTAATAAATGACAGGACTCGGAGACGTGCAACGTAAATTCTAACTGTGATTTGTGGTTAGGCGCAGGATCCCATTACTTTGCGGGGTGAGAGCGTAGCGCTACAGACAGGCCACAATAATAACTCTCCTCCATGAGCACGCTCTGAGATCTTTATACCCCCATCGGGGAGCTCGTGCTGGACTGGCACATTAACAATAGGAAGATCGACTTTCCTTGGAACTATTTTCCATGGCATTTTTATGTGCACTTACTCTTGGATATTGGGTCACAGTCAATATAGTCAAAGGTAAATGGAATAGTCCCACCGGGGTCTTTAAAGGGTCAGATATAAATTTGGAAATTTGAAAGTGGTTTTTGTGTGTCGCAGGAACTCTGCTGAATGAATTTCCGTGAAACAAAGTTGTCCTAGATTTGAGCTACTAACTTGAAGTCAAGTCGTGGTCTCGATAACAAACGCACACTCGTGCGGAGAACTTGCAAACGCGGGAGGCAAACCAGGAGGCAATCCCACACATGCAACTTCATCAGAATGCGGAGGCATTTACGCGATACATTTGTTCAAGAACAGTAAAGCAACAAAAAACGAACACATAAACGCATAGATGGAAATAGTGGAGCCAAGATTAAACACAACCTTCAGACACGCAGGTAAGATGAAGGCATCATAAACAAAACACTCAAAACTGTTTTATTTATTTATTTTTTTAATGCGTGTTTTGAGTTTAAAACATAAATGCAGTGGCGGCACCTTTTCCACATTGATGGGAATTAACTGAAAACAGACATATTGCATAACAGAATCGGTTCATAAATGTAAAATGGCTGAATATTTACCATCTGTGGTTTGGCCTTCAAATGTTATCTGAGTGCAGCTACTTGCATAATCGTTGTAACTAAGTGGGGAATTATACAGCAGATGTGGCCGGATTCTTTGCTGCGAGGGCAAATGATCTGGAGTAAAGGCCGGGGGGGAGGAAGCCCACGTCCTGTATGGTCGTGACTCTGCGCTTCAGATAGACGTCTGAGCCGAGCTCTGTAATAAACCTGTTCAAACGCATCTGTAGATATGCTCGATGACGACGAGGATGGATCTAGCAGATGAAGCTGACCAGCAACATTCCTGAACCACCTCCAAGCTTCCCACCGACTATTTTTAATCTCTGCTGCCTTTCGCTTAAATGGAGTTTTGGACCACGGGTGACGAGTCAGGGCGGTTAAGCAGTTGATCTTGTGATGCTGCCAGATTCAGCTCGGCAGGTAGTGGCCACTTCCCTGGAAGTGTTAAAATGAAAACATGTTTTTAAGTCGCCATTCCGGTTGAGGTCATTCAGTGTCAATTCACAAAACACCTGACGAACATTTCTAAAAAAATCGCCATCAGAATATGACTTTTTTTTGTTTTGCTGACTCGGTAAAACTCTCACCGTGAGATCAGCTTCAGCGCAGTTGACTTCGATAAACTCTCTTCCTTTTTTTTCAACCGAGCAAAGGAGGAAGGTATGAGCTGGCAAACTGATCTCGCATTAAAATGATGGCTTGTCAGCGTCGATCAGTTTTGGCACGAGAGCTGCTCGACCCACCTTGAAAGCTTCAAAGGCTGGCGGCTCGTAAAACGCTGCCTAAGATGAGGAGGACAGATGTTTTGGTCCGTTCTCAAAGAAATGACTAAGAAGCCAGTCTTACTTTGACAATCAGAACCACATGCAGTCCTGATCCCCGGAGGTTAGAGGAGCCTGCGCTCAACATACTAATGAGAGATCGGCCTCCGTCGCTGATACAAACCTGCGCCGCCGCACTTGAAGCTCCTCCGCCACATTACATTCTTTGCTCTAACTGACTTCCTCGCACTTCTGGCTCTTGGCTCCCCTGTTGTCCAATCCAGCTCGACTTATGCGGGAAGCTCTTGAGAAACTCTGCAGTGAAGTCTTTGAATATTTAATCTGGTATTAGCTCACGCGTTTGACTCCATGACGTTCCATTTAGGCTTCCTAACATATGCACAGCTGCTTTTCTGTAAGTATTTATGAGAGCACTGCTCAGCCCAACTACAACTGACAGGAATTGTGTCAGTAAATCTCAATTTCACTTACAAATATGAATATTCCATCCTGTCTTTCCCTTCCCATCTTGGATTTTTCTTTGGCGGGACAATGGGCTCTGACAGATCCTGAAGGGTTGCAAAACTGTCTGACAAACTTTGACTTTTTGTACGGAAATAATTCTTGAATTGTCATTGAAAATATTTTTATTGCGACACATTTTCCTAGTTTTGAGTTGAGCCTGACTTTTTGCTGAGCTAGTTGTGTGAGTGTCCTCTGGGTATTTGCTCTTGTAACCTGCGATAGACGGGGTGCCTCCGCCTCTTTCTTCCCTCGGATAGGCTCCTGTTCTCAGTGACCCGTACTGGGAAAATTAGCACTTAACAAGCAATACTTTCTCTCGGTGGCAGGAGTCTTCAACTCACTCCTCAAAGGGCCTCAGTGAGCAGGTTCTGGTTCCAACCAGGTTAACCAGCTAACACAAGCAGCGCCAGACTGACAGTCTGCTTGGGTAAACTTTGTGTGCTTGACTGGTTCGAACAAAAAACAGCACCACTCTGGCCTTTTGAGGACCGAGATGAAGACCCCCGCTCTATGCTCTGGATTGAGCAAGCAAGAGTGGCCGTAGTTTCTATCGCTCACAGGGTCGCATGGAAACCCTGGTAACATCTTTAGCTTTACTCTATGAATACAGCCGCTTCACGTTATGGACTTGTTTTTGTTCCTAACTCTTGAGATGTGAACACAAGCGAACCAGTCTTTGGCCTTGAACGTGGCTTCCATGCCCTCACCCATTCAAGACCTTGAAGACTTGTAGGGACAGTGATGCTCCAAGTTCATATCCTAGGTGCAGACTTAGCTCCAGGTGTAAAATGGACAGTTACTGCGAGCGAGTAACTTAAGTAGTTTGTTCAAAGCAGCCACCGTAAAGTAGGTGTGTGTTTATAGAAAGCACTGGAACCAAGTTTTACGCTTCAAATTCTCTGCCCCAAGGCGTCACATATTGGACAACTCAAATGGACTTTTTTGTCTTTCAAACGTTTCCCCTCCCGCAGTATTTCCTGATGTTGGTTGATTTGTGAGGCTCTTGTTGTTACAATTCTGATGTTGTCACTTGGTACTGTATATACTCAATAATATCCTGTGTGAGAATGAGCTGTCACATCTTGTACTGTAGGGAGCCTAAGTCTCCACCCCCTCCGGTCTGTCCATGGGACCTGAGATCGGAAAAAAAATGCAGGCTTTTAGCAAGGGGGTTGTCTTATCGTCTGCAAACCATGAAAAAAATGGGCGCCCGATTCTCGACCGTAGCATAATCGGGCGTCCATTTTTTCGTGTTTTGCAGACGCCCAGACAACCCCCTTGCTGAAAGCCTGATCGAGTGACAACCTGCGGTGAGCATTGTAGTTAGCTACTACACGTCACACAAAACCTAAAGAAACTTTTGATGCCGGTCGGAAAGCCGTGCTCTCCCTACATTTGAATGTGCCATTCAAATTCACAGACATCATATGTGAGATCTATGATCTATTTCACGCGCGATCAGAAAATAACTTTGATTTCTCCACTTAGTCCCGTCCATATTTTTTGTCCCATGAGGAGGAACTACATGGGCGGGACTTTGGCATACATGAGCAGGAACCAAAGATCACACCGTCATGTAGTATGTCTTAACCCTTACCCCAGCCGTTGGCTTTTACCCTGACTTCTGCACCACCCTGGAACACAAAAGTCCACGTGAAAACCATCAATATGTGACGGATTAGCAGTGAGAGCGCGTTGTGGTACCTCACAAGAGTCGCCAACAACCCCTCCACTTACTCCATGACGTCATTTTAGAGCAAACCTTTTCCTTTAGACAAACAAATTCCTCAAGCAATCCGCTCAATCAGGCAAAGCGAAATAAAAATACTGCGATGTTCCATGAAATTGTCGCAATTTGCCATAATTTGGAAAACTAGCGTGATAGAATGCTGCGGTCGTCCTGCGCTATTCCTGAATCACTTGTCGTCCATGACCCTTCAAACCAAAATACATAGCTTCTATTCTTTAATTCTAATAATCATAAATGGTGGGACCACAATCTGCATCTGAGGGAGAGGGGGCTCCCTCACCAGCCGTCGCTCTCTCATGATTCTTGGCATTTGATGGTTGACCTGCAGCCTCAATTATTCTTAAAATGGAGGGCGTGTGGTTTTGATGACTTCGGAGTATCGTCACTAACAATCCAAATGATGGCAGATGTTGGGAACTATTGTGTTTAACTGTACAGAGACTCCAGTGGCAGATGGGTGTCTAACACCACAGTTAATGTGCTTCTTATCTTTCCCAGCGTTTCTTTACACATGGGGTGAGTCGAAGAGTAGGAGGATCGGTTCTGGAAATTCCCTCAACATTGCACCATCAATCCATTTTTAAGTGCCTGCTCCCAGATCTTTTCTCACTAGACCTCCTTATCAGATTGTAACGGTTGGAGGGAAACACAAGCCAGAAATTGAGATTGTGGTCGCAATGGGATTTTTTTTTTTTTTTTTAACAAGTCCTCCTCTGGGCATTCCGCCTCCAGTTTCCTTCAGGCTATACACTGTGCGATCAGTCTGATGGAATCCAAGGAGACGTGGTGGAGTTTAGATGCTGCAGTGAAACACACGTCTCCGCAACATCGGTCGTTTCATGCTGCTTCTTTGCGTAGACTTTTACAACCAAGTTTGATATATCCACGCTGTAACATTTAAACTTGAACAGTCAACCAAGATTATTATTTCTATATCGCACAAGTTCACTTTAGCACAGTACCCAAGGCATCGCAGCCAAAAGGGTTATTTCTCAGGTTATCAGTCCAACATAAAAGATGGTTTACAAAATTTGGGTGACAGTTAAGAATGTCGGTGACACTGGAGTCTTTCTCTTTTAAAACTAGAATATTAGCGTTAAATTATTTACGCCACTGTTGACACAGATTTTACCCGATATCGCGGGTATAAAATACAGCTTTACACATTTTTACACTGTATTTCCCAACGTACATTATCACATAAATACATGCCTCTTGAAAAAATGGGGGAATCGCATGACCATAACTGTGTGGGTGAAAATCATTCAACGTTGAAAATGACAAAATGAAAATGACAATTACAGGATATTTTAAGTATTTCGTTATTTTTTCTTTAGTTTATGGACATGATGGCGAGAACCAGAGCAAAAAGGTAGCATATACGAGTCACCTACAGGGCAGTTATATGCAAAGCATAGCCACCAAGTGTGATTGCGTCATGTTCTCCCGGTTTACATGAGGTGGAGATAAGTCGAATAACTGAGTAATACACCCCAGTGATGAGGGTGGCTCTTCAGTCCTTCCAATACAGCTGTCAGTAGAAAAACTGACGGGTAGCGAGGAGCCGTTTCAGATTGTTGCTATTGTACTATTGTACGTCGTACACGGCTGACTGATGACCGACTATCGGACTGTTGAGGTGGATGTCTGGCTTAAACTCGTAAGTTTCTGAATAAAGCCAAATATTCAGGAGACTCTGTCTTTGTATTACAAGAATGATAGACGTAGGGTAACTAAAGCCTTTTTCGTCACCGGCGTGTACCCTGGCTGGCTTATCAACTATGCTAACGGTTGCTAACATGGTGGTAGTGTCGTCTCCTAAATCCAACAAATAATTTCCTAGTCATCGGGAGTTACGAAACACAGCTGATATCAGGTTTGTTATGTGTACACCACAGACATCGGCCACACTTGCTGCATCAAGTTACGCACACAACGACTTCATTGTAAACAAGGATATCAGACATCACTAGGCTGTGGTTAGTCTTGGAGTGACTTTTCTTCCACTGCGTAGCTGAAGCTCGCGCAGCCGCACACCACGCAGTCCGATCATAGTCGAGCTTTTCGGCTACATGTTAGCTTAGACCAGGTATTAACCGCATTATCCAGGTCATGTAGCCCAACGAAGAGAAATTTGAATTTCTTTGCCGTAGACTTTTACAACCAAGTTTGATATAGCCACGCTGTTACATTTAAACTTGAACAGTCAACCAAGATTATTGTAGTAGTTGGACGACGCTGTCTAATTCGGTTTTCTGAGTCGAAACATACTCAGTGCGACTTCAACCAGTTGAAGGTTTTTAAAGGCTAAAATGATAAATATATGGTTTCTACATTGCAGTTTTTCATCGATTGCGGGGGGAAAAGAAGCCAAGGCTGAAAACCGAGTCCAAGTGTCCCGAGCGTGCTTCATCAAGTCTGCAAATAAACTCAAGAAGACTATTGCGGGACAGTCCCGGATTCTGGGCTCTGAACTCCAGTGGATTTTACAATCTAGAATTACTGGGAGATAAGTGGAAAAATTGTGAAAGTGCTGGGAGAAACTGAGCGAAAAAAACAAATGGCAGAAAAACGGCAGAGTGTCTCCACTCTGCGTTAATTAAAAAGTGCTCAAAGCCTGATGATGCATCGCGGTGAGCAAAGTGAATTCCGATTACTGGATTTGAAGGCATCTTGAGCAACAGTATGTGCGCTGCTGGGAATGGGCCTTAGGACACACCCTGACTAACCATTGTCAGTTCTGGAGAAGCGGTCTTCTCAGGCTCCACTGCGCATGATGGTGATGGTTTCATGGCATGGAGACTGGAGACATGGGCCACTGTAACATGCTGGAACCAGCTAGCGCAACCTCATATCTGCTGAAGAAGCCTGGTTTAAACGCAGAAGGAATCAGCGAACTTAAGGACGATGACAAAGATTTTGTCCCTCGCCACAGTCTAAGTCTTGATATTAGATTGTTCTTATTGCTGGGTGTGTTTCTGTTGCAGGATCAGCTGAATAGGTTTTCCATGGCAACGAGAGGAATTGGATTAATTGGTGAAATCAAACAAACATGTTGGTTATGAGATTGTTGTGGAGCTCACAGCTTGACTTTCAGCCGGTGCCTTTATTTGCAAACGTAACAAAACACAGCTGATTCAGTACTTTTTACAACCTCGGTGAAAGCACTTTTGCATGTGAACCAAGGCGCTGGGAGGAGGGCTCCGGAGGAAGAAAACATCCTCTCCAGTGTGTTGAGACCTGATATTTGGGGATCGGAGAGGACAAACAGTTTGTTTAAAGGCATCTGATTTCAATGGAATCACCTCGGTGGAACAATAGCCGCGGTTATGTCGAGCTCAGTGTGAGGTTGTCCCAGCGGGACGACACTGTGCCAGGTCCAAATCAGTGTGTGGTGAGTTGGAGCCAGTTTTGGGGACATGAGGGTGGATGGTCAATAATGCTTTCCATATATGAGAGGAGGGACTTAAAAACAATATATACACACACACACACACACGTACGTCCTGTCCCACATTAGGTTGAGTACCAAATACCTGACTCAGGGAATCCATCCACTAGACCAGGGGTTCTTACCCTTTTTGATCTCGGTGCCCACCTTTCCCAGAACCTGTGGGCCCGGGGCCCATTCAATAGATCAGCAACCATATTTAATCTGCTTACATGTAAACAAAACCTTGTGAAATGACATGGAACCATCATCATGATCATCATCATTGCAAAGATATTAGTCATCGAAAACTCCAACCAGCAGCAGAACCAGGTGCAAGTCATGGTCATCAAATTAGCTATAGAAAAAATAAAGAAAATAAGACACTTTATGCAAACTGTTGAGAAAATTGGAAAAAAGAATACAATTCTGAATGAAATAAATATAATCTAAATATCATATAAAATAAAAATAATATGTTATTTAATCTCCAATGAAGATATAAGTGGAAATGAAAGTGTCACCATAAAATGTTCCAATTAATTTTAAAAATATATGTGCTTTCATGAACAGTTTTTGCTATTAGGGGCGGCAACATCACTTTCTTCGTCATTTTTTCTTTTCAAGAACTTCTCCATAGAGATTTGAAGCTGTCAAGTCAATTCAGTGACACACTACTGCCACCATACGTGGCTACTGTATTGAAACTCAGCGTGTCGCGGCCCAAAGGTGTAAAACAAAGAAACTTCTAGTGGCCCACTAGGAGGCGCTCGCGCCCCAACCATGGGCCCCGGCCCTGTGGTTAAGAACCACTGCATTAGACAGTCCTTACTAGGCCTGTCAAGATGAATGCAGATCCCTAGTCATTGACTATTTAATGTAGCTACCCAAGCTTCTCGCTTTCCAGCTGCAGCATGATGAGGTTCAACTGTACGTACTGAGGGCAGCATCAGGAAGCTAGCAAACAACAAACAGTCCTCTTTTTTTAGGGTCACACTCTCCTTTCATTTCCATTAGTCAAACAAAATCACTGCTGCCTGCTGACTTCAGGTACCTCAGTATTGCTTGAGGCACGCTCCAGTTTAAGTTGCTTCGGACTCAAGGCGTTATACATGGGAGTTATTTTTAGAATATTTATTTATTTAAAAAAAATGAGTAAATATTGTAAGTCTCTTGGTCCCGGCCCTTCAGTACGTGGATGGATAACCTGTCCTGGGTGGTAGGCAAGTTATTATAACTCTCCATGATCTCATGAATGAATGTTGAAAACAGAGCGACATTTCACTGAAATTAATCCGGAGCAACCCTGTCTTTACTCAAGTTTGAGCGTTCAAGATGAATGAAGTGTTATTTATGTATTTTCGTCTGTCCTCTAGTCAGTTTATAGTGGACAGTGAAACCCCAAAATCTCTTAACATTAGTTTCTTTTTTTCTCCAGTGTATCATAGCTTTGACCGCTTCTATCATTTGTCTTCAAAACAACTGAGGATTTGAAGTTTAAAAAAATCAGCAGTGGTCAGATGTTCAATCCAAATCATGTTTATAAACTGCTGTGTTCAGCGTCATCCTTCAAATGACGATTCCAGCAAGCGGGGTCGAGCCTTGTGTGTGTGTGTGCCGCCGACTTTATAGGTGAAACCGATCCTGCTGAACTGCCGCTCCGTCCGTGCTCGGGTCCAATTCTGCCGTGGTGATATTTCAGGCCTGCTGTACATTACAGCACACCCACACATACACATGGTGTGAGAGGTAAAGGAGGCGATGGAGCGCTGCCAGCTGACGGAGTCGCGAGGTCTCGCGCAGATTAATGGGGAGGCGCAAACCAAACATGTTTTTCATTGACTCTGGAGCAGCTCTGCTCCCGCCGGTTCCTCGGCAACAGAGTGGCTGGAATATCTGGTTACAAATAGGAGAATAATTATGGCGCCACTGGAGATGAACAAGCTCTTTTGATCACTGTAAATATTGAGTACACAAGTGACCAACGGTGATGTCATGGATGAAGGATCTGACCATCACTGCTACGTTTGTATTGACTTCGGAAAGAGTTTCATCATTTGGCTCTTTCTGAAAAGTGTTTCAGTTTTACTTTCTAAAGGCTGCTGGTATCTCACTTCTGACATCCATTAAAAGACGTGGAACCGTCACTGCCTCCTGTCAACAAGCAAACATCAGATGAGAATGCGAGCCATCTGCCCGAGGAAGCGCTTGAGCTAGAGCTTGAGCCTGAGCTTAGATAGCACTCCTCTCCCTGAGATCCATGGCGTCTGCTGGCCTTTTCTCTCTGGTCATTCATTTTCAACCCTCATTTCAGTCACTAGTTTGAACACTGATGTTCACTGTTCCTTCAGACGACACCTGGTCTACGTATGATCGGCCCCTGACTGACCCCCACCACCAGATGATCTTTGTGAAAATGAATAGCCTGTTTGACAAAACAGTGGCACTACGTATATTTTGGGGGATTTTATTTCTTGGCAGCACGTACAAGTGACATCTGACTTACAACCGGGATCGGTTCCAATCCAAGCGGTCGTAAGTCAGATTGGATGTAAGTCGAATGCCATTCAAAACAGCCGACGTGAGGGTTATAGGTACTACTGTAGTGGTAGAGACAGTGAGGTGCTGGGATACTGTGCTGCCGTAACTGACGTATGCAATGCCGGCTGGCTGCCATAACTGTTGTGTGCGTTGCCGGGCTGCTACATGCTTCGGTGCCAGACATACAAGTACTGAAGGACGTAAGTTGAGCATGTCGTAAGTCGGATGTTATTTGTAGTTGGTGCAGGTTGTTGGTTCAACTTCAGCTTGAGGCAGCTGTTGGGTTGGAGTTTTTTGTTTCCCCCTACACATGTTGGCTGTAGGTGCGAGTGTGTTTGTCTACTTTGTTCAGGGTGACCTCCGGCTTTCGCACTAGCAGCTCAGAACCTCTCCCCGCTATTTCCCCCTTTTTTTCGTATTTCTATTTAAAAATAATTATTTAAAAAGTCAGTTTTTCGTCATTGTCAATATTATGTAGTTCTTAAATAATATCCCATAGTATATATATCTATATATATATATAGATATAGATATATATACTCCACCGAAAAAAAAACAAAAAAAAAAAACTGTCACACAGTTTTTCTCAGCGTATATGAGAATACATACATCGTTTCTGTGTTTTTATGATTGATTTCTCTGATAAAAACCCTGTTCACATCACTTTTTTGCCCACTGTACTGCTTGTGTTATGAAGCGATACTCATAGAATCCCACTGACTGACCGCAGCTTCAATGCGGTTCACTTCCACCTCACCTGCGGTGGTTGGGAAGAGGAAAGTCTTCCCATTGAGTCTCTGTCTAAATGAACTCTACACTTCTTATAGGACTCCTGACTGCATTGGTTCACAGTTTCCGTCAAACATGTTCGCCAACTGTTGTGCTCTCCTGCCACGGCCAATCACGAGAGAAATATGAAGTTATGAATACCCCAATCCAAGTTAAGACACACCAATTAAGACTTGGTCATGACATCATGTGAGCGAAACTTTGTTTTGGAAAATATAGCTCACGGCTGCTTTAACTGCATTTGAAGCCGCATGAAATAAAGCGAACATAAATCCAGACTCGCATTTTATAGTTCTTTTTGGAAATATATATATATATATAGGTTTCTTGCTCTTTTATGATATGAAACACCTGTGAATGGGTTGGTGGTAGGTGTTACGGAGCACACGTCGGTGCGTTTGGCAGGTTGCTTCTATATTCGTGTATCTGTCAGGATCCTTGCACACTGGAGGCCACACAGATGTGCACTTTAATTCCAAGTCCTCATGTTTCCTTGAGAGTTGAGATTGCAGTAAGGCATCAGCTCTCACCAGGGGATGTAAACAGAGCGCATGTTTATAGCTGCAGAGGGACAAAATGAATAAGAGGAAACCTCATCGTATGCTGCGCATTTAAAATAAATAGGTGACTGTGGGAGCTGTCATTTGTTTTCTCAGATTCAACTCAGGAAGAAGCTTCAAGTATAAGCGAATTTAAAATACAGAATTCATTTTCTTGTCTTGTTTCCCTTCTATATCATAATTTGCTTTATTTATTTATTTTTCATTTCGCCAATTTTAAAATAACTGCATTTATTGACTGCCCTTAATAAAATAAAATAAAATAAAATAAAAAAAAATCTGGTATGAATTTTTTTTTTTTTTTTGTTATTTATTTTTGCCACGTCTATAATATTTGTTGAGTGGAAATGAAATACTTTTTAAAAATCATTAGCATTTGGAATCGCCACTAAGTACGGTACAAAATAAAACAGACTTTTTAAAAAAAAAAGATTTATTTTTTGCTCTCTACACTAGTTTGAAAGCGTATGATCATATCTAAAACATTCCGAAGAGTCAACACTGAAACAGGTCAGCGCTACCCGCCGCAGCAAAACTCATTAGATTTATGCTAAGTTGACATTTTTTCAGTCTGTTTTTATTCTCAGTGTAAATTTTGCCTCCTCTTTTACAGGAGTCCTCTTACTCAATCCAGACCTCCCATACATTTGTTTAGCTGTGGAGGTCTATGGCGGTGATGCGTGTTTACTCTTTTGCTCACCCTCTCTGTTTTCCAGAGAAACCATGTCTGTATATGTGCGTGTGTGTGCGTGTGTGTGTGTTCCTCGCTGCTATATGACACGGCTCTTTCCACCCGGGGGCCTGAGAAAAAGCTCTGATGTGACCTGATGATTTTACAGCAGGAACAGTCACTTTGAGGACTCCATCTCTCACACTCACTCACTTCTCTGCCTGTCTCCCGCTTCCCAATCTTTTTTTTTTTTTTTCCCCTCCTTGCACATCTGTTAATCTGCTCAGGGAAAAGCAGCTCACAGTTTTCCAAACTTCTGTGAATTTGCGTGTCATGCAATTCATCATTGTAAGTCTTGGAAGCGCCGCAGCTGAGACACTCGCGCTCTGAATCCGATCCTCATCTCAGGCCATTATGACTTGCTCGTCCAGTAGCCGTGAGCTAGGGATGAGTTTTATTGCACGTTTGAGCTCGAGGAGCTCAGATTTCTTCCCAAACCCCAAGGGCTGTCAGCAGGAACTCTGGCTTGAGGTGGATGTCTTCACTCACTGTATAAAAGCTGTCAGCTCTGACCGGCAACTGGTGCACATCCACCTCGCACTTGTGTGATGAGTGGACCTTTTGTGATGAAATAACTTTTTAAATGTTGTCCATCGCATTCACAGCATCCACTTTAAGATCCTACTCTCTTTACGTAGGCCAGTGTTCAGACCTGCTGGCCTCTGGTGTGTTTGTGCTTGTGCAATGGTTCATGACCGTCTGTGACGGCGAACAATGACGGGCAGACAGCGAGAGGGAATTCTCTCTGACCACTTGTCAGCCCGCATTAGCTCACCAGAGCGCCCACACCAGTCTGTGACGGCCCACAAGCCTGGAAGACTATCTGATCAAACCTATCTGAGCTCACCATATTTTTTTTTTTGGACACCTGTGTGTGACCTGGCCTGTGATGAAGAGCAGCCTCTTGGCCATGGAAGCAAATGTGCACGTGTGAAGGAAAGAGCTGCGCTAGAAAGCTCGAGATAAGCTTTGTCTTTGGTCTCTGGTCCTGCAGGGTTCCAACATCTTAAGCAGCTTATGGAACTGCTTCCTCTTCAACCTGGCTAGTGTTCAGCACTACAGTGGACAAGCTAGGTTTGTCCACCTGACCTGCAGCTAGATAACACTCATGAAAGATGCAAACTAAAAACAATATAAAGTATCTTTCTGGAAAAAATATTTTTCAGTGCATCAATTCTAGGTGCAACACATTTTTATAGGGCGTAACTTCATAAACAAAACAATGGTTTTATATGGACAGATTCAGCTTCAATTTGTTTATTCTGTTATAAAAAAACATGAAACCTTTTATCATCATTTTTATGTGATTATTTATATATATATTTAATATAAGATAATATTTTTATACTATTTACAATATTGTTTACAATATTATATATAGTTATATTTTCTAATGTGAAAATTAATCACATTAAAACGTGATAAAATATACATATTTATATTATTTTATTATTTATTTAATTCTTTTGTTGTGTATTTTAAATTCACCTATGAAGGATACAGTCACCATGCAAGTACCTTGGCTCTGGCTGGTCAATGAGTCGCCCCAACAAAGTCGGCCACAACTTTAATAGCTCAATATAAATAACTAAATCAAGGTTGCTAATTACTGGATTGCGTTTTCGTATTTTTTTTCACGAGACGTAATAAAAATGTCATTTCTTGGAAACCTTGCAAAAGCTGACTTTATTATTTGGGCAGAGAGACACTTTTACAAGCAGCTTGACGGAACACATGGGTCTACAGTCACATGGGTCCACAGACACAGAGTTGGGTTTTTCGTTTGGGTCACTTGCCTTTATCAGCCGTGTTCTGGATATTTATTAGTTATTACTCTGTCAATAATGACCTGTCAGGGTCAGAGTTTGGAGAGAAATACTTTGTAGTGGTGTCGTCTATCTTTGATCTGCCTCCCATTTCCACGTGTCGA
The DNA here is from genome assembly GCF_027744825.2 of Synchiropus splendidus. Lineage (NCBI taxonomy): Eukaryota > Metazoa > Chordata > Actinopteri > Syngnathiformes > Callionymidae > Synchiropus > Synchiropus splendidus. Next base: position 6,201,514 of record NC_071345.1, on the reverse strand, counting down.
GAGAAACATCGGCGGCATGTTTCTGAATCACGTCACTCAGTGTCACTTCTTAAAGATGACTCCAGCCCAAGTTACAACTCAGGTTAGTCATGAACACGTCCATTCTAGTGTTGTTCCACAGGACAGCAAAGAACATTGAGACATTTTGCAAAACCTTTCTTTATCGTAATATCAAAGTATAAAGGGCTTATTAAAAAAAAAAAAAAAAATCCTACGTCACATACAAAAGACTGAAAAGATCCTGCTCAGCTGGTCAGACCCTTGCTACCTCCACAGATCTCTTCCCAGTCAGAGAAACAACCTCTGTGTAATAATTACATAACAGCTGCTATTAATGAAAAAGTTGCATCAGTCCATTTCCAGTTTGTCCTTTGATGTCCCAGAAACTATTTGAACCTGTTAGCAATGAAATCTTCCAGTGATTGGCAGCGTGCTGCTCGTGGCTATTTTCCACCGCGCTCCTTCTCTTCCACACAGGTCACATACTCTTCTCCTTCCTCTTCGTCTTCCAGTTTTTCTATTAGATGCACCGACAAGAAAGGGCCGTGCCGACTGGCCAAGAAAAGAAAAGCTTGGCTCAATGTCTTTGTTCGTTCACTTTCCATTGCAAATCCAGAAGGCATTCTCCCCTTCTCCCTGACCGCAGCGATGGCTTTAGATTCAGCACCAAGTCTGTCCTTTCTCCTTTTGTGTTTGAAGATAATGCCCACTCTTTCAACTAAAGGGAACTAAAGGAAAGCGATCCATCCCGCGAGGACTCTCCCAACAGTACGTCAACGAAATGATCCCAAGGTTAGAAACGAAAGACAATCCTCTACCAACAATGTTTGCTGAGGATTACAATACAGACTCATTATCGAAACAGAAATAGTGGGGGGGGGGGACCTCAAGTCATTTAAAAATTGTGCGACATTTCAAAGAGGTCACAAGTCATTTGTCACAGCTAACAGTCAATGATTGGAGTTGGATGACAACACGCTACCTCAGCTACACTTGCAGGACTTTACAATCATGTTGGAGAGCTGCTCCACTTTGGGGGTCCGTCCAGAGTAGTAAAGTATAGTGAGGGGCTCCAGGTCCTGGGGGACACAGCAGGGGGAGGCAGAGGCCTCGGGGTTTAAAGTGTTGTACAGGCTCAGCATCTGTTGGACGTACACAGCAGAAATTATTACCACGTCACTCCTTTCAAAAGTGCTGTTCAGTTTTTAATCTCTAATGCTCAGTATCTTCAGGGATCCTGGTTCTCTGGGACTTCGTCTACAAGGCAGGATTAGATCATGCGGGTCTGTTCTCACCGAGCTGTGTGTTGAGTCTGTGCTCCTCAAATAAGGACAAGGCCCCGAGCAGTAGTTGGCATCGTAGCCGCTTGGTTCGTGGATCCACTTCCAGTCCAAGTCACGGCGGAAATCAATGTGCAGGCGGCGAACACAACAGCTCTCTTCTGTGTTTCTGCGGTAATGGATCTCATAAGAGACCGACTTCCTCAAAAGTCAGCGGGAAAATCAGAAGAGCGCCACTTACGAGAAGCAGTAGTTGGTGTCCAGCGCTCTCTTGCGTCTGCGTGTGGTCTGCGCTTCCAGACGATGAGGTGGGATCATCATGAGGATGAGATGAGGGAGGTTCTGCTCTTTGTTCCTGCCGAGGTGACTGAGGTCCAGTCGGCTGCTCTCCTCCTCTCCATCCACACCTTCAACAATGGCATCAGACTCTTCAGACATTGAGCAATAAAAGCTGCAGAAGCGGTTCAAACACGGTCTCAAACAAACCTTTAAACTTCACTTCCAGCACCTCGTTTTCATTGATAATGATGTCACCATTGGGGTTGAAGGTGTGGCAGGGACAGTGGACGCTCATTTCCAGGCCGAGATTTGTTGCTGATGGGAGTCAGTCGTCTGAGGTTACATCACTTCCTTCAGTCCAAAGCGCGACATCAGCCTCACCTCTGTTGGTCAGCCACTCTCGCACCGTCTCGGTCACATCAAAGGACACCCACTCTGCTGCTGTTCCTTTGGTCAGAACGTTCTTGGCTGCGATGTACCGCTGCTTTCGAATGTGCTCATTGGGCCTCACGATCTGCAGTGAAATATTGTCATGAGTTCATCTCAATGTTGATAATAACCAGTCAATGATTCACTACGACTCGACCTCTGTTATATATATATATCCATAGCCATCTCTCCTGCTAGCTTAACCTCTCCAGTATTGACCGACTAGTGCGGCGCTGTGGCTACATGCTAACAAGTGTTAACGACGCTCTATCATAACCAAGATCCAACTCGCTGGATTTTTCCATATTCCATATCAAAAAGCATAAGCATAAAATTTTAACACAGCAAACGTAAAGCTATTGTTTCTGCTAAACGCATCAAGCTAAAGTTGCGTGCAAATGCCCTGCCAACCACAAATGATTTTGCTTCAGTTAGTGTTGTAGTCAAAACTGTTCATCATTTCATTTCTAGCAGGTTATTGCTTGCACTTTGTGTATGCAGATGCAGAGATACTGTTTCATATTTGCCCCTTAGACAGGGATTTCAAGGAGAAAACACATCACTATTGAAATGATTGTCACACTATTATCAGTATTTTTGTTGATATTGTGACATTATCATGATAATTTTCATCCACCAGTGTCATGAAGTGAAAATCTGATACTGTTGCAGCCCTTGTTTACTTATCTTTAATTTTAATACCACAAAAAGTGACTTTTTTAGCTGCGACAAAACTCAACAATCCAAATGGCTATTTTCCGTCCGGGTAACTTGAAGGGAACTTGTCGACAGCACAACTCCTGCAGTCTGTTCTTGTGATTTTGGATGACGGCTTGAACACAGAATCGTAATGAAAACGTAAATTGTTCTTGTTTGCAGATGTTAAGTTCAGGTGGCTGTTCTCAGCTGGCCACCTCTCCTCAGTCGTCATCTTGGATTCTAGTACGCATATCTGTCTGTTTTCATCAGCTGCAGTTGGTTGTGATAGAAGGACGAAGTAACAATACCTTTACGCACCTGGTAGAGCTCAATCCGCTGTTCGTTCCTCTTGGCACTGGAGTTGGGGATTCTCAGAGCTCGGAACTCGGCTCTGAAGATGTTGGTCGAGTTCCTTTCCATTTCAGAGACGTTGAAGCGAAAAATCTTGGAGGTGATGCCTTTTGGACAGAAGGGCAGATCATCTGGAAGAGAGCAGATTCAAGTAAACGTCTGACCGATGCAACCCTCGCTTTGTACTTCTGCCTGCAGTTAAAAGATGCTAACTGAACATGACATTTCGCTTTAACGTACGTTGATCAGGCGGAAGGTACAGTAAAGGATCTCACTGCGAAGACAGTTGAAGCCTTCAGAAGTTGATGTGATGTGTTGTTGCACCAAAGCAGTACGTCGTTCCAGTGACTCGTGGTTGATGTTATGAAACTGAGTATGACCTCACTCTTCGGGTATCGGGTTATCATCCACAACAACCCGTCGCAGCGCTGACATTTTGTTGAAACATCACGGGTCCTGACCGCAGCGACTCAGCCACAGGGCGCGTGCCAAATTCTCGCTGCGTGCCCACGCTATAAGAGGAAGTGCACCGGGTCTCGCTGTCAAGTGCCTCCATCCTGCAATTAGCCAGTCACCAACTTTCTGCTCCACTTACCTGCCATGAACCCACGCTTCCCCAAGAGCAACAGACCACCTTTAGATAAGTCAATAAATGAGCGGGAATGTGAGCCAACATTATGTCACCTGTTCCGACCACAAGGTAGAACTTTTCAGAACCTGGGTTTGACATTCCACCAAGTGCTTTTCTCTGGTTAAGGACGTCCTTTGTGCATCTCAGCTGCAATGTGGGAGTAAAGAGGAGGCGTCATTGTAACATGGACACCTTCAAACTTCAGGTTTAAGGAAGGACGTCCATACAATTCCATAGAGAACTGCCCCCCTGGCTGGCACTGCCATCCTGTCATGCAGAGTGCAGCATTGGTGAGAGGGGCGAGTTTGTTTCCAACTCAATAACAGCGACGAGCCATTGTCTGGCCATACTGTAGGTAATGCCGGCCTTTTATATTGAGCCATGTTGCAGCATCACTCTGTAGCATGAGGCTGCACAGTGATTTTGCTGCTCTATTTTTAGGCCCATTTATATTATGATAAACAAAAATGAAAGTGTCAACTAGGCCAGGATGTTATGGGAAGCATCTGGTCCAGACAAGCCAGTGTAAAAACCCAGCAGTTGCTCTGAACTGGGTTCACCGGTGTCGACAACAGGAACTGGTCCAGATGAATAAACCCACAACAGACTTCAGCTTAGTACCTGGAAGGCGAGTTGGAGGGAGGCTGATTGGGAACTGTAACAAAGCTGAAGATGTTAGGTATGATGGTTTCAGAGTTTTCTTTCCCACAGCAAATGTGGAAAAGTACACCGTGCACAACCTTAGGATCAGCCAACTTGGGAAACCAGACACATAAATATTGTGCGGACAAAGGGCCAAAACATAAGACGTTTGCATGAGCATCAAAGGGGGAGTTGTGTAAATATGGAATGAAAGTTTTTGTCGTTCAAAATGAGCTACGTGTTTACTTAACTTTTTTTTTTTCCTGAAATGAAATGGAGGAAGAAAAAAAAAAAGAACTCTGTGGCTCTGAAACAAACACATTTTCAGAGGACTTGAAGCAAGATTGAAAACAGAGCATTACTCAGGACAAAAATGTCTGTTTGAGAACCACCTGTTCATTTCAATGAGAGTGTGATGCAACGCTTTTGGCTTTGCTCTGGACCATGAGGCCGTCTGCTGCTTCCACACACACACACACATGCACATCACTTATCCTCCGTCCCCAGTCATCCTGACACCCACAGCACGAGCGTACAAACAATGTGCTTGGTTACTGAAAAGCACCGTCAAAGTTAGTGGCCATCGAGAGTTCTGACTTGTGAGATGATGCGCATGGTGTTTCAGTCATGTGAGAGTGGTGCCACGCTCAAAGTACCACTGAGTGAGTGCAAAGGCAGGCCATATCTAAAGAGGTCAGTGGAGTGGCTCTCCTCTCAATGCAGGTCATAGTTTCCCTGACAAACTTTCCTCTCTCTCTCCAGGCATCCTCCCGAGCACTCGGCCTCATTTGGCCGATTGGAAAGAAAGATCTGGGCGCTGGAAAAGGATTCACGCAGGAAAGAAAAACTGGAAGAGTGCTGTCAGAGGTGGGGTCAAAAGGTGCCGAAGAAAAGAGTGAAAACTTACTGCTCTCATTGGGTCTATTCACCATGTTGAACTTGTAAATCTCCTTGGCGTAGTACTCGGTCTCAGTGTTGTCCTGGCCGCAGGTCTGATGCCGGTCCCTGCCCAGCTGCTCCAGCAGCTCCTTGGTGCTGTTGTAAAGAGCCAGGGTCTGGTAGGGGATCTTACTGGGACCCTGGGATTGCGGGGGGCTGGTCAGTCGCAGTTTGCTGAGGATCTGACCCCGTATGGCCTCCACCCTCTTCCTCTTCACGTGGTCGATATCCACGGTGGCGCAGGTTGACAGGGAGGAGATGAGAGTTGCACAGTTGAGGAGGAGGATCAACAAAACCATCTGGCCCAGCAGCATCTTCTCTTTATAAACAGGGTTTGTTTGTTTCTTTCCAGATTATTGCTAAAACGTGTTCAACAGAATGGCATGAACTCCGGCTTTTCAGGGATGATCAGCACCTTCTCCCATCAAACTCAGTTCAAGGTCCTTAAAGACTCCGCATCTGTGAGGTTGATCCACAAATGTCCTGCTGGTTCTCTGTTCATTCTCAGTCCAGTGTGTGCGAATCGCTCCGTGTCAGCAAAGTGGCTCCACACTAGATGTGTGTAGGACGCTTTGTGGACCTCAGACTGTTTTATACCTCGGGTTTCTGACGTTAGATGGAAGAGGGAGGGGCGGTCAGAAACCTGAGAGAGAGAGGGAGAGAGATGGACAGAGAGAGCGGGAGGTAGAGGGGGAGAGAGAGAAGGAGAGAGGGGGAGAGAGAGAGGGGGAGAGAGGGAGGGGGGGAGAGAGAAGCAGAGAGGGGGAGAGAGAGAGGGAGGGAGAGAGAGAGAGGGAGAGAGAGGCAGAGAGGGAGAGAGAGGGGGACAAGGAGAGTGAGGGGAGAGAAGCGGGAGAGAGAGAGAGAGGGAGAGAGAGGCAGAGAGAGGCAGAGAGGGAGAGAGAGGGGGACAAGGAGAGTGAGTGGGAGAGAGGCGGGAGAGAGAGAGAGAGAGAGGGAGAGAGAGGCAGAGAGAGGCAGAGAGGGAGAGAGAGGGGGACAAGGAGAGTGAGGGGGAGAGAAGGAGATAGAGAGGCAGAGAGGGGGAGAGAGAGAGAGGGAGAGTGAGGGGAAGGGGGAGAGAGAGGGAGAGTAAGGGGAAGGGGGAGAGAGAGGGAGAGTAAGGGGAAGGGGGAGAGAGGGAGAGTGAGGGGGAGAGAGAGGGAGAGTGAGGGGGAGAGAGAGGGAGAGTCAGGGGAAGGGGGAGAGAGAGAGAGGGAGAGGGAGAGAAAGGGGGAAGAGTGGGAGAGAGAGGGAGAGAGGCAGAGAGGGAGAGGGAGAGAAAGGGGGGGAGAGACGGTGAGGGGGGAGAGAGAGAGGAGGACAGGAAGAGTGAGGGGAAGAGAGAGGGAGAGTGGGGGAGAGAGAGAGGGAGAGAAAGGGGGGAAGAGGGGGGAGGCAGAGAGGGAGAGGGAGAGCGAGGGAGAGAAGGGGGGAGAGAGGGAGAGGGAGAGAGAGAGGGGGACAGAGAGGGAGAGAAAGGGGGGAAGAGGGGGGTGAGAGAGGCAGAGAGGGAGAGGGAGAGAAAAGGGGGAAGAGGGGGGAGAGAGGGAGAGAGGGAGAGAGAGAGGGGGCATGGAGAGTGAGGGGGAGAGAGGGAGAGGGAGGGAGAGAGAGAGAGAGAGAGGGAGAGAGAGAGGGAGAGAGGGGGGCATGGAGAGTGAGGGGGAGAGAGGGAGAGGGAGAGAGAGAGAGAGATGCAGAGAGGGAGAGGGAGAGAGAGGGAGAGAGAGGGAGAGGGAGGGAGAGGGAGAGGGAGGGAGAGAGAGAGAGAGATGCAGAGAGGGAGAGGGAGAGAGAGGGGGAGAGAGAAGGGGAGAGAGGGAGAGGGAGGGAGAGAGAGAGAGATGCAGAGAGGGAGAAGGAGAGAGAGGGGGAGAGAGAAGGGGAGAGAGGGAGAGGGAGGGAGAGAGAGAGAGATGCAGAGAGGGAGAGGGAGAGAGAGGGGGAGAGAGAGGGGGAGAGAGAGAGGGGGAGAGAGAGGGAGAGAGAGGGGGGGAGGGGGGGAGAGAGACGGAGAGAGAGAGGGAGAGAGAGACTGAGGGGGAGAGAGGGAGAGGGAGAGAGAGAGAAACTTCCGAACCGGCTGCAAAACACCGGACTTCCACGGAAACACGTGAGTTGGTATTCCGCGCTACTATGAGGCTCTGTTGTCACGTTTTGTTTCGAATCCAACACTGACCTCATCCTGTCGGGCTTCTGGGGGGGAAAAGGTGAAAAGGTTTTTTAAAGTGATCGATAGCAGTGGAGCTTGCGTGGCTGCCCTCTGCTGGCTGGCTGTCGCCACTGCAGTGACGCGTCTCCTCAGGACTCTTATTCAATTAACCAAAAGTTTTGGGACCGGAACGGCGTTTTTTTTCCTGGTCAGCAGTGACCTGTGTGAAGGTCGTCCGGTGAGTCTAGAGTGCTTTGTCTAAAGCCAGTATTTATTGAACGTGTTTTGTTTCACTTGCTGATTTTATAGGTATTTAACATGTTGACAGCATTTGTTGGATCATTCTGTAACACGTGGTCTGTAGTTCTGCATTTTCTTATATGGTCAGTCGATCTGTTATTTGCCTTTTTCTCTCGTCTCTACAATTCAGAGGTTTGAATTCATTAATCACTGGGATGTTTAAATACAGAGCAGTGAAATAGAAAATAAAGCATTAGCAATAAAGAGGATAAAACTACAGCATCTATATCAGTGGACTCAAAATACAGTGAAAGCTTTCTATCGTTTTCCTCTAATGCAGCCACTACTAGGAGTCACAAGGAATGTGGAGAAATGTGTGAGGGTGGTGCAGAACAGGTGTGAGGTCAGAGGTCAGTAGGACTGACAGGTGAAGAATGAGTGAGTGAGGGGTGTCTGCACATGATGCTGTTTGATATAATGATGTAGAGAGAGGCACTGAATAGGTGGGCGCATGGAAAGAGAGCAGAGGAATGAAAGAGCCAGTCAAGAAAAGAAAAAAAAAATGAAGGAATGTGGTGAAAAGTGAGTTATCCAAACCAGTATCAGAATAAACTGTGTGATATTTTCTGATGGCAGATGAGAGGCACACCGGGACTTTGGGTGAATATATTCCAGAACATAACAGGAAGCTTTGACTGAAGGACTTTCATGAGAGGTGAGTCCAATCTTGCTATTACTATAACACTGAAAACGTCTCTGAACCAAACCAGAACAATAACTCTGATCAGCCAGACTGTTGGCAGTTCTCCATTAAACCAGCAGGTGATGCTACATAACAAACCATAGATGAGATGGAGCAGCGACCCCTCAGCGTTGGCGTTTTCAAGCTACTCAAATGTATACTGAGAATGAATAAATCTAAAAGATACAGAATAAAAATACAGCCACAACTTCTGAGTAAAGTCTGGAATACCCTGAACTTGATCTTCTACTCTGGAAAAATGGATCCAGCGGTGTAGAGGAAGACATACTTAACCCCAAAGTGTCCATCTGTTATCTGCTTTGCGGTGTGTAGTAATGTATATTTAAAGGCCACGATGACACTAGACACGTATTGTAGTATTGCTGCTGTCTGGGGTTTCCTAGACATGATCCCATACATCTCACTTTCACTCATCCGCCAGTGATTACCTCAGTACTGGGTCGGGTTTTAGTGAGTCATTCTCCAGAAATTCCTCCATCTCTCACTACAGGAATGTGGCTCCAGACCAGCGGATAAAAAATAAAAACACATGCTGATAGTTTTACGCAGGAATCTGTCCTGCTTCTTTGCTCCAACGTTTCCTTTAGGTTCTGCTGACATGACCTATATAAGTCTGGAAATAACTCTTTCCTGCACATAAGTCTTCTTTTGTTTCACTGTTTGAAAAGTGGGATTTAATGGACTAGACGCAGATTGAGATGAGGCCTCCTGCCAGATTCTGTCTACTACAGGAGCCCAGCGTAGTAACTCAGTTTTCGTCTGCGGCTCAAAACAAACTATGAATCACACTATAAACAGAAAATCTGCTCGGAATGCTAACAGGAGACCCCTAAAAGCCAAATCAGCGGAGACAGTGATACAGTCATCCAACCGAGATGACTCATATGATGCGTCCACCATCTGTGTTAGTCACTCTTTTCACTTAGACATGTACATAGGAATGGGACAGCACAGCGGCTAGACCATGACTTGAGGTGAGGTCACGTGTTTGACTCAGTGCTTCCCCCGAATCTGATCATAATCTTTCGATGCCTGTGGAAATCTGTTTTCACTAGAACAGCAAAACTGAATGAAAGATATACGTCATCTTCCTTTTAAATATTGCTCCTGTTTTGGTTTATTGTTACTATTTATTTGCAGAAGAACGCAGCAGAGGCCGGACATCTGTCACTCATCTGTTCGAGCTGCAGTCCAACCACCGATCAAATGTTTGCGCTACTATCAAGAAAGTAAGTCAAAGCACACGCCGAAGCTCTCAATTGTTCTAAATATATCTTTATGTAAACAGTTACTCTAATATACAGATGGAACAAGAACCTTCTATGATTACATTATTTATGCTAGCACAACCATTTTAAAAAACCTTATACAGCTTCAGGTAAAACTACATATATTTTGAAGACTTAATATTTATTTATCTATATTCAAAATGTGACATTCAAACACCAATATATTCGCAACATGGTAAGGTACTTTTAAGAGTAAACAAGCAAACAATATGTTCAATAATGGTTATTTAAACTACAGTTTTGCCCAATATTTTGAATTCATTTGAAGTTCCAGCTCACTCACTGCAGTTCAGGTGTTTATTTTAGCTGTGTGTGCAGGTGTGCGCTGCGCTGATGTAGTTCCAGGAAACTCCCTTCCTCTTCAGGTAAGTTTGACCCTTCACTTTGGGTTAGGTTCCACCGGTTGGGGCACAGCACCTGTTTCCACCGTACACAGGAAGCGAGCCAGCTAGTTTCCTGGAACCACGTCTGCATGTGCATGTGGACAACGGCTTTCTCTGCGATTTGTGTGTGTACTGAATGGTGTGTGAATGATTTCTTATGAAAAAAATTATCTAGTTTATATCACCGTAATATGAAAGAGCTGAGTCTATGTCTGTAAACCTCAATTTTTCTGAACATGACTTTGAATTTTATTCAAGCATGGTTGTAATCATTTGCTACTCACATACTGTGTGATGGTAAAACTACCAGAGAACCAGGAATAAGGGAAAAGGAATGGTTTGACGAAGTGAATTTAAATTTTGTTGGGACGCTGACTTCACAGGGAAAAGTCTTACATTTATTCCAACATTTACTGAGCGTACCTCTTTCAACAGCCATGTCACTGAAGGGAAACATGCGCAGAAAAGTTGCCAGACAAGCGTGAGCTGGACGCTGCTGATGGAGCACCGACAGTCATGTTTAACCTCTCTCAGCGTCGTGACGTCACAGAGGTGAAGACCGCTGTCTTCAGGCGATCTAATGTGCTGAGTTAAGGCCTTTTGTGAAGCAGAGGACAAAGTGTCATTGGGCCACTGCATGAATATGAAAAAGGCGAGTTAATGATGTTGATTCACACTCCAGACAAATACGGTGGGAGCGGAGACTAAACATGCTTTGCATTTTTTGGATTAGTACTCAGAGGGAGTGAGGCAGCACAAAGTTGCTGATGTTTGTCGTGATTCCTGATGGCAGCCTGCGGCAGTGATTGATGGCTGCTGGCCATCAGCAATCCCAGTTATGATTCAGCTTCCTCTAATCACGTTAGCAAACCATGAGGGATCCCTTTTCAGTGACTACACATTTTTCATTTTTACTGTTTTTATGGTCTTTGGCTTTAATATGCAGAGTCCAGCGTGCTCTGTTGCTGAGCAGATTGTCTTCATGTGGCCATCTTGAGAGGGAAACGCAACTGTCGTTTTTAGTTGGAAACTTGACGGAAAGTTGGAAACACAGCGGAATATAAAACAATATGTTTTTGTTTAAAGTGACTAAAACGTGTTTCTGACTAGTGACAGATAAGAATGATTTTTTTTTTTGTTTTGTTTTAGTAGCACGTCTGCTCACGTGTACGGAGCAAACACACTGACACACACACTGGCCAAATTCTCACTGGCTTCCTCATGCAGAGTCTAGACAGGAAGCTGCTCCATGCCAGATTAGGGATTTTCTCCCTCACACCAGCACTCGTACACATTTTTCATACACACACACACAGACACACACTCGCTAACGCCGGTCGTATGTGCGCGCTGTCATTCAAAGCACAAAGGAAAACTGCAGTTTTCTTCATTTTTTACTAACCTTCTCTTGGTGAAGTGACGAGTCTGACGCACAGTGTGAAAAGTTCATCTCGTCCTTCCCAGGTATAGGAACGCGCCACATCCTGTAGTGCTTTGCTAAATTAAACCGAGCCCCTACTGTTCTCATCTGCTCACCTGTAGCCCCTGCCAGGCCTGGCCATGACCTCTGACCTCACACAGATGGGTCCGCATAATAAGACACAGGCAGAAATCAGCCGAGTGGCATGTTTGATGGCCAGCTCGAGAGGAGCGGGGAAGTCTGGGTTGTCGATGTATGGCTGTGTGGTAGCGTGTTGACCTTTGTGAGCAGGTGGAGGAGTGCGTGCTCAAGTCACTCTGCCGATAGCTGCCCTGTGTGTCTTTGACTGAGCTTGTAAATATAAATAGCGGTTGAAGAGTGTTTGCTGAACGCAGTCACTGCATTTCTGGACTGAAGCCAGTGACCCCCGTGGCCTGGACGAGGCAGGACGGTCTGGACGCTTCACTCCAGCTGTATGAATATGCATCACCTCCTGGTTTGTAGGCAGCTCCCGCTTTTCAGAGGCTTTTGATTAACATGAGTTTAGATGACTTGGAAGCATGTTATCGTTTGCTGTTGTCAGTGGAACGTCTTTATTTTCAAATGAACGTCCAATATCTCCACTTAACATTGTTGTAGGTCAGTAATACAGAGTCAGAGCTGGTTAGCGATAAATATATTTGAATTGAGGTCAGTATAGGTGTGAGCATTTATGAACCAATAATATATATTTGAATTGTAACTTTATTGTTTTTCTCTCCATGACCCTTAGAAAGAAGTACCGCTCTATTTTGCCATTTTATATACTTTTTTATTAATTAATATTAATACTGTATATTTATATTTTCTATCTATTAACAAAACGCATTTCCATTCTGAATTTGCTTGAAATTCTTGTCATATCCATGATTTATTGTATAATTAACCATCAGTTTTTAAGTTTGTTTTTTATTTGAAGTAGAGTCATTCCGGTAAGTGAATCTGCCCCTGTGACAGAACACTCCCAACACATTGTGAATCATCACTGTGTTGTGCCGTGGAAATATTAGTTTAATTTAAAAATGTGGTAAAACAAAATATTTGATCAAACAGCAATTTATACTTAGATACTTAGATAACTTTGTCTCCAAATGAACTTGTGTATCACCTAGAACATTAATGCAAAAAAAAAAATTAAACCAAAAAATGTCACCAATAATTGTTTATTTAAAAAGTGAATAAAAAATAAAATACCAAAATAAATTATGTACGTTTCGTTAGGTCATGTACAAATAAATAACCCAGCAAAAGAATAAAATGGATGCAATAACAGTAACTTTTCAAATCATTAAATAAATAAGAGATTTAATATGTATTCATGAAAGACAAGGAAATCAAACCACAAGCAATGAAACAAACAAACCAAAAACTCATCATGAGCATACATCTCTCATATCACAACTGATTTTGGGACTTTTCTGCATCCATCGTTCACCCAGTTCCACCGTGTCTGTCCCGAACAGTGGGGCTGTGTTTGATGGTGGTCATTTCTACCCTGGTCCTTGTGGTGCAGACTGAATATATGATCATATTTACACGGTGTCTAATGGAACACATGACGTATGTGATCTGGCCACCGCAGCCCTTCCGCCATATTTCACCGTCCTGCTGGTCCTGTCTGTGAAGTGGTCTTCTTCATTTCCCACATGAGTGGTTTTCTTATCATCCAGGGTCTCTCTTGTCTGCCCCCAGGGCTGAGTTAAAGCCGATAAAACACCCAAATATTCTGTTAAACATGGGCGGCCTCTGCCTTCTGGCCGCTCCCTGCAATGCCTCCTGGGTAATTATGGTAATAACTCAGCCGTCAGAGGCGAGGCCGGAGGCTCCGGGATGACGAGGTCAGGCCGGTGAGCCCAAGACGAGAAGAGAGGCAGCCGTGTAAGTGGTGGTGGCGGCAGGGTCAAGGTGAAGCGAGCCGGCGAGGCCCGCACGCGGCCACCCCATAAACACTCGCTGTCATTTCTCTGGAGGCTTGTTGTGTGTGTGTGTGTGTGTGTGTGCGCAAGCATTTCATCTGCTCTGAAGAGTTAGGAGGCCGATCATGGATAATGACAAGTGTTTATGTTTTCCGGTCGTCTGTACAGATGTCGCTGACCGTCGCCTGCTCAGCCTCACCGTGCCTCCTCTGGCCGTGTCCTCCAATACAGTCCCTGTTGTCTCAGAACCAAGTCATCATCTCCTGGTCTGCTCTCACATTACAGCTGACTCATCGAGTTCCTTCAGAATTTCCTTCACCGGTCGGTCAGTTTATGACTAAACATTCAGGATAATGGTTGAAGAAGAAGCTCCATAGAGACTCCTGACCAATCAGACACAACATCTTCTTGTTTTGGGAATTATTCGGGAAGTGAATGCAAACATAGGGTTGTTTTGGTCCAGGGTTAAAAACAGATTTGTTAGAGAGTATATACGGAATGTTATTTATTAACAGAACAGCAAAATGTGTCTGTAAAAATGGATTTTCAACTGTTTTCTGTTGAATATATGGCACTTGAGATACATTTTTTCGAGTAGTGTAGGAATATGCAGTAAAGGAAAACTTGTCTGTGTTGAACTCACCAAGCAAATAATTTGTTTCAAGTCCAATTGACAAATGCACTGGATTCTTCTGGTATGAAGCAAAGTGGAGAAAGATGTTGTCCAAGTTAGGCATCATTACGAGGGCTGTGTACTGGCAGGAGTTTTGCGATACGGGAATGGTGATACGATAAATTCCAACATATTGCCATACTTTTCATCAATATATTGAAATGATGATGCCATCCTTTTATCAGATAATGCAGTGCATGAAAACACGTTTTTTTTTCAGTTTAATTTCACGGTCAAACGGTGGAAAGATTCGCTCCCATGATCAAACTCCAAAAAGAAAACATATTAAACCTGTCACAAATGCTGCAACATATCCAAGTATCTATGGAATGAATATTGTTAAAGACAACTTAAAACATAAAGTCAATATCATACCATCTAATATTTTTTTAAACCCTTAATGATCACCCAGGAGTTGGAGAACCTTCACATAACCCATTCCTCCACACTGGAGCTGATGTTTCACAGATTCAGAATACTTTTCTGACAGGAACAGAAGTGCCTCTCCAACTCAGGAAACAATTTTGTGGCGGTCCTTTGATACGATTGTCTTACCCCCCCTTGCATAAGATTCCATGACAGAACCTGAAGCAAAGCGTTGTTTTGCCGAGTTCCACGTCACAGTTAGAACAATGCAAGACAAACAGTGAATGGAATATGACATTCCCTCACACTCCGTCACTATTTTGGCTCCTCCAGGTTTCCGAATTTCCTTGAACTGTAAATTTCCCCATTAAAATGCCACTTCATCACTCCGAGAGCCAAACTTTTGTCTGGGTCACTGAGGTCTTGTGCAGTAAAATATCCTTGTGAAACATTACATTTTCCAGTGACACGCATCTCCACTTACACAAAAAGTTTGATGCAAATCGGATTAGTACCAGAGCTCTTATTCCACACATCCAGATGCCAATTAAAACGTGAATAGCGGCGACTATGGAAAGTGTGAGCTGTAAATGCGGCCACTGAAATTGTCAAAAGCGTTTCTCGTCCTTCACTTGGGAGCGTAACCAGTATCAGCACTGAAAGACGTATTGATTTTTCTCTGCGGCTTGTTTTATTTTGTTAAGTAAGAACAACTGAAGTGTCAAATTTCACAGTTCACAAGTCACCGTTTTATTATTGAACCCTTCTTGGTGCTTGCACACCGTGGCTTATTCACCGGCAGCCACCCCTGCGGTTTATTTGGACCTCTGACCTGCACACGGCTATAAATATTTATTTGCGTTGGCTTGTCTAAAAATAAGCGTATTACAATGGAGCGTCCTGGATGCTGTCCAGAAGAGTTTTGCGGTGAGCACGCGTCAGCATCCAGCGTCCGGCTTCAGTGTCCAGAGAGAGCTCGGCCGGTGTCAAGCGGCAGACTTATTGATAGCCTTGTGGTCAACAGAAAAAAAAAGTCACTTAGCTGGAGCTCCTCTGGGTGCTGCGGGGTATTTCTGGAAGGTGCAGATGGAAACAGCAGCAGTTTGGAGCGATGCTTCTCCGGTGACATCTATAAACACCACTGCTGTCTTTTTTTTTTTTTGCAATAACACATTGCCCCTGTATTTATGGAAGACTGCAAGATTGCAAAACAAAAAATGCACAAAACAGAAATATGCATTTACATGAATGAGCAGTCAATAGCAGTGGTGCAACAAGCTCAGTATATGTAAAAGAAATAGGGCGCAGAATGCTGCGTCCTACAGTTCTAATATATTATACTGTGGAATTTGTTATTACCAATCCTGTGTAGTGACACCTGAATGTGTATTACAGAATATTTTGGTTTTTAGACGCGATAAAGTCATTGTGGCGAAAAGTAGGTAGTGGTATGAAAGTATAGCATTATGTGACGTGGCTAAGCATAATGTCAGGAAATAAAAATAAAACCAATAATAACCAATAGCGCCATGTTACCTTTTCCGCAAGTTATCTTGGTGAAGACATTGGACTTTTACTTCAAAGGGATCCATAAAAATCACCCAAGGTGACACTAATCCAGTGTGAACAGACCTGCTATAAATGTGTCTTCAAATTTGGTGCTTTTGAGGAGCGACATACAGGTGTATGCGTGTGTGAAGTAGTAGTATCAAAGGCATTTCTTATCCTTTGCGTTTTATTTCCGATGTTCGATGGAATGCAATATTACATAGGAAAACCCATCAGTTCTGGATACTACCAAAACCAGATGTTTTTGTTTTTTACCTGGAGTATTGTAAATCACAAAATCAGAAAACTTTATTAATTCCAAAGGAAATTATTTTCGTAACATGCCCAACATATCACAAAAAAATGGAAATATTATAAAGTGCAAAAAACAATTTAAAAGAGCTTAGAAACATATTCAAGGACAGAGTGAACAGAAAAGATGTGCCATAAAACCCTTCATTGTATTTTTTTCAGGGACAAATTGTTCGTTTTTATTGCCACAGGAAGAAAGGACCTGCTGCGGCGCTCGGTCTTTGAGTTGGGCAGTCTCAGTCTATTGGTCCATGTGCTTTTGTATTGGACCAGGAGCTGATGGATGTTGTCCAGGATGCTCCTTACCTTCAGGAGCATCCTTCTCTCCTTCTGAGTCTGTTAGTGCCCGCCACCGTTCATCTGCTGCCACAGCAAACCACAGCGAACAGAATTGCAGTGGACACCGCCGACTCATAAAACATCCTCAACATTGTCCTGCAGACGTTGAAGGACCTGAGCCTCCTCAAGAAGTACAGCGTTAAATTAGCTTTGTTTGAGCATTAATGGATGTGTAGAAGGGTCTATTGAAAGAGATCAGAGGTCATGTGGAAGTTTGTTAGTATGCACTGTAGTTTTGTCCTTCCCTTCCCATCTTCACCAGCAACACAACTGTGTCATCCCACACTGAACTGGAAGTGAACTTTTAACTTTAGGCTCATATATGATTTTTCTATTTTCTGTGGTCTAGATTTAAGCATGGAGATGTGCGGAGGTCGCTTGTTTCCTCACTCGAAGTTAGTTAGGTGTCAAGTGAACAGCGATGAGCGGGGGGTCAGGGGGAGGGTGCAACCACCGTCAGCCTCAGGGCAAGTCTTGGGATCCGTACGTCTGCCTCATTGGAAAAATGGCTCCGGATAAAAGCCTCCGCAAAATGCAATTTCTGATTTCTGACCACAAAGAATGTATCAAGAGCACATCGGTGGCCGGAGAAGAACCACGCAGGTCCATTAAAGACTAGTTTCTCTGGCAGCGCGACGACCTGTGGATATCTATGTTGACATTGGCGGACTTGGACCTCACTGTGAATTAGGGTCAGACTTGAAGGAAACACATTCAAACTCAGCTTTGTGAGGGATAATTCAATTGTCCGTCCATTGTCTTCATTCTTTGTGCCAACGCTGGACACCAGTCGATATCCAACTGTCTGCCAGTCGGGTTTTTGGTATGAGACACAAGTCCGGCCACGCAACTCTCCGGTACCTCCTTCACCCCCGAAATGCAATAAACGTCCGACCATCATTTATTTTAATTCACTCCCCTCTTGCACAGATGAAATGGATTCGTAACCTTGTAGGACAAGGACGCGCATGCCGTCAGTTGCTGAGTTATTCTCCATTCTTCTAGCATAAGATAGGGCGAGCGAGCGAGAACGAGACCCAATGATGAAGAGAAATAGTCTGGCATGCAAATTGCCGGCTGCCATGTCCAATGAAGGAGTCTGGCGTCGACTGTCACCGTAGAAACTGGCTACAGGGTTAGCAGGGCCGAGGCAGAGCTGGGGAGACAGGCGCGCGGGCAGGCAGGGTGGGACGGGAGGCTGAGGGGAAGAAAAAAACTCTGTGATTTATTTGGCAAATCAGGAGCCGATGAGTGGATTATGGGCCGTCTAATGAGAAAGAGTGTTTAGGGGATGGCTAATTAGACGTGACCAAGGAGGGGAGCACTCCGAGATGGAGATCGGGCGGCGTTTGTCATTCAGCTGACACAATCTGGGAGTTCCATTGCAAAGTGCGTGAGGAAAACTGCTCCTCAGGCCACTTGAAATGTTCACTTCCCAAGTGCTGAGAGCGCCGTCATCCACCACCACTGTGGGGTGATGGACTCTTTCACCAGCCTTTGGTCCTCTGTGTGGAGCGGAGCCCAGTGAGAAGGGCCAGATGGGACTCTGGCTTTAACGTCTCTCTAATGCTTTCTTTTCCATTCTCAGAACTCAACTCAAAACTATTTTTACTATGTTGACCATCCAAAACCCCTTTGTGAATGTATTGTTATTTGTGTTGTTGTGATTTCATCTGTGTCTTGAGGGTCTCCCGCTTTGATGTGGACAGGTCTTCCACTAGAGGGTAGTATTTAACTACACGCTCATGTTTCCACAGTTAGGGCAGCCGTTCTTGAACTGTGGACGGGTTTTTAAAGGCACTTGTCACAGGTCAGGTGCGGGCCAGGTCATTGTGTTTCCCTGTTGCTCACGTGTTTGGCTGCTTTGTTTTGCGTCGTTTCAGTCTGTAGTGTTTTGGTTGTGCGTTTGAAAAGTATTTCTGCAAAGATTGCAGATGAATGATCATAATAACACATTAAGATGACACAAATAACTAATACTGTTTGTGTGTGTACAACCATGATAGCTCAGATTATTGTATTAAAAGAGAGCGATTCTGAAATTCAACATTGATATTCAGCCTGTTTAAAAAAGAAATGATCACTGTGTTCAGGCACAATCTTTATTACAAGTAATGTGACTAGTAATACCTGTTAAAATCATTTTTACTGGCTCTGACTAAAATTTCTGCCTGTTACTGAAGATAAACATATTTGATTTAGAGTGTAATCGGACCTGCAAGTACAGTTTTGTTCCTTAATGAGTGACATTTTATTGACAAATTGCAAAATAATTGTGTTTTTATTGTGTTGAGTGTAAGGTCAATCATAAATATAGACACATATGTTTACATCATGTCTTTATTTATACATTTTTCTCCGATGTTTAACTGTGATTTGATGTTCACATTCCAGCTGTAAAGCCCATATTGAATGAGCCTGACGCAAGTGTCTGGTTCTCCACCTGCTGCTGCCACAGATTCAGGCGATGTCACATGGCTGATGTAGAAATCATGTGATTTTATTTAGCTTAAACTGAATCCACGCTGGATTGGATTTCCTCTGGGCCGGGTTATTAAATCAGCCTCTCGCTGCTCAGCGCTCTAAAACAGTCAGCTTCTTTTCTTTCCGCTGAATGCAGATGCTCTTAGTGATGACATCTCCTTTGTGGGACCCACCGGAGTCCTTGGAAATGTTTGTGTTGCATCCATTTGATCGCCCTGGCATCGCTCTCATTTCATGAGTGCAGCGGCAGGCACATTGGAAATGGCTTAGGACACAAATGGGATCAATGCTTGCAAGACATCTCCTAAAACGTTTCCACCTGTAATGTCGTTTGCAGATGCCCTAAATGAGACGTTGCGTATGCAGAGCTGTGGCGGCGAGGCCTGCGCCGGGCTGTGACCCCACCGGATGCCGCGTCTGCTTACTCCAGGGAGGGATGTTGCACATGGGAGAAGAGACAACACGGGAAATGCGATTACACCGATGCCTAATGTAAGGAAATCTCATTTGTTTAGTCGCTTGGTTGATTGTGGCTTTCTGCGCGAGCAAATGCAAGAGCTTGCAACAGGAGCAGCCGCTGTTTCTAGGCTGTTGGGCAGAGTGAGCTCGGCCGAAATTTTAAGAATCGTCTGAGATCATCTTCAAAGCGGTGAGCTTCGTAATGCAAAACACTGTATTGGATTTCATATGTTCATATTTAACCATCGTAAAGTTAGACGTTGTTATGTGTTAGGTGAAGAGAGAGCTGAGCCAAAAGACAAAGCTCTCAATTTGCTGGTTGGTCAACTGCATTGTGGAGACCTGCAGCAACCAGACACCAGCTTGGAAGTAGGATTTCCTTCACCAATGATAGAAGCCTGGTGAGCTCTGCTGTGTGGAAGCATCTATGGTGAGTAACTCTTCAGGGCAAGAGCCGGAGGAGGTTTCTTGCGTAGAGGGAAGTCCGAGCCTGTGTTCTGGCTGCTGCCGCTGTGACCTGATCCCAGATAAGCAGTGGGAGATGGATGACTGGAGCGACTTAAGAACAGTGTCACGGAGACACTTACTGTAGGTGGAGGTGGGTTGGGCACCACTTGAGTGGTGTGAGTGCACTGAAGAACTTGGTCTAAGAACCAGCTCCCAGTTCCTGTTCCCAGCATTTAGAACACAGAATAAAGCGTTGAACGCTGAGGCCAGACTGAATTAAAGTACTGCCCAGATGAGCAACAGGGTGGAAGGAAACAGTCAAATGGCCTTCATGATAAAACAGTCACTAATATTGAATCAATGCTTTGTATTATTAAGACTAACCAACTGGACCTAACCTTTCACCTGTCAAATATCATGATGATTAATTTCTGCTGCTGTTTTAATGAAAGAACTGTAGAACTATGATGGGAGGGAGATTGTGCATATATATATAAAATGGATACACAGACCTAAAAGGATAAAAAATATCTATATTCATTTTTTTTATTAGTTATAGTGGCCATAGCAATTTCTGGAACTGGATGAAAGCTGTCTTTTTAAAATTGTTACATCGACGCACAGTTAACTCACAGTAAGTGCTGTGTGAATCAATCCAAAATATTGAAAGTATTGTTGACGGTATCATATCGATACTGGCTGTAGGGGGTGAACGCTGCCGAACTACTGGTGTAAGATGTTACAGTCGTGTCTAATACTAACCCACAGACTTTTCAAATGAAGCCAGCGGCAACTGCAAAACATTCTCAAACCTCCTTTGCTGGATTCACAAAGGGACACACAGGTGCTGCTTCACACCGTCCGCTCCAGGATTGGTGTTGCACAGTGCCGAATCAGCATCTGCAGAACAGTTAAAGAGACTGTGGCCACTCTGTGATGAGATCTCTATTAAAGGAAAAGACTAACCAAGATGAATGAGTGACATCGAGCTGCAGCATGACAAATGAGAGCTGAAGTGTCGCAAGTGTTTTATGACAGTCCCCAGAGGTCCTTATCTTCCATAACCCCTGACCCCTCGACCTTTCAAACCACAAGGGTGATTATAAGTAGCCGGCCAATAAAATAACTGCGATTCTACGACCATTAGAATACTGTTCCCCCCGACTCTGGCGCTGGAGAAGCTGCATGTTGGTGAGAAGTTCAGAAGCATGAATGAGGAATATTTCACCTGGATACGAAATAGGAGCTTGAAAATCCATTAACAATTATATTATACAAGACTGATTCATTTGCTTTTACTGAGGGCTTTCATTTTTACCTCCGCAAAGGAGATTGTGTTTTCGACAGCGTTGGCTTGTCTGTCTGTGCTCAAAATATCTTGAAAAGGTCCGGACAGATTTGAATGAGATTTTCTGTAAATATGTGGAACTTTTTGTGAGTGATCCGGATCACCGTCTGAATACAGGAATATTTTTAAAGGCGTCTTTGATGTTGGGAACAACAAAAAACACTGGGTTAGAGCCGACTACTTCAAATTCTCAAATTTTAATTCTGGAAAAATGCTGGTGATATTAAGCCTGGGTTTGGGTTTACATTTAAAATGTAATATCAATGTAGAACCTTTAAAAACTAATAATTAATTATAATAAAATATAAAAAAAATATATATAACTTTTAGATTTACCAATTTGAAGGGGTAGTCTCATGTATAAATTACACAGGTGTGTAAATCTGTTTGATCAAAAGTATGCTGTAGTTATATAGATTATAAAGATTGTACACAATATTTCTTCAAATGAAAAAAAAAAGTAAATCCCACTAAAGAATCCCTCACATAAGGAGAGCTCAGTTTGGCAGTGTGACATTTGTGACAAAAAACAAAAATGTCTTTTTTAAATCTTGCCTTATGACATGCTGCTCTTATTTCATACCTTTTGTATGTCATATCTTCTTGTCGAACCTTAAAGCCTGTGGATGTTTGAATGTTAAGGCAAAGACAAAAAGCAGGAGACATGAATAAAAATGCTGGTTTATATTTAAAATGATTGTCAATCTTCGATGTATCAATGTAGAACCTTTACAAACTAAAAATTCCATATAATTTTCTTTTAGATTTTCTTCTCTGTCTGTCATTTTAGTTCAGCTTCAGATGTATTTTGTTATCAATTTGAAGTGGTATTTATAGGTCCATTTCAGGGTCTGATATATAAATTACACAGATGTGTAAATCTGTTTGATCAAAAGTATGCTATAGTTATATAGATTATAAAGATTGTATACAATATTTCTGTGGCTTCACATTAACAACAGTCAATCCCACTAAACAATGCCTCACATAAGGAGAGCTCAGTTTGGCAGTGTGACATTTGTGACAAAAAAAACAGAATATTATGTCTTGTTTAAACTTGGCTTATGACATGCTGCTCTTCTTTCTTGCCTTTTGTATGTCATATCTTCTTGTCGAACCTTAAAGCCTGTGGATTTTTGAATGTGAAGGCAAAGACAAAAAGCAGGAAACATGAATAAAAATCGTGTAAAAGCGCATTTTTGCTGACCCACAAAAGCGCACCTGTGGTTGTTTACCTGTTTAGGGAGACGGAGGAGCCGAGCTTTATTAAATGATGAGCAGTGGTGTGTGTGTGTCACTGCTCATTCTCCACAGCTGTCATGTAACCAACTATGATATCTGCTCCTGGTGGGACTATAACTGCAGCGCGCTGGCATTTTTCAGCGGCAGCTCTGACAGCGACACAGACCGTTAAAACCCCGGGGCATGTTGCAGTTTATTGAACGCCATCATGGAGGTGAAAGAGCAGTTGAGTAAAGCAGATCGCTGTTAAGCAGATTATCCTGCGTTTAGTGTGATATTTAAACCTCTGGTTCCAGAGAGAGACGTCCTGATTTGTTTGGGAGTTTGGGATCTGGCAGGTAATTGATGTACACATGTGGGGAGGCCACCGTCGCTGGTTGCTGGAGATGTACATCATTTTCTGTAACATTGCAGTGTGAGATTAGCGCGGGGTCCCGGGGGTCTCGCTCGTCACTCCATTTCCTAAATTGACAGCTGGAGAAACTCTATTCCACCGGACGTGATAAACGACAGGAGGCGCCGGAGGAGAGCATCCAAGAGGGGAGAGAGGAGTGATGAATGGGGGAGGCAGGGAGGAATCAGGGCAGATGAAAGTTGTTGGGCACTGAAAAATGACTGACAGCTCATTACAAAAAATCCAAGAGCGCAGACCAACTTGCTCAGCGGAATGCTTGCTTCTCTCCTGTCTTCTCTTTTCAATTTGCTGATGACCGCTCGGGTCTGCGCACGCTGGACTGAGGAATATGACATTTTCTTCCCTGTTATCGATGTTGTCAGTTTCTGGAGGCAGAGAGAGAATTAACAAACGCATCCACTCAAGTCGCACGTTCCTGTTCTAGCACTCGAAGTGGCTTCATCTTTAAGGTGCCTTGACTAGTATTTACATGCTGCTTTTATTACTGTGAAGCTGATGGCAACACGGCGAACGTGCGCTGAATGAAAGGTGCTTCTGCGGTCACCAGCTGCTTCCCTTGTGACTGACAAATAGAGCTACTCTCTTACCTTCATTCTGACTGGGTCGTCCAGTTCTTTGTCAATTTATAGTTTTCTAAAATGATGAGACGTTGATCAAATGGGTAACACAGATGACTTCATTTGTGTGTATGTATATTTACAATACATTAAAAAGGGTGTTAACCTAACCTCTGTTCGCTCTGTACTTTTCCGAGATCAAATTTAAAATAGTTGCTCTTAACATTCAGCCACAAGTTTTAAAACCTGTGAACTGTTATTATTGTAACAGTTAAGTCAGCACTTTTATAAAAGACATACAAGGGACGCAAGAATGTGATAAATAATAATCTCTTTTCTGAGATGCAGATGAATTGTTCCAGCTGAACCATCAATTGACTGTCTTCTTGATATTTATTCATATATTTTTAAGCAAAATGGAGGACATTTTACGTGCCACATCTAAATAAACTGAGAGTAAAAATGGATTTAAAAAAATAAATAAATCATTGATGAGTGTTTGCAACACTCTCTTGTCCCAAAGTTGTATCACTTCTGCATATCACATTTATACACTGTGACTTCTGTCCATGTGATGTGGAGATATATCTATAAAAAGATGATTTGAAAAGAGAGCTCACTTTAGGACTAACTTGATCCTGTTGCTCTCATATTGTATAATAAATACAGAAGCACCTACAGTAAAATGCTGCTGCCGACGCCTTAAACCACTCGTAGTTTTCATCGTGCTAATAAGGTGTCGAAGAATGAAAGTGAAAATCAGGAAATACTTTTGGTATTTGGAGGCGGAAAGGTCCTCCTGTTCTGAAACCAGCTGCAGACAATGAGCACAGACGTTATTACCCCTTTAATGTTATCACCCGCGCCTAAAATATAACAACCCTTCTGTCATTTACATGTACTGCACACAGAGCTGTAAGTCACCCAGCAGGACGTGAGCAACCCGGGAGATTGCTGGTTGACATTGCTTTATTGAGCATTTTCACGCCGTACCCCGACTAGCTTCTTGCAACCTCACTCAATTTAGTTGTTTTAGCCCCCGATGGCCGTGTTGCTGATTTTGAATAAGTGCTCAGGGCGAGAGGGGTCAGCAGCAATTCCAGCCGAAGCTAAACTGGTCTATTCTAATGTGAGATCTGAGGTGACTTTGACTTTTGATTAATGACAGTTCTCCAAAGGACGTATCACTCGGAAAAGTTTCCACAGCATGAGAATCACTTCCAGTCAAAGGCAAAACATCTATATGCACGCGGGATTGTGCGACTGGATTCAACCTGAGAAAAATACCCGGCTGCCGTTACAGGAGGCAAACACCGAAAGTGTTTGTTATTAAAATATTTGTACTTCTCGGGCCCCAAAGGCCCACGAAGCCCTTCCTCACTTATGCATATTTCCATTATAGTGACATCAAGCAAACAGAAACAGCGCGGCTGCTGCTGCTGCTGCTGCTGCCGCCGCCGCTGCGTCTCTCCGGTTCGCTCTCCCTCTCTGGAGTGTGCGCCTGTGAAAACAGCTGCCCCGGGGAGGATTCATATCCCATGAGCCCTTGGGGCAGAAGGCCCGAGGACACGCTGTGGGGATGTACCAAAGGGTGTTTTGGGGGGGCAGGGAGCTGCTCGCTGCAATATGAATATACCATAGGAGCATTTAAGGCACAGTAGTTCAGCTGAACTGGCCCATTTGGGATTTTAGATGTGAAATAATGAGGTGCTTTTTCAATTGATCTGGGACTTGGAAATAGTTCTCACATAGTTTTGGAGTTTGATGAAGACAAATGAGACACAGTAAAGACTCTCCGTTGAATATTATGGACCTTTATTTGCAGCTGAAACTGACCCGTGAAGGGTGTCCAGTCTCCTGTGATCCGACACTGAAGAGATGTTTGTCACTTTGGAATCCAGATTGTTAAAGTTGAACTTCTGTTTTGTTGCACTAAGACTAGAAGCTGGAATAGAAGTTCTCATGATTGACACATGTCAACAGGCGCAGTGTCCATGCCGCAGCAGCCTGAAGACCCTTTAATGTGAGCAACCTTTGAGCATTGAAGGAAGGTGTCCTGGTCAGATAAATCACTGCGGTGTATAGTAGAGTTTTTGTTGGTGCTTTCAGTGGATGACGGGTCACTGTTGACACCTGGACGTATATTTCAGTCTCACGACAGTCGCAGGGTACTATAATATTTTCCATTATATGTCCTTTATGTCTACATATGATTCAACATCAAATTGAACAAACCTCTCATGTAAAAAATGGGATTAATAGCATTTAAGATACTGCTCATCGTTTTATGGTTATAGCAGTGGAAAGACAAGTGGCTCATCATTTCATGTGGCTTTATGGAATTACACAACAAAACTGTAGCATAAAAATGGGAAATTCTGAGTCTGCATTTATGTATTTTATCATACAGTACCATTAAAATGTATATAAATAATTGAAAAATTACTTGATTCTAAGGAACATCAGTTGAAATCTGGTGAGTTTTTAAGGAGATTTGGAAGCAGGGGATGAGTTGTCACACGAGGCTGTGTTGTTGTTGTTGCTCTTCAGTGGATCAGAAAAAAGTGACTCGGATGATTGTTGCGTTGTGGATGATGCTGAAAGTGGCCTGGTTGGAGAAGATGTAAATGAAATCCAATTAATACAGCATTTTAAAAAATGCGGTGAATAGTTTTTTCTGACAAGTATTCAGGTTCATTTCCCTGTAAAATAATTCAAATTGTACAATAGTAATTGTAT
Source organism: Synchiropus splendidus (assembly GCF_027744825.2). Lineage (NCBI taxonomy): Eukaryota > Metazoa > Chordata > Actinopteri > Syngnathiformes > Callionymidae > Synchiropus > Synchiropus splendidus. The sequence goes on along the minus strand of NC_071345.1, from coordinate 6,175,130 downwards.
ATTTAGGAAGTATATCGATGCTCGAAAAGACTCCGCGAGAACTTGTGCCTAACCCTCCTACTAGGTCTCACATCTGGAGGAAGAAAACACTGAGTCTTTCCTTCAGGGTGTAGATGAACCACAGCAGCTTTACAGTGTAGGCGTCTCACCAGATGACATTCTTTTTTTCAAATATCAAACATTATATTCTAGTGTAGAATAGACCAGCATGACTGTACTGTACAGTCTAAAATGGCCACTTCAAGGCTCTACTCAGGGAACATCTATCACTCGCCTCCTTCCGCTGTATATTCAAAAGGCAGAACGTATCAACACTTCAGGAATTTTCCTTTCGCTTGACGTGATCAAGCCTGAAGTTTAGCAGAAATGTTGCATTGTGGGACAAAGGTCTCTGCGTCTGTACTCTCCTTTCTGATCTTATTATCTGTCAGCCAATTTAACAGAGAGGCCTTTGGGGAGTGACAATGGGGATGCAGAGGAGGAGGGGACACCCTCACACACACACACACTCGCACACACACACAGACACACACACACACACTCGCACACACACTCGCATGCACACAAGCACACACCTTTGCTCTAATTCACACTGACCTCTGCGGCCTCCCCACAATGCCTGTTTTCGTATTTGATAGAAAAATCGATGAGCTTTCTGGCACAGAACAACCTCCATGAAGAATTAAAACAAGGAAAGTGTTGGTAGCGGTCAATCATTTTTCTGTCCACTAACTCTGCACTTACAGTCGCGCCGACGAATAAACGTCACATTCAAAGCTCCTACAGCTAAATGGAAATGACAGATGACGCTCAACTGGGATGCAAGGAAATAAAGGGATTTTTATTTCTAACCTTAAATACATTTTGAATGATGCTTTGAGAGACTTAAACTTAGACGCCTGAATAGAATAGCTCCAGTATTAGTCACTGATAAGGGATGAGGAGACAGGTCTCAGGTTGCGTTTGTCATCGCTGTAGCGTTTTTTTTTTTACACTATTATTGCTTGCTTGATCATGTGGTTTAAGGCTGATTTAAAAAAGATATTGGTTCATAGGGCACTAACCTTTTTTCTTTATAAAATTACAAAATATGTAATTGTCAGCTTGGTTAGGTTTTCAGATTCATGACTCCATCCATGACCATGGCGATGCTGTTTCCTGTGGTTCGAGCGTTTGAACGTTACTTCAGTGTGCTGTATATGTGTGAGTCTTTGCATTGTATTTTGCTTTTTGGGATTTTCACGTATCATGATGTGGGTTAGTCCTTTGAAGCACATTTGAGTGAATTTGAATGGCGTGATGTGGACCATTGATCCCTTTTCAATTGCAGATCAGGTCAAAGTGTGAGCACAAGTATGAGTGAAGTCGGCAGAACATTGATAGATTCTATAACAAAATTAAAAACGGAGTGTGTAGTCCCTAGCCAAGGTGACGGTGACCTGACTGTATATATATCTATATCTATAACTCTCTCTCTCTCTCTCTCTATATATATATATATATATATATATATATATATATATATATATATGTAACTTTATTGTCAAATATTGTCTATATATATATATATATATATATATATATATATATATATAATTTTTTGACTGGTGCTCTGCCTTATCTCACTCATCGATAATAATTGGGAATAATAATAACAGTTGGGAGCAGACAATGAATAGGGCCTCTTTAAGCGAGATCAACAAGCCTTGTGATCTGCGGCAATTTTTAAATTAAAAAAAAAAAAAAAAAAAAAAAAGATTTTGTCCAGCTTGAGCTTGACATTTGTATTACAGTAGTTGACCTGTGAAACTGATTCATTCCCCACAATGCGTATTGGTCATCATTAAACCAAAAAATACGGTCAGATTTTCATAGCAAAACCTGAGGAGTGCAGCGTTTTATGGAATAGACGTCCGTATTTCTATGCAAGTTGATGTCTAGTGTAGAGCTTTGCCTTCATTTTCCCCACTTCTTGCTCATGTTTATAGCTCCATCTAAGCATTAAATCGCCGGGCCACACATACGGACGAGCCAGAACAGTCTCCTCTCCAACCAAGTGAATTAACAGCAGGAACAGTATTTTCCCAAATCTGTCTGTTGGTCCAAGGTCAAGCAGCGTGGACTCTCTCATGCCAGTCTTGTCTTGAGGCATTCGGAACAGATGTTAGCACAGCCAGCTGGACATGGCGACCTTGACTAAATCTCAGAGGGGTCTTCTTTTGCAGCATGGGCACCCAAACCCTTCCCATCGGCAGCAGAGATCCAGCACAGGAGTGGAGAAGTGTGTGTGTGTGTGTGTGGACAAATCAGCATTGTGTGTCATTCAAGCTTCAGTGAAAAGGTACCAGTGAATCAATCACATGCCCTGTGTAACACCACACTAAATGAAATTCAATGGACTGATTGAGTGAGTGATGGATGATTCGCATACATACAGGCGGAATTAAGTGATGGAGAAACACTGGGATGGAGAGTGGAGAAGGTGAGGGTTGGTTAGACCTCTAAGGAGTCCGCGTGCCATTTTAATGCGAGTGGTTATAGATGCAGGGCTCGTAACGCTACACAGGTTTGAACACCAAAATGTCTCCCTCTCTGTCACCACCAATTAAAGCTAATGTGTGGAAAACCATATCTGCCGTATATCGCGCTTGACACTTTGGATTGATATGTGGCTCTGCCGCTCTGTCTTCCATGAGCCACGCTTCATAGCGCTGACAACAGAAATGAAACATTAGGCTGGAGGAGTTGGGGTGGAGGTGAGTTGTCAGTTGTCTGAGACATTTGTGCATTTTAATCATCCACTCCTGCATTCATTTGCAAATTAAGAAGGTAACCGGTTACTAACCAGCTGATGAAGTAGATGCATGTGTCAGTGTTTTTACATTATTAAAACCCCCCATGAATGTATTTATTAATATTTTTCATTTATTTATTTCCCGCCACAAAACTTGAACATCAAACTGTCACTGACGTTTGCGCCTGGATTATTCGCATCAACAGTGACGCAACAAAATATATGAAATTATCAATATCTTTTTGTCGCAGTGCCCCTTGTCTCTTTGGTGGGTGACATACAATTCATGAAAACGCAGTTATTATGGCAGACATTGAGTTTTTGTGGCTGCAACATTTAGACTTTCATTTTGTCGTTTTAGGACGCAATATTTTAATGTTAGAGGACGCCGTATACAAGTTAAATAAAGTAAAAAACAATTGTGATACAGACTTCACATGTCACGGCTCCTAGCTTCTTTTTGCCAGATAACACTTAAATGCTGTGACTGTGACTCGCCATAAAAGACCCCTCCACCCTCTGAAAGATATGCAAAGCATGTGGTAGCTGTTTGGTGACAAACTGATACATACTTTTAGGCATCCCAAACTAAACTCCTGAAACAGCAGTATGTACCACTTCTAGGTCCCTAGTTGACGGTGAAATAAAAAATGTGGGTGCTCAGACTCCAAAATCTGGGCGCCCTGAGGACCGGCTGTGTCTGCACCTCACATCTGCCTCTCTGGATGCTGCAGCAGCATTTGGGTGGGTGTGTGTATTTACCCGCCGTGTTCAGGAGTGTGTGTGGGTGCCATCTGTGCAGAACATCAGGGACACGCCTGGACTGCACGGTGAGCCCGGTCCACTTTTAATCTGCCCAGTGCCCTCATCCCACCAAGGAAGGTCACCGCCTCGGCAAGGACAGCACTGTCACCCCTGTAACGCCAACAGTGGGGGTCGGCCCTGGCTATCCATAATAGATGGCAGCTGGCTTTAGTGTACGTCTTCACTTTGCCTGGGGCAGTGATGTTAGCCCATCTTTCATTCCCACTACTCCGCCGAGCTAATGTGCTGTGTTAATGCTTGTGTGAATCAGGAGGAGTGCTCAGTCGTGTGTCTACCCCGTAGCTACCGCACGCTCATGTCATTGCCAAAATAGGACAGAAGGTGCTTCAACAAAGGAAACATTCATCTGGAGGTATCACAGCAAGACCAAATCAACCTCCATAAATTTAAGCGCCGTGGTTTTAGTCAAGCCGGCTGGCTGGCTGAATGGCGGCGTGGTGCGTGGTGGCTGCAAGTGTGAAGGTGAAAATACAATCCACAGGTTGGATGATTAATAAATATGTTCGCAACAGGTCACATCGCAGGTCCGGTCGCTCTAAATCACCGCCGGCAATCACAGCGAAACATGCCAACAACAGCTCATCAAATAGAGCGATGGCCCCACAGGAAGATTATATTGTTGTGGCGAGAGTTATTGCCTTCGCTCAGCACGCTAATGCGGCCGCCGACGGAATTATTTGTGTTGCTCAGATTCACCAGATCGAGCCTCAGAAAATGTTGTGCATTTCATGAATTTCAATTGAGCTGAAGTTACCTTAAGCAAAGCACTTCTAGCGGAGTCAGTTGCTAGCTATCGTGTTATTGCAAATAAGAGAAATTTCGGAAAACAAGAGAAAATAAACTGCAGGTTGAAGTGAAAAGCTTTTGAAAAGGATTTAAAGGATAAAACGCCGCACAAGTAGCGGTTCACCGCATAATGTAGAATCTCAACATTAGCTTCATAGCTAGCTAGCTAGCGCTGTCAGGAATCAAGTGTATGGTTTGAACAATGGGTAGAATAAGCTACACAACATTGAAAAGAAAAACCTTTTTGGATTTCTTTGTTTGTATAGAAAAATATGTGGCATGTTTATTTTACTTTATGGTATGAAGCAACCAACGCTAATTCATGACTCACTTCTCCAGCTGTTTTGTTTTGATGATTTCACATAGTCACCTCAAATCCAAAGTATGGCACATGTGCGGTTCCATAGGTTGCTGCTGGCCTCTTTGTTTCTGCCCATAGTCATAGTTCTCCACATATTTCACGAATGAAAAGGAAAATATAATGTGTTTCCCTGTTCTCGAGAGCATGAAATCTAGAGACAAAAAACAAGGCGATTTTCTCAGATGAACGTGTCAACAATTCGGCTGCTACTTTCATCCTCTCACATAAGATGGAAATGTCAGAGCAGTAATGTCCAAATTAAACAACTCTTATTGATCGCAGGTGATAGGTCAACACGAGGGGAAAAAACAGAAAACAAGTAGCTGTCAGAAGCAACATTCATTCTCGTTATCCCAGTTAATCTGCGGATTCCACGGGGAGATTGGAAATATGAACAAGGGTGTGAATCTGACTCCCACACACACACAGCGCAGAGGATAAGGCGCTGGAGGTGGGAGGGAACCAGGCGGCGCTGAGATCAATGGCGCCAGATCAATGATCAATAGGCCGCTCACACCAATACACATCCTGCTGACGCGGGACGCTCTGGTTACACAGATGAAAATGGCTGGGCGGGGCCACGCTGTGATGATGATTTATGTTAGCGGGGCAGGTGTGTCATTTTGGAGAGGGGACAGTCTGATAGAGACGCCTGAATGTCACCGCTGGACTGTCGATGAGTCTCTTAATGGGCTGAACGACAACCAACCAACACTGCTGAACCGCTCTGAGCTGCATGAGCGAGGGTTTAAAGCCACACAAGCGTTGTAAAAAAGTGAGGCTGAATATGTTCTTGGAAAAATTAAAGGACATTCACAGAAACACAATGTACAACACATTTATTTAAGAATAATTTTTATTTATGTTTTGGTTTTCTCCTTACTTCTAACTGCTTAAAGATGCTTACACATGTCACGGCTAAACAAAATATTAGTCAAATGATCAAATATGGTTATGTTGGAATCCAACTAACTCTTGCAAAGTAATGCTTTGCTTAAATGTTGCAGCCAATAAAACGGAAACTATTTTATAGAATATAAAGTGTCACAGAGCAGAGAAAACAAATAATTCAGCAGAACTATATTGTGGACTGTTGTAACTGATGCGCTAGCCAGGTTGTTTGATACGAGTGAGATCAGCCAGAGCAGCAACTGACTGACTTTTTTTTTTTGTTAGTATTTATCCGATATTTATTTATTTTGGACATATAGCTTTTGTTTTTGGAAACCGGAGGCCTCAGACCGAAATTTCGTTGCTGTAATACGGTAGTATGTTTTTGTGCAATGACAATAAAGAAAGTCTTAGTCCGAGTCTAAGAACAGCAGTCTGCAGTCCTGACCTCACCACAGTGCCAGTCTTCCGTTTCCTCTGATGAAATAGAAACAAGCCAAATAAGTTATTTGAAAGCACAAAACGCCACTGGTTAAAATGAACGGCAAAGATAGTTGTAGAAAATATGAAGGCCTTATAATGTGCCAATTTAAAATTATATTAAATACATTAAAATGGCATTTGTTCTCAATTCTAGCTGCCTTTACAAATACTGAATGATGACAAGATTTTTTTATTTTTATTTTTTACATGAAGTCATTTGCTTTATTCTTCCTATCTCATCTCACCTGACAATTTTGTCAACGTGTTTTGCAAATAGAGTTTATACGTTGAAACGCTGCTCTTTGCAACTCACATTTCTGCCTGTGTGTAGCAGAGACCTGCAGTCCCACAAATGAGGCCCTGGTGTCAACCTGTCACTCACCCATGCCTCTCACAGTCAAGGTCTAGTGACAACTGTAAAATCGGAGCCGGTCTCCCTTGCAGCCGTGTCTAACGCTGTTAAGCATGAAAGATCATCTCTGTTGACACGTCCTGACTGCTTGTAATTGGCTTCAAATGACATCATGTTGGACAAATGTTGCTTTACCTCCAAAAGGAAGCGGCTAGAATAGCAGCGCAGTGTATGGCAGTCTTCTAAGTTCCCTGTCGCTCGCAGGCTGTATGACTAATGAGCAAGATGTCCTCCTGGCCGCCTGACTCCCCCCTTAAGTTACCCCTTGCCACTCTCTCCACCTGGTCCTTCAGCCTGGTAAATTGGGTTAACGCTCACTAAGTGTCCCATCGTTAGCGCTGTTAATTGACTACTGCGTGAGATAATTAACAGGGAGTGGACTGCCTACCTCGCTAATCTTGTTTGGGTCATTTGCATTTAAAATGCTTTGGGCCTCTTCTGCAACTTGGAAAGCCCCTGAAATCCAGCTGTAGTTGTCATAACTCTGGACCCAAGTGCAGGACGTGTTGGTCGGCAGAAGGCACGGGAGACGAGGTTAAGTTACAAAGATTTATTCGTTGGAACGCACAAATAAATACAGAGAAATGACTAGAAACTAAGGACGCCGGGAACCAAAACGCGGACCGGGAACAACACACAGGGAACGGGGTGAATCTGGAAAACAAGAGAGGCGGATTAGAATCAACGACCTTCTATATAAATGGGAGAACAGAAAAACACACACCCGGAGTTAAGCTCAACGTTTTGGTGGCACTAAACTGAAAGTCTCGGTGGCGGCGGCTAATCACACTCGCGCACACGAGGGGTGAACTGACGGATCTATAGCTAAAAAGTGAGGCTTAGATAAACAGCTCACACACGGACTGAATTGACAGTAGGGAAGTAAACACAGGAGTAGCAAGGAAGAACAAAAGGCGGCGACAGAATAGGAATAGGAAACATCTGGAAAAGGTCAGGGAGTATAGCGAACACACGGGAGTCTTGAAAAAGTTTACCATGACGAAGCGAGAAGCAACAATCTGGCAAACAGGACTGACGCTGACCAGTTTATATCCAGGATGAGACTGAGGAGATTAATGCCAGCTGTGTTGCCAGTGAAGCTCGAGACAAAGCAGGAACAGGAAACAAAGGCCACCGGAGGTAACAAAATAAAAGCACGAGAGAAGTGTGGGCTCGTAGTATAAACAAGTGGAGGATGCACCTATGCCTTCCTGATATTAGTGCTTTGTGGGATGGTGCCTTCAGGGATCATTTTTGGTGGCAGTCTTTTGCAAGGTTACAGGATGTCAGTGAAGGTGCTAACTTGAATGATCCAGACATTTAGAGAGCTGAACGTGTACCTTCTTGTTGTGTTTCAGAAATTGCAAACTGCTTCTTCTTCTCTGGACAATGTTGTGCTCTCTGCTGACACCTGCTGGCAAAGTGTCTGAATCATGTCTAGAGTATAACCCATACAAGTTTTCTTTGTGGGTATTTTTGGATGTCAAGCCTGAGCTGCATGACAATATGAAGTCCCATAATGCACTGCAATAGTTGAAGCTTACTTTGGATTTATTCTTTGGGCGTTTAACAGCTCAGAAGGAAAGAACCCATCGTTCTAATCGTATTTCCTTTCTTAAGCATGAATAGATGTAGATAAATTGTGGCAATATATGTGCTGCATCTGACCACATTTTTTAATAAGAATTTCCGTGGGCCACGTGTTTGACGCCAATTGATTGATGTAGCGGAAGAATACTGATGGTTCCATCTTGATCTCTTTGCCAGTGTCTGACAGTAAAAGCCACCGCGGTGTGGCGAGTAGATCAATATACACATAATTTACAAACTACAGGGCGAGTAATCAATGAGTATAAAAGTGTATGAAATATACATTACGAGCCTTCTGCTATAGAACTCATCGCAGACTTAGACAAATGTTCAGGCCATTTATATTTGTCAGTATTGATTATTCAATCTGGAGGGTTCACCTGAATCGTCCGTCTTCTGGTCGCCTTTGCACTCGATCTTCTGAAAGTTGATTTATGGTTCGAGGGTTCAAGTGAGCCGCTCTTTCTTAATACGACGACGGGGAAGACCAAGCGAAGTCGAGGAGCGGCTGAAGTGGGTTGAAGTTCTCTTCTTAATTTCCCACTTCCTTAGCATGCGAGCGGCGCTGGTTAAAAATTCATACATGGAGAGTTGATTATGTACCATCCACGGCGACGTGGAATGGCAGGAAAATTAATAGACGGTATAATTTACGTCATTTATTTTTACTCTTTTTGGCATTTTATTTAAATCCTTGCTTGGGGATTGTGTTGTCATTAGAATAAGAAATGCCGCGGCGCTCCTGATTTAGTGCGGCGCTCTGGCCCCTGATGTATATTAATACCACAACACTGCACCTCTTACCCGGGGTTCATCATTCATCCGGGTAAAAGACGGGGAATTGAAAAACAGTCCTTGTTTTTGCTGGATCCAGGATCACAGCCATTTATTGTGTCACGAGACAGGGCGGCCTCTCTGCTTGTCCTTCACCTCCGCTGCGATGCCAGCTCTCATTACAGGCTAAAGTATATTCACGTGCCACGCTGATAAACAAGGTGCAATATGGAGCCTTTTTAAAGTACAACGCTCATAAAAACGTGGATTCAAGTCCTTTGTTACAAGCCTGTTGTTTACGACTTTTGTCGCACATTTTCCTGCTCAATACTGAAGTAAAAGTGTGACGGATTTGCATTTCATTCCATTTCATGCATATTTTTAATCATGTTTCCTCGTGGCCAGCGCCCCCATTTGGGTCTAGTGAGGTTCTCATTGAGTGAGTGGTGCGGCTCGGCACTCGGTTAAGTGATGACTGCTGCTGACAGATTGTCCTCCACCACGTTGCTAGCACTTCTCCCAGACAGACCGTCCCTTTTTCATCTTTTCCTGAGTGGACGCGAGGGCTCTCCCAGCAGGGCAAGACGAATGGTGCCTCGGCCGGCCCATCATTCTATTTCACAACCAGCCTGCGCACCTTTAAGTTGACACTGTCGTCACTGTTGCTCTGAAGACGGTTGATTCTTTGTTTGTTTCCTGAAGGAAATGAAACGTCACGCCAAATATTCTACAATATACTGAGGAGGGCGGAGGGTTCAAAGTCATTCACTCAGGAGGCTAAAAGTTCAAACGTTTGCAGGCAACACACCTTGAAGGACATATGACTCATCTGTCGTTGTAGCAACAACTCTGTAACTCTGTTGGTAGCAGACTGAAAAACTATGGTAAGATATCGATTTTGGTAAATGTATGGTCTTTTTTTCCCCAAGTCTCCCAGGATACAGCAGTGGACAAAACGGGCTCGACGTGGCCCTTGGTGAAAGTAGAGCCGGGCCTTCTCTGCACGAATGCTGCTCTGTCTGGGGAACCAACTCAAGATGATTATTTACTCCGATAAAATATCAACTTTTATCTTAAAAATTGATTTCAGAGCTCATCTTGAGTACCACTTGACCTGTGCCTAACTGGCTTTTGTGACATTTTTCAGTGGAGAGTAATTCTAACCGATTGATCCTGTAGATGCTCCAACGTTCTGAGGGTCTTGTTCTAGCGAGACAAACTCAAAAGTTCCCTCTCTCACATTGTAGCTCCGTGGCTTGGCTAGAAACCTGCTGGAAGTCAGCAGGAGCTCCGCTAGAAGGGAACTTTGGATTGGTTCCCAGTTTAGTTTACCAGCGAACAGACTCATATTTCAACCACTGGAGGCATTTGCTTCTTTGTTGTGGTCTCAAGTTACAATGCGAATCAGAGAAATGCAAGCGAAGTCTTCTTTCTTTTCCTTTAAACAAGACCATAAACAACCCAGAAACTGGAGGCCACACCAGGTCCACTCTTTCAGTCAGCATGCCATCACTTTTCTGCGGAGAACCCCGGCCTTCTACTTGAAAGTCATGATGGTAACTCTCCATGTAAAGAAGCGATTATATTCAACAGAATGTGGATTTTACGTTAATGAGGAAGTGCTCCTCGGCTCCCTCAGCGTTCCGACTTGCTGTTCGCCGGTTTGAATGTGAAAATCGCTAATGCTTGCACTTTTAAGGCCATCACGAATCATCCGCTTTCAGAGAGAGAGAAGAAGGATAAATCCACCTGAAGTACAAGAGGAATGAAATGGGTTGTCGCCGTATCGCTGCATCACTCCTCTGCTTGGCCATTACTCAGGAGGACGTGGCTGAATGTGCTTGTATAAAAGAGGAGCTTCAGTTGAGTCTAGACTCATGATTCGTTAACTTCACAGGCGCTCTCGGGGAATCCCGAGGCCACGCTCCCCCTGCCACCGCCCGGGGCAGCTCCATTCTTTTGAAATTCAAATGGTGGAATGCACACTTATGTGTGTGTGTGTGTGCCAGACAGTGTGGGTGGGTATACATGCAGGTTTGTGGATACGCCTGTGTGTCCTAGTAACTTATCTTAAAAGCAGCTAAAACCCAACGGTGCCTCAGTGCCGCAGCAGTCAAATACAATCACATCTGAAAGCGCTGCTACCTTGTGGTGGCTCGGTCCATAGAAGGGACCCTCGGAAAAACTCTGAGCCACAAAGAACATACCTTCAATTAGCCCGGCGATTAACATTTTAGAGGAAGTCTGTGTTTGGCTCCCCTGGGCTGCTGGCACTCCCCGACAGCCGCCTTTTTATATTCAAATACAAACCATAAAAGTTGGCCCTTTCTAATCCCCAAATATGGCCTACTGTTTCCTGAAGAGGGAGCACCTGAAGTTTGGTCAACTCTGGCGAAAGTGCACTTCAGCAAAGCTGGCGTTGGATGGTGTTCCTGTAAGCCTCGGCAGACAAAGGCCGTCTCCACCAAGACACATCATAATGTCTTTTCTAATTCAGCAGGCGATTAGTCAATCAAACCAACCAACGTTCATTTAAACAAGTGCCTCTCCAGGGAAGCCACGACGCTTGAGTGATTTTGTGGTCATTATCGTCTTGTGCCGCGGTTTCGTCTTCTCCGAGAGAGACGCCACTATCGATCTGTTCCATTTTTTGAGTCGGACTGCTGTCACTTCACCGTGGCATCTCAACGCTGGGCACCCAGCGCCGTGGCCCCTGAACTAGACGGAGAGTGATAGATATAAACTTTGTCTGAACTTCAAGCCGCACACCTCCACCGGAGACTCCTAACCCGCAGGAAGTAAATATGCAGAGCCCAAAAGGTGTCGGGGTAATCCTCCTCATGAATGTAAAAACGCTTGCTGTCAGCTCTTGTTCATTTACATTCTATTAACTAAATAAGAGTGTAGTAAAGCATGATCACATGGTAATCAGTGTTCATTCTGTTATCATCAAAAAACAAATGATGTGGTGAATTGAGACGTTCAGCTGAGGGAAACACCCTCTGAAATGTTGAAATTATATATTGATTTTCCCCGTCTTTCGCCTCAATGCCTCTGTGTAATTGCCTCTTTGCTGCTGTTACAGATGAACTGACCCGTCTCAGCGTCTGGCTGGTTGTGTTTCAGCTCGGAACGCTATAGACGTTGTTGCCGTGGCAAGTCTTTGTAGCAGTTTATGGAACACTGGGGGGCTGTGACGTTCCTAACCAGCTCTGTAGATAACAAGTCATTGAAAGTGTAGTCCTGTATTTTGAAACGTGTGTAACATGAAATTATTTTCATTTATTTTTCTTTGACTTTGTCTATCCGATAAAATTGATAGTGTTTTGGCGGTATACAAACAAGCATTGTTTTTTTCCAGACAAAATTCCCATTTTATACCGTAAATAGCATAGTAGCTATTAGCATGTTAGCAAGTTAAGAATGAAGTATGTTCAATGAAAGAAGTAAAAAGTCAAGCTTCCACTGAGGAAACATTCAAGCTATTTAGCTTAGCCACACAAAATGAACGACGCAACAAAAAATTCTGGCATAACTTTCTGCGACGATTTAAAAAAAAACAAAAAACTCTAAAGCTATTTCTAGATTTTCCTTCCTGTCTGAGGCACCTGAAGATATTCCTTTGTCAGATGAATTCTGTTTCATCTGCTGTTGCCAGTACCATTTGGTCCTTATACAAACCATTGACTAACTCAAATTTATGCATTTTAAAATTAAGCCTGCCAGATGAAATAGCAAAAAAAAAAAATCAAAATCCGTAGCAGCACATAATATAGAATTAGTTATGACTATAAAGGAAAACCTAGAGAAAAAGCTGTATAAGCACAACCACTGCCGTAAATAAAGACGTGAGGCATTTACGTTTCTAATACGATAGTTGTTGCTGGCACTTCATGGTAGCAGGGCTTGATCCTCGCTTCATGACTGATGGTTGGTGGACACTTTAGATCCAAACCTCCATGAGCTTTTATTATGAGCCACGTGGACTTGTGACAAATGTCAGGACTGTGTCTTCTGCCATGGCTTCAATATTGAAAATTAATCCAGTTAAAAGGGACACCGTGGGTTTGGGACAATATCTGGCACGAGCTGATATCTGGATGACCGTCTTCTAATGCAACCGCTGTAACCAAACCAATGGAACGTCATTTAGAATTTGGCTTCATGAAGTGTCACAAGGGGATGTTGGGCGGATGACCAGATCGTGTAAATAAACCCATGCTGCTTATGCAATGGTTTGTCCAAAAGCGATGTGGTCAATTGCTGGGTTCTTTTCAGCAGGAGTGTCTCTAACATTCCCTTCTCTCTGAGTCAGCCACTCATGAGGCAGGATAAATGATCATTTCCATATTGGTGATGAGAGTAAAAGCTGATCCCAGAGCTGCACTTATACCCTGCCAAGATGCTTGACTGCCCTCTGAAAATAGAAGACAATGAATCTGATTTGTAATGTCTTTTTTAGGACAATGAGCCTTGTGGGCTTTAGAGAAAGATGATGGTGGCGGCTTGATGAGAGTCCCAAAACCCCAAGATCTTGAACAAATGTTTTCCTCTTTCTATCCGTCATTACATTTTCGGAGCAAGTGGCTCTTCGGACTTGGAGGACAAGATGTGTATTGTTCTCCTGCTTCTTCTGTTCTTGACATTTCCCCTTTTTTTTGTTTGGTTCCCGGCTTTTACCAGTGTGAGCAAAGGCTTCCCTGCCCCTGATACTTCATCCAGCTCTTCCATGGAAAACACAAGGCATTCCCTGGATGGCGGACAACTGAGGAACACAATCTTTCCAGTGTGTCATGGGTTCTCTTTCCATCTGGACATGTCACAGCTTAGCAGTGAGGCTTCCAAAATACCTCATGAGTAGAGGGCCGGATAACTGCAGACCCTTTTTCTGTGGGACACTCAAGAGCACGGGTGTCAAACAGGTCCTCAGAGGGCGTAGGTTCTTGCTTACTTTTGCTTTTCATCATTCAGGTGACTGTAGTCGGCTTGTTTCAGCTGACACCTGACTGGTTTAACTACACGTGCTTGCTGGGTCTGAACAAAAGGCACCTCCCATTGTGAACCATCGGTGGATCGGTTTCACTCCCCTGGTCTACCGGAAACTTATTTCTACTAGTTGTATCGAAAGTCGTGTTTGTCTACTCAAAGTTCTTGATCACATTTGAGTATAGTCATGTAGTTTGGTGAATGAAGAGCTACACATTTTCACTCCTCACTATGCTCATATTCCATTCTTCTGCGATGATGAACTATGTTCTTGAACTAAAGCTGATCCTCATCACTGTTGCCGAGGTTGTAGACCACTTAAACGGACACCAAGTCAAGATCAGGGAGGGGCGAGAACAATGCTATTTGTGATTGAAAATACATGTACTCTCACTTTTGATAAGACCTACTTTCCTGCAATACAATGAGCAGTTAAGTGCTGTGACTCCCATCTTAAATTAAGAGCTGAAATGTTTTCTTTTGAATGTTGCTTGACCCTCTTCCGTCTGCTCCACAACCTAAACACGGTCCATTACGGTATGAATGAGCGCATAGTCCAAGACACGACCAAGACCTCTGAAATGTGGTCTTGAGTTCTACTACACTACTGGAGTGATGGAGGGAGTCACCAGAATTCAAATCTAAAAGTTTGGCTTTTGCGGAGGACTGTCTGTGGAGCATACAAACAGCAGTGCTGCTGAAAATGGGTCAGCAACTTTGGCTCAGCAATGCAGATCGAACTTTAAAACCGATCATCTACCACAGTGACCCATGTTTCATCCCAGGAATGATTTCTGTGTTATTTCTTTAACACCGAGTTGACAAACTTCATGAAGACGTGTGCCTGAAAGGCACCTGAAGTTTAGCATTCTCCAACTGTCACGACTTGGAAGACTCACTCTAGGAGCCGCAATAGTTCACAAATTGATTTAGATTCTGTCGATGTGGCCTTGTCTCACTCAGAGTGCGCTGCGCTAAATTGCTCGGTAAATGTGGCTGCTGAAACCAATGGTGTTTTCTTTGCTTTGCTAATTATTAATTACCCCTCTCCATGCATATGTGTTTATTCCTAATTGTATTTGATGGATGACTGGCAGCTTTGACACCTCATTAGACCAGATGAATTGAACCACACAATATTTATGTCTCGCCAATGACCAGTTATCCCGCCATCTATCATTGAGATGATCTCGCTGATTGAAAACCACCGGTCCGTGTAATCGTAATTATTTGGAATTAGAAAGGAATTTATAGCTTCTCTTTGCGTTTTTTTTTTTTCAGCGGCGACGACGGCAAATTGGAAACATTAAATGCATAACGAGGGGTAAAATGAGAGAGAGACAGAGGGGCTGGATTAATGTGGGTGAATGTCGGCGCGGAGGGGGAAGGGCACGTGAAAGAAAGCAGGTGCTTTATTGACCCGCCGCGCTTGTGCCGCTCCGCGCTGTTGTCTCACGTGTGTTTCCTCCGTCTCCTTCAAGACACCCTCCAACACAATGCCCAGCGGAGGCCAATTTAGAAGAAGTTTTTCCCCGTGAAACTCAACCTGTATATTCTCCCATCCAAACACGCTTCTGCGGAACATCTCCAACGGTATGCTCGTCTTTTATATAAAAGTTGGCAGGCAACTCAAATAAAACATTCCCACTGAACTTCACATAACCCTCTTCTAACTTCTGCAAAGCTTCGTCCCTCATGGGAGGAGCGAAAACTCAAATCCAGCATTTGAGCTCACAGAGAAGCAACAAGGCCCAGAAGAGCGACGCTTTTACTATCATACAGTGGAGGAAAGCCTCGAGGAGCCGGCTTCTTTCCCAGGTAGAGAGAAATTCCTCAAGCTTATTTTTCCCAACTTTTCAAGTTTCTAACACCATTAGCCGACTCCCCCGTGGCCTTGAAAGCAGCGGCGCTGATTGAATGAAGCGGTTTTCCTGTTTGAGACATTTTGACGGGCTGTTCTTGTGCAGAAGTCAATCACTGCTGTGACTACACAGGCCTTTAAAACGGAGCCCAGACACGGCTCCCTGACACACAAGTACTTTAGAAAATATGTGTTCGAAATTTGCCAGGAATGAATAACAAAATACGATTCGATCAATCGAATAAACTCCAGTACTTTTGTTTCAGGTGTTTGGGTCTGCTTGAACAACCCGCCCTCGCTGCCGCCATGTAGTTTATTGATGTAGTAAAGTGGACTTTTGCGTCCTTTACTGACGCAGAAGGGAGCCAACTGTGTCGCATTGGATGTCCGCTGCTTTCTGTAACTCCTTATATGGCTCCACTCCTTAAAGGTACAGCTGTGCGAGGGTCCTTTAAATAGCAATGTAGAACCAGAGGAGTGCCATCCCATGACCTACCTAGGCCCAACTTTTGTCTTTCTTTTGCGCATATATAGGACGCAATAATCCCGTTTCCCAACGTCAATATATGACGCCATGGGAGTGAAGATGTGCTCGGGGTCATAGTGGTAGCTGAATGGCTGCTGGTATTTGTGTCTATGTCTTAGATTGAAGATAGGCCCTGCCAGGTAAAAACAAAATATTGAATTGCCACACGATCAACAGATTTGGTAGTTTCCCGTGCTTACGTTTATGGGGTAAGCAAACAGACGAAGGCTGTGTGTGAACATAATTTAGCATTAGACCACGCCTCATGTGTTTGAGAAGATAACTGTGACTTGTAATGAAAGCTCACCCTCGTGGTCTCTCCACACCAACAGCCTTGCTTCCACGTATGCTAATATAACACAGTGGCCGAGCTTCCTAATGCACATTCTATTTGCTTTGTTCACTTGTTGAGCCTTAAAACGTCATCCACAGGCCTGGCACATGCACTACATCATTTGCACTCATTCTTGATGTTGAACCATCTCCATTTTTACGTTCAGATTAGAAGATCGGATTACAAAAGATGTGCAACTAAAAAGGCTAATTCGTCCAACATACAGTCATGGAAGCAGGACAGCACTTCTTCATGACTTTAGTTTGTTTCATTTGAATTCTGAGAAAAGTATTTTGACTTTCATGAAAACAGCTCCATATATAAGTCAGTATATCCTCCATTTTTACACCTTTTCGAAACCCCGGTTAAAGATAACAACAACCTTGTCTGTCACCCCCAACTTGTGAACTTTATATATCTTTATATATCTCTTATATTTAAGGAGGAAGGTCTAACTCCAGGCCCAAGCCGACATGATGGTCATGTCATAGTCTTGTCACAGTGACTTAGCGCCAAGGTGTAGTAATGTACTGCAAAAGGTGGCGCTCTGGTCACCAATGTAAGAAGCAAAGCACTCATCCTTTTTCACAGACTTTTGACTCTTCTTGCTTTTTTTAGTTTTATAGAGCTTGGTCCAAATTAAATTTGTGTTTTCCAAGGGAGGCATATACTGAATTGTCTTGTAGCTTCAGCAGAAATCTGTTGCACGTCAGCTCACCCGAGTTTTTTTAAGTGATATTCTTCGGTTGATACAGTTGTGTGCAAAGTCTTTCAGTAGTACTGGCATGTAGGTGATCATTTTTTAAAATAAAAATCATCTATAGGAGAAAGACTTTTATGGTCTCTATCCTGTTATCTTGCTATTTGTTCTTGCTATTAGTTCTTGCTAGACTCAAGAACCCTTGTGTACACCGTCGTACTCTACAGCTCCTCACTTTGGGGGAGGAAGTAGCAGGGTACGCTACACTACATAGTAATAATGTGCAATAACCGTCTCTCTGGTTATTCTATCTATTTTAATCTAGTTTAGTTTTATTTTATGTATTTATTTTATTATTATTATTACTATTTTATTCTCTGTGTGATGCTCTTCCTGACCGCATGTCCTTTCTTGCCTCTATTGCTGCTGGAAATGTTGGGATCAATAAAGTCTAGTCTAAGTCGAAGTCTATTTCACTATTGGTCTGTATCAGTTCAATAGAGAAACAGCAAAGGGAAAAACCTTTTCATGTAAATCTGTCATATCTGACATCACTATCACACGCTACTGAACCATCAGGACATGAGGGAGCTGTGCACACCGGATGTGTTTATAAACCCAAACTGGATTTCATCCATAAAAAAATCTGCTGACTGGAATCGCTGGATGCGATACGGACCAAAGACATTCTCAGCGGCAGCAATGCCATTTACACCAGCGTATTTTAATCAATTTAACTTGCCTTTTTAGAGACACTTGGCTCAAAACACTCTCCAGATATAAAAATAGGACAAATGGTCTTTTGGAATCAAGTGGGGAGAAGTTTAATCTCATTGAACGGAGCCAAAGCCCGACGTTTAGCTCGACACAGTGTAGAATACAAGATTATACCGGCCTGATATAGCCCTTCCACCACCCGTTTATTTTTATCCTCTATTAAGGCAGCGATATCCTTAAAGGCTGCCAAAATTATCCTGCAAAAATGCTGACTGGGAAATATGAAAGGTTCCAGGCAGTTCTAGTAAGCAATCTGTGCGCTTGGTGGAGCAATGTGACTGCTGTGCTTGCTATACCAACAGGGGTGACCCCCGCTGGATGGAGAGGTGAGACTAAATGAAAGTCATCTGTGGATCTTAGGGGAGCCAAGTCTGGGAGCCTCTCATCCAAATGAGATTTACTGCCAACAGCCGCAACTACTTTACATAAATGTTTGTTTTACTCTTATATTCATCAGCGCGGAGAGAATAGGCTGCAACTCCGGCACTTTGGAGGATTATTTAAGATGCTATCTCATGTTTCGCCGAATAAAGTGCCATTAACATCAAACCGCCCTGGTGCTGAGCCAAAAGCAAATTTCAAGAACAAACCGATGTCATAGAAGTGACTTATTTTTGACTTTTTCTTTCAGCAATTCCACAAATGGGACCCAAATATGAACCTGATTTTTTTTTTCTTTTATTGTTATTTTATTTAATGAAGTCATTAGACATTAGACATAGTGTCGGTACAATCTGTCCTACGACTTCTAGAAAAGTCATAAGTAATGACAATGCTCCTCTCTTTTTCTGTTGGCTGCCTGCAGCTTATTCACTTGCTCATGATCGCAAATGTGAATGTTTCTTGAAGGCTTGTTTTTTTGGCTCCATCCTTTCATCTTACCTTGTTTAACTGTCCCTGCACTCGAGAACAAACTCACAGATCTTAAAGCAAACCTTAAATCAGCATTCATTGCAACGCAGGAATAAAAGTAATCTGAATAAGAGTGACCTGTAATGACGAATTTTAATTCATTCTGAAATACATTTTTTAATGTATTTCAGAATAATGTAATGTTTTTTTCTGAAAAAACATTTTTTGTTTCAACTGCAATTCTGTTCTGCAGTCCTGCAGTTGTCGCTACTCCTTAAACACAATTAAATGAAGAGCTTTAGAGGACCAAAAAAGACATGCTCAAATAACACTCGACACTACTCCAGAGGAAACGTCATTCACTTATGTCGACTCTACCATTGTTCTCACACCTGAGGAGATAATTTATCCAAAGCCTGAGCAGTTTATCTTGGGATCGGAGCTACCGATGAGACTCTCAAACACATTTTCTAGTTATTTGAAATGGCAAGTTTTGTTCTAAACTTGAGCGTTCCTCAGTGGAGATGATAATTGAAGAGCTTTAGAGCCTGTGGGGTTTCTAAAATGTTGAAGTTGGGATGAGCCCAACAGGCAGCCGTGTGATACACATGCTCAGGAGTTTTAAAAATCTCACCGATAAGTAGTGATCGCGGCTCCTCCGCAGCGCAGAGGAACTTTCAATGACAAAAGTATCACCTGTTACAACGATTATGTCCTTTGACTTTGACACCAGAAGCACATCGTTGACTTTGTTTTAAAGGTTTTTGGAGGAGTTTTAGTTGTTAACATTAGTTCTTACTCTTGTAATCCATCCACAAATCTGAGCTTTGTAGCTGACGTCCGAGTTACTGAGCCATCATGGTTGCAGCATTCAGGTTAGGTTAATCGCAATGTGCATGACCAGTTCCATCCACTTTGAGTTGTACCATTGGTGGTACCTTTCAGATAAATGCTTGAAAGTCAGAAGTGTTTTATACATGAAGTGAGAATTGCATTTTCTTGAAATATTTAGGCCATCAATATAAATTCATGATTGTTTTTCTTGGTTGTGGCCACTTCCATTTTAAGTATTTAAAAAAAGTCTATAAATATTGTAACAATAAAAATTTCCTTCACAAAGTGTGAAAAACTGATGTCAGGAGTTTAGAGTTTAATCACCGTTATGAGTGTTTTTCTCAGAGACTCACTCACACTATGAGTTATCAATTGACCTCTGTATGATTTGGTCTATGGGAGGAAACCAGAGCGCTCTGACGGAACCTAAAACTCCACCCAGACAGGGCGCAGTCCGAACTGGACTTGTTTCCAATGCACCTGAATGATCATTTCTGTCTGTAATAGTAAGAGAATATACTGTAATACCTGTTAAATAGTTAGTTTTATTGTTGATCTGCAATATTCTGTTTGGCTATGTTGTTGCAGAAGTGTGTCAGAGAGGGGAGGGGCAGCGGGACGGAGTTGCTGGGGTTGTGGGAAGTGAGAGCACGGTACCATAAGCGTGAAGAAGTTATCTTCGGTGTTGTGGTGAAATACAGACCAGTTGGAATACATCCTACTCTCGCTGGTGTGGAATCCTTCTGGATATTACAATATAGTGAACCAAAAATGTTGTCACATTTGGATCTTCTAAACAGTCTCCGTGTGGCAGTGGTGCTGCCAGATATTTGATCATCATTCCGTATCTCCGATCCTGATCATTTAGGGATCTCTTCATGCTGTTAAATCACCTCAAAGCTTCAAACAGCTGACGCCTCGTTGGCTCATTTCTGTCCTGCTGCCTTATTAAAATGAACTTGAGATGAATGTATTGATCCTCCTCCAGGTGGCAATGACACCGCCTGGCTGCGGTGTTGAGCAGGAGCCATCCAGACCTGACGGAGCTTTAACAGCACTCACTTAGACACAACGCAGCGTCGGAGTAAAACATGACTTGGACGGAGGAACGTGGCGAAAACCTTTCAGGGCCCGGTTCCTTGCTGTGACGGCTTCAATAATATTGCCCCACTCTCGTTTTCTCTTTCTGCGTCAGACGCCAGCATGGTCCATAAGGAGGGAAAATCTGCGGCTCTCTCTAAGACCCATCCATGTGAATGTACACAGCCCACTATATTAACATGTTTAAATATTTTTGGATGATTCAACACACGCTCAAAATGGTTAGTGCAGGTCTTTGGTTCAAATCCAGCTTGAGGCAACTGTTGCAGTCCTTGCTGTATGGACGAAGCCTCGGTTGTGTCCTTAGGCAGTTCAAAAACAAGTGAGTGTGATTCAATGATGACACGTCATAAGACTCCTGCAATACACTATCAGTAACTATCATCATTGTCGTGTCAGCTGAAACATTTGTTAGAATTATCGCACTAAGTGGAGTTCAATTTTATAAGCTCACATGGAACATGTTAGGTTACCAAAAATCAATATATTTTAGCTATATGTTAAACATATAGAATTGTTTTACTTTTAGTTATTGAATTACTTAAAAATATTTGACCTTTTTTTTTCCCCATTTTAGTTTTTAACCAGAAGCGTTTGGATTGCTTCACTATCCTTCAATCTTCTCTGCATATGTAAAATCCTACTAGTCAAGTTTGGTTTTATCAAGCCACAAGAGAGATTCTTTTCTTCCTGGAAATTTTAGCATGGTTGCCTATTTGTATTCTTTCTTCCAACTTGATTTTTTTCAATGGCTTTTGCTCATGTGAGAAATACTATTTTGATAAAAAAAAAAAAGATCAGTTATCATAAAAACTTATCTTTTATCATCTAGAAACACTTGAGTAAACACATTTTTCCCCCTCAATATGTGTATATTTATCACACCTTACAGTGTGTGTGGTGTTGTGTGTATCTCGACTCATCTTTATTGTATTTGTTCTTCATCGCCGATATTTTCCAGACGACACTTGTGACAGCCAAACCTCCTCTTTCTTCCGCCCTGTTGTGATTCCGGCTCTTCCAATCAAGTTGCGCTTTGAGTGTCTGATTAACGCCGCTGCCGGTGCAGTTTTGTTTTCTGTGCTCCTCAGCGAAGGGAGAAATTAAGAGGCGAGAGATAAAGGCTAATAGCATTTATTAACCCAGCGTGCGCGGGCAGCAGGGCAGCAGGGCAGCTGTGGCCCTCCTGCATCTTGGCAGCGCCGTCCGCAGATCGGCGCCGAACATAATAAAAGTCAACAAATGTGTCCAGCTGATTAGCGCGGCCCCGTGGATATTGTAATTACGCTGCGCCACACTCCTCCGTGGGTCCGGCCGGGCCGGAGACGGACGGCAAGACGGAAATATACCGATGACTGATGTCATCGAATCAAGCTGTTTACTGAGCGACATGGTTTAGCTTGTGTTCTCTCACATTGTTAGTGGATATGTTTCCCTCATATAAAGACTTCAGCTGCAAAACGCTTCAGCTTTTGTGGAGCAATTCGAAATAAAGACCAGAATCTAGTCCTCAGTGTTCAGTAGTCCAGTGTTCTTGGCTCAAAAGTTTAGCTTTCATGCGGAAAAAGAGGCGGCAAATTCTGGCACTGAGCCACCGGGCCGGTCCAGATCCACTGTCTGCTCGGCGGGGTCAGAAGGTCAGTCATAAAAGGCCAGTTTGGTGATGAATCAGGATTTTAATTACACACACTCAGTGTGACAGGGAGATTGTGTCCCTCTCCCCGGCACAATATGTAATTACTATTTATTGACTGATAACGATTGATTCCTAGCCTCCTTTCACAGACAGGCTGCTGATGCTGCCTGGAACTCCCAGGCTGTCGCTCCGTACCAAATGTTGACACCCACTGGCTTGTTTTTTTCTTTTTTTTTTTTATTCATGCGTCGGCCAGACACAAGACGTCTGACCCTCCTCATCTGATCACGACCGCATGAACAAAGTTGAGGTCTTAATTCGGCGATAGCCTCTTGCTGGCAGAGTGTGCGCGGTGGTTAAACCGCAGACTGGCTGAGATCGGCTTAAAGAGACACTCTCAGTTGTAGAGCTTTAAATCTATTTTGCTTAAATACAGACTTAATGATTGGATTACTGTTCCTTGGTTTCGCGGTGGCGTGATAGTGGGATTACAGACCCTTGCGTTCAATAGATTTCCTGTCAGATGCCATGAAGCCCTGAGTTCCCTCACAACAGACCGTCTGGAAAAGGAGGGAGGCGGATGAGCCGGGGATTGACGTCGGTTCACCTCCGATTGATGCTTAATATAGTTTCTCAATGAGAAGCTCCGGACTTCTGATGGTTTAAAAGTCGCGTCCTCCTCACGCTTGGTGAGCACAAAGTATATGTATGTTGATCTGTTTTATTTTAACTGGACACATTTCCTTCTTTTTTCCGATCAATATTTGTAATCAATAATTCAACAGATCGGTGCATCTCAAATTACTGTTCCAAAGGAGACAATATTTATGTATTTTTTTATGAGTCAATAAGCCCAATGAGCCCAAACATTCCACTGGTAAGTCTAGTTCTGCTCAAGGTTTCTGCCTCCTCTTTAGGGGAAACATCCTTTGTATTATTTACTGAAGCGGTACTTCCTTGCTTTATTGCTTTCTCTACGTCTTCAGTTTTATCTCAACTTCCACTACTTTTACTGCTACAATATCGATTTACAAACTGTAGTTCTATAGCACTGTAACAACCCTGCAGCTCAATTTCCTGTGACTGCACCATGGTTTTATATAAATACAACTTAAATGACTAATTTAACGCAAAGGCCTAAAATAACACACACTGCCATTGTAAACTAGTAACAAAAACGAATAGAATATTTGCTCGAGTCATGGGTGAGCCAGGGAGTCCTTTCCAGGGTCTCCCCTGCCTCAGTCCTATCGATTAGCTGCTGCTAATACAGATTTTAAGGCTGTCAATAGATTAAAATTTTAAATCTTTTAATCTCTTGAATCATGACTTAGCGCTGCTTTAGCGCCATTGAACAGGATTAAAATATTTTTATCTTTAATTTTTTTATTTAATTTCTAACTTCATTGGCATTGATTTTCTTTTATATTTATGCCACGTATTTTGTGTTGCCAATGGAATTCCATCAGAATGTGTACTCCTGTGCCATCTTTAAATGTATTTATATGAAGAAGAAGTTCATTTCAACCGCACATCAAACATACAACAACAGCTATTCAAATGATGGACATGAACATGAACGTATTTTATAAGACATGTTTTCTGGTTACTTGCTTATCTACTGTGAATAACTGTTTTGAGTGAACACTCAGTGCCCTTTACAGTATCAAATATTGTCAGATTTACTCAGATTACTGGCTAATACGCCTCTGAAACACAGATGGATAAATAGTTCATACACATCTCAAGTGTAACCCAACTTTGTTCCCACCAACTGGACTCCCTGTACTTGAAAGATTTGTCTCCATGGCAACACAAACAGCAAATCCCATTTCTTCACACTCTGAATTTGCTCTCCAATTAACATCTGCTCCGATATTGAACCCTAATGTGAAGTCACATATGTTATTGGAGCATTAGTCTGTGGACGGTTTTTCTCTGGCTCATTAAAAACATAAACATATCCCGGCTATTGATTATGTCTGGATGTCTTAATCACATCAGAGGAAGAGCCAGGTTTCCCTCTACAGGAAACTGCATTAAACGCCTAAATATTGATCAGACTTTTCATTGAGAGTGTGCAGCTCCTTGAATAAAGCCTTTGCTCCACTGACTCTGATACAGACTGACATGAGATGTTTAATGCCTCTTTTTTAGAAAGACAGTTTGGGAAACAGAGTCTGTCCCGAGGCTTCTGGCGACACAGCAACGCCGCCATCAGTAAGAGTGCGTGATGGGTTTTGTATCGATCAGGAAAATGTGGGTTGATGAAGTGGGTTGGGGATTGAAAAAAAAGGGTGGGGGGGGAGCCCTCTCGGATCGCGGTGGCGTTACACAGATGTGGCAAAGATGCTCTTAAAGCTGGCTGTCATCATTTTTATCAATCCTGCTGGGGTCATCAACACATGCCTACATCCTTCCTGAAATAGAAACGCAGGGGGATTCCTGACGGGACAGCAGTATTCTGACTGCGACCTTTGGGTGTTGAGGATTAGACACAGCAGTTCCTGATTCATCTGGATGGAGAACGGGACTTTAAGATGACGGTTTAAACGGACATGGAGAATCGATCCTTCATATCACCCTCCTCATATTGTTTAGTTCCACTTTCACCATGGAAACAACAGCTGTGATGGAGTCGCCAGCTTTAGATGTGGTACATGTTTGTCGGGGATGCAACACTCTTGAATGTTGATGCTGATCCTGAAGTGTCACATAAACATGAACCATACTTTTCAACTAAAGGTACTAACAATTGGGATTGGTACGGTAGTTTAGTGTTATGTTCAGTATCGCTTTTTTCCTCCCCAGTTCCTCCCCTGTCACCTCTACCTACAGAAGCAGGTGTCAAGAAACTGCAATTGTGATTTCATGAACAATATTAAGCTCTTTTGAAAATGGGATGATGGAGGTGTTATTAATTCATTTATTTTTTTATTGACAAGTTATCACAAAAGTCAACTCCCATTTGTTCAATGTTTTATTTTATTTTTACATAACTTGTGTGATGTTTCATTTTATTTTATTTTTACATAACTTGTGTGATTACTCTGCTTAAAATATTGTTTATTGTTCTTCAACCCTCAACATCGCACATTTAAATTAAAATGTTTAATTTTGATTTCAGAAAAAAATCTTAAATTATTCTAAAAGCAGTCTGCAGTGTATTCATCCATGTTTTGATATATGAATTCATGTTTAAAAAAATGGAAAACGTTTAATCATATTATCGAATTTGCTAATCCAGTACAGTGCAAATGGATACTGTTCTTTTGCTTTAGAGCAGATCATTTCGTCAGCTACAAATGCATCTGTTAGATATGCTATTCCTCAAATGACTCTTACACCAACTGCTCTCACGTGACTTCATCGCTAGTGTGGGTCTTAGAAACTCCCATTTGATTTAGCGTGAGGTCAATAGTGGAGGTATTATCCATGTCCATGTAAACCAAGCTGGTGATGGGTGAAAGTATTGGGAAGCAGCTGCTGTTACTTTAAAGAACGGGCCGACGGTGGAAAGCCGGAGTGCTGGAGAGGAGGATAAAAGAGCAAAGAGAACGGTTTAGCTCCATAATCTGCCCCTGAGCCCTCGAAAGCACAATAAACAGTCCAGTTAAAATCACCCTCAGAGGACGCGCGCTGCTACTAATGTTGTTTGTTGTAAACACCAAGTGTGAAACTTGCATCTGCCTATCGGGCTCCACATACCTGTCAGTGTCTAACTATCAGTGTCTAACTAGCTGTCAGTGTCTAACTATGAAAACATCTGTGTTTAGAGGCAGTTGTCTTGTTGCACGGTGATCCCTGTGACAAGTTGTGTGTGTGTGTGTGTGTGTGTGAATGAATGTATGGAGGGCAGCTAAGTTGCACCAGCTTCACTCTCCTAGTAATGTTTCATGGAGCTCACCTGCTCTTGTTATGGGTCACGGTTGAGCTCTGGGAACTGCTGTAGCACAACCATCCCATCAGGAGTCAGTGAGTTCTGTTTGGTTTTACTGGGCCCATCTGAAGGAAACATGTGTCTGGGACAGACTGGGCAGGTGTCCCCTACCTTATTGGGGCCTGAGGCTGACCCAGCAACTTAGGGCACTCACACCAACTGCAATGTGTACTTGGATTGTGGGACAAAAACAGAAAGCTCAAGATGGAATCGAACCCAAAACCCCCTTCCTCGTAGGTGAGCAGAGAACGGACACAGAGTTCAATAACAAAGACCCATTCATTTTTGTATTAGTCAGACAATAGCATCAAAAATAGTTTCCATCCACCAATATAAATCACCTACACTTTTAAAACAAACGCAATCTGCCAGCTTTTATTGAGATTGTTTATGCATGAATTATGACTCTTGGTTGCTTCCCAAATTTGAAAGTTAATGAAAGTCGTTTTCTGAAGCCATGTTCAATGCTCCATATCTTCAGAGATTGTATTATCTATCACCCCAGTCAGCAGTTGAGCACCGCTGCTTCAAAGGCTCAAAACAAGACTCTTTTTTATATATCTGTATTTAGATTTAACTGGAGCACGGTTGAGTTTATCGCACAATTACAAACACTTTAATCAGGTTTTATTCTCAAACATGCTCTGTCTTTGTGTTTCTTAATTGTCTTTTTGGCTGGCTGTTTGGCCTTTCTTGTTGAGATCTGTCTTTTGTCGAGCATGAGTGGAATGAGAGAAGTGTTATTTATGATTCTATAATTCAATTCACTGACGCTCTGATGGATGAATATTGACTTGTAAATGCAAGCGTATCTGTCGGGGGACTGTGAGGGGAGGGTCTGTGGGGGTCTGTGGCTCCTGCAGCGCTCCCTTGTGAATGACCGGACACCTACGGCTTGGCGAGTCAGACCGTCCCCTCGCTTTAATCCCCTCGTGCGACTGGCTGCCTTGAGGACGGCCCACTGTGAGCGGGCCAATGAGTGGGCCCGAGTCCACAGCCAAGCAAAGCCCCCGCACTCTTAAAGAGCCCCCGCGTCTTCAATGGAGCCTCAATCTCCTCTCTGACTTCCTCAGCCTCACACACAGCTGCGCTCTCCATCTGAGCGTCGGTATCTTCCTGCGTCTCCATCCATCACCACCTTTGCTCTCCCTCTCTCTCTCTCTCTCTGTCTCTCTTCCCCTCCTCACCTGCACCTCTTTTCACTCCTCGCTCACACTCCTGGAGTTGGCCTCTCTGGGTGTGTGTGGGACAGAAGAGGGAGGGGAGACAACCCGGGACACGTTTCCTCAAATTATGTGGAGGCAGAAGAACTGATCACTTCCACGCCGTCCCCCAATTAACCTGCTTTTATTCATTTTTTTTACAATTGCAAGACCTGGAATGCTTATCGTGGACTGATGGATGTTTCCGAACTGTGCATCCCTGACCCACTCTGCTACCACAACCAGTAGGTGCCTCTCTTTTCATCTTCTTCTTTTCTCTTGTGGTCAAAGTGAGCCATGTGGAAGAATAAAGTGGGTTTGTACTGATGTTCTAGAGCAGGACAGTGTGTGTGCGTGAGAGCGTGTGTGTGTGTGTGCGTGTGAGGCTGCAGTAACAGAGTCCACAGGGAGTTCAGATCGGACTGTTGCCCTACAGCTGTCTTGCTCTGCATCAGATTCAGTTCAACCTAGACGACCGGGAAGAAAAAAAAAAAACTTTTTCATGTGAGAAAGAACTAGTAGAATGAGAGATGCTTCTTTTCTCCGTCTGAAAAGCCAAGTGGCCCTGGCTCCTCACCTCGCATGTCAGGGGGCAGAAGATCCTTGTTTCTTTTAAGCAGGTATGACAGGGCGACCCTCGCTGGGATCCTCTTATTCTTAAGCTGAAGACCAGATTGGAAAGTTTTAACCTGCCTTGCTCAGACAATCATTAAGATTCCTGGAAAAACTGAAGCAGCCCGAACAATCGATGAGAGAATAGGTGTTTCACTTTTATCGCTTCCCCACTCAAATCATTTATTCGCCTACTTGAGACTTCAAGGCGGCATCAATTGTCTGTTTTTAAATTTAGTATGTCAACTGCTAAAACAATAGCTTTTGCTATAAATGACTCTAAAACACGTGTTTCTGTTGACCGTTTCACTGTATAAGAATCATAAATCTGGTCCTGTTTCACATCCACTCTTTTATAGTCAAGCATAAAACCACCACTTTTTTTAACTACAAAATTTATGTTTAAATGAAAAAAAAAATCACTTAACTAGATGAACATTGGTTTGTCTAATAAACCTGTTAAAGTTGTGGTTTGCTTTGTTCCTTTCATTGAGTTGAGCACAGATGAAGCTGAATTTGTCCTTATAACATCCTAAAATAAACTGTTTAGAGCCTTAATTTGTCTGTTATAAACATTTATTCAGTTTGATTTTGACTTTCTTTCAATTAAAAAGCTTCATAATATGTGGAAAACTACCTCCACGGTGGTATTTTAACCCTTCAGAGCCATTGCTATGCGCATGCATCATAATTTTTCTGTGATAAACACTGACAGATCACTTTTAATTTAGAATCATGCTGCATTCCTTAGGCAGTGTGAATTATGACGCATCACACAGTAAACCTCTGCGCAGATAAGTTTGGCTTGAGGGAATTCCATTAACCCTTTGGAGCTCTTTGGCTGGACGGCTGACCTGCTGACCACAGGTGAGAAGTCCATCCTCCACTTCTCACGACCGGCTGAAGCCGGGAGATTAAACCACCATGATATAATGAACCTATGGGACAGGACTGGAAGTTGGCGTGAAGGTCTCGAATCTAATTCAATAACTAGATTATTGTGGTGTAAAAGACTGAACAAAAGTGAAACAATACATCCTAATGTGCAGCTTTTAAATGACCTAATGTTCTGTTGACTTGTTTACTCTCTAATACTTTTTTAAAAATTTCATTCTAGAAAGTTAAAGGTTTGTTTTGTCGCCACATACAATTGATATTTATAGTGTCGTGCACTTTCTTTTCCTTTATTTCTAAACAACTAATAAATAAATAGCTCTAGTATCAGGTCTAATTCATGGAAACGTTTTTCTACTAATCTGGAAACATCCAAAACACTTTGTCTCTTGTTCCACCGGCACCAGCACAAGAATTCACACACACACACACGTATACTCAGAAGTATGGGCAGACATTGGCGTGCGTACTTGTGTGTGTGTGTGTAGTAGAATGAGATCAAATAATCACACACTGACCTGGGATCTAATTTTAGCAGCTAGTATATGACGGAAACACCTGACCAGCAGTTATTAAAAGGAAGACGGAATCTAATCGTGCGCTACATCTGCAAGTAACTCGTGATCCTTCTGTTTCCATGGATCCACACAACAAGTGTTATATAATGGTCTATTCATAGACAAAATATCAGTCAAGGTGTTGAAATGTAGTTGGAGACAAATAAGCCGTTTATCTTACCTTGCTTTTTTTCATTTCAATTTCAGTTATATTCCTGATGTGAGACACTGAAATGTGTTTAGATCTCACCTCATTCCTTTCATCATCTAATTGGATTTTTTTTATTTCTGTCATGACTAGAGAACCAGATTTCTGTGGTGCAGGTGTGACAGTAGTGCATAAATATGTGGATAAACGTGAACTCTCTAATAAAATAATTGCATTGAAAACACCAAAATACATTTAAAAATTGACTTTTATTACATATTGACTTTAAAAACTTAGCAACTTAGTTTTTTAGTATAACGTGTGAGCTATTTAAAACACATATTTTGCTCAACAGGTGTTATACAAAAACATTTTGATAATATTAATATTAGTATTTTTTTAAATGACAAACAAGCGTAAAAATCAACATTTGATAGAATCATGTATTGGTAGTATTGAAGTGTTTATTTATTGCTTGTGGCTGTTTAGATTCATATTTCTTTATGTGCATGTGCGTATTTAAAAAATATTCATATTGCATGAGAGTCGTTGAAAAAAAATAATTTTATTTATTGGGAAAAATATCGTCAATGACAAACATTTTGTCATTTCCAGTGTCTTAATAATGAAACTGTCTCATAAGGTTAAATATAGTCACTGACCCGACATTAGAAGTGGGCCAGTCCCTGTGCAAAATAAACAAAATATTAGTTGTGTTAAAATTTGTTATAACTAGTTCTGCCTATTTGATGTTAAAATGATTCAAATTAAGATGTCTGGAGTGACAATTTTGTGTAATATGACGCCGGAGCAGGAATGTTGTGCGACAGAATCAGAGTAGAATTTCATATTGAAACTGCAGGTCACTCACATTTCTCACTAAGATTTAGTGGAGCAGCAGCTCAGTTCTGACCCTGCAGAACCTCCACTAGGTTGTGTTGCCAGAATATAAAAAAAAAAACAGTTGAATAGCGTTAAATGCAAGAATAGAATATAGCGTCAATTGTGTTGCTCTCTTGACTTGTAATGTTGTGGGCTGCAGTGGCCAGTACCTGAGGCAAGTGGTCAGAACAGGGACATGGCAGTTGAGTCACGTATGTTACACAGCCTGGTTTGCTTATAGGCTAATGCGTTGAATTGGCTTTTGAAGGTCACATTTAAGAGCCCCCATCCCAGCCGTTCATCAAAACCTCTCCATTTCTTGTGTCGTCTTTTTAGCACCGCAGATGTGAAAAAGCAAAAAGAGCTACTCTGAAGTCGCTGGTCATAATGCTAGGCTCTTATTGTGGCATGCAGGGTGAGCAAGTGATTCATAAAATAAACTCACCGCACAGTTTGACTTCTAATTTCACGCTGACCTGTCGGGGTCTGGACAGCTTGTCGAGGGAGCAGGGCCCGGGGCTGCCTCATGTCCAGGTCCTCCTGTCAAGGACTCGCCAATCCTTCCCTCCACCGTTTAAGCCGCGCGGCCGAACGTGGACTCCTTACAATTAGTTTGTTTTATTGATCAAATGAAATGAACACAGAGCAGAAGCGTCTCATCAGGCGGAGTTAGCGGGACGGCGTGTTTAATTTAATGGGCCTCATCGCGGCTCGGCCGGGTCTCACATTGTGAACTTAATTCCTCTTCAGCGTCTTCATTTGCATTGTGTCAATTGACCGGAGCGCTTACTGTATCACTTGAGATTCAGCCGGCGCTCTAATACCATTAGGCAAATGCA
The DNA here is from genome assembly GCF_027744825.2 of Synchiropus splendidus. Lineage (NCBI taxonomy): Eukaryota > Metazoa > Chordata > Actinopteri > Syngnathiformes > Callionymidae > Synchiropus > Synchiropus splendidus. Next base: position 6,143,533 of record NC_071345.1, on the reverse strand, counting down.
AACTTGTGTCATTTACACATTTGTTCAAGAAAAGAAGCCACAGAGGGACGGAAGGAGAGACGGAGGGACGGCGAGGGAGGGAGGGAGAAAAGCCAATTTGCGCCGGACAAGAGTGGCTGGTGATTATCAGTGGATGTTATTACTGTGGAGGAGCAGACGTTTGAAGGTTATGTTTGGAGGCAGTAATTGAAATGCAAAATAACATTAGGATCGATGGCCATCTCTGTTTATTTATGAAATCAATATGGTTACTGTCCCTCATGAGTCCGCCTCTGATTCCCAATGACGGCTTAAGTCTCCGCTCGCTTATTCTTTTCTCCCCTGTAACCTCCGTCTTCTGTCTCCTCTTAAAAGGCAGTTAGGGGAGTGTTTGACTTTGCAGGCAGAGCAATTTTCCGAGGCAGGGGGACGCGCGCGTATGTAGATGGGGGTTGATACTCCAGGTGAGGAGACATCATCCATGAGGGAAATCTATGCGAGCGCTACCTCGTGGCAGTGACATTGAGGAGGCCATATGCTCAAACTTTGTGTTCGCGTGTGTGTGTTCGCGTGTGTGCGTGTGTGTTTGATGTATAAACTGCTCACCTACTGACACCACTCATTTTAGAGGTTTCATTTATCATTGTGGCTGACTGTGATTGAATTCGACTCACCCTCACCCATCTCTTCTCGACGGATGACACCCGGAACCTTTGATAATGCAATGAAATGAAATGTGTTTTAGAATAATGTCTCCGAACCCAACAGTTAAAATCTGAAAGTATGTTCCTTTTATAATTTCAATGACACACCTTACTACCAAACAAGATATTTTAGAAATACACTGCACTCTTCTAATGTTCCCTTCTATTTGTCTGTTTTTGTCTGAGTGTTTCATGTAGTCAGTAGTGTATTTTCATATAGCTAATTCTTCACTATAACTAACATTACCTATTGACAAGCCAAACACAGGCTTCCTATAATTCACATTATTATTATTTAAAAGTAGTGAAGAGTTAGTGAGTGGAGACTGGACTGATGTTGTCCTTTAAAATGAAACCTGTGAAACACATTTTTCCACATAGACACCAGAAAGTAACGTCATTATACAATGATATTTTTCACATTAGTCTTATTGTCAATGCATATTTCTCATTTTTATCATTTCTTTGAGTCTTAATTTAATCAATTCTCTGCTTGAGTCGCACTCAATACGACAATGCTACTTCATAATTAAAACTTAAATGATTATTTATTCTATTTTTTTCCATGAAGTTTATGGGAAGAAAATATACTTCCCACCACTGACAGGTCATGTTACGTGTTACACTAAAATCTGCATGTGATTTCTTTGTTCAGTTTGTTCACAAAATTCATGAATATAACAAGGACACAAATGTGTGAGCTGCGAGATGTGTGTTTTTGTCACTAACACCAAGATAGTCTGGAAGAACAGCGTCATAATCCAGAAAAAGACTTGCATGCAAGCGCTGACACTTTTCTCCACAGAACATGAAGGGGCTTAAATCCAATGTCAAACTAGGTCACCGTTCAATGACTTGATTTCATTTTCCGAGTCAAGAATACGATTTGGCTTAGACTCTTGAGAATCCTTCAACTGCTGCAGTGCATTGTGGGATTTGTAGTCGACGCCTGGTGTAGCCTGGAGACGGAGAAACTGAAGAGTACTCAAGACAAAGCTGATGTAACAAAAGTTATAAGCAAGTTGTTCAGGTTTTACATCAACGACGAGAACAAACAAAAGACAAGATTTTAATTCCTAGAGATCACTTCCACCAAAAGGGAGCTGGTTCAACTCCCGGAACAGTGAAGTGAATACCGATTCGCGACCTCACAACCCTTAGCTACAATGTGATTTCTTTCATTCCGTATGTTTTCCTCAGACAAAAGCAAGAGTTTAAGTTTCAGTTGAATCTATCGATCTCTTAGAGATATATTGCCTGTAAATGTTGTGTTTTAACGTAACCTTCCAGTAAAACGTCTCTGTTCCTGACCTTGGACGTTGCCTCTCACGCGACTGTTACTAGTTAATACTCAGCAACACACACGTTTCCCTGCTCGCCATTTATTTCCCCGACACCCCGGTGGCCGCAGACTAACAGTGTAATCTATGTGTCAGGCAGGAAAGAGCCACTCAGTTTAGCGCTGATAGAGTTTGCCCCAAACAAGGACGCGGCCGATCATAGAAAGATTAATGAACTAATTTCATGCATGACTCCTGCTCCTGTCCTTCCGCGCTTCCATGTTCCACTGTGTGTTCAGCACCCTCATTCATGCCGCAGCTCAGCCTCCTGCTTTGCAAAAAAATATTTCCTCCCAAAGACGAGGGGGGAAAAAACACTAACATGTTGTCAAGCGGATGATTTAGCAGTATTTATTTGCCCTCTTTTTATTCATTTGAGGGTGGTAAAATATACTGCGGACGGATTGAGGCTTCATGTTAGGGGGCAGGAGACAACGCTCACCCGCACGCTTGAGTGGCTTCTCTTTTGATAAAGCCTGTTTTCTCTTCATCTTCATTTTGTTTTGTGATTTCAATTTATCTTCTGGTCAACAATGACGTCTGGATCTTTAAACTGAGATGCACCATGAGGGCATTTTAAATGCTCTGCTTCTCACAACCCACCTCTTCCCCAACTGCCCCGTGTAAATTACCTCAATAAATTCAAGCTAAATAAATGGAAACGACAAGTATTAAAAGACAAAAGATGTGAAAAAAAGAAACTTTCATCAATTTTTGTTTTAAAAACAAGAGTCAAAAATAAGTCACTAGAATTATTTATTATTTATATAGAGGATTTTTTCTTTATTTTCTACCGATTATTTTCTTTATTTTTATTTTTATAGGATGCAGTTGAAGTCCTCCAGTTGACCTGCTTCTTTAAATTTTGTGTGTGTTTCCGGGCACATGCGGGACACTCCAATTTCTCGCACCTGACATTTAGAAATCTTGAAACGATGAAGCTATTTCTGTCAGAGACACTGCCTCATTATTCCATTTGGGCACATTTGAAAAGAGCTATTAGAAAATTCCATTAGAGCTCACAAAAAGCCACCATGCTTGGTGCGAGTGAACTACTTTTTACATCTGACACGTCGCACAATTCCGCCGGGATTCCCCGTATCTGTGATGATGTATTAACTGTGAGCGTGCCGCTGGAATAAATCTACCTGCAGCCTTCTGTGGTCACTGCAAAACCACATTAGAGCCGGAATGAAGGGAACGTTGTCTCACACCGTCTCCAACTATGTTAACAGTCCTGCCGATTAAAAATGCATAAGCAACGTCTGGGACCCATAAGAGGAGGGTTTATTTTTTCATGCCTCATCTGGAACAGGAAGGAAGCCGAGGATCAATAGATCTGATCCAGACCCAGGGGTGGAGGCTATCTCCTCCCCCCCCTCCCCCCGCCCGCCGCAGTTAAAAGAGAGGTTTCATGTTGTCAGGAGCCGATGACTTCATGGCTTCACACAACCTCTCATGCAGGGAGGCCGTTTCTGAACGCTGCATCACACAGACAAGTGGGGAGACCTCCTTTAAGCTATTTCTGACATGCTTTTCCACAGATGCTGCCCAGTTTCACTCCAAAGTTCTCCGCCACAGTGTTTGTTCTCATTAAAACCAATCTTTTAAAACACATTGCTGCTTAAATATTAGGTTCAGATTACTACATTCCCATCATGATACTTATTTGTTTATGCTTACTGTAATGATGGGGAGATGGTCGCTGCTACACAATGCGAGACAAGGGGGACGGAAGGAGCGAACGTACCCCAAAACCAGACACTTTTTATGATGCAGGTGACCAATTTATTGAAAAATAATGTATTAAATTATATCATTGACTTCAGGGTGTTTTTTATGAAATGATTTATTATAGTTCTAAAATAATAAACTTTGCATGTCCAGCGATTTAAATTAATTTCATATTTATTTATGTTTAAATCTATTTATAGCTTTTTTATTTATAATACTATATATTAATATTATATATTTATTCAGTTTAAGTTTTGTTTACTACTTCCTCCTCGACATCTTTTTCTCTCACAAACATGAACTCACACAACTTTGTCCATGCCTTTAATAGTACTCCTTTAAAATATGTGTTTCAATTCCAGCCTTAAATGTATATATGAATGAGTCACTTTGGTGCATATAAATCACTGATATGCACTTTATACTCCATGCAATTCATTTTGCATTAACAAAGAAAACAAAAGTGTTCAAAAGTTTTACCTGGCAACTCTGGTTTCCTCTCACAACTATACTTTTAAATGTATTTTTACCAGGACCTCAGCGTGTCTCACAGTCATGGCCAGCTTGAATTACTGACGCACACAAAAGTAAATTTGGCAGGAAAAAAGTCCAAGAACAAAAGCTGCTTTTCCACTTTGGTGAACTCTCAAATCCAAAACTGGAGTCGGGGGTAACTCTGCACCATCCTTTGGCAACCAGACTGGGAACTATCGATCGGGACGTGCATTACCCACAATCCTCTATATGCTGAGTGCGACACCTCCCCGCGTCCATTAAGGGCCGTCTGAAGTTTCATTCATTCATTTCCTCCTGGCAGCCGACCAGTGGTGAGCGTTGTTTGCAAGACGTATGGGACATCTGTTGACACGCTCGTTAGTTACCATTTTGCCGGAGAGGAATAAGCCACTGTAGTATATCACTTCACATTCCAACACGTTGATGGTGCTGTCCGTAACACAATCTATCAATCTACGGCGGGATGAAGCGGCAGGCAGCGCTGGCACGTTTCATCACCGCTGATGAATTTCTCTCCCAATGATCAAGTGATGACGGAGGGAAGCGACGCTCGGAGCCTGTCGGGCCTCGGCGCTGATCGCGTCGCTCGGCCGGAGTTTCCCTCACGTCGACCCCAGTCTGGTAAACTAATGTCGTGAAAATCGATCCCTCACTTACTGGACCAGTATTAACAGTCCTGATGATCGGAGGAAACACGGGCCGTAACAGAGTTTTGCGTTGATAAAAAATGGCACTGAACGCAACTGATGCGAATTGTTCGGAACCTTACATTACTGACTTTGTTTCTGCATTAACAGATAACCAAGAATTTGACGACTTTTATTCGTCATTTTTTTCGGGAAGGTGACTGTGAATAGACTTGGTGACGCTATGATGCTGACTTGAGTTGTAGGTCATTGTCAGTGTCCAGGACGTCCTCCCAAGGTGTTTCGCCCCCTCCTCCCCGACCGTGACTCGGCACAACACGCAGGAATGAACGATGTGGTGGTCGTCGCAGCTTTAAAGTCGATTTTTGTCGCCCGCAGGTTGTTAACCAGAATGCCCGCTGAGGAGCGACACCTCACCAGCTGCGGCTCCTACGTCAAAACCGAACCCTCCAGCCCGTCATCCTCGCTGGTGGACACTGGCAGCCACCACAGTCCCAGCGGCAACTCGGACGCCAGTGGTGGCTACATCAACGGCAGCAGCGGGCGCCCGCACGCGCTGGACTCTCCACCCATGTTCAACCCCGGGATGCTGGGAGGAGGCGGGTCCTGCCTACGCCGCTATGAAGACTGCTCCGGAGGAATGGCCGACGAATCGCCCATCAAGTGCGAGTACATGCTCAATGCCATTCCCAAGAGGCTGTGCCTGGTGTGCGGCGACATCGCCTCCGGTTACCACTACGGGGTGGCCTCCTGTGAAGCCTGCAAAGCCTTTTTCAAAAGAACGATACAAGGTACTGACCACTGCACACTCCACTTTAGCACTGCTGAGTTTTTTTCATCACTTTCCTGAGATAATTCAGCAGCTGGTCATGTCCTGACAATACACACACATTTTACTTAAACCAGTAAGCTGTTAGATAAAAACTCATTCCTGTTTCTATTTCACGCTATAGCTCACTAACAAGCTAAGTACAGCAATATAATGATTTAATCCTGCTTTCCAGTCGTGGGTCGATGTGGAGTCGTCATAATTCTGTGATCAGACCCCGTCTCGTGTGTCGATGTGATGTGGTGATTATGAACGTCTGCAGCTAGCTGTAATCCCAGACTGCAAATCTCTGGCCTTTTGGTGTGTTTGCATGTGAAAACTGGTCCGCTGCCCTCGCAACTAGTGTTGGAGGCGCTTCATGTCGTGATGCAGGCATGTGTTGATCTGTTGCCATGAGGGTGCGTGTCCCATAATCTGCATAATATTCTCACGTTTTTTGTTGATAATAAGCCTTTCATTTTTCACTTTATTTTGCTGCCTGATTTTGGTATTTGCATTAGATCTTGACATTTCCAAGACAAGCCGTAAATGTTTTACCATAAAAAACATTTCTTTTAATATATACTTTTTAGCACATAAATTACATTGTATACATGTATAATATTTATTTATACAGTGTATCTGTGTTTGAAAGTATGAAAAAAATCTTTCTTTGGTCTGTTGGCTGCTATTTTTCAGTTTAATGTAAATTTTTATATCAAATCCATATATTTTTGTCATGTAGTATTGTTAGGGATGTTTCCATGAGCACAAAGGATTGTCTGTGTCCTGCAGCCAACGGCGGCTCTAGATGGCAAACCTAGCGACCGGCTAACCTGTCTTAGCGTTGAATAAAATAATCGGATTTATTCATTGTTTTACGTAAGTTTTTTTCATTTATTTTGCTAAGATTATCTACAACCTTGTATATTTGTATATATTTCTAGCATATTTGACTTTTTATTCACTACGCCACTCCCCCCAAACTTAACTTCCCAACATTCTGTTTATTATAAATATTTTTCAGTTTCATTGTGTTCAGTTTCTATTAGGTTTTGTCCTATTTAAATTTCAAAATAGTTTTTGAAATGATTTTGAGTGAGTCTCTTCATTTCCGTCCTGAAGTTTGTGCTATAAATGAATCTTCTGGAGGATGACATTGTCACTGCCAGCAGAGTCTTGTCGCTTGTGGCGTCGACTCCGTGGGGTAATTTATCGGTCAGTTTAATTTGTTGTTTCTAAAACGCTCCAAATCACTTAGCAGGAGATCTATGGCCAGAATCAAGTAAGCTCCTTGTTGCTATGGTGACTTGGGAGTTTTGACGTCACTGTAGTTTGGACGTTCCTGGCGATGCGAGCGGGCGTCTCTCGCATCAATCTGCCCACCGACTCTCTCCCTCCGACTGTAAATTTTGCTCACATTTGACTTTGTGTCGTCCTGCGTGGATCCCCGCTCCTCTCCTTGGCGGAGGACGGGCCCGAAATGAACCTAATCTGTCTGTCATTTGTCCCGAGCCGTGGGAGTTTCAGTCAATAACAATCAGTGTTGGGTGACTGTAATTAAGAACCCGGCGTTTCATTGGAAGAAAGTCAAGACGGGAGGTGTGGATCTGTTCTTTGCCCTGGGGCACCAGCAAGATACACTTGAGGGGGCCAAGACGGGGGGCCAATTAGGAGCTCAGGCACGTGTTGTCAGGAGGATATGAGAGGAAGAGGAGAGGCTGAAGAGTCCTCTAAATAAACGGCGGTGGGACAAGGGACACGGGACGTGGTCATTCACTGAGAGGAGAAGGCGCTTTAATGGAATGGTAATCAGGAAGGGGGGTCCCGGCCTCCGTAAAGGAGGAGGACAAGGAGAGGTCCAGCCTGAGTGGAGATGAGCGCGTGGATAATAGCATGGCATAATAATATATCAAAATTTAGAGGGAAAATAAGAGAGGTTAAGGAAGGATATTGGAGTGGTTGAAATGTCCTTTGAGGAATAAAGGTGGACACGAGAGCTGATTAACTAAGAGGGGACGCCGACGGTGGGCTTTTAGAGGGAAGCAATTTAGGCCGATTCTGGACCACAATGGTGCAACCCCCACCCCATCGCCCCCTACACCTTGCACCAGCACACACACACACACACAAGCTGCTCGGATGCCTTCAGAACATGTCTTATTGCGTTTCAAAGTAAAACAAAGACGAACGCGAATAGCGACTTATTTGCAACCGCTGAAAAATAAAAAAAGTTAACTGTATTGGGTTTTAAAATGTGTAGACTATTCTAAGGAAAAGCTTACAGCGTCTGGAAGGAAATCAATCAAACAGTAAACTGGAAAAGCACTGAGAGAGTGCACACCTCCACCAGGTGATCCTATGTGACTAACTAAACTATGTGACAACCAGGTTCGAACCAGGGACCTTTAGGTATTCAGTCTTTCCCAAGTGAGAGTACTTAAATACATACACTGCTTATAAATAAAATATATATATACAGAGCTACTCCCAATACTCCCAGGATTGAATCATTTGTCCCATTTCACACTTTTTTCTGAAATTTATCAACCATATCCGCCCATAGTTTTTCAAATTATTTTGAACGCAGACAGAGAAATACTGTAAGCAGACAGATAAACCAAGGCCGACCGAAAGATCTCCATGGAATCCAATGAGAGGAAGGTTTATTTGACCAATTCTGCCCGCTCTCCCACCAAATTTAGCTTGGTAGCTGAAGTCGTGGTGAAGACTTGTGCAGAACAGTGGAGATTCAGATGACTTATGATTCAACATCTCTCCCGCTCTGTGCCAGACTTAGTCCATCGAGTCACTTCATACTATATGTGAACATATTCAGTGTGGAATTGGCACCGCACAGGAATCAGAAGACACATCAGCACACACTCCACTGCAATTTGGCCTCCACAGACACTCTCACTTTAAAAGACTTCGCCGGCTCTAAAACCGGCCGCAGCCTCTGCCAGCGTCCTGGCACGCTGCCGCCGCCCCCCTCCACAAGCATGTGACCCTGCTGGCACAGAGATCCTGACAAATGTTGGCACCTTCTCCTTCACCAACAGGGGGTTGCGTGTGTGTGCTGTGAGTTTTGGGTGTGGACGGTGGGGGCAAAGCGCGGGGGGGGAGGCAACTCTGGCAGATCTGCGTCTGATAACACCTGGTTTGATGTTTTTAGGAACCATTAATGCATCTCTGCACCGACACGGTTTAGACCCTCAATCATGGGATTTGGGAACTCAGCAGGGAGGATTTGTCATTGGATTCTTGGGCTCACGTCAACTTTTGAAGTGAGCATGTAATGGGCCGAAAAAAAAATTGTTAACAGGAACGGACCGCAATGAGGCGCAATACCTTTCTTGCTGTCTTAGACTCAGGTGATTATGTTGCATAGGAAATATTTCCCGAGACGAAAATCATGCACCTGAATAATGCATCGCTCCGCTACATGATACGGGAGACTCGCCTCTTTACTGGGGAATATTATTAACAGCGCACGAGTGATTCCATCTCCTGTCGTGCCCATCATCCTCTGGTGAAGAAGGATGGGCTGGATGGGGTCGCGGTGCGAGGACGCTCGCCGGTAATGAAGCTAATTTATCTGCAAATCAAAATGGGGGCGTGGCTCCGGGGCGGAGCCGTGCGTTTTACACATCCCATCAAAACCCCGCTAAACCCTCTTCACCTTCTTCGGAGTCACAGGGGGGTCACCTTGGGACAGATGTGCGTCTACATGCCGATGTTGTCTTAGCGGAATCAGAGGTCACGCTGTGTTAAACTAAATGTACGTGAATATATTTGCTTTGAAATAAATATGTATAAAGCCGTGTCAAGGTGTTTTATGACAATGGACTGCTCAATGGATCTGGATCTACTCCAGGTACACCTTATAAGCTATGACAGCTAGAACAGTGTGGTTTATTGTTGTTACTGGTCGGGAAATTCAAAATATCTGTTTTTTTTTTTCCAGGCAACATTGAATACAGCTGTCCAGCCACCAACGAATGTGAGATCACCAAACGGAGACGCAAGTCGTGCCAGGCCTGCCGCTTCATGAAGTGTCTGAAAGTCGGCATGTTGAAAGAAGGTGAGCTGCATGTTTGCGTCCTCCGCAGCGCGACTTGAGGTCCTTGACTGTTGACTGCCTTAAATGTGTGTCGGACTGGCAGCAACAGTCTGAAACTTCTCAGCAGCTCCCACTGGGACTCCGCAGTGGTCAGTAATAATCTCATATGGTCCACTCACGTGGCATGTGTGGAGGACTGCCCTGATCACGGAGGAAGCCCTGTCTCGTGACATGGTGCGTGTACGTCGTCTGTGTACAGGCTACATCGTGTACACTGTATTTATAAACCAGTAAAAAGGGAGACTCCTGACATCACCCGCGATCCTCCCTCTCACCCCCACCAAGTTATGAATTCAGGCCGGTGAGAAAAAGCTGCTGAGCTGAATGTTCCCACTGAGAAGTGAAACCTTACTCTTGAAAAGAACAAGCTGTTCCCCGGAGACTCGCGTGTCCCCGGGGTCCTGGGTGTCTCTCTGCCTGTCTACTCTCTCTCCCCCCCCTCTTGCTCTCTCTCTTGATGGCCATATTGATCCACTAAATGCTTTCCGAACATCTCTGCTCACTTCCAGCATGTGTTCTTTCTCCCCCAGTCAGAGACCACTGGGACTCCGGGACTGGACTACTGATCAGACCGTTTTGTTTTGTTACAATTTACTTGACGTCTTATCTCGAGGCAACACTCTTGCTGTGTGTGCTACTCAAACAATGAGGCAAAAGGTCATCCATATATTCCAAATTATATCTTACATATTCTAGAATTTTTCAGATGGGTGCCAAAGGGTCCATTTTGGGCCCTTTGAATCCAACAATTTGGCCCCTCATTGGAAAGAAAAATCATAAAATTTCACATTGTACACCAATCCATATTCCAGTTTCATGTATTATATGCTTTTTTTCTTTGTATAACATATGTGTGTATATTTCTTTTTTATTGAATCACATTTCATTTCTTGTCTCATCACAATACGTACGTTGGTTCTGGTCCTGGTTAAAATGTGTCAGAGCTCAAAGCAGGATGCAGTGTGCGGCGTAAGATAATACGTAACCACAGTCCAGTGAACATGATGGTACAGCTCCTGAGAGAACTCGACAGTCCTCTGTCCCACAAAGGCACCCTGACTGAGGCAAAACAGCGAGGCACAAATGGGACCAATGAGGACGAATAAATTTGTCAGTTGCATTGGAGCATGTATCAATCTTCTGTCTACACCCGCACAATGTCAGACAGGCGGTCATAATGTGGCAGCAGATTTGTGCATAAATGGCTTTATTGATCAAGCTGAAATTGAGTTGGCCTCCTCCCAGGTCAAGTTCGGGGCCTGTGTTTGTGGAACAAACAAGCCGACATTCAAAAGGAGGCTGTTTTATCAGCTCCATTTAAAACTCAAGTGTCATAAATGTCCCAAAATATGCCGCTCCAGTGTTTGTCTCCAGCCAGAAGCGCCTGTTGGCAGCCAGCAGTTAACTGCAGTGCGCGGCGCTCACACAAGATTGTGTATCGGCTTCTTGGTCCATGTGCACAAATATAGCTCCACAGGAGGCTGACGTCCCGTTTGTAGGCCTCGGAATAAAGTTTTGTGTTGCCGTCACAGCACCGCACATACACACTCAGGCTCGGACTCAGTGCCAGATAGAATAACCACGCTTCAGATTTAATGCTGAAACTATTAGCGTGTACTTAGGGAAGAGATGGCAGATCTGTGTCCGACGCTGACAGGCCACCGATGGGAGTTCAACACCCACCGCTCTTAAGATGTAGCATCGCTGCCGCCGCGACATGTGGCACAGTGGGCGAGCCGCTTGCAGTGATGGCATTCAATTAAAAGGGGGAGAGGACATTTAATGGTGAGTTGTGCGGCCTCTCGCAGGCCAAAGGGGGCTTTGATCATCGTGCTGGGGGGGCCGCGGCTTGCCGTTCTTTTGTCATGACATCACAGTCGAGCGAGGACCAGCTGTTGTCGTGATCAGAGAGTGAAATATGGATGTGTGAGCTGAGAGAGGCTGCTGGAGGAGATGAAGCCTGAATCATGGAGACCTCAGCTGACATTTGGCTTTAGCTGTCGCCAACACAACTTACAGCTACAGCATGGGGGCCGTCCTGTATCATCTGAGACACAAATAATTGTCAGGTTTAGTACCAGACAGCAGTCTGCGCTGGTCTGCTCTGGAGGACGTGAACTCGCCACTGTCTCCCAGGCTGGATCAGGTCTCCGGGTGATGTCTGCAACAACTCCAACAATCTCAAAATGTCTGGCTCTTTTGCCAAGATGTTGTTTGTGGACATCAGTTCTACTTTAACAAGCTCGCTCTGGTGCTCAAAGTACTTGGTCTGGATGCTGACGGGCATACCTGCTGAGGTTCTGGCACTGAACTCTTGGACCAGAGACCCTAGGTCGCATCCCAGGGCGGCGTCCTCAGCCACATAGGGTACACTGATACATGACAAGACTGTCACAAAGCCCCCACAGATGGGGTTTAATACCTCTGTTGCTCCCTCAATAACCTGCACTCAACTGCTCTAAGCAAAGGAGACTATATTAGTCACACCCACTAAATTTAAGAAGGAAAATAGATCTTGTTCAGGCATAATCCACAGGTGCAGTGGTGCTGTCTGCGCCATAGAAAGGTCAGTGGTGCTTAAAAATGCACGTGGATCACTTCTAAACTAGTTTGGAAAACAGGCTCCAGCATCACGCTGACTCATGAAACAAGCTGGGCAATGTTCTGAACTTAAATTATGAACTCCTCACATCTTTTATTGACATTAAAGCGCACAAAATGTGTCGTTTTCAACCATGTGTCAAAAGTTTCGACTCCACATTCGGTCTCAGCTGCTGCTTCCCGTCTCTGGTCCTCCAGGAGATCAGCTCTGTGGGTGGAGCTGCAGACACACAGGTCAAAACGGCTCATTTTGAGCGCTTGTGATGTGATCGGTTCAATGTGATGAGGCTCAGTATTAGGGCAGAATGACGCTTTTTAGCCTGTAAAACTCTATATATCAGCCACATCATTGTGTAAGTCACAGGTTTCATTCCGTGAGAGAAAAGCAGCTGCTTATATATCTCAGAAATTACGGCATTTACTTTTCAGATTCTCACTGAAGACTTCGAAGCTATGAATTAACACATATGGAATAATGCAGTAAACATAAAAGTGTGACATTACTCCAACATGTTTTATATTTTGGATTCTTCAGAATAGCCACCCTTTACTTGGAACTCTCGCGTCGAGTCTCATGATGGAGGCACCTAAAATGTTTTTTCCGAAAGGTGACCACCTCAAGAAGGGTTTGTTGCGCTCGGTGGTCCGTACTTTGTAGCCATGTTCCAGTATATGTTAAACTTCTTCTTGCTAAGTCAGTATTGGCATGTGGCAGGGAACAATAGGGCCCCTTTAATCTCAATGTTTTAAAGGAGTTGTCTTGGAGAAGGGCACTCTTTTCGGCTCTATTCAGAGATGATGAATGACTGTCTGAGACGGGCGTGTGTGGCAGCCGCAGGCACAATAGCTGCTGTTAAGGTGCTGCTGGTTATATGAACGGGGTTATCAGGGCTATATACATGAGTGTGTAGACATTGACATTGTGATATTGCGATACTGTGGTGGGGGAGGATTGTTTCCAAACATGACAAGAGCGCCGGGATGAAGCGACATGCAGCTGTTTGAGGAGCACGTCTCCCTCAGTGACCCCTTAAATGTCCAGCTAAGGCTGATAAAAGGTCAGTGATCCAGTGGAAAAACTCCATAATTACCGCCGACCCCAAGCATGATGTCAGTCGCCAGAGTCGGCGGCTCAGAGCAGCTTCACTACCAGGAAATCATTTCTGCGTGCTGTTGGATGCGACGTCTCTGCTGTGTTGTTGGCTTGCCACATCGTGGCGCTCGGACCGATCGGGTTTCAACGTCATGTCAGCAGATTAGCATGATTGAAAATAAAATCTGGCGGAAGGTGAATCACAACCTGAATCCACATCCAAGTGGACGTAAACTTCTCCCCGGTTGACCTTTAAGGGTTTGATGTGTTGTTGTCTTTGCGTGTGGTTTGGTCTTTCTGACACTGATGTTCTGCGGTGGATGAATACAGGCTGCCAGACTATTTTGGCAACCTTCGCTGCAGTCTCGCCCTCGCCCGACCACAGATAGGGGATCAGCAGTCTTTCCTGAGCGAACGTGGCTAGCGGGGTAACGTTACAGCTTTATTTTCCTCCGGCCACATACACAAAAGATTAGTGAAGCCAGATCCAATATCACAGACTGTCAGGTCTCTTTCCAATCAATAAGCTCGGATCAGAACCGATCCATACGGCAACATTACATCATCAGAATACACCACTGAAGGCTTTACAGTGGTTGATGTATATCAGCTTATTATACGGTTTGTGATGCTCGATGAGTTAACGCCAGAGGAGTCACAATTACACGAGAATTGGCTGAATAGCATGTGTATCCATGTAAACAGAAAAAATAAATAAAACGATTATTGCGGACGACAATGCTTTTCCAAAATATACGGTTGTCACACACACATGAACACACACTTGTACAGATTTGTGTTTAAGTTTAAGTTCTATTTACTCCAATTGTTGTTTATTTTTTATTTGATTTTATTTATTTTTAGTTAATATTGAAACCTATCTATCTATCTGTCTGTCTGTCTGTCTGTCTGTCTGTCTGTCTGTTTTTCTATCTATCTATCTATCTGTCTATCTATCTATCTATCTATCTATCTATCTGTCTGTCTGTCTGTCTGTCTGTCTGTCTGTCTGTCTGTCTGTCTGTCTGTCTGTCTGTCTGTCTGTCTGTCTGTCTACCTGTCTGTTTGTCTGTCTGCCTGTCTATCTATCTATATCTATCTATCTGCCTGTCTATCTATCTATCTATCTGTCTGTCTGTCTGTCTGTCTGTCTGTCTGTCTATCTATCTGTCTATCTATCTATCTATCTGTCTGTCTGTCTGTCTGTCTGTCTGTCTGTCTGTCTGTCTGTCTGTCTATCTGTCTGTCTGTCTGTCTGTCTGTCTGTCTATCTATCTATCTACCTGTCTGTCTGTCTGTCTGACTGTCTGTCTGTCTATCTATCTGTCTATCTATCTGTCTGTCTGTCTGTCTGTCTGTTTTTCTATCTATCTATCTATCTATCTATCTATCTATCTATCTATCTATCTATCTATCTATCTATCTATCTATCTATCTATCTATCTACCTGTCTGTCTGTCTGTCTGTCTGTCTTTCTGTCTGTCTATCTATCTATCTGCCTGTCTATCTATCTATCTATCTATCTATCTATCTATCTATCTATCTATCTATCTATCTATCTATCTATCTATCTATCTATCTATCTATCTATCTACCTGTCTGTCTGTCTGTCTTTCTGTCTGTCTATCTATCTATCTGCCTGTCTATCCATCTATCTATCTATATATCTATCTGTCTATCTGCCTGTCTATCTATCTATCTATCTATCTAGCTATCAAACCCATTTATTACGAACACAGTAGGGTTCTTTATTGTTATGATTACTGTTTTTTATTTTGACATTTATTTCAGGTTACAATGTGGAGCAGACACAGCAGTCACTTTCTCATGTGTCCTCCTGGTGAAGTTAATTGCTGGCCCCTGTTCTAGGGTGTCAAAGTAGCTGGCACAGTCTCTGCCCACCCAGAGCGTCCACGCTGGCCTGTCGTCACTGTCTGGCAGGTGATGGATCCGACACGGAGGGTGCTGGTCTCCAGGAGAGGATTGTTGGGAAGCGCAGACTTCCCAACAATCCTCTGACGCACACCCCTCTCAAAGTGTGTGAGAAACTGAACTCCAGATTTGGGATAGTTGTGGATGTTTACCATTTCGGACATATTTGCGGTCAGGGAGGTTGTGAAGTGCCATGTTGTCTCAGCTCGGGCACAAAGACATTATCATGCAGCATCTGAGTGAGGCCACCACATCTGGCTGAGGCAGGTGGACTCTCCTCAGACCACCCAGACTCTTGGTCCCAAAACTTCCACATATCTGGACTGTCAGCTAGAGCAGAACCAGCAGTTGCTCAGAGAGCGCCTCAGCTCAGCTGACCGGTGCTGCAGGAGCTCGGGTTCGATCGTCTGCCTATATGGAGTTCTCTCATCTCTCTTGGGCAGATGATTCTGACACATCCTCTCTGACAGGTGAGACGCCCGGAATAGTTGTGTGAGATTCACCCACATGTTCTTATCATAACACAGAGTCTGAGTCACATGACCAGATGGCACTTTCACTCGATCTTTTTGTCATACATGACAGCACCTGTTCAATTATGGCCTGTTGAAGTCTACTATAATTATAAATACATTCATTGGAGTTTAAAAATCGACCTTACATGAAGCGGAAACGTATTTAACACATAAGTAAGTCTCTGTTTTGTGTGAAAAAAACATGCTCTGCTTGTGAAAAAGCCTTTCCTAAAATGAGTGTGTACAGTACATTGTTATAAATAAGGTGAAGTAGAATGAAATAGAAAATCCAGTCAGTTAAAAACAGGGCTGACCATAGATTAAAATGTTAATATCGATTAATCGCATTACAGCTGAGTTAACTCACGATTCATGGAAAATGAATCACACATTTTGCATCCGTTTTAGATGTAACTTAAAGGAAGATTTTATCAACACATTTGCTGACTCCAACAACACAACCGACAGATACTGTCAAGAACATTCCGTAGAATGACATCAGAGGCAGTGAAAAGGCTCCAAAACATGCGAAAAGCACAACATTGTAAACATTATTGGCCACTCAGATTCAGAATCAGAGTCAACTTTATTGTCATGGTCAGTGGGGAACTTGTGTTACTTTACGTTGCTTAAAGAACAGATACAAAATGTGTGATTAATTTGCCATTAATCGCGAGTTAACTCAGCTTTAATCGCGTAATTGAGTAATGTAAATATTTATTATTTGGTTATTTTCTTGTAAAAGTGATAAGAATAACGTTATTTAGCTTCCAGGTATCATGAAATTACTTTTACAGCATGGATTTTTCAACAATGTTTTAATATTTTTACAGACCACCAAAAAGCCTCGTGCTGTGGATCAATGTGGTTGCAGAATCATCTGTGTTAAAATAAGATACATTTACTCTAAGTTGCAACTTAATTGATAATAACAGTAATTGTCGTTGCACGATTTCAGTGACATTATTATAATATGTTTAAAAAAATATGTATTCTAGCAAGATGAGACAAGTGTTGACACGCACGACACATGCAGTGTGTGTCAGCTTTTCCGTCGTGATCTTCTATTCCTCACCTTTGCGCTCACATGTCATTCTGTCCCAATTCCTGCCGCCTTTATTAATAACATAACATTAACCTTTACTCATAATCTGGTCACCTGATGCTCCCCCTCAGCAAGCGGGACACCAGATTACAGTCGTGGGTGATATTGTCCGGTGATTTCAGGGCTTGAGGTGTGGAATGTGGTGCGGCCCATGACACACGTCCCTCCGCTCCGACACCCTCGGGGCCTCATCCAGCTGTCTGATTCCCGGTACTGCTCCGGATCACATGAGGAAGAGATAATCCTGCAGAGATGGAGGAGGAGATAACAGAAGGAAGTGCATCTTTAAAAAAAAAAAAAAAAAAAAAAAAAAAACCCTCACCCGTCGGTTTAGGGGTCGGTGGGGCGAAAACTGGAACTGGTTAGTGCTCCGCTCCGAATTCTTGTCAGCGTTTATTTATTATAGGCTAGTGGGACGCTCCAGTTCAAACAGCCCCTGTGGATCTTGGAATTCTAACTCTGGCTGCCGATCACTTGTCGCTGTCACATGACCGAGGAGGATGGTAGCCTGTGTGCGGCCGACACAACTCACTATGTTTATGACACGTCTATACATAAATGTATGTCGCGCACCTGCGTAACGTCATTTGAATTACAAAAACTGTGCGCCGACTTTGTCCGCCGCATTTATTAGCTGGCCATTAAATCCATCGGATTGATTTAGCTGGCGGCGAACATGTGCAGAGATTCCTCCAGCGCATTTATAATTTTAGATTTACCTTAAACAAGAGTAATGGCCAAAACAAGCGGCGAAGCTCCATCTATCAAAACGCCGCCCCTCGCGCCTAACTGACTAATTAAAGCCGCATCCACGTGTGCTCAAAGAACAAGAAGTCTATTTGCCAGTCTTATTGATCACTTTAAGGCGTACAAATGCAACGGCGTGTTAGGAGAGGGGGCTCTCGATTTAGCTTCAATCTGCCAGGCATAAAATGATCTCACTGTGTTTGCTGGGAAGAATGAGCTCCCTCTGGGCAGGCTGGGTAATTAGGTTAGTGGATAGTCGGTGTCAGGAAATTGAAAGACCATCCTAATCGGATTCCTTTGTTTCCAGGGGAATCAAAGGAATTTATACCAGTGGCTGGGAAATCTCCCACGACTCAATTCCACTTGACCATGTAAAGTCTGTTTGCTGTCCGTCGGCGCTCAAGCAACTTTCGACGCTGAGTGTAAATCCTGATTGTAAGGTGGCGGTGATGGCCGCCGCGCCCTCTGAGATTACCGCCAGATCATCCCAGATACGCTGGATAATTCACCTTGGGATAGGCATGTGCATTCTGGGAGCGTTTTTTTTCTAGCTCAAGAAAGAGGAGCATTCAAGGCTGCTGATGGTCAACTCTTCTGAAGTCAGTGGTGGGGATGAGCAGATGCCAGTTCGGACGGCTGAGGTTGTCTCCTCCTCATCTGGAGTTCTTTTTGACATGGAAATGGAAGCTTCAGTGCCACTCTTGTATCAAGTTGTGACACGGAAAAGTCAAAAATTCCAGTGTGGTAGCTATGATTTGGGCTGACCTTTCCAAAGTCTTTCAAACACAAAGGAGGTCCCCAAGTGTAAGTGTTCGACTCTCACCTGACTCCACCCGAGCGTGCTAGAAAATGGGGCGGCGGATCTTTAGTGACTGCCATAGCATGCAGGTCACCTGGTTTGTTTTGATTGTATGACTGTAGAATTGTTGAAAAATGGGCCGTGAGTGATTGTGTCTCTTTTTAGGTCTGAACAGGACAGGACTGTTCTACATCTTTACAAAAAAATATTTTCCCTCCTGAGCTTTTATTATGTAGTTTCTCTGCCAACTTATAAGCGCAGCAATGTTGCTGTGGTCGGACTGAGCAGCCTGGTGGTCTCACCATCACTGAGAGCAGCTGCATGGTTTTGAATGAGGCTGAAAATGTGTTGCAACACTCCACAACTAGCCTTGAACTGAAATGAAATCACTTTCATTTCACTCATTTTCTAACTCAACAAATAACTTAGCTCTCTCTAATACAACGGTTATGGTCATTTGAAATGCACCTTTTAAATCCTGCCGACATTGATAAAGTTATTATAAACATAATAAAGCATCTGAAATTTTTATTCAAAAGCCTCAATTCAAAAAGACATAACTCATGGCACCAGATTGATTTGAGATTCTGGTACGAGGTCAGAGGGCTTCTTGGAGAGTTCACACATTTTAAGTTTGAGTTTGATGGTCCTGAACTGGTTGCTTCTTTACTTAAAGTCTGAATTCAAAAAGAAAGGATGATCCTGACCAGATTTCTTTTCCTGCAGGCGTTCGTCTGGACCGGGTAAGAGGAGGCAGGCAGAAGTACAAACGGAGGATGGACACGGACAACAGCTCCTACCTCGGCCTCACCCTCCCCCCTCCTGCCAAAAAGCCTTGTGAGTCACCCTTTCTTGTTGGAGTCCTCCCACAAAGTAAACAAATCTTAGTAATGGAAGGCAACACAACAAAAACAACAGGATCGCACTGTTAAGATGTGAAATGGGATCTTTTTTATCTGCACTTCATTCACTTGACATTTGCAAACTCAGTTTGTTTTTTGTTTGAAACAATCATTGTCAATAAAGAAAAATATTTAAGGTTTTATTGAGATATTTTTTTCATTGAAAAAAATCATCTTGAATTTTTTTTTTAATAAAAAAATTGTTTAACAATTAAACCATATTTAAGAGCATGTCCACAGTTAAGACAATACTACTGTATAAATAAAATTAACCACTGTATTGATATCTTAAACCTAAGGACCATTTTCAACATTAAAGTTAATGAATTTGCCGCTGCTTTGATAAAAGATATACTGTTTTGATTGAGTCAACTCTTTTAAACAACCTTGCTTTTATGACTGAATCTGTTGGGTCTGCATAAAAAAAAACCAGATTATAATCTGGTAGAATATAATGAATGTTTATTTGAATGTGGCTACCAAGCCTCAAGTGTTTTGCATTTTCTTCATTTCTATTCCTCAGTGACGAAGATCGTGTCTCATCTGCTGGTGGTGGAGCCGGAGAAGATCTACGCCATGCCCGACCCCACCATGCCTGACGGGGACATCAAGGCCCTGACCACGCTGTGCGACCTGGCCGACCGTGAGCTGGTGGTCATCATCGGCTGGGCCAAACACATCCCAGGTAGAGCGACCCCATCTTCACTTCACACCAGCAGATGTTCGCGGTGGCTAGATAGCAGCGTCAAAAATAAAGGATGGCATTTTCTCAAACTGTGGGAATACAGTTTCAGTCGGCTGCAAAAACACACACCCCCAACACACACACACACACACGCAGACTGGATAATTATTATCTGCTGCTCATCTGCACCAAAGGGAGCAGCGAGTCCCATATTCTAAAATCTAATCAATAAAGAGCAGCTGAAACCTTTGATTCCACTGAGCAGGGTGGGAGAGTCGCAGGGTGGGAGACGCCCCCATGTCAATGTATTCCATTTCAATCCCAGACTTAAAGAAAGCAATCCTCTTTCTTACTTAAGGAGACTGCACTGGGCCGGCGGTAAAATTGATTTATTTAGGGAAACACGGAGAGATTTCCTCCGTGCCGCTGACCAATTCTTAAATAAGTCTTGTTATGCAAATGGAATTCTTTTCTGCTCATCTCTATCAGCCCAAACAGATGCTGGGGTGTGTTTCAATTCAAGACGATGCTTTCTATTGATCCACTCCTGTGTAACATAAAAAGATATTTACATACTTCCAGGAACCTTTAATACAATCGATCACGGAAAGAGAAAAAGCTGTAGTTGTTGTCCTGTGTAGCAGCAAGCGTCTGAACACGACTGCGCTGTTGTGTGAAGTGAACTAGCTTTGATAGGAAGACATTGTTTTATTATATTATATTTGTGTCAGCAAAGTTTTTTTTGCTCACTATATATATATATATATATATATATATATATATATATATATATATGTATATGTATGTATGTATGTGTGTATATATATATATATATATAAATATATATACACACAATTCTTATAGCAGGTTGCAGCATATACAATGACATATTCCACAGATTTATGTGTATATAATAAGGAATATTCAAACTGTTTTGTTCATTTATATGCGTGAATGTTAACAGCAAATTCATTGACAAAATATTAATGAAAAATACATAAAACACTGAGGTGAATTAGAAGAATGGTGAACAAGAATATACTTCAATAAATATCAAGGTTGATTGGGTTTTTTTAAGTTGTTGAAAATGTCTAAATCCAACTTCACCAAACGTTTTCTTTCTTCTTTCATCTGCTCCACGATAACAGCGAAGCCTTAGTTCTGCTCTGCACCAGGGTGAAGGTGCAGCAGGCAGGAGGGTCTCGGTGTGAGACGCGCTTCAAGCTCTGCCTCCCTCACACCATCAGATTTGCATTTCTAGCTCTTAATTACTGCAATTCCATGTTGGAGAAGGTGTGACGTTCCCAAACAGGCTGTGGGAACGCGGGAGCGTCGGCTCTGGGGAGCTGCACGGTCTGATCATGCCATTAGTGGGAGCAGAGGGGTACGAGGCTGCTGTCTCACCTCTTTACCCTGAAAACAAAATAAGTGGCAGTGTCAGGAACACGAGCAGCTCCTCTGACCCAAATACACACTTTCCTTCCCCGACCTTGTTTTCCTCCGCTCCATTTTGGGACGGAGGAATACGAGGCATATTTTCTCGTCCCTGCGCCTCAGCCCCCGCGAATAAGTATCGATCGGGGGGGAGATCTAAATCCAGACTTGACAGAGTTATTTAAGGGACGCGCAACACTCGCGGGACGTTTTAGCCGGGGCCAGAGGGTCGGCGTGTCACCCAGTAACGATTAAGACAAAAGGGGTCCCTACAGTTTAACAGTCCACTCCCTCCATTACACTCATAGCCCGCTGCACAAATGGCCGTAACGATGAGCTAATAAGAGTCATTACTGCAGATGGCTCCATTAATGTGAAGGTCCTTCAGCATCCAGATGTGAGAGGGTTTTGCTGTGGATGTTTGCGGGGAGAGTCGCTCCTCGCTCCCGTCTTGGCTCTGACTGTGCGAGTCCAGTTTCAGGCTGGATCTCCTCACATTGACTGGGAGTTGCTCCGCCACCAAAATGGAACCAGAATCACAGGCGCGCTTGTGGCAAGGTCAGAGGTCGCCGGCCAAGTCGTGCAGCTGTTAACACACGCCGTCCATTTATAATCCACAGCGCCCCCTGGTATTGCTTCTCCTCTGCCCAGTCTCTGTGCCAGCCCATGGCTCTCCCTCCTCCTCCTCCCCCCGCCCCTCCCCCTCCTGCTCATACAGGACCCACTAGTCTCATTATTACCTCTGTCTTTTTATTAGGCCCATTAGGGCTCTTAGGAGGCCTGTAATGATACTAAATGAATAGAGAGTGAACTGCTGTCTGTTTTAGAGCGAGCTCTCCATGACGGCTGCAGGCTTCAGCGCTCGCTCACTTCATTCTCCCGAATAGACTCTCAATTACTCCTCCCTTCTTTACCTGCGCCACAGTGCTGCCTGAGCTTTGTGTGGGAGACGTGCTGAGACGGAGTTCAAATCTCTGACATCTGCATCTGTAAAAACACCTTTCTGTTCTTCTAGGTCTGATTTAAAGTGGAAAAATGACTTTACGTTACATTTCATTTGACTAAGACTGAAACAAGACTCGTGTTAATAATCATTACGAATATTTAGGCTATATAAGCTATAATATAAATAAAGCTATAATATAAATGAAATATAAAATCATTTTCTTAGACATTGTTCGCATATCTGCAGCTTTGCATGAAAATATGAAAATAACAAATATACTTTAAATTATATTTCATTTGACTAAGATTAAAACAAGACTCATATGAATAATCATGAAGAATATTTAAGCTAAAACATATTAAAATAAAGAAAATCCTTTTCTTAGACATTGTTCGCCTATCTGCAACTTTTCATGAAAATATGAAAATTACAAATATACTTTAAATTACTTTTCATTTGACTAAGATTGAAACAAGACTCATATGAATAATCATGAAGAATATTTAAGCTAAAACATACTAAAATAAAGAAAATCCTTTTCTTAGACATTGTTCGCATATCTGCAGCTTTGCATGAAAATATGAAAATTACAAATATACTTTAAATTATATTTCATTTGACTAAGACTGAAACAAGACTCGTGTTAATAATCATTAGGAATATTTAAGCTATAATATAAATAAAATATAAAATCCTTTTCTTAGACATTGTTCGCCTATCTGCAGCTTTGCATGAAAATATGAAAATTACAAATATACTTTGTAATTTTGAACTGAAACAAGACTCATATGAATGAAGAATATTTAAGCTAAAACATATTAAAATAAAGAAAATCCTTTCCTTAGACATTGTTCGCATATCTGCAGCTTTGCATGAAAATATGAAAATTACAAATATACTTTAAATTATATTTCATTTGACTAAGACTGAAACAAGACTTGTGTTAATAATCATCAGGAATATTTAAGCTATAATATAAATAAAATATAAAATCCTTTTCTTAGACATTGTTCGCCTATCTGCAGCTTTGCATGAAAATATGAAAATTACAAATATATAATAAAACAATGTAAGCCAAACGCTAGCAGTATGGAGTCGCATGAGGGCCATAAGTAGAAATAAAAATGTATAAATTTGGGAAAATTAAAATAAATAGATAAGTACAAACAACAGATGCGACATGTGGAAGTGCATGTATTGGAGGAAAAAAACAACCTTTTCTTTTATTAATATTTCAGTCTTTGTAATAGACACATAGGATTAGACATTTTCATGATCACATCTGCCTCATCTTTTTAGTCGCCACATGATTTTATTCATCTCTATTGAGCTATTGATTGGCTTTGATAGAAAAATCTTGTTTAGTTATTATTAGATATTGAAAATATAAATATCAATACAGTAGTCTTTGATCCAGTTACTCTGTTTCAGCACAGTCTGAAAAAGTTGGTGGTCGTGTTGCGAGACAAAACAGCTGAGTTGAAGTGTGAGGCTGCATCTTACCGGTGTAATAAGAATCTCATCATTCGCTCATGTAACATTGTGATTTGGAAGAAAATACAATGCCGACACTGCCACAAGTAAAGCTCAAGTGAGAGCTGTCCATTGTGTTTAGTATTGTGGGAGTGACTTCAGTGCTTCCAGACCTCTCTGCAGCTCAATATTGTGTCATGTTTGGTTAAACGGCTGAGAATCAGTCTGAGAAATATTGATATTTTATCTGGGGAGCTGCTCTCTGGAGCAACACTTAAGTCCGCCACCTCCGGGCCACGCACCTCAAACTCCGGGCCGCTCCCCGGGGAGCCAGGAAGTCGCTCCAGCTCCAGGAAATGGACTGGAAACCAGCGCATCAAGTGGAGTGCTGGACCTTCTTCCTCTTTCACTGCCGCTATGTTTGCCAAACCCTTGACAAAACCTGAACGTTAACATACAAAAAAAAAACAAAAAAAAAACACCCCATAGATTTATCAATTATTCATGCTCATGTTTCGCTGTTTTCTTTTTGTAAGTGTTTCAGCTATTTAAACTATTTTTTATTTTAACAAATTTACTTAAACAGAATTCAGTTAACTGTACTTATAACTTTTACTTTTAGAATATATTGATATTACAACATATTTCCTTGGTCTCGCTTTTAGCGCTATTGTTTCCAATTGCACTTTTAAAAACAATAATTCAAAATAATTTGCAAGATGAAGAAAAATAATACTTAGGTTTTTGACAAATCATAGTCAGACTTGTTTTTCCATTTTCCAACAGGAGGGTTGGACTTGAGGTCGTGGGCTACCTCCGAACCGATGAAGTTGCTGGCGCGCAGCCGCTAATATCTGGCTGGTTTTAACCCCAAGTCCTCCCCTCCCCCGCGTGAAACCTGTACCGGATGTCCTCCATCAACTGTCTGTTTGTCAGATCTGAGCTTGGATCGATGGCCCTTTCGCATTTGGTGGACCGATTACAATCTACGAATCAATGGCTTCCCCGCCACTCTTTTCTCTCTCGCTCATTCTCCACCTCTGTCGCCTCTCTATTTGCTTGATAAGAGGACCTCTTTTTAAGTCTGCTCCCGTCCCGGCCAACTCACATTTAAGCAAGTGGGGTGCTGGGTTGAAGGTCCCGGTCAATAGCCCCAGTCACCTTCCTATTCAACATATCTGGGCCCATGTGGCGGGTCGGGGCCCTTTCAGGTGTCCGTCGCGCGCCAGAGTTGATGGGACAAACTCCAGATCTGGAATTGCTTTAAGTTTGAAGGTTAAACATCAGACCAAAGACAAAGAAGGGGCTGCTTATTTGCTGTTGCTGAGACATTGGCTGTATGATAAAACTTAAAAGTTCATGCAAAGGCATAAGCACTTAGTATGCCACTGTTATGACAACTTTATTTCTAATATTTCTGTCCTGCATAAAGCTGGAATTTAAAACCTTTCATGGAGCAGATTCCTGTCAGCAGTTAGCATTTAGCAGTTTAGCATGAATTCTTTATCTGTTCCACCCCCCACTAATTCCCTAAAATAAATTGATCTTTCTGGAAAAATGCATTCATAAATAAGTATAAATCATAAATATAAAATAATTTATTCGAAGTAATATTAGTAATGTGGTCTTTAGATTACTGTTTTGGCGTGTTTTTAACTACATTAACCTCTATCTCTCAATTATCTTTTTGGCTACATCACCTCAACTTGCCCTGTAGCAACTTTTAGAACAAAGCCACATTATGTCATTTTTCACTTTTTTTCTTTTTTGTTTCTATTTTACTTCACACAACATTCTTCGGTTTGTCGAGGCAAGAGGTTGTTTGATCACTTAGCATTCAAGTTACAGCTCATTTGACATTTTAAATATTGTAAAGGTCATCTGTAAAGGTCATCTGTCAAATACTGTTCATATGATGACTTTTTTTCCTGTGTATTATTTAAAATAAATATATATTTAGCACTTAACAGATGCTGCTCTTTTGTATACGTCACATGTGCTGCTCTGATTTTCTGTGTTTCAGTCAAAAATGCAGTCACCTCAGGACACGTTCAATAAACATGTTTAGGTGTAACTATTGGTGTAACTACTGTTTTAATCTGAGAAAAACAAAACAGAAGAAAAGGTTGTGATTGTGGCCCGATGATGCAGACTTAATTCGCCCCACACTTGGCAGATGGCTCCACGTTGAAGCAGCCTCAGACGAAGATCAATACACCTGCAGTAAACCCTGGAAAAAGACTTGGCACTAACTTGTCTCATCACACTAAAAAGTAATGTCCCGCTCTTTGCCACGCAGGGTTTTCCACTCTCTCCCTGGCCGACCAGATGAGTCTGCTGCAGAGCGCCTGGATGGAGATCCTGGTGCTGAGCATCGTGTTCCGGTCGCTGTCCTGCGAGGACGAGATCATGTACGCCGAGGACTACGTGGTGGACGAGGAGCAGGCCAGGATCTCGGGCCTGCTGGACCTCCACGTGGCCATCCTGCCGCTGGTGCGACGCTACAAGAAGCTGCGCATCGACAAGGAGGAGTTTGTCACGCTCAAAGCCATCGCTCTGGCTAATTCAGGTGAGAGACTGGGCAGGTTTCAGACACACCAGAGGGACTTCAGAGGGTGAGCTTCGCAGCCGCTTTTTAATTCCATCAAAAGTCAGCGCTTTGAAAATACTGCCTATTTCCATGTTTATATTTCGCTCTGTGAGCATGTCACAACCGAAATAGCCGCTGTATTTTTACGGCTCTTCATGTCAGGACTTCTTGAAAAACGCCGTGATTCCATAGTCTTCATGTGCGAGGCTCAGCCGAGCAAACAATCCCAGTTTATGAAACAAGCTGGTTATCAGGCGCGGAGCGGGTGATCAATAATAACAATTGTGCTCTGTCAAATATCACTTATTCTCTTCCAATTGCTTTTGTCTCCGCGATCTAATCTTCATGGAATAAATCCAGATAGTTGGCATTTAATTAAAGCAAACAATGAAATGAAGCAAAAATTGCCCTTATCTGGCGAGGCCATCGCTCCCACACTGAAGGATAACTGATAAGGGGGGGACAAAGAGGTCGGCCGGGTTGTTTAATTTAACGCCCCCTGTTTGTGAGAGCCTGCCTGTGTTTACTTTTTTAATTTGCGTGCGTGTGTGTGTGTGTGCGCGCGCCACCGCCGCGCCGTGCTGCGAGTCCCTCCATCTCCATAACAGTGGCTGCCAGAGCGCCGCAGCTGAGGGAGATATATTTAGCATTTCATTAGGAAAACAGGGGCTGTCAATAAAATGTGTTAAGTGGAGTGGAATGAGCGTCGGGGAGCGACGGGCCTCGTTTGTTCCGATGTGAAGATGCTGCGCCCGTATCGACAGTTTGCTTTTCATGAGGCCGGCCCTGTCCCCCACTAATCAATTCCTGTTAGGAGTCTTTTCTCCTGCCTGACTGAAAAATGAAAAATGCTGAGCCCAGTGGTTTCAGTCGTGTGATGACAAACTCTCCGCGGGGGGACGGAGATCGGAGGGAGGGAGGGGGAAGGGGGGGGGGAGCGCGGAGAGTCAGGGGTGTCGAAGTAAAGGAGAAGTGTGAGAGAGCCGAGCTGGGGTCGAGCGAGGGGCTCAGGCAGGCCGAGGGGGCAGCTTCGGCGCCGTTTGAAGGCGGATCTAGGAAGGCCTGGGCTCCGGGGCTCCTGGGCTCCTGTGGGTGTGACAGCTGTGGAAATTCATGGCCATTGATTTTGTAATTAGCGGAGTATCGACGGGATTGATGCCAGGCTGCTGACGGATTACATGGAAATTGTTTCTTCAAAGTTAGTTTTGCATTCCGCCCATAACCTCCCGCAAATACACACACAACCGCGCGCGCACAAATATGATCACAGACGACAATTCACACACTTTCGATCGGCTCCTCTGGCCTCTCGCACACACACACACGTTTCATGCCAAACAGGGATCAGATCAGTATTAACATGCGGGTTTCAAGTGAGGAGCGCAGCAACACATGTGCGGCCCACGCTGCCGAGTTAATTTCCCAAGATAGGAACGCAATTTACACAGAAGGCGACTGGTAAAAGAGACTTAATCAGTCCGTTTGGAACATAATTAGCCTTGTACCTTCCTTTTTTTTCTGCCTCATTTACATGTTCACACTCAACTTTAACATGTCGCCTTCCCGCGCACTTCACCGCCACTTGTTTGTCTTTGACGGGAAGCAGCTTTATGTGCCATTTGTCTGCAACATTTGCTACTTATGGCTGCAAACTCAGGCTCTTCAATGTAATTATTGACGCCACTTTTTCTTAACATGAAGCCAAGTTCTCGCAAAGCTTTCACACCAAGGATCACTTCGCCACTAAACAGTCAAGGTTTCCCACATTATTTATGCCATTAGCCTGAAGTGGTGCCCTTCAAAATGATGCTACAAATACTCCAAAATCTGGCGGTGATATTACTCTTATTATTGAAGTAGTATGCACACATGGCACTTCATTGTATCAAGGCATGTTTCACTAGTATTTATGTGTTTCCTTATTGCTATTTGGGCCACAAAGCGCCCGTGTTCATCTGTCAAAACAAAATCTAGGTCATGGGTGTTTCGCCTCTGGACTAATATGGGGTCAGAAATACACGGTACAAGTCTGAAGGTTCAACCTGGCCGGATGGTCAGTTCATGTATAAGTAGACAAACACTTTAAAAAGGCTTCTAGATGGACTGTCAAAGTCTCCTGATGCTGCTTCATGTAAGTGTGGAACTGGGTCTCATTGTTATGGGCCACATTCTTTCACTGTGTTGCTGCAAAGAGCCACATCCTACAAATATGTAAGGCAGTAAGGCTCACCTGAACAGCTGGTCACGTGACAAGAGCGGCTCCCTGTGTGTCACAAGGTTGCTGGTTCGCGTCCGGCGTGTGTCTCTTGGGCATATTTTTTTTTTAATTCATACATTTCACCGTGACCCTCCTGGAAAGCGTAGTAGATAGAAATGTTTGCGCCAGTTATTTTATTTATTTTTTTTTTTACGTGGCTAATGCCACCAATAACGTGGCCCCAGTCAGTGTGTGTGTGAGCGACGCTGCAGACTGGAGCGTCTCATCTTCGCTCCACTGAATTAAACAGACTTCACAACGATAAACAGTGAGTAATAGGCGAAGCACATGCCATACCTATTGTTTAGGGAATGACAAAATGAAACGTGGAACTAAGTCATGTACATCGTGGATCTGATGACGCTCCAAGCTTGGAGCATGTGCGGCGAGGTTTATTGTTTATGTTTCAAAGTTAAACGCTAGTCAAAGTCTTTGAACAATATTTTGACATTTCGCCGGAAACTTGACCAAAATCGCAGCCAGTTCTGCGACTCATTTGGTGAAGAGCCAGGAGCCGCGAGGCCTGTGCTCGACTCATTTATTTGCAGCTAGACTGTAAATAAATCCATATCTGTGTGCTCTCTTTCGACCACAGAAGTGTAAGTTAAGTGAACACCACATCGACCTCCCAATCCCAGCTCAGATGAGGAGGGCTTCAGCTACACCAGCGATGCACCGTTCTCCCGTGTCCTTTAAATGACTCGACTCCTGTTCTCTTCCGCCTGCGCGACCTGTACGTTAAGGGCAGTTTTTAATAAGTCTCAACTGGTTTTATTTTCGAGCGTGTACATAAGCGGAGCGACTGCTCTTTCTTATGGAAATGAAGTCCATCTGCCGCCATCATTCAGCCCAACGATATCCCAGTAATGCCGCCATCTGAATTCATTAGCAGGAGCTGTGCATGTGGTCGGAGATACCAACAGAAATGAATCTTTTTTTCCTCTCAACCCACCATGTATTTATACAGTAGCGCTCCATCGTCCTCCCCAGAGTCCTCGACACACGCAGCATTTATTTCAGGAACATCATTAGCCAGGTATCAAGAGAAAACCTTTCTGCTAAATTACATGTTTGCTAAAGCGCGCCGTCTGATGACAAAACACTGATGCGATGTTTGGGCCCAGATTAAGCTGTTTGTGTTTATGGTCTCCATCGGATCCCACGTGTTTTTATTAGGGCGCTTTCACACGGCGGGTTCTGTCTCGAGACAAAGCTCTTTTGGCTCAAAAGTCTGAGATGTGAACACAAGCGAGTCGGGTTTTGGCCGCGGACTTGATCCCAGCTGCAGAGCTGCACTTTGTCTCGGGAAACTCTCAGCGGGGGTGAGCTTCTCGCCTCGGGCGACTCTGCGCTAGATGAGCATGACTCCACACAAACATGATAAATGCCGGACAGTAAAGGGTCTGATCGCTGTCTGGGCGTACAACATCGTTCATAAACAACTTCTCAAACTCCCAGAACACTGGGGTGTGCAGCTGGGAGCTGCAGGAAAATCGTGCTCGGGGACGGGAGCACAGGGCAGCGGTCCGGAATGTTTTCACCTTTATTAGGCTGATAAACACCTGATTTTATTGACAGACAGATTTGCTTAATGAATAATGCCGCACTCTACAGTAACTGTTTTCACTGCTGTGATGTGGCTGCAGCGCAGCTGTCTGCATGAGGAGGACTGTATCAGTCAAGACGCTCCGTATTACGCAGCTTATTTCCGCTATTTCCTTGTAAAATAAACATGACAAGACTCTTTCCTGGTCAAGCCGATGGTGGTAAACAGGTTGTCGCACGGCTGATGACGACTTCCTTCAGACATGCTTCGTCATGGGTCTCAAACCAGCTATTTTGCGCAGAGCGACACCAGCTGAGGAGGAAAAAGGGACATGGTGAGGTGCAGAGGTGTGAGGCTGCACAGCAGGGGGCGAATCGGACTCAGGCCACCCGAGACAGAACCTGCAGTGTGAAAAGCCCCTTAGTCCTGCGCTGCTCAGAATTGAACCTGAAACATCTTCCGTCAGGCCCCATGACGTACTGCAGCAATTGAGGTTCTCATCTTGTGTCTTTGTCTCCTTCCAGATTCGATGCACATAGAGAACATCGAGGCGGTCCAGAGGCTTCAGGATTCTCTTCACGAGGCCCTGCAGGACTTTGAGGGCTCCCAGCACCCGGAGGACCCGCGGCGGGCGGGCAAGCTGCTCATGACCCTCCCCCTGCTCCGTCAGACCGCCACCAAGGCCGTGCAGCATTTCTACAGCATCAAAATGCAGGGCAAGGTCCCCATGCACAAACTCTTCCTGGAGATGCTGGAGGCCAAGGCTTGACAGGTGGGCCTGGCGTTTGACGGACAGCTGCATCAGCCAATGCGAGGCGTGGGACAGAGCATTGGGAAAGAAGTGACGGCGATGTGCCAAGTGACAGCGGAAGCTTGATTTCTAGCACCTCTGAAGGTGTGTAGTTTTAAAGAGGCGAATATCAACCTGACGGGATCACGAGGATGTAAATAAATGTTGTGTACAGAGATCAGGCAACTGTGGTCTCCTTATAACCAGAGGCCCTTTGCTCTATATCACCTCAAGCGTCTGTTTCTTAAACTATATCCATCCCCCTGTTCATGTTGCCGTCGCTCTTCGTTTGTCTCCTGACCTTTTCTAAATCAAAGCAATAGTCGATCACTGGTCTACCTGCTGTATAATGTGTGTTCTGTATATCGTGTGTGGACTTGCACTGGACCGGGGCCGTGTTCGTGTACATCGATCTCATGATATATTTACCTCCTGGTTGCTTCACCGACGCGGCGTTGAGGCTAACACGGTGCTTACAGACGAACTGAAAGGCGTTCGGTAACGGAGATGTCAGCCTTGCTGTGTTTGGCGGCGATCGGAAGCTAAAACATTACGCGGCGAGAGAACTTGAATATGTGAACCAACGTGTTGGATACAAGTTGTTGTAATGTCATTTAGCCGACACTTCCACCTCGGCAAAGGTGGCATTCGAACCCAACAACCACCAGCTGCCAGAGATTTAACTTAAGGAATAATCTCACTCCCAGTCCTGTCGGAAAATATTTTTGATCTCAGCTTTCATCTCTTTAAGGGATCCAAAATGGCTGACGTTTCTGTTTTAGCTTGCCGCTTGCATCGGACTGGTGATATCTGCCATCATAAAAGCAGAACTCTATTTATACTTTACTATGAAATATTGAACATTTAAGTGAAAAAAAAGAGTTAAGTGACGCTTTAGACGTAGGCTAGTTTGTTAAAATGTGTTGAGATAATAGAAGAAACATTAGCCTTCTGGACGTCACGAATGCTAACCTCAGTCAACCTCACTCCTCTTCTTCTGCTTTTTCTGAGGTATGTAACATCTAAAGTTGGAAATTCTCCAAATCTGCTGAACTCACACACTCAACCATGCTATGACTCCTCCTATCTGACTCCTCCTCCAGATCTTATGGAGAGACGGAGTCAAACAGCAACTTGTGTCCAACATGCTGCTCAGTCTCCATCTGCTGTTTACATGTTGAGTTCAGAATATTGCCTTAACTAGGTAAATGATGTGTACGTTATACACTGGGGCCGACATATTTGAAGCTGCCCAAATGTGTTTTGAGAAGCAAACCAAAGCAAAGTGTCCAGTTAATTTATTTACTTCAACGCTTCACCGCTGCTCTCTTTCTATATGTACTTATTTATGATGTAAAACCTAATTGTTTATTTATGAACGTCGGAGGAGAAGAAAGTGAATTCCTCCTTGTGCAATCTCTCTCCCAGCTTCTCGCGCTTGTCTTCACTCTGAGCTAAAATTCTTCATTCACTTCTCTGAAAGGTTTCCTCAACAGCCAATTAAATCCGTGTTGAAACCCTCTGTAGAAATGGAGCAATTAAACCCTGCGTTGCCGTCACCTCTGGGGCGGTTTATTTTGGTAAAAAGTGGGCGGGGTTTGTGGAAATCACTGGGCTATGCAAGCTGAAGAAATGTTCTTTTATTTTTGTTCCGCCGTCCCCGAAGCTGCCGCGCTGCTGCCTCCGTCCCACATGTAGGCGACTGGAGAAGTTATTTTTGCTTTCTTTTTTTTTTTACTTCTTTGATTGACACAGCAGGACGTATAGCCAGTGAAGTAGTCTAGACCTTATACCTCAATTCATATTTTGAAAATGACTCTGGGTTTGGAAGCGGGCCACGGGTTCCTCCTGGGAATCGGTGGCACAGAAATAAAGTGACATCACTGACTGGGTATTAAAAAATGTAGATGAAGCGACTGCAATTGGGGGACACATTCCTCGGAGGAGAACGCTGCTTATTCGCTGTTCCATTTGCGGACTTATCTTATCTCCGTGCTCTCTGAGATGACAAGATTTGCATAAGGCATGGAGGAACCTCCGCGGGCCGCCGTGTACAGAGGAGCCCGCTCGCCGTGTGTGTGTGTGTACCATGGACATGTGATTACCCAGGAGGTTTACTCCGCTCAAAAGCAATATGTTAGCAATTGTGATATATGAATCAAGTTAAAAGCGAGATTTGGTTCATTGTGATTATAAACTTCTTAGCTCGGCGGGAAGGACAGGGTAACTATGCACACACTCTCTCACACACACACACACTCACACACACACTCACACACACACTTGACACGACAAAGGGAATAATGTGAAAAAAAAATGTTTTGACTGGACAGTGTTGTGTAACATTTCCTTGTGTTTTTTGTTTGTTGTGTTCATGCCAAGTGTGCTCATGTGTAAATATATGCTTTTCTTTGGAGTGAGTCCAATCTAAGAGTGCACTGAATGTACAGTAACAATAAAAATGACATGGTTTATGTAGTCGTGGTGGTGGTTGTCTTCATTCGACCAGTATTGTCGACATGGCTTGTGGTTCTAAAGGAGCTCTGGAGCTACACACCCCTCCTTGTCGGATTATTCAGAATTCAAATTGTGACCCCAAGTCAGCGGCAGAAACATTAAGAATTCAAGTCCTTCAGCTGCTTTAGTCTGGGTGTTCGCGGCACCTTTGTATATATATTGTAGAAAAAAATAAATATAAATACCTTGAATACTAAGCATTGTTACATTCACCAGTATAAAAAACTATCACTTCTGGATCAATAAATATGTGAAGAACGGTGTTTAAGTTCCAGTTTAGCATCGGTCAGCACAGCATCCAAGATAAATATCTTAGTTTGGAGTTCCACTGTTTTGCTTCACTTGAAAGCATTTAGAAAATAACATCTGTTTACAGCTATAATACCAAGGCAAACACTTGTGAGCAGCGTCACTGTTTAATTCAACTGTATTCAGCACATGTCAGGTGTTTAGGAGACCAAGTCAGAGAGGCTAGATGGAGATGGTTTGGACATGTACAGAGGAGAGAGAGAGCCAGTACATTGGTAGGAAGATGTTGAGGTTGGAACTGCCAGGCAGAAGGTGGAGAGGAAGGCCAAAGAGGACATTTATGGAGGTGGTGAAGGAGGACATGAGGTTTGTAGGAGAGGAAGCAGAGGACAGTGGGAGATGGAGGAAGATGATCCACTGTGGCCACCCCTGAAGGGAGAAGCCCAAAAAAAGAAGTATTAAGCCAACAACTATTGATGTTTCCAAACAATACAACTTGAATATAAATGACATCTTATCAGAATGAGAGACGTGTCACTGTTTGGTTGAAGTTTTCTGCTAAAGGCACTTAGCGCTAGCTAGCGTTTAGGACTAGCTTGCCTTATTAGCCTGTATTAGCTTAGCTGAATCATTAGCTTTGCAGTGATAGCTAAGGTGAAACTTAATAATAAATAGTGGGGTTATCGTTTCAACATATGTCTTTTTCCAAGAAACAGCATTTGTTTTACCAGCTGCTGCTTTGAAAAGTGTGAGCGACATCAGCATGCACCAATATTTCATATTACAAGAATTACTGGGTTTGTATTCCACGTGTGCAAAAAAGTGAAAATAATTTCGTTTTGATATATTAACATAATATACATTGGGATCGTGACAAAATTCCCTAAAGTGGGTCAAACGCCGTCGCCATCTTGTGACGTCACTTGAGTAACCAAACCCCAGTGAAGCGGTAAAAGTAGCGGCAAAAATAAGGGGATTTGTCAACGCTTTTTGCAGAAAAGTAGGTTCATGTAAACAAATGACTTGTTTTCATTTGTCAATGTGGAAGCGACGAGTCGGGCTGTCGTGAAAGGCCAGCACATTGAACGGTAATGCAACGTCTAACTTCCATATATCGCTATGTAATACAAAACACATCACTCGTTTGGGTAAACAGTCGGATTTGCTAGGTATTTTTGCATGTATTGACTTCCTCACCAATGTTTTGACGCTGCCTCTGTAGTTTTGTTATCATCACGTGCTGTTTGTTTACATTCGTAAACCAAAGCATTTGTGGTCAATTTCAAAACCTGTTTGAGGCGAAGTTTCAGAGCAAAATAACAGTTCGGCAATTGCCCTCTGACACCAAAGCTATTGTTTATTCACTGATGTTTTTTATGTACTGTAATCATTATATTATTGTTATTATGTTTTGTTCATTATTGCACATTGTTTCCTCATTGGTGGGATCCTCACCGACCTTGGCAATAAAGATGATTCTGATTCTGAAAATGTTTTTTTTTTTTTTTTTACATGCTTCTTAAAAGCGACGCTACAAATGCTGGTTACCGGTTTTCCGTTCTGAATTTGAAAATGCTTTTGCACTTGTTTAGTGTTGTAATTCAACAGAACCAACTTTGCAGTTGATATATAACCACACAGCACCTATGCACCATTTCAGAGGCGTCAGCTCCGCTCCGAGTCTCAGACGGTCCCCGACTGTGAGTGAGTTTATTTCTTGTTTGCATGATTTGCTCTGTAGCTTCCATCGCTGTTTCTCAGGTCACCGTTAGAAGTCTTGTGGATCCTTGAATATGTTTGCATACATGTTATAAAAGCCGGGGCTTTTATCAGGTTCCGGTCTCCAGGAGGAGCTCAGTCCGGTCCAGCAGAACTAAAGATGATCAATCATGTGTGTGCTCTGGCGAGCGGAGCCTGTGGGTGTAACGGCATCCTCCCGGCCCGACTGTCAGCGGGTTCTCCGTCTACACATCGTCCCGTTTGACCTTGTGTCGGCTCCGACGCCGGCTGAATGCACATCTGACACACTCCCTTCTTTTGTGGTGCAATCCTCTGGAAGTCATTTCATTTACTGGGCTTTCAACTTCAGCCAGTGTGGGGGTTGGGGTGCGAGTCCCTGTTTAATCAGCCTGCCAAGAGACGTCGCCCCAAACAAAATCAACTATGATCTCCAGCGAAAAGATCTCTCAACAGCAGATTGAATTAAACAAATAAATGGGCTTGTCACATTTTCATTTTTATTTATTCTCTGTGGGCCCGCAGACGCCCGCCACTCCAAATTACTGCTGGGGGCCACGATGGCCCAGCCACTTGTTCTGTCGGGGACCTTAACATGCCGAGGAGAAAATGACAAAAAGCCACACTGGCGGATGTTGATGGGGCTTCCTTTCCTTTCCATTTGGCTTTTAAAGGTGATAAAAATCTAAACATTTTTCTGCTCTTAGAATAGCTCTTCCTGTTGCACCACTCAGCCTCATCTGTCAACACGCTTTTTCAACAGTTTAAAACAAAACCATTTTCATTTTGCAACTGTAAAGATGAAGACGTGTGCACATGCTGAACTTTGAGTGATTTAGCGTGTATCTTTTGGTCCATGCTTTTGGGTACTATAAGGCAGAGTGGGCAGTTAAATTTCCTAAAGGGCCACATTAGAAACTGTAACTGTGGTGAGGGGCCACCATCAAAAGAAAGACATCGCTGACTACAAAACATGACAGCAAAATATCCCAAATATATACGTAAGTAACAAGGACAATATTAACATAAATACATTAAATGTCGGTAAGGATATTAAGACGTGTAAATATGCCATGAAACTAAGGCTGGAAATCTTTGGGTACCTCACAATTCGATACAACATGCGATAAACGGCTCACGATAACGATAATATCTCGATATGGTGATACTGCATTTACCAACACATTGCTCTTAATAACCCACAGTATATCTGGGTGTTTATGGAGGTGAAACAAAAACAAACAGAAGAAGTCAAATTGATTAAGAGGGTCTTTCCACTGCACTCGCTCACTGGAGTCCGTCATAGCGCCATAGCTACTTGTGCTTTGGCGCGCCCCCTGGACGCTTGGTGACATCTGAGGCGGTGACTACGGAACGATGAAAGTATGTATAGCGGCTGTACTTAATTAATAATAGATAATCGATATGTGACAAGAGCATATCGATAATATATCTTAAGGTAAAGTATTGCGATAGTTTGCAATATCAATATTTTGTCACACTCCTACATGAAACAAATTGAAATATGTCATTTTGTATGGATTTAATTTTAATATAAATCAACATAACTATGGACCAGACGTTGATATAAAGGCAATTTATTTTGAAATATGTTTTCAATATTCCTTCAGTATTTTGAGGAACAAGAAAAACACACAAAATTGGCCAATGAAAAGAATAAATATTTATATTTATATATTTACCGTTGAAGTGGTGGCGTTGCTGACTGAAAGAGAAAATTTTTTTTTACAACATATCAGTTATAGTTTTAGTCTGAAGTCAAAAGGGCCACAAAAATGCAGGCATCGGGCCGCGAATGGCCCCTGGGCCGTTCATTGCCCAGGTCTGCTATAAGGTATAAGTTAGAGGCAGGACTTAAATGATTCAATATTGATGTATTAATGACAGAAAAAAATAATTAATTGAAGTGACTTTTTTTGATGCAACGATTAGACTGAAAAAATATAAGTAAAAAAAACTTGAGGATTGAAGTGCAAAGAATGTTTAAGTTTATGTTTAATTATTCAACTTGAATTTGTGCTCAATTGTCATTAATACGTTTAAAAAGCTGTTTCATTTCATTTGAATGAAGTTCTATCCACAGTGTATATCTGCGTAGAGGTCTATTGACGATACATATAGCTTTGTTTTCCACCCCTGCACTATTAGAGAGACGCGGTTGAGTTTCTAAATATCCCATCGGGTTTCATTGAACGTCTGCTGTCCCTTTAAATCCTGTGAACTAGAAGCTGCCCCAGTGTCCTCTGAGTGACTTCCCATCTTCTAAACCAATTCTGTTGTGTCTCATCGAAGTCGTGTTGCCACTGACACTGTCACATTGCGCTGTCTGGCCCGCGCAACCTTGTCTGTTCAAAATACAAATCTATGATCACACGGTGGGAGCAGGCCCTGGATTATACGGCGGCGGAGGTGGGAGTCCACTGAGAGCAGGCTGTAAAGTGTCACTCATGGTTAGTCGGAGTGCTGTTGTCTTAGCCGCTGTGTAGCCAGGTGAGAGTGAGTGAAGGGGAGAGGAAAGCATCAATATGCCCCCTGCTGTAGATTGAAGAGGGTGATGATTTATGGCTGCAGATCCAGGCTGCATACATGCTGAAGCTACCCTTCCTCCTCCTCCTCCTCCTCCTCCCTGGCCAGGCTCAAGGACAGGTAAGGGTTCTCCAGCCTGCTGCCAGTGATGGACAGCTTTGAAAATGGGTTGAGCACCATCTGTAGGCAGGAAGAGGAACTGACGGCCGCAGATGTGAGCGCAGCGAGTTCACCTTTTTTCCCCTCATTTTTCATCCTCGTGCGCTGTTAGTTGCCAAGAAGAGGAAAGACAGCTGTGTGTTTGAAGGCTCCCAACAGCTGGTTTGCATCTGTTCGCTGCTCGTTTGGAGCCCATAATGGCTGTTATTGTTCATAGCGCGCAGAAATGTGCCGTGCGCGCGGCAATGATGTCACCGCATTTTAAGCTGCTACCGTCAGGGCTGGCGGAGAAACTCCCTCTGGTGCTCACGTCTTTGATAAAACAAGACCAGACAATAACAAAAACAATAAGAAGTCAAGTTGGACCGTGAAAATATGCCACTAAACTGCGTTAAACA
This sequence comes from Synchiropus splendidus, assembly GCF_027744825.2. Lineage (NCBI taxonomy): Eukaryota > Metazoa > Chordata > Actinopteri > Syngnathiformes > Callionymidae > Synchiropus > Synchiropus splendidus. Next base: position 6,104,660 of record NC_071345.1, on the reverse strand, counting down.
AGTATATAAGAGGTCGTCTTTGCTGCTTGTGAATCCTGGAATAATGCAAAGTGATGGCAAAAACTATGCAAAAGTCAACAAGGAAACAAAAGAATATAAAATCAAACTTGATTTTTGTTTATTTCCTAACATAAAACAAGGCGAAAATAGGGGGAAAAAAGTGAAATATGCCATGACAATATATTCTTGAATATTTATTTAATTCAATTATTTCACTTTGTTTTTTTTTGTTTGTTTGTTTGTTTTTTTTTGAGGTTGGAACTGTCAGGCAGAAGGTGGAGAGGAAGGCCAAAGAGGAGATCAATGGAGGTGGTGAAGGAAGGGGAAGCCGAAAGGAACAGAAGAAGATTTCACTTTGTTTTTTTTAATGCCATGAATATGAATCATAAATATTGGAAGGCGTGAATCTTTTCCAGTTTTGCTGTGACCTCATGAGGGCCAAATAAATGAAGGCGCAGGACCACATCCGGCCCCCGGGCCACTCTTTGTTCAGCTTTGATCAAGAGTCACCAGTGAACCTGTCATTGTTGCCCCCAAGAACATATAGTCAATGACACTGCCACACCACTAGATGGCAGTGACCTAAACAGGGACTGAAAAACTAGCCCTAACCCTAACCCTAACCCTAACATAACTCTAACCCTAACCCTAACATAACCCTAACCCTAACCCTAACCCTACCCTAACCCTAACCCTAACCCTAACATAACCCTAACCCTAACCCTAACCCTAACATAACCCTAACCCTAACCCTAACATAACCCTAACCCTAACCCTAACCCTAACATAACCCTAACCCTAACCCTACCCTAACCCTAACCCTAACCCTAACATAACCCTAACCCTAACCCTAACCCTAACATAACCCTAACCCTAACCCTAACCCTAACCCTAACATAACCCTAACCCTAACCCTAACCCTAACATAACCCTAACCCTAACCCTAACATAACCCTAACCCTAACATAACCCTAACCCTAACCCTAACCCTAACCCTAACATAACCCTAACCTTAACCCTAACCCTAACCCTAACATAACCCTAACCCTAACCCTAACCCTAACCCTAACCCTAACATAACCCTAACCCTAACATAACCCTAACCCTAACCCTAACCCTAACCCTAACATAACCCTAACCCTAACCCTAACCCTAACATAACCCTAACCCTAACCCTAACATAACCCTAACCCTAACCCTAACCCTAACCCTACCCTAACCCTAACCCTAACCCTAACATAACCCTAACCCTAACCCTACCCTAACCCTAACCCTAACCCTAACCCTAACATAACCCTAACCCTAACCCTAACCCTAACCCTAACATAACCCTAACCCTAACCCTAACCCTAACATAACCCTAACCCTAACCCTAACATAACCCTAACCCTAACCCTAACATAACCCTAACCCTAACATAACCCTAACCCTAACATAACCCTAACCCTAACCCTAACCCTAACCCTAACATAACCCTAACCCTAACCCTAACCCTAACCCTAACCCTAACATAACCCTAACCCTAACATAACCCTAACCCTAACCCTAACCCTAACATAACCCTAACCCTAACCCTAACATAACCCTAACCCTAACCCTAACCCTAACATAACCCTAACCCTAACCCTAACCCGAACCCTAACATAACCCTAACCCTAACCCTAACCCTACCCTAACCCTAACCCTAACATAACCCTAACCCTAACCCTACCCTAACCCTAACATAACCCTAACCCTAACCCTAACCCTAACCCTAACATAACCCTAACCCTAACCCTAACCCTAACATAACCCTAACCCTAACCCTAACATAACCCTAACCCTAACCCTAACCCTAACATAACCCTAACCCTAACCCTAACATAACCCTAACCCTAACATAACCCTAACCCTAACCCTAACCCTAACCCTAACATAACCCTAACCCTAACCCTAACCCTAACATAACCCTAACCCTAACCCTAACCCTAACATAACCCTAACCCTAACATAACCCTAACCCTAACCCTAACCCTAACATAACCCTAACCCTAACCCTAACATAACCCTAACCCTAACCCTAACCCTAACCCTAACATAACCCTAACCCTAACCCTAACCCTAACATAACCCTAACCCTAACCCTAACATAACCCTAACCCTAACCCTAACCCTAACCCTAACATAACCCTAACCCTAACCCTAACCCTAACCCTAACCCTACCCTAACCCTAACCCTAACATAACCCTAACCCTACCCTAACCCTAACCCTAACCCTAACATAACCCTAACCCTAACCCTAACCCTAACATAACCCTAACCCTAACCCTAACCCTAACCCTAACATAACCCTAACCCTAACCCTAACCCTAACATAACCCTAACCCTAACCCTAACATAACCCTAACCCTAACCCTAACCCTAACCCTAACATAACCCTAACCCTAACATAACCCTAACCCTAACCCTAACCCTAACCCTAACATAACCCTAACCCTAACCCTAACCCTAACCCTAACATAACCCTAACCCTAACCCTAACCCTAACCCTAACCCTAACATAACCGTAACCCTAACATAACCCTAACCCTAACCCTAACCCTAACCCTAACCCTACCCTAACCCTAACCCTAACATAACCCTAACCCTAACCCTACCCTAACCCTAACCCTAACCCTAACCCTAACCCTAACATAACCCTAACCCTAACCCTAACCCTAACCCTAACATAACCCTAACCCGAACCCTACCCTAACCCTAACCCTAACATAACCCTAACCCTAACCCTAACCCTACCCTAACCCTAACCCTAACATAACCCTAACCCTAACCCTACCCTAACCCTAACCCTAACCCTACCCTAACCCTAACCCTAACCCTAACATAACCCTAACCCTAACCCTAACCCTAACATAACCCTAACCCTAACATAACCCTAACCCTAACCCTAACATAACCCTAACCCTAACCCTAACCCTAACCCTAACATAACCCTAACCCTAACCCTAACCCTAACATAACCCTAACCCTAACCCTAACCCTAACCCTAACCCTAACATAACCCTAACCCTAACCCTAACCCTGACATAACCCTAACCCTAACCCTAACCCTAACCCTACCCTAACCCTAACCCTAACATAACCCTAACCCTACCCTAAGCCTAACCCTAACCCTAACATAACCCTAACCCTAACCCTAACCCTAACATAACCCTAACCCTAACCCTAACCCTAACCCTAACCCTAACATAACCCTAACCCTAACATAACCCTAACCCTAACCCTAACCCTAACATAACCCTAACCCTAACCCTAACGTAACCCTAACCCTAACATAACCCTAACCCTAACCCTAACCCTAACATAACCCTAACCCTAACATAACCCTAACCCTAACATAACCCTAACCCTAACCCTAACCCTAACCCTAACCCTAACATAACCCTAACCCTAACCCTAACCCTAACATAACCCTAACCCTAACCCTAACCCTAACCCTAACATAACCCTAACCCTAACCCTAACCCTAACCCTAACATAACCCTAACCCTAACCCTAACCCTAACCCTACCCTAACCCTAACCCTAACATAACCCTAACCCTAACCCTAACCCTAACCCTAACATAACCCTAACCCGAACCCTACCCTAACCCTAACCCTAACATAACCCTAACCCTAACCCTAACCCTACCCTAACCCTAACCCTAACATAACCCTAACCCTAACCCTACCCTAACCCTAACCCTAACCCTACCCTAACCCTAACCCTAACCCTAACATAACCCTAACCCTAACCCTAACCCTAACATAACCCTAACCCTAACATAACCCTAACCCTAACCCTAACATAACCCTAACCCTAACCCTAACCCTAACCCTAACATAACCCTAACCCTAACCCTAACATAACCCTATCCCTAACCCTAACCCTAACATAACCCTAACCCTAACCCTAACCCTAACCCTAACCCTAACATAACCCTAACCCTAACCCTAACCCTAACCCTACCCTAACCCTAACCCTAACCCTAACCCTAACATAACCCTAACATAACCCTAACCCTAACCCTAACCCTACCCTAACCCTAACATAACCCTAACCCTAACCCTAACCCTAACATAACCCTAACCCTAACCCTAACCCTACCCTAACCCTAACCCTAACCCTAACATAACCCTAACCCTAACCTAACCCTAACATAACCCTAACCCTAACCCTAACATAACCCTAACCCTAACCCTAACCCTAACATAACCCTAACCCTAACCCTACCCTAACCCTAACCCTAACCCTAACATAACCCTAACCCTAACATAACCCTAACCCTAACCCTAACCTAACCTAACCCTAACCCTAACCCTAACCCTAACATAACCCTAACCCTAACCCTAACATAACCCTAACCCTACCCTAACCCTAACCCTAACATAACCCTAACCCTAACCCTAACCCTACCCTAACCCTAACCCTAACCCTACCCTAACCCTAACCCTAACCCTAACATAACCCTAACCCTAACCTAACCCTAACCCTAACCCTACCCTAACCCTAACCCTAACATAACCCTAACCCTAACCCTAACCCTAACATAACCCTAACCCTAACCCTAACCCTACCCTAACCCTAACCCTAACCCTAACATAACCGTATCCCTAACCCTAACCCTAACATAACCCTAACATAACCCTAACCCTAACCCTAACCCTAACCCTACCCTAACCCTAACCCTAACATAACCCTAACCCTAACCCTAACCCTAACATAACCCTAACCCTAACCCTAACCCTAACATAACCCTAACATAACCCTAACCCTAACCCTAACCCTAACCCTACCCTAACCCTAACATAACCCTAACCCTAACATAACCCTAACCCTAACCCTAACCCTACCCTAACCCTAACCCTAACCCTAACCCTAACATAACCCTAACCCTAACCTAACCCTAACATAACCCTAACCCTAACCCTAACATAACCCTAACCCTAACCCTAACATAACCCTAACCCTAACCCTACCCTAACCCTAACCCTAACCCTAACATAACCCTAACCCTAACATAACCCTAACCCTAACCCTAACCTAACCTAACCCTAACCCTAACCCTAACCCTAACATAACCCTAACCCTAACCCTAACCCTAACATAACCCTAACCCTAACCCTAACCCTACCCTAACCCTAACCCTAACATAACCCTAACCCTAACCCTAACCCTACCCTAACCCTAACCCTAACCCTACCCTAACCCTAACCCTAACCCTAACATAACCCTAACCCTAACCCTAACCCTAACCTAACCCTAACCCTAACCCTACCCTAGCCCTAACCCTAACATAACCCTAACCCTAACCCTAACCCTAACATAACCCTAACCCTAACCCTAACCCTACCCTAACCCTAACCCTAACCCTAACATAACCCTAACCCTAACCATAACCCTAACATAACCCTAACCCTAACCCCATATACCTCATCCGCTCTCTCCTCTCTTCTCATCACCCACCTGCTACAATAAAACCAACTCCCTTTTTTTTTAGGTACTCGGGGACCAGTAGGCCCGTGCAATAAACAGAACCCCCGGAACCAAAGCTCTAACCCTCACACAAACACTAACCCTAAACCCTAACCCTAACCCTTACCCTAACCCTAACCCTACCCTAACCCTAACCCTAACCCTAACATAACCCTAACCCTAACCCTAACCCTAACATAACCCTAACCCTAACCCTAACCTAACCCTAACATAACCCTAACCCTAACCCTAACATAACCCTAACCCTAACCCTAACCCTACCCTAACCCTAACCCTAACCCTAACCTAACCCTAACCCTAACATAACCCTAACCCTAACCTAACCTAACCCGAACCTAACCCTAACCCTAACATAACCCTAACCCTAACCCTAACCCTAACATAACCCTAACCCTAACCCTAACCCTAACATAACCCTAACCCTAACCCTAACATAACCCTAACCCTAACCCTAACCCTAACCTAACCTAACCCGAACCTAACCCTAACCCTAACATAACCCTAACCCTAACCCTAACCCTAACATAACCCTAACCCTAACCCTAACCCTAACATAACCCTAACCCTAACCCTAACATAACCCTAACCCTAACCCTAACCCTAACCCTAACCCTAACCCTAACCCTAACCTAACCCTAACCCTAACCCTAACCCTAACCCTAACCCTAACCCTAACCCTACCCTAACCCTAACCCTAACCCTAACATAACCCTAACCCTAACCCTACCCTAACCCTAACCCTAACCCTAACCCTAACATAACCCTAACCCTAACCCTAACCCTAACCCTAACATAACCCTAACCCTAACCCTAACCCTAACATAACCCTAACCCTAACCCTAACATAACCCTAACCCTAACCCTAACCCTAACATAACCCTAACCCTAACATAACCCTAACCCTAACATAACCCTAACCCTAACCCTAACCCTAACCCTAACATAACCCTAACCCTAACCCTAACCCTAACCCTAACCCTAACATAACCCTAACCCTAACATAACCCTAACCCTAACCCTAACCCTAACATAACCCTAACCCTAACCCTAACATAACCCTAACCCTAACCCTAACCCTAACATAACCCTAACCCTAACCCTAACCCGAACCCTAACATAACCCTAACCCTAACCCTAACCCTACCCTAACCCTAACCCTAACATAACCCTAACCCTAACCCTACCCTAACCCTAACATAACCCTAACCCTAACCCTAACCCTAACCCTAACATAACCCTAACCCTAACCCTAACCCTAACATAACCCTAACCCTAACCCTAACATAACCCTAACCCTAACCCTAACCCTAACATAACCCTAACCCTAACCCTAACATAACCCTAACCCTAACATAACCCTAACCCTAACCCTAACCCTAACCCTAACATAACCCTAACCCTAACCCTAACCCTAACATAACCCTAACCCTAACCCTAACCCTAACATAACCCTAACCCTAACATAACCCTAACCCTAACCCTAACCCTAACATAACCCTAACCCTAACCCTAACATAACCCTAACCCTAACCCTAACCCTAACCCTAACATAACCCTAACCCTAACCCTAACCCTAACATAACCCTAACCCTAACCCTAACATAACCCTAACCCTAACCCTAACCCTAACCCTAACATAACCCTAACCCTAACCCTAACCCTAACCCTAACCCTACCCTAACCCTAACCCTAACATAACCCTAACCCTACCCTAACCCTAACCCTAACCCTAACATAACCCTAACCCTAACCCTAACCCTAACATAACCCTAACCCTAACCCTAACCCTAACCCTAACATAACCCTAACCCTAACCCTAACCCTAACATAACCCTAACCCTAACCCTAACATAACCCTAACCCTAACCCTAACCCTAACCCTAACATAACCCTAACCCTAACATAACCCTAACCCTAACCCTAACCCTAACCCTAACATAACCCTAACCCTAACCCTAACCCTAACCCTAACATAACCCTAACCCTAACCCTAACCCTAACCCTAACCCTAACATAACCGTAACCCTAACATAACCCTAACCCTAACCCTAACCCTAACCCTAACCCTACCCTAACCCTAACCCTAACATAACCCTAACCCTAACCCTACCCTAACCCTAACCCTAACCCTAACCCTAACCCTAACATAACCCTAACCCTAACCCTAACCCTAACCCTAACATAACCCTAACCCGAACCCTACCCTAACCCTAACCCTAACATAACCCTAACCCTAACCCTAACCCTACCCTAACCCTAACCCTAACATAACCCTAACCCTAACCCTACCCTAACCCTAACCCTAACCCTACCCTAACCCTAACCCTAACCCTAACATAACCCTAACCCTAACCCTAACCCTAACATAACCCTAACCCTAACATAACCCTAACCCTAACCCTAACATAACCCTAACCCTAACCCTAACCCTAACCCTAACATAACCCTAACCCTAACCCTAACCCTAACATAACCCTAACCCTAACCCTAACCCTAACCCTAACCCTAACATAACCCTAACCCTAACCCTAACCCTGACATAACCCTAACCCTAACCCTAACCCTAACCCTACCCTAACCCTAACCCTAACATAACCCTAACCCTACCCTAAGCCTAACCCTAACCCTAACATAACCCTAACCCTAACCCTAACCCTAACATAACCCTAACCCTAACCCTAACCCTAACCCTAACCCTAACATAACCCTAACCCTAACATAACCCTAACCCTAACCCTAACCCTAACATAACCCTAACCCTAACCCTAACGTAACCCTAACCCTAACATAACCCTAACCCTAACCCTAACCCTAACATAACCCTAACCCTAACATAACCCTAACCCTAACATAACCCTAACCCTAACCCTAACCCTAACCCTAACCCTAACATAACCCTAACCCTAACCCTAACCCTAACATAACCCTAACCCTAACCCTAACCCTAACCCTAACATAACCCTAACCCTAACCCTAACCCTAACCCTAACATAACCCTAACCCTAACCCTAACCCTAACCCTACCCTAACCCTAACCCTAACATAACCCTAACCCTAACCCTAACCCTAACCCTAACATAACCCTAACCCGAACCCTACCCTAACCCTAACCCTAACATAACCCTAACCCTAACCCTAACCCTACCCTAACCCTAACCCTAACATAACCCTAACCCTAACCCTACCCTAACCCTAACCCTAACCCTACCCTAACCCTAACCCTAACCCTAACATAACCCTAACCCTAACCCTAACCCTAACATAACCCTAACCCTAACATAACCCTAACCCTAACCCTAACATAACCCTAACCCTAACCCTAACCCTAACCCTAACATAACCCTAACCCTAACCCTAACATAACCCTATCCCTAACCCTAACCCTAACATAACCCTAACCCTAACCCTAACCCTAACCCTAACCCTAACATAACCCTAACCCTAACCCTAACCCTAACCCTACCCTAACCCTAACCCTAACCCTAACCCTAACATAACCCTAACATAACCCTAACCCTAACCCTAACCCTACCCTAACCCTAACATAACCCTAACCCTAACCCTAACCCTAACATAACCCTAACCCTAACCCTAACCCTACCCTAACCCTAACCCTAACCCTAACATAACCCTAACCCTAACCTAACCCTAACATAACCCTAACCCTAACCCTAACATAACCCTAACCCTAACCCTAACCCTAACATAACCCTAACCCTAACCCTACCCTAACCCTAACCCTAACCCTAACATAACCCTAACCCTAACATAACCCTAACCCTAACCCTAACCTAACCTAACCCTAACCCTAACCCTAACCCTAACATAACCCTAACCCTAACCCTAACATAACCCTAACCCTACCCTAACCCTAACCCTAACATAACCCTAACCCTAACCCTAACCCTACCCTAACCCTAACCCTAACCCTACCCTAACCCTAACCCTAACCCTAACATAACCCTAACCCTAACCTAACCCTAACCCTAACCCTACCCTAACCCTAACCCTAACATAACCCTAACCCTAACCCTAACCCTAACATAACCCTAACCCTAACCCTAACCCTACCCTAACCCTAACCCTAACCCTAACATAACCGTATCCCTAACCCTAACCCTAACATAACCCTAACATAACCCTAACCCTAACCCTAACCCTAACCCTACCCTAACCCTAACCCTAACATAACCCTAACCCTAACCCTAACCCTAACATAACCCTAACCCTAACCCTAACCCTAACCCTAACATAACCCTAACATAACCCTAACCCTAACCCTAACCCTAACCCTACCCTAACCCTAACATAACCCTAACCCTAACATAACCCTAACCCTAACCCTAACCCTACCCTAACCCTAACCCTAACCCTAACCCTAACATAACCCTAACCCTAACCTAACCCTAACATAACCCTAACCCTAACCCTAACATAACCCTAACCCTAACCCTAACATAACCCTAACCCTAACCCTACCCTAACCCTAACCCTAACCCTAACATAACCCTAACCCTAACATAACCCTAACCCTAACCCTAACCTAACCTAACCCTAACCCTAACCCTAACCCTAACATAACCCTAACCCTAACCCTAACCCTAACATAACCCTAACCCTAACCCTAACCCTACCCTAACCCTAACCCTAACATAACCCTAACCCTAACCCTAACCCTACCCTAACCCTAACCCTAACCCTACCCTAACCCTAACCCTAACCCTAACATAACCCTAACCCTAACCCTAACCCTAACCTAACCCTAACCCTAACCCTACCCTAGCCCTAACCCTAACATAACCCTAACCCTAACCCTAACCCTAACATAACCCTAACCCTAACCCTAACCCTACCCTAACCCTAACCCTAACCCTAACATAACCCTAACCCTAACCATAACCCTAACATAACCCTAACCCTAACCCCATATACCTCATCCGCTCTCTCCTCTCTTCTCATCACCCACCTGCTACAATAAAACCAACTCCCTTTTTTTTTAGGTACTCGGGGACCAGTAGGCCCGTGCAATAAACAGAACCCCCGGAACCAAAGCTCTAACCCTCACACAAACACTAACCCTAAACCCTAACCCTAACCCTTACCCTAACCCTAACCCTACCCTAACCCTAACCCTAACCCTAACATAACCCTAACCCTAACCCTAACCCTAACATAACCCTAACCCTAACCCTAACCTAACCCTAACATAACCCTAACCCTAACCCTAACATAACCCTAACCCTAACCCTAACCCTACCCTAACCCTAACCCTAACCCTAACCTAACCCTAACCCTAACATAACCCTAACCCTAACCTAACCTAACCCGAACCTAACCCTAACCCTAACATAACCCTAACCCTAACCCTAACCCTAACCTAACCTAACCCGAACCTAACCCTAACCCTAACATAACCCTAACCCTAACCCTAACCCTAACCCTAACCCTAACATAACCCTAACATAACCCTAACCCTAACCCTAACCCTAAACCCTAACCCTAACCCTAACCCTTACCCTAACCCTAACTGGAAGTTCCAAAACATTTTGTCTATGTCTATTATTCCTTAATGTTTTGATAAGAAATGTATTTTTACCAGATGATTTTAAAACCCAGACTCATCACTTTTGAACTGTACTTTATTCTGTTATTCTTACTCTTCTTATTGTACCATCAAATTGGAAGTACATCACTTCAGTCCCTACTGATGCTTGCAGGAGTAAACAAACTGCCCTTTACTCACAGACATCGTCCTGTTGAACCAGTGCGTCCCAGAAGTCTGTCTTTTCATGACTCTGCTCCAAAATCCAGGCTCCTGTCAATAGTGTCACACGTTATTGTGGCCCTCATTGTGTCTCCAGAATGTGCTTCTAACTCAATGTAATGACTTCTGCCTTCAAATAACACTCTCAACTTGATGTTCCAGGTGAAGGCTATTTTGCCTTCGGTGTGTCCAGATCCAACCACGGCCGCTTCATTAGCATTTGACCTCCACGCTGCGTTTGTTTACCTGCTTCTCTGCGCCTCCTCCGACAAAATCAGGACTTTCAGCGAGCAGTGACACAGTTTTGTTGCGCGAGCGGCAGAAGTAAGTGCCACATTTGCATTGCAAGATTTCTCAAACAAGGTGAGCATGCAGATAAAGAAGAGGTGGGGGAAGAAGGATGCTGGGCTCCTCTGGGACGCAGCCACTCCCCGACACTGTCGCCGAGGCTCTGGAGTCCTGACAGCGGCTCAACTCCCCCGAGACCGCCAGAGAAGTAAGAGCACAAGTTGCTGTGAAGAATCGCGCGCCGGTTGTGTTTGAGCAGTGTGGAGCTCATTAGATTTATGTCACATAAAATCTGTTGAATAATGGATTAACACTGTGATGTTGATGCGAAAGGCAGAAATATTATTGCTAAGCTGTGTTTTACTTTTGAAGCCTTTGAAGACATAAATAATAAATAGTGTTTCATTTGTGATAAACAACTAAGAAAGGCCTCTTAAGCCAGGTCAGCTGCAGCTCTGCTCTGAGTCAGTGACGGATGACTGGCCTTTATCTAGCTGTGAGCCTTTTGGCTCAGCTCTTTTTTTGCATGAGGGCCACATAAATACAGGCCCAGCCACAGGACTGCATTTGGCCCCAGGCCACACACCAATGAGTCCCTGGGAGGGAACCAGAGTTCCATTATGTATTTTCAGTCATTGTTGTCCCAAGAACGTATAGTCAATGACACTGCCACACCACTAGATGGCAGCGACCCAAACTGCCTGATCCGGTCCGCCGGAAGTTCCGGGACTGGAACCGGATGCTAGTCGCACGCATGCGCAAGTTCTACGATTTGTGTTTACTGGTTATATTTAAAAAATGTATTGTTAAAATAGATAAATATAAATATAAATTATACGTTTGTACGCGCATGTGTAAGTACGCCATATGCATTGTGTACGCACACGCTTTTAGCGTCATCATGTCATCATGTACTTGCAGGCTATATTTAGAAATTGTATGTTAGTATCTGATATTCTATTTTTTTAAATACAGCAGTATTAAATGAATAAACATTTCAAGCTCCTTCAATACATTTGACATGCGCAATGTATTGTTTATTGCGACCGAAACGTTAGCATTATTGTAATGGAAACATTTTTCACATAGATTTTACAGGAGTAGGAGTGAGCGCTTCTGCCCCTGAACAAGGATTATGTCTGAGTTTGTTTATGTTGTTGCATTAAAAAAAATGAAAATTAAAGAAATAAATAATTTAAGTAAATAAATAAAATAAAATAAATATTTTAATACGTAAAAAGCTTCAGCACCTTTGCGCGATATAACCATGTACGCATGCACTTGCCAGTCAACGTCAGTTGGTAGAAATGCGCAATTTCCATTTCCAGCTCCGGAATTTCCGGCGAACCACTTCAGGCAGGCGGCCCAGATCCATCCCAGACATTTAAACATTTAAAGCTAATTCTCTCTGAAAATGGCAACTGTGTCAAAGACGGTTTCAATGACTGGAATATACAAGCACAAGAAAAGTTAAACAAGAGGACAGGAAATTGGAAAAACCTTAGTTTTATTTCTATTGTGCCATTATGTTATGATAAGAAATGTATTTGAACCTGTGACTCCACGATAGCCAAACTGAGTTCAGGTGTAATCCCCTGTATTTTGAAGGACCCATCTGAAAACACAAGTTACAAAATGTAGGAAAATGAATCGAGCCAAGTCTCATTGTTCACAGAAAAAAAAAACATGTTGCAATTGCAATTTAATGCTCTGCTCAGTAATAACGCGGAGTGTTTCATGGGCGAGCAGGTCATGCATTTATGATGTGTGAGGACGCACATATGCAACAAGTAACAACTGTAATGGCAAACAAAAAGGGTCCACACACACACACACACACACACACACACACACACACACTGAGGGGGAGGAGGGGGTGGGGGGCGTCAGGTAGCTGAGCTGCGCCGTGGTTAATTGCACAAGGCAAAAGTGTTCTTCCATTTATTTCCTGGCCGCCCAAACAAGGCGTCTCCTGAAAGCCATTCATTCTGCGCAACACAATTTTCATATTTAATGAGCATGACTCCAATACAATTACAGTAATTAGTCAAATCTCACTCACGGCCAACGGAGCCCACCACCATTATTAGTGGATCTTATTAATGGTGGTGCACGTGTGGCGCTGGCGGGGTAATTGAGGGCACGAGTGGGTGTGGGAACCGGGGTTCTGGGGATTGGAGCCGGCGTGTTTTTTTTTATCGAGTTAAGCGGACAGTGCAGCGCTCGCAGGCAGTGTGTTCTGGTCCTGCTGTGGTGGGCTTGTTCATGTTTCAATACTGAAATACAGGAGGAGACTCCGCACGGTGTTTTCTTTAGTTTAACAAGCCGCCGGAAAGAAATCCAGAGGCAGAATCACAAAAGGACTGGGAGCTCATTTGGCTTGAGTGATGGCACTGCAGTGTCTGACATTTTGGAGGTTTTCAGACCACATCAGCAACACCAGTGGAACCAAGTCACCGTGCTGCTTCCTTATAGATGATACAGCCGGAGACCTGCTGGCGCCCGTGTCTTGCGTGTTTGTGTTCATGCTTATAGCAGTGTTTTTCAACCTTTTTCAAGTCACGTCCCACTCGGTTTATTGCAGAAGTCCTGAGGCTCATAACCACCAGCGGCACCTCGGCCAAAGAACAGTTGTGCTTAGTCCAAAGTCCGGTAGAAAATCCCTTGTAATTTGCGGTTTTGCCATGTTATTTGCAGGGACAAATAGCAGAAAATGTATTTGCTTAAAAATGTTTCCAGAAAGAAAATAGGTTATGATTTATATCGGCGGTGGACAAATCCATTTCCTAAGGGGCCAGGTTAGATATTGAGACCGTTGAGAGTCAAACCCAAAGAAAATAGAAAATTAAAATCAAGTGATGACATCATATGTGATCTCATCACCGATATCACACATTAAATTACCCTGTAAAAATGCACAGAAAATGTTGGTTTGTTGTGTTTTATTTAATTTAAACCACATTCCATTTAAAGATTCCAGATGTGTCTCACACATTTTCACATTTCATTTTGATATTCAGTACTGATCTGGAGAAAACTTATATAAAACCTATTAAGAATGCTATGAGAATGAATCGTAAATATTGGTAAGGGTGGAGATCATGTTCTTTCATAGCTTTTCAAGAGCATTTAAAGATTCTACATGTGTCTCATACATTTTGTAATCTACTTTGAATTCTGATGTATTTTAAGGGACAAAAAATGAAGCAATAAAGAACAATAATCAAACGAGAAAGTTATGTTTTAGTTGCATCATGATGAACAAAAAACTATGCACAAGACAAAAACGTCACAGACAAGACAAAAACGTCACAGACAATGTCAGTTTTACTCTGACTCCAGGAGGGCCACATAAATGCAGTCAAAGGGCTGCATTTGGTCCCCAGGCCGCACTTTGCGCACGTCTGATTTATATATTTTAAATAACTGTTTTGCATGATTTCATTCTAATTTGGTGAATTTCCAAAAAAGAAGCTTGCTTCATAACTACTCTTCACATTTTATAGCGCATTTAATTTTTTTCTGCATTTAGTTCTCATCGTTTAAAGCGCGACACAAAATTTGACGGAGCGTCAATGAAGTTTGGCAGTGAGACGTCACGTTAGCCGTTAGCCCTGCGGCGCAGACTGTCCTTGGCGTGGCGGGTGCAGCACGGAACCATCCATCATGCTGTCGTGAAGCTGTGCGCTCACGTTAGAGGCGCGGCAGGTTCAAAAACAGCTGGAAGTTGAGCACTTCACCGGCTCCTTCGCCGTGAGTGTGTGTGGGAGGAGGAGCACTGGCTTATAGGAACACTTCAGTCAAAGTTAAGTGACTTAATGGCCTCTTATCCAGTTAAGGTCAGTGTCACCGCTGAGTTAATGAGTTTGACGCCGCAACAGAAAAACATATTAAGCGACATAATTAGCGGAACACAGAGGAATTAGAAAGCAGCGTTGACAGCGCCTCTGTGTTTTTAATCGCTAAACACTGGGAAAAAAAAAAAACTAAACAAGCGCTGAGCCACGTGGTGAATCCCAATCTCATTCAAGCCATAAGAGGACGCTCATTGTTGTGGGGAAGCTCAGGAGACGCAGCCGTGTTTGGTCGGGTTCTGACACAAAAACCGTGCTGGAGGTCGTGACAGTAAACCCAGAAGTTTCAGGAGGAAATGAGGCTCCGGGGTTGTTTTGTAGTTCATGAGCAGCCACATAGAAAGTGTATTGAAATCTGAAATAAAGTCCAAAATACGATGACCAGAGTTGAGAAGAGAAGGGAGCAACAACCTTGAGCGCAGTGTCAGGTGCGAGGCGTTGGGTGGGAGGGGGGTGGTGGAGGTCACCTGCACCATGAAGAAGAGCAGCGTTGATGCAGATCGTCTTGCAACGTTCTTGCTTTGACCTGGGATTGGTGTCAGCTGGTGGAGGAAGGTGACTGAAAAGGAGTCTGGAGTCAGGTCACCTGACGGCACCGAGACGCATGTGAGGGCGGCGTCAGTGTTCTCTGCCTAGTGTGCACAAAAAAGTTTTATTTACAAAGTAGTTATCATGAGGTGTCTTCTTCTGTGTGTCAGCACAGCTCACATGAAGATAAAAAAAAACACTTGATCAATTTCTCCGATGATTGTGAGGAACCTTGTATGAGAACATTGTTTTTAACTGAACTATGACATTGCTGTCATGATATCTATTATTCTGAAACACTTTATTATCAACCATGCTGCTGTCAACATGGCTGAAATGGATATTTTAAATGACACAAAGAGAATGTTGTACCCCCATCACGGTCGTCCCCAGTGTGTCTGCACAAGGACCACCCTTTAACCTCGTGGTTCATGACTTCCATCGGCGTCTTGCACCAATAACGCTGAGATGAAGGAAAAAGCTAGACGTACGCAGTGGCTGCAATGAGTTTACTGAAGTAAAGTGGAATAAACATTCAATAAATATAGAAAAAAGAACGGAAAATAATTTTATTTGAGTTAGTAGAGTGGTTTTTGACTACAATGTAGCATTTGTTAAATATTCAATCCTGATCAGGACAACTTCGCCGGTCCAAAGGGGAAGATGAAGATCCTATTAGGAAGTCTGGGATTTCAATTTTCCGCATCCAAACTCGGAGACTTCTTTAACCAGTTCAGCTGCATTATAGCATGGGTTCTTAACCTTTTTGATCTCGGGGCCCAGGTTTCACAGAAGAAACCATTCAATAGAACAGATTCATGACTCTTGATATCATTTATGATCAACAACCGTTTTTAATCTTCTTAAACTTACAAATCTACTTAACTTAATCTACTTACAACAAATCAAAACCTTGTGAAATGACATGAAACCATGTGATCATTGTTAAGGAATTTGTCATCGAAAAGTCCAACCAGCAGCAGAAGCAGGTGCAAGTCATATTCACCTATTTAATAAAAAAAGAGAAAAAAATCCACCTGTTCCAAACTGTTGAGAAAATTGGAAAAACTGAATGAAATTCTGAATAAAATAAATATAATAAAACCCCAAAAAATAAAACTAAACATCATTTAAAAATAATATATATTATATATTATAAAAAATAATATATTTTATTGATATTCAAAAGAGGATATAAGTGTAAATGAAAGTATCGTCATAGCAACAGTGTTTACTGTTGGCGAGGGGCGCCATCACTTTCTTTATCATTTTTTCTTTTCAAGAACTTCTCCATAGTTGGTAACTATCACAGATGTGCAGCTGTCAAGTCAATTCAATGACACACTACTGCCACCATACGTGGCTAATGTATTAACACTGAGCGTCTCGCGGCCCAAAGGTGTAAAACAAAGAAACTTCTTGTGGCCCTCTAGTTGACGCTCGCAGCCCAACGATGGTTCAGAGTCACTGTATTATAGAACTGATCCTCCTGGAATATTTTGTCTTGAGATGGGGCAGCTAACACATGCTGGACCACAGGACTGCATTGTCTCTGCTAGTAGTAGTTCTACCACTTGCACTGTATTGTGTGCAGCCTTATGCCTTTATGCCTGTTACCAGTTGTGTAGGATTCCTCAGCCTCCGGCCAAACGCCACCTCTCACCCGCGCCTTATTAGCAACGTGATAATGTGACGTTAATTGCTTTAGTTTTTCACTCCATTAAGAGGCTGCTATCTGTTTCGGGAGGCCGGCCAGACGCTTTATCAGTTCTGCCGCGGCGTAGCATCTGCTAATGGACTGCTTTGTTAAAAATCGACGGCAACAGGCAGCATTGAGTTGCGTGCGACACAGAAAGAAAGACCGTGGAGAAGCCGCAGCCTCTCTTTCTCTCTGAAGAAAGGACAGGAACCTTTGACTCAGGGTTGGTTTAATCTGGGGTTGAAGAAAAGTGACACGTCTCGGCTGGAAATATCGGCAGACATCGACTTTGCGCTGAAAAGAAGATTCAAGTCAGGACTGGGGTCAAATGCTAAATAAGAAAAACTGGCACTGGAGAGCCTCTGGGGAAGCCACAGTCTGTGTGTCCTTATTCTCTGCCTCCCCCTCTCCTCTCCATCGCCCCCTCTACCTTGATGCCAAACCTCCATGACCTAGGCCAAGATCAATAGCACAGTTTAAAGAGGATGGACTGTGTAAATAGAGACGATAGATCCTGCCGATGAGGACGTCTTGACCACTGATGGCCTCTGACTATTGGGCTACTATTTGATCAAGTCTCACGCGGATGCTGTCAATACCCTCAGCCGCTGATGCTTGGATCCTGTCAGCGGATGTTGGGATCTGAACGCACATGTGGTGAGTGTTGCTGCCTTTCGATATTGTGCTTCCCCTTTAGAAAGCGTTTCCCAGATGAGGACAAACAGGAATCAATTTATGTGGCGCACAAAAGGCTTTGTGGGAGACAAGACTGTGATACGGCTTCAACCTACACAGTCACACTGACAGACAGAAACGGGGCGCAGACAATATTGAAATGAGTGAAGTGATGATCTGAGCTATCAAGTACAGACGATCAAATATTGTGTTGCACTCAAGTCACTTATATCAGTGACTTGAGACTTGGATTTGAGGGCCAAATACTCGACTCATAATGTTCAGTTTTGTATGTTTCCATTCTGCTCTCCTGACACCCAACAGCCATTCGTCGCTCACTCATCAGCAACCAACCGCCGTCCAACCGACAGTAACCAACAGAGGCTGTGCAACCAGCGCTGCAGTACTGCAGTATACAGTACTATAGAGGCGAATAGCAGAGCGACCAACTACAACATCAGTGAGTGTAGAATCAAAGGTGCCGCATCAGGCCACATAACATTAGCATTAGAAACAGTGAACAGTCTGCTAACTTGGTTTCTGTCCGTGCAGAGATGGAGTCGGCCGCATCTGGTTCCGTGGAGGACAGACCAGTTTTCAGTCACCATATCTGACACCGGATGGCAGGTCAGCAACACAATCGAAGTGATGATGTCATCGTCTGTCTCGGCTCTTTCCCGCAAAGTCGACACATCACAGCAATAACATCAGACAACAGCTCCTTCGGCTACAGCTGTTCCTCTCATTGTAGATATGAACGCAGGATCTGTGACGTGCTGGTGAGCAGGAGGCATCACCACCAGACGGGGAATTCACTCTTTTTTTATAAATAATAATCCTCAACGGCGACGTAAATCCAAAACGTAGTCCACTTGACAAACTCAAAACATTGTTGAACCGACAGAAAACAACTGAGGAAGCGCACGACAGGAGGCGGGGCGCGGCTGGAGACGGGGCGGCAGACAGAAGATCAAGCATGCACCGTATTTAGAAATATACAACAGGAGCACGAGAGAACAGAGTGTGGAGAGCGAGTTTACTGCGAGGACACGAAGCAACCATCTGGCATTACAGACCGGAACCCAGGTATAGAAGTCAGTGGAGTCTGATCGGCGCAATTGCATCCAGCTGCTGTGAAGCTGAAGAGAAAGAGGGAAAAGGAAACGACACACAGGAACACCGGAAATAACAACATAAAAGCACAACAGAAATGAAACATGACAATACGACTTGAAACTTAACTTGGACTTGCAAAAATATGACTTGAGTTATTCATATGGTGTTACAGCTTAGGCTCCGCACTGATGTGAGACCCACTTCAGATGAGTCTAGAACTGTGGTCGCGGCTACCCAACGCACCAGCGACCGAGTTTCCTCCATCCTTCGAGAGAGAAACAGGGTAGGTCATACAGAAGAGACTTGAAGTTTCAAAGCCTCTGCTTTAGCAAGGCAAATCCAACCATAATAAATTCCTCCTAGTTCGAACCAACTGTCCTGAAAGCATGTTTGAGGTCTTGTTCACGCACGAAACCTCAACATCAACAAGACAAAAGCGGAAGCTGGGACTGCCTTCCCGGTGCTGCTGATGGAGTGCGGCGGCTGCTGGCCCGGCCTCTGCCCTCCACCTATTATTTATCATTCACAATGACGAATTACCCCGGGAGCTGGGCGCCGGTGTTTTGGAGCAGCCTCCTCCTCGCAGAGCAAGCTGCTCCTCCGCCCTGCTGCCTTCACTGGGCCGCTCCTCCCTATCACCCCAACACACCCACTCGCCTTTGAAAAACTATAATTGAATGAGTTTATGTCGTCAAATTGATGAATCATATTCATTTGTACTTATTAGCAGGACGCTTGGAAGCCATGACAATTAGATTAATGAAATGAGTCCATTCTTCCTTCCCACGCCGCGCGGCGCCGGCGCCGGTTATGACAAAATTGGCAATCAAGATTTGGCTGCTAATTGAATGTCTGCTTTTATTAATGATGAGGTTTATGGAAAGACCTTGAGCTAGGAATATTAATTGATTAATCAACGCCGTCCAAATTAAAAGGGGAGTACACAAAGCAGGGGCCGGCCTCCAACCCACGCTTTCATTCTGAATAAAATGCATCAAATAAATATGAGTCTGTTATTTTTCAAGCCGTTCATCCAAGCCATACGTCCGTCTCAAGTACTGTGTTATATAAGGTTTTCATCTTGAAAAATAAAATTAAAATATCTTTATTTGAAGGGTTAGGGTTTGCCATGACCTTTGTCCATGAAATCAGAAGCTATATATATATATATATATATATATATATATATATATATATATATATATATATAGTAGTGCGGTGTATCGCCAAAAACTTCTTTGAATCACGGAATGTTGATCAATATTTCAAATAAATATTTCAATATGAGTCTGTTATTTTTCAAGTCGTTCATCCAAGCCATACGTCCGTCGCAAGTTCTGTGTTATATAAGGATTTCATCTTGAAAAAAGTTAAAATATCTTTATTTGAAGGCATTTGTCATGACCTTTGTCCATGAAATCAGAAGCTATATATATATATATATATATATATATATATATATATAGTAGTGCGGTGTATCTTTAAATTGCATCACAGAATGTTGATCAATATTTCAAATAAATATTGCAATAAGAGTCTATTTTTCAAGCCGTTGATCCAAGCGATACGTCTGTCACAAGTACTGTGTTGTTTGGGTTTTCTTCTTGAAAAAAGTTAAAATATCTTTATTTGAAGGCATTTGTCATGAGCCTTCGTCCATGAAATCATAAGCTAGGAAGAAGCTAAGTTGTTAGCACAGTCAGAAAGTCGTCGGTTTGGATCTCCGGTTTCCTCCCACAACTCATAAACTTTCAGATTTAAGTACAAACATTAAGTACAAACTGAGTGTTTTTGTGACAATGCGCGCCCAGTCCTGGTTGCCCTGTGTAGCTGGGACAGACTCCAACCCACTCTGAACTCGGACTATTATATAGCGTTGATGTAGTGTCCTGCTTGTATAATACACCTCCCCCGCGCCCCACAAACCCTAATATAAATGATAACGCGTACAGAGGGGAGATCCAGGGGGTTTCTGTGGTACTGTAGCGCTTGAAAGCAGAACATAACACAAAGGTATTATGAGAGAAACAATGGGGAGTGTGCGGCACTGTGGGAAGAAAGAGTGAGGGAGGAGCCCAAGCAGGGACTCTTCACTGTGGTACCATTTATTATCAGCAGTTTTGTCACAGATTTATACAAGCATTTTTGAAAGTCAACCAGTTGTATCCATGCTTATTTCCTTGCTTTTGTGGTGAAATAAAATAAAAATCTATTGCATGAACATCTATCTATCTATCTTCAGTACTAGACCAAATTCATTCTAATTGAAAAATGTGGCTTCTTGTGGCAAATATTCTTATAAGATTAAACTGCGATTAATTGAGATTAATTAATTATAAATTCTCAAATTAAATAGATTATTTTTTTAATTGAATCCCACCCCTAATATATATACAGTGGTACCTCGGTTTTTGAACATCCCGGAATTCGAACAAATCGGAGTTCAAATTTTAGAGATTTAGAGATTTTTTTGCTTCAGATTTTGAACCAAAATCCAGAACTCGAACGCCCCCGAAAAAACATTGTGTATAACGCAGCCATGTCCCGTTAGCTCCATTTACTGACTGTTTTTTCTTCATATTGAGGAGTAAAACCTTTCCTGTCTCCGCACTGGACCGTGGTGGAGTGTCACAGGGGAGGTGCTGGCTCTCCACACCTCCACTCCAGGGTTCGATGTCCTGTTGTGGGCTGGAGCTGGGACAGGGATGAGGCGAGTCTGGGACAGAGCGTGACTTGGTTTATGACTTTGTCACAGCCAAACTGCACAGAAGCGCACATTCAGAGCTGGACACGCACCGGGCACCTCTTCACTTCTGGAGAGACCTCACTCACTCGGCAACCCCTCCCACATGCAGCGGCCACACACATAGAGGAACAGCGCACCTGCAGCAGACACTCTACATTCACTCCTACAAAAGACTGTTTTAAGGCTTGCAACGCATTAGTTCCTTTTCCAGTCATTGTAATGGGAAAAATCGATTCAGATTTCCAACAAATCGCTTCTCGAACGGCCTTCTGGAACGAATTGTGGTCGAGAACCGAGGTACCACTGTGTGTGTATATAATGTAACGTAATAATTTAATGTAATTGAATTTCATTGAACAGTTTGCTCTCCAGACAACAGAGAACCTTTGTCAGTGCAACAGTTCCTGGTCCACTGATCCCACTGATGCACAAGACACGTCGCAGCTAGGATGATAACAACAACAACAAACATGTTTTTCACTACACAATGGCCAGGGTTTCCACTACTCTGAATGTATTCAAAATTCTTATAAAATCGAAATTCTTTTCAAATATTTTCAAGACATTAAAAGACATAAAGGGTTTTAGTTTAAATAAGGGGATATATAAACTTGAATATAGCCACCATCGTGATTTATGATGCTATTGTTAAACTGATGCAAAATGAACAATATTTTGTTGTTTAAATATATATATATGTAGTAGTGAGGTGTCTCGCCGAACACTTCTTTAAATTCCTGCATACAACCGGAGAAATTACAATGGAGAGTGAGTTTCCTCTGAGCAGAGTTCATCCCTGCGCTGACCTGTAGACACACATTTATCATATCTGCGGTGGAAAAACAAATCCACATAAATATATGTAAATATTAGTAAACAGAGTGCGAGATTCCGTCGGTCGATAGAGGCCTGAATCTCATTACACAACAGACTGTCCTGTAGTTATAAACGATTCTCATGAAAAAGAAGTGATCTCCGGCCGTGATAGAGACCGAGCGTAATACTTTACGCGCCCATGAATCTGATCAGAAGGTCCAGACTATTAGAATGGCTGATAAGAGCATTTATGACTATTTGCTTTGTGTCATGGCGGAAAGTGGCTGTTTGATTAATACAAGCAGCTGGCACAGACAGAAGTGGGCGTAATGGCTCGGTGTGTATGCTGAAATGTGAGCTGTCACCGGCGCCAGATAAACAGAATTATGTCCGATATGCACGGCGTGTAAATGTCGTGAGTAATGCCTTTGTTTTGGCTAAAGAAGCCCAGATGCTATCAGCGCATGTGGCCTGCACCAAATAAAACAGTCATGGTCCTGCCTTTAAAAAACATATAAATCTTCCACAGGGATTCACGGCGATGTTTTAGACTACACCTGGATACCTCTCTTCAGTCATGAATATTGTACTCAGCAGTTTCCATCCGAAGGGGTGCGACTTTGAGGCGTCGGCTAATGGCGAGGATTTAGTGTGGCTTTGTTCTGTTTTGAACCCACAGTCCCGCTCCCCAGAAACCTCCAGCGTGTCCTGGGTCTGGTCTTGACCAACACGGAAGATAACACCCCCAAAATGATTTCCCTCAATGCGCCGACCTTGGACAGTCTGGTGTTTCATGTTAGCTGGTCCTGATCGGAGAGCGTTCCTATGATGCAGTCCTACTCAAATGGAGGGGCGGGTCCCACTGGGGTGAGGAGGGGGAGCAATGCTGGGGGGCACATGTGACCTCGGAACATGCTTTTTTTGCCGTACTACAATAAGGTGTAATGGCACATCCTCTCATGATTTTTATTTATTTATTAATTTATTAACTTTAAGTCATTTCTGTTACAGACAAAAACGTTAATAAAGTCATTCTTTATTGTAAGTTGATCCTACTTTCTTTTCTCTTTAATGTTAAGAAGGATACTTGTTATATAGGATGTTACTTATTATATAGACTTACAATGATTTGATGGACAAATTATACTATTTACTAGTGACAACAACCGGTGCGCGTACCACTTCAACAGGATGCAACTGCTGAACCCATCTAATCTCACGGTTCCTTGTGAATGTCTTTGTGGATCTGGGGGGCAGCTCCAGGGGAATTTGTCGTGATCTGCTATTGGAGATTGATAATATTATATGATGATAATAATGTATTTATTTCAATTATTACTCAGTCACAGCTTTTCGAGTTGCCTTGTTCCATTGTAATTCAAATTATTTCATTGTATAATTACATTTATTTTAAAACATTGGAAAAACCTTTTTATTTAATAAAAATAAAAGAAATAAAGTAATTAAAAAAAGGTCCGCAAGCATCCTCATTCACATTTTTCACATTTACATGTTCACATTACAGTGGTACCTCGGTTCTTGACCACAATCCGTTCCAGACAGCCGTTCGAGAAGCGATTTGTTCGAAATCTGAATCGATTTTTCCTCATTACAATGAATGGAAAAAGCAATAATGCGTTCCAAGCCTTAAAACAGTCTTTTGTAGGAGTGAATGTAGAGTGTCTGCTGCAGGTGCGCTGTTCCTCTATGTGTGTGGCCGCTGCATGTGGGAGGGGTTGCTGAGTGAGTGACGTCTCTCCAGAAGTGAAGAGGTGCCCGGTGCGTGTCCAGCTCTGAATGTGCGCTTCTGTGCAGTTTGGCTGTGACAAAGTCATAAACCAAGTCACGCTCTGTCCCAGACTCGCCTCATCCCTGTCCCAGCTCCAGCCCACAACAGGACATCAAACCCTGGAGTGGAGGTGTGGAGAGCGAGCACCTCCCCTGTGACACTCTACCACGGTCCAGTGAGGAGACAGGAAAGGTTTTACACCTCAATATGAAGAAAAAACAGTCAGTAAATGTAGCTAACGGGACACGTCTGCATACAGAGGCTGCATTATACACAATAACAAAGCGTGACGTGGGTCAGCTGATCCGTCCGTGCACACCATGCTTTATCCGGCTTTTTTCGGAGGCGTTCGAGTCCTGGATTTTTGTTCGAAATCCGAAGCAAAAAAATCTATAAATTTTTGTTCGAACTCCGATTTGTTTGAAGTCTGGGACGTTCGAAAACGAGGTACCACTGAATTTAAAGATATGGAATAATAATAAATGCAAAGACTTAAATGGTATTATCATATAGAGCAGGCCATCAAACCAGTATCAATTCAGTCTTTCAAGTCGGTTGTCCAGCAGGTGTCAGTATTCAGTGACACAGTATCAACACTGTATCAGCACAGTGTCATTGTGTCGAAACGCTTTATGATGCCTCTTAGACCCATTACTACTACAGGTATTTACAGAGGCGGTGGAGCAAATCCTCTTCCTCATACTTCCCCAAAAAATGTCCTAAAACTGGCAGTAAAAATGTTCTGCACGAAGCAGTTCCACACTAAAGAGACTTGAAAGCAACGTCGGATCTGAGGTGGCGGTTTAACCACAGCGTAGATCTCATTTGGATATTTCACATCCACTACGCCGCCAAGAGCAAACGTGCTGACACAGCAGAGTGGGGGTGATGCCCTTTAGCGCGCGCTATCTTATCTGCACAGCATCTCCTCTATTCAAAGCCATGTGTGATTGGGCAGCGGGATGTTGTGCGGGTCTTAAACCGGGTGCAGTTGATGGAGGCATGGTCTCTAATTTGTGAAGAGAGGTATTACAGAGCAGACAATTAGAGCGAGGTTCGATTGGAGCGCCGCGGCTCGGATGCTGACAGTCAAGAGGAGGCTTTCAAATGTCATACCAATTAATCTATCCAGCCATCAAACAATATTCTGGAAACAAAGTGAGGGGAGGGGGAGGGGCCCCCCGATCAATCCGCATCACTTTTCTTCTCACCGGGTTATGGGAAAATTGATTTGTCAAACAAAGCATTTTGGAAGCAGTGCATGCACTTGTTTGGGATCCATTAGCCTCCATTGAGCATTTTGTTTAACATAGGATTTTCATCACAGAGAAAATGCAGTGTCCTCAATACTGGGAGCTACAACTTTACGATTTCTGATTTCTTTGTTCCTGCTCAAACAGCTCTGGAAAGTGCTGATGGGGATGGACAAGGGCAAACTCCACCTTTTATTATTATTCCCTCCGAGACTTTCAAGTCTGCATCCTCCCGCTTTCATCTCTGAAACACACAGAATACAGTAAATTTGAGTGAAATGTTGCAGCTGGCTCCAAAAATGTGAGATTCTGTGGGTATGTTTAAGCTTCAGTCATGGAGCAGAGGATTTACTGCTGCAACTCCTGTGATATTAGGGAAAAAACAATACCTAATACTACACATTTAATTCAAAAATAAAATCAATAAAATATGATATACCTTTTTAGAATATTTACATTTTTATAAACTATATATATATATATATATATATATATATATATATATATATATATATATATATATATACAGAGAGAGAGAAAGAGAGAGAGAGCACAATAAATCAGGATGGTGGCTATATTCTAGTTTTTATATCACCTTATTTAAACTAAAGCTCTTTTAATGTCTTGAAAATATTTGTATAAGAATTTCAAGTACATTCAGAGTAGTGGAAACTCTGGCCATTGTGTAGTGAAAAACATCCCTAAACAAAAGCTGATGCTTTTGTTTGCTTTTGTTCAGGTATTCCTCCATGTTTGTTGTTGTTGTTCTCATCCTTGCTGCCACGTGTCTTGTGCATCAGTGGGAGCAGTGGAGCAGGAACTGCTGCACTGACAAAGGTTCCCTGTTGTCTGGAGAGCAAACTGTTCAATTAATTTTTTTTTTTTTTTGTAATTGATCAATTGTAATAATGTTGTAATTAATCAATCATAATTAACTCATTAAAGTCCGACCATTTATCATTATTATTGCTGAATAAAATGTAATTTTGCTGAAAATTCAAATTGTTTTAAGTCTGGTAAAAACTACAAATTGAGATGTGAATAATTATTGCATATTTATATACAACTAATGTAACCTAAAGCTCAAGGTGAATAGTAATAATAATTTGAATAAAAATATTTGTGAAAAATAAGGCATCACAGGCAAATATTTTCATAGCTTCTCAGTTCGCCGATTCAAGAATCTCTCAAAGAAGCCACCTGCTCTCCGTTCTTTCTGCAGTCATAGAGACAGTTGCTTCACATTCTTGATCCATATTTGCTCAGTACACTGTATCAGTCCCCTGCCACTGTGTGGAGCGTGGCAGCTCTCAACTGTATCATGAATCCCCTGCGCAGTGTATTGTTCTGCGGCAGAACTGTATCACATTGTGCCCGTCACGCTGTTTTACAGAGTGGAGGACTTCCTCTGTGGGATTTCTTCCTCCCTCATCCCCCGATAAAGTATCTCCCCCTAAAGACTAGGCCTCCGTGACCTTGTCTTATTCATTGAGGGCGTCTTAAGTGAAAGAACTGGATCCTGAATGGGCCATTTCCCCTCTTTTAACACCCCTTTAATGCCATCAGTGAAATATGAAGTCATTAGCCGATATTAAAACACTGCTGACAAACTAATTAACGGGAGACATTAAACAGGGCGGCCTTGATTAATCCACTTTAACGATTCTTTTTAAGTGGTTCTGGTCAAAATTAATACAGATTTACTGGTGATCTTAAGAACAAAAATACTCTTATGTGTGTCAGACCTCAAGGGCGGCCTAAAGGCAGTGGTGCTTTGCCTCCCGCTGGTTTGCCTTCGTCTAACCTTCGCTCTCTTGTTGGTAAACACTCCATCACAAAAGCACCGACAACTGTGGGCTTTGTTGGACCAGACGCAAAAATTTAGGCATCAACTAAAATGACGAAACTCTCAATGCAACTGAGCTGAAAGTACAGTAATAAAAATTCATTGACGCGCACAAACGATCACTTAGCTACATTTAGTATCTGAAATAAATTAAAACTACTGTTAAAACTATTGTTTTGCGGGTTAATATTAGAAACCCTTATTAATATCCCTTATTAATCCTTTATTGTCGACGTTGCTTCAGGTTTGGGGTCAAGCGTCTGTCGTGATAAACGGGAATTTGTCTCCCTCTAGTGTTTACAAGACACATTGAACAGCTTGAGACCACGCGGTGTATTTCATTCCCCAACACACGGGTTACGGTTATAAAGCATGATAAATTGACGGTCATGTCATGTGTTCCCTCACGATACAGTTTCTTAAATAATCTTTTTATTCGATCTTATATTGTATTTACGCTGTGTTTTGATGTTGTGTACTGTGTTTCTGACTTAAATGGATCCCATGTTTTATTTTTTGTTTAGATAATAATACTACTACTACTACTACTACTACTACTAATAATAATAATAATAATAATATGTATTATAGTATTTTAAGTTAGCTACTGACTATCGAATAGCAGTGCGTCACTCAAAGAAACAAAGATTCGAAAGTAGTACTTAATATTTAATAAGACTTAATAGTTTGGCCGTTTGGGAGTGTCTCATACTGACATAATACCTTCCCGAGACGCTCACCCTGAACCTAACCATCGAAAACAAATGACAAAACTTAACCAGGACTCTGAAGCGAACTAAATCCAATCAAAATAACCTAGTTATATATGAAGTTTTAACACGCGAAATGAGGGTTAAAGAAGTGATGGCCGCTCCTAACAGAGCAAAATGTCTTCAAAAGGAGGTGTTTCTTAAGAATGGTCCACACAACATTAGTCACCAGACTCACTCAAACAAATAAAAAGTCTTCAACATAAATATTTTTTGCTCGAGATTTTTTGCTGGAAGTTGCACTTGCGAAAACGACAAAAGGCTCAGACTCTTTTCCAGTAAAATAGCTTTGCATCAAAGGTGATTTAAGCGTGTTTGGAATTCTACAATTTACAAGAAAATATTGATGGTGATTAGTCATCCATATTCACATTTAGCCCCGTAAGTTGCGCAGTAAAAAGGCACTAGAAATACTGGTTTACTATATTTACTGAGGCTTAAAATTCCAGTTTATTACTTAACAGGAAGTGACTTGAAGGAATGGATGACGTGTTTCCGTTAGCAGGGCTCCTGGAGCTGTAGCAGTCACATCGAGCCGAAGCGTGCGGACTGACGCGGCCGTGTGTTTTTTGTTTGATGAAAACACGGCAGTCAACCTCCGTTTGTGTTGCATTGGCATTCATCACGGTTTCATCCGCTCCCGGTCATATCATGTAGCTAACGCCTTCCATTGAGTTGGCTAGCGTGACGAGGTGTTAGCCTGGTTAGCATCACTGGCTAGATGTGAGCACAAAGGCCGAAGGAACCGGCGAACTGGGTAAAAATGCATCCCTCTTGGGGCAACTACGGCGCTCCGCCGCCGCAAAACTTCGGAGGACCTGGACCTCGCAAACCGCTTGGGCCGCCTCCTGGTGCGGCGACCGGGTTCGGCGGCTTTGAAGCTTCTTCAGGCGGCTCGCTGTTTTCCAGCCTGCAGGAGCAGCACCTCCAGCAGATGCAGCAGCTCCAGATGCTACATCAGAAGCAGCTGCAGAGCGTCCTACACCACGGCTCTGCCGCCGGAACCTACGGTGGATATACCGGGTCGGGCTATTATAAGCAGGACGAGTCCATCCGCCCCCCGATGAGAGGCTCCCACGCTGCCCCTCATGAACAAGTGCAACCACCCCCGCCGTGTCAGCCGCACCCGGCAGAGTTAAAGCCGGCACCTCCGCCACCCGAGCCTGCGGTGTCACAAGCCCCAGGTATCCACAAACCATCAGAAGCCAAGGCCAATGACTCATCGATGAAGGAAGACAAGACCACATCTTTGCAGGTAATTCATGTCCACGCAAGTAATGAGTACCGCACATTCTGACAGCTTTACTTTCACATTAAATTATGCTGGATATTCGCCCTCGGTACTCGTCCTCATAAAAGCAGTCACACGTTTTGTGTTTGTATATCCCATGTGTATATGTGTTTATATGTATAACAACCATCAAACTTTATAGAAGACTGTATGGAATATCGGCTCACTCAAAATTCAGGCACTTCTGTAATAGTGGAAACAAATTTCCTTTTATCTTACCTTGAATTTGTGAGTGTAAATTCATTTACTCAGAGGAACTTCAAATTAAAAGTAGTACTCTACTCTCTAATATAAAGTTTTATGTGTCACAGTCACATTATCCATTTTGGGATCAAGTGTACCTGTGTCACCTGTGGCGTGTCAAATCCGTGTCCTTGGCAGAAAAGTGTTAGATGGCTTTTATTGTTTTCCTACAGTGGGGAAATTAAACATTAATATTCAATGTTATTATGATATGTTGCTTCATTAGATGCCTGGGCACTTGCTGTTATAGCGAGCCGATGAGGATTATACAGTTTTCTGTAGTAGTGCCGACATTGCAAAGCTTTAAAATCAAACAAAAACAAAATGTAACACAGGTAGTATGTATTTGCCCTGGTTGAGGTCAATGTGATATTCATTGATGACCAATTGTGTCGTCCTCTGGGCTAAATTTGTTGGTTGTGCACAAAGATTTGATGTTTTGTTGCAGCATCTTAATCATACTCGCACTGCTCGGTCATGAATGAAATCAAATTCTGTAGTAGAAGTACTGGTGCAGTTCATATGTGATAAGTTGTCCAAACAAGGTTCTTGATTGTATGCACACTCAGGATCAACAGCAACTTTGGTACAAGCAACATCTCGAGAATCTGCAGAAATTAAAGCAAGATAAATCTCAAAATAAGAAAGCTAGTGATGGTCCTTTGCTACCACAACCACCCAAGGGCCAGCCACCGCCACCCCCTGCAGAACCAACAAAAAATGCACCTCCTCCACCACCTCCAAAAGATGAGCCACCTGTGCCGCCTCCACCACCATCCGAGGTCAGTGTGTCCGGGAGATTTCTCTGACCTACTCATACCATATAGTCAAGTCCAGTTCTGTTTGTGGTTCATAATGTGTGCCAAATTTGTGTACTACAGATAATAATTGCTCCTGCTTTTGGTATTTTAAGGGGGAGAATCCACCAAATCCAGAAGAGTCAGCCCGTCTCCAGCAGCTGCAGGCAGCAGCAGCTCAGTGGCAACACGTGCAGCAGGAGCGAGCACGCGTGCATTACCAGGCACTCATGCAGCATCATGAAAAGCTGCAGAATATGCTTGAACAGTACCAGCATCTTATCAAACAACCTCCAAACTTCCCGGTATGTGAGAGACATTTTTCACATGTTTTTCATTTGTTTCTTGACTTCTGAGTCCAACATTGATGCCATCATCTTTTTCTGTTTTACAGTCGATGTCTGCAGAATTGCAACTGAAGCATTATGAAATGCAAAAACTGCAGTTCACTCCTTTGTACCAAAACTGGGAACAATCCTACATCCTTTGGTTCGAGCAGTTCCAGACCTACCCACACAAAGATCAACTTAAAGACTATGGAAACCAGTGGAAGCAATGGCAAGAGCAGATGAACGCTACAAATGCCCACCTTGAGGAACGGATAGCTGCACTCAGTGCTTTGGTACCATACCACTCAAGTCAGCACAACATGGGAATGGTGGGACAGTTTGGCCAATTTCCTGGACAAGACTTACAAGTGCAGCAACAAGTTAATCCCAGCTTGCAAAATCCTCCGATCTCTGCTGGTCCGCCACCCACACAGACTACTGGACCTCCACCGAGAGTAGTTGGCCCTGGAATGCAAGGTCCCTTGCAAGCTAATTCAAATTTCAACATGGCTAGAGGACCCAGGTCGGTACAAGTTCATAAAAGTTCCTTTTTTTTTTTAGTTTTACCTTACTAATTTGTGTGATGGTGTTTGCTAAATAATCTTTTGCTTAATCAGATAACACTGCAAGTGTCAGACGGTCCCTTTGTCATGGAATATTTAGTACATAGAATTAGTTTTTTTCTGTGCTGGTGTTTAAGCAAGGATTTTACAACATGAAATGCCATCTATGCAAATCTTCAGCACGATGCCTGAGCATCATTGTCAACATTAACCATGTAGCGAAATATATATGGACTATGGACTTTAATAGTTATTTTACTGTTAAGAAAGATCTTAACGAAAAGCTTATTTGTGTTCTTCAATGCCTGAAATTGGAAATGACAATGTGGCATCTGGAGCAGTTTTTCATTTTAGACATAGTTTACGTTTACATTGTATTTCCGACAGAATGTTTCATCATTATTTTTTTCTGTGTTTTTGCTCGCCACAGAGAAAGCGCCCCTCGATTCGAACATGCTCAACACCCACCTCGGTTTGATCAACCACGACAGCGTTTTGATGCCCCCCCACGCTTTGATCAACCACGGCATCGGTTTGATGGCCCCCCTCGGTTTAACCAACCGCGCCAGCGTTTTGATGGTCCCCCCCAGTTTGAACAACCCCGTCAGCGTTTTGATGCACCCCCACAGTTCGATCAACCACGGCAACGTTTTGATGGACCCCCTCGGCTTGATCAACCACGTCAGCGGTTTGATGCCCCCCCTCGGTTTGATCAACCACGTCAGCGATTTGATGCCCCTCCTCGGTTCGATCAACCACCTGAGCGGTTTGATGGTCCTGGCCATTTCGAGCCGCCCAGATTTGACCAGCCACAGAATCGCTTTAATGGTCCACCAAGATTTGCTACAACACAAGCAAGGGGTCATCCGCCGCGTTTTGGACCGCCACCTAGACATCAAACCCCTACAGCTGGTTTGGAACATCCTGGGCCCCCACAAAACATCCAAGGACCT
The DNA here is from genome assembly GCF_027744825.2 of Synchiropus splendidus. Taxonomy (NCBI): domain Eukaryota; kingdom Metazoa; phylum Chordata; class Actinopteri; order Syngnathiformes; family Callionymidae; genus Synchiropus; species Synchiropus splendidus. The sequence continues at coordinate 6,071,823 of NC_071345.1, read as the reverse complement.
CAAGCTAAATCAGAAGAAAGTGAAAAACCACCTATTTCTGACTCGAAGACTCTTGATAAACCAACCAATCAGTCTACTTCTGGAAAAGATAACAAGGTAGCTGCATCTGATAAAAAAGGTGTTGCTGTCGATATGGCTGATGACAATGATTTCAGCAATGGCTTTTTCGTTCAAAGTGATCCCATACCGCAAAGTTTAAATGCAAACACAATGACAGAGAGTGATGATCATAAGGAAGCCTCCGGTGTTGTAGATGAAAAGAAACCTGCAGACATCAATCCAACATCAAATGCATTAGATTCTGTGCCTTTACAAAACAAAGAGAAACCTGATGGATCGGTCGTCCTAGAAAACAAAACTCCAGACCTGCCCAAGGACGACAACTCTCAAGTTTCTAAACAAACTCAATTAAGATCTGCTACGTCTCTTGGTAGAGGACGTGGTCAGCCCTCATTTCCAGTGCGTGGGCGAGGACGTGGCCAACCAGAACCAGGGGATTTCAGAGGTCACGAAAGTGATCCTGGGGAAAAGACGGGTGACATGGGCTATAACTATATGCCACCAGAAGAGGATATGACAATGCAAGAAGGTGATGATTCTTACTGGCAAGATGCCTCCCAGGAGGAATATGAGGAGTCACAACTACATAGTGATGACATCTGGATGCCAGAGGAAGACTTTGAAATGGAAGGAGAATATTATGATGGACCGTCTGAAGGACCGCCAAGGGGAAGAGGAGGACCTTTCCATATGAGAGGAGGCCCTATGCATATGAGGGGCGGCCCCCCACATATGAGAGGGGGTCCCTCCCATTTGAGAGGAGGGCCCATGCATCCCATAAGCGGTTCGCCTTATATGAGAGGTGGTCCTCCAAATATGAGAGGTGGTCCTCCACATATGAGAGGTGGACCCCAGGCAATGAGAGGTGGGCCCCAGGCAATGGCTCGTGGTGGTCCACCAATGGGGAGGGGTGGTTTTCCGGGGGATAGAGGTGGTCCATTCATGGGAAGAGGAGGGCTGCCCATGGGAAGAGGAGTCCTGCCAATGGGAAGAGGCGGCCCTCCCTCGGGAAGAGGTTTTCCACCCATGGGACGGGGTGGCCCACCCATGGCGAGAGGGGGTATGCCCATGGTAAGGGGTGGCCCACACATGGGGAGAAGCATGCCACTCAGGGGAAGAGGGGTTCCACCAAGGGGCAGAGGGGGTCCTCCTCCCATTGATGGAGAACTGGGAGACACTCATTGGGACGATCATGAGTCATTTGAGTACATGGAGCAAGGAGAAAATTACTGGGAAGAAGGAATGCCACCAATGAGGGGTATGAGGCCACCCTTCCCGCCCGGCCGTCGTCCACCTCGAGGCCATCCCGCTATGAACTACCCGGGTTTGTCTCGCCCTATGGCTCCTGGATCAGCTGATGACGATTCATTAGCCTACGAAGGTGATGACGGTGTGGATCCAGAAGGACACCCTTTTACCCCTTCGAACCGTGGTGTTGGAAGAGGAAGACCCCGGCTTCCACCGCCACCACCCCATGAATTGGTTGGATTAGATCCTGAGCGGCAGCGTTTTGACGGCGAGGGGTTAGAATATGGAAGGGAGCCACCCAGTGGGAGGGGAGCACCAATGCCTCCCCGATCAGAGAGGGGAAGATTAATAGGCCGTGGAGCTGGGCGGGGCTTGTGGCATCCCGGACAATCTGATGAGGGTTATAAAGAAGGACATCTTGAGGCGTTTGTTGAGGATTATGGTCATGGGAAAGGTCGCCGGATGCCAGAAGACTGTCCTCCAGATTATTATGAACATGAGAGAAGATACTTAGAATGGGAAAGAGAGCAGCCTCTTCGTGACCGTGACTATCCTGCGCACATGTCTTTAGCAGAGCGCTACAGAGATGATCGTTATGCTGAGGAGTTGGAAAGGAGGCGTCCGTATCCATATGATGAACACGACAGGCTTGGAGAGGAATTTAGAGCTCATGAGTACAGGGAAGATCCAGTGTACCGGAGAGATGAGCCGCCTCATTCACGGCTGTCTGAATGGGATCGACCTCTCAGAGAGAGGATGTTTGATGATCGCCGGGAAATCCCACCTTCTGATATACCTCCTGCTACAGCGCCGGCACTAGCAACAGAAAGCTCAGATGATCCAAATTCCACAGAAGACAATGCCTCCAGTGTTCTGGCTTTATCGCAACGTCAGCATGAAATCATCCTGAAGGCTGCACAAGAGCTTAAACTTATCAGGTAAATTGGTCTGTATTTTAAATATTTTTTAATTTGACTGAAATTACTGACATGTCAGTGATGCGTTTTCAGAGAGATGAAGGAGGGAAAGACCCCATCGAGTGAGGTTCAGGCTGCACCTGCTGAGAGCCTACCAGATCTTCCTGCTGGGCTACTTGGCTTAGAGATCCCCGCAGACGTTAGAAATGCCCTGAAGGTGAGAATTTCAAAACCACAATTTTAAAAACAAGTCAATGTTGGATCAGCAGTCGTTTCAACTTGTATGTCGGAGGGCTGTTCAGTGATGATGAATCTGTCACGTGTAGGGAATGACTGCACCACTACCGACCCCTTCAGCTGAAAGTCAGTCGTGGAATACAAAACCTGACGCAGCAGATTACAACCCGCCCACTTCTTCAATAATTCCAAAAACCGTAGATTATGGACATGGACACGGTAAGACTGAAAGTCATAATCGAGTGAAAATTCCGATCATGTCACCATAAGCTTGTCTGATACTCTCTTGTAGAGCCTGGTGCTACAGTGGAGCGGATCTCTTATGGTGAAAGAATAGTGCTCAGGCCCGACCCCGGTCACTCAGAAAGGGCTTATGATAAAGGTATGTTTTTTTTGTCTTCCTTTAATGTTGCTGATGTATGTTTACTTGACCTCATTTTTGCATGATCCTTTTTCTAGAACTGTTTGGTCACAGGGATCTATATAGCCGAGACCCGTACTACGAGAGACGAGGTGACCCTTATCTGGATCGCAGGGAATACAGCAGAGAGAGAGAGTTGTACAGGGATAAACTTCCTCCGGAGTATGAAAGGGACAGATATGAAAGAGATCGATACCCACCAAGAGGAAGAGAAGAAAGGTACCAAAGTTCTCCCTAATTAATATCCCTTTCGACTGCAAACTATTAGGATCTGCCCTGTATCTGTTTATTATAATGCATTTCCCTTATTTGTCTGCTTTTAATTCAAGCTCTCAGTCACTGGTTGAAGAAAGGTACTACATCACATTGTGAAGCACCACTTTGTTTCAGGGATGACAGTTTAAAGAAATAAACCATTGTTGTCCTTTGTAGATCACCACTGGCATCGCACCTTCGACCTGGGTACAGAGAAAGGGACCTGGAGTTCAGAGAGAAAGACCGAAGCCGTAGTCGTGAGCGGGATGATCATTACGGAAGACCAAGCGGTGACAGACCTCCGTACGAGCGCCCCGGAGCTGAGCGCAGTGGGATTGAGCGTTACGGCCACAGCTCGTCACCATATGGTAGGTTGTGTTTCTGAATGCACTCCTGAGCGTGAACAGATATTCGAAGGAAATGCTGTGGCCAGACAGTCACTTATAGTCGAGTAAAACATGTAGTTTAAGGGCTTTCGTCACACAAAGCCTCATGTACTATGTGTCTCTCTCTTATTATGTACTGAATGTGGCTTGTCTTTGTTGCTTTGCATTTTATTCTAACCTTAATGACATGAAACATCATTTTCACTTTTACTTTTGTTTCAATGTGAAAATGTATTCATGCATTTTATCTGTCAGATTTAAGTTTTATGGGGAAAATAGTTGGCCTGGATTGCATTTACTTTTTATACTAAACATGTTACTTTTTATACAAAACATATCAGTGAGGAATCTAAACTGTCCGTAAGTGTGTGTGAGTGGTTGTCTGTCTAACCTGTGCCCTGGAGTGACCTGTTCAGGGTCCTGCTCTGTGTAGGAGAGGGGCGTGTGTTTACACAGAGTGGAGGACGCTAGTATGATCCACCGTTGAGTGGCGATGTGGTCCTCTGTACGTAGCCAGCATCGCTTTCAGCATCAGAACCTCACAGGATGTCACAACAGCAGTGATTACTGCTTGTTGGAATTGGTTCTTCTGAAAACCAATGGCTATTTGGAAGCGGATAAGTGCATAAGAAGAATCGCTTCCGCTCACAATGAGATGGCTGTGGACAGGCTTTTAGCTAGGATTTTGAAACAGGCCATCCAAAACCCTGTCCCCTCCCGACGCACCATGTCAACGACTGACAACTAACAACTTGCTTTGTAATAAACAAAGCTGTAAACATCTATTTGTACCAAAATAGCTTGATAAACAAGCATCTGAGTCAAATAATAAACATTAACAGATATGAACTCAGTAACTTTGCCACTTTGAGATGCAGGGGTCCCCAAGGCAATTGTTTTACTTGGCTGACCCTGATGAATTAAATAATAATAATAACAAAAATGTTTTATCATAAGTCTTTCCCTCAGTACAAAGCAATGAGTTAGTTTTGTGAACAATTGTTTAAAGTTTGGAACCTATCTGCGGTTTCCTCCTGTCATCAGCGTCAGACATCCCATCCACAGCAGTGCACTTCTGTGTCGCGACTTGCGAGATGTGGATCACCGCGCGATTACGGCGGTAAACAAATATGGCGACCGTGGTGGCTAATCCAGGAGCCATGGCATTTCTGCTGATCTCTCAAGATCTCTGTTTTAACTTAGGTCCTTTGATGTACAGTATGTCTCACCTCAGTTTTTGACATAAAGTTTCTATTTCTTACCATATTTTAAATTATTTCCTACAGTGGACAGAAGAAACTATCCAGATGAGAGAGGCCCTCCTGTTGCAGTACCTCAGCCACCTGTACGGGTCGAGAAGAAGCCGGAAATCAAGAATGTAGACGATATCCTCAAAGTGCCCGGCAGAAATTCTCGACCAGAGAGGGTTCGTGCAGTTGCTGCTTTTGTTTGAATTCTTCTTTTTGCTTTGAGTAATATGAATTATATTTTGGTTCAGATTGTCATCATTATGAGAGGACTTCCAGGAAGTGGCAAAAGCCATGTTGCAAAGCTCATAAGGGTGAGTGCACATCAATGTTTTAACTCAAGCAAATCAAATTCTGATGTTTACCTTTGTCATTTAGGATAAAGAGGTGGAGTGTGGTGGCGCCCCTCCAAGGGTCATTGTTTTAGATGACTACTTCATGACTGAAGTTGAGAAAATCCAGAAAGATCCAGACACAGGGAAGAGAGTGAAAACCAAGGTTAGTACACATATGATCAAAATAGTAATATATTGTCCTGATATTTCATTTATTCCGACTTGAGCTAACTGGGTTTCTCACAGGTTCTTGAATACGAGTACGAACAAGAGATGGAGGATACCTACCGGAGCAGCATGTTTAAAACATTCAAGAAAACTTTGGATGATGGATTTTTCCCATTCATCATTTTGGACACGGTTAATGACAGAGTCCGACACTTTGAACAATTCTGGAGTGCTGCTAAAACGAAAGGCTTCGAGGTGGATGTGAAGTCATGAATCTTTATCTCACACTTTTCACCTCTTCTTCTTCTGCTGACGCTGTTTTTTTCCTTTTGCAGGTGTACGTTGCTGAAATATCTGCAGACACGCAGACCTGCGTGAAGAGAAACATCCATGGCCGCAGCCAAAAGGAAATCACAAAGGTCTGTGAAACTGCACTTGAGGAAATCATTTGGGGATGAAACTAACAAATGAGATTGTTTCCATAGATGCACAGTAACTGGGAAGCATCACCACGTCACATGGTGCGTTTAGATGTTCGGTCCCTTCTACAAGATGCTGCTATTGAGGAGGTATATCAGCTTAAGTAATTGAAGCACCCATGTCAATTTGTGTTGTGGAAGTCTTTTAAAATCATGTGCTTTGTTTAGGTGGAAATGGAAGACTTTAATCCTGATGATGAGCCTAAAGAGCCGAAGAGAGATGAGGAAGAAGAAGCTGATCTGGTAAGACCCAAATAAATTCTCTCACTTGTAGTTAGTCTATTGTGAGTTTTAGTATAGGATATATGGTGAGTTTTAGTTTACATCATCAATATTTTAGTTTGGATGCTAGAGATTATTAGCATCAACTAAATATATAATAAGTATTAAATGAATCCTGACCGTGACAAGGTTATATGTTGTTGCACTGAGCCGCACTGAGTGGAAATTGGTATAATACAGGCAAAAACCTTTGAAACCTGTCACGGCTTAGGAAAATCATTATGAATATTCAATCCCACATCAAACATACACACAGTGACTCAGAAAATGTTGAATAATTTGTCACTGATCTTAGCTAGTCTTTTTGCTTACCTTTTTGTTCCGGAATTACACTTCAATGAGAACAGTAACCTGAATCAGAATCCTGAACTGGGGAGGGCCTGTGGGATGATTTGCTTGCTCGGGCTTAATGCCTCGATAAACATGTCATCTAGTTTTGCAAACTTTTAGTTTTTGCTTCAAAACCTTTGTGTGATAAAAGAAGATATTGGCTCATTTGAACAGAAAAATACCAAACAACCATCACAAATGTAATATTTCAACCCGTTGTACTGTACTTTTGGTCTGTTTTTTTTTGCCTATAAAGCTCATAATTTGTAAAAGAGTCATCTTTTACAGACTATCACTCTGTGCATTGAGTTGTCTTGAAAAGAAAAGAAAACGGAATGTAAAACCGTATGTTTCCTCGAAAAATGTTGCATTAATAGAAAAAGGTAATTTGTATTCCTTGTCTTTTAGTATATGTAAAAAGATACTTCAATTATAAATGGTGTTTCACCTCTGTAGTATTCCAATTGTAATCTTAAAATTCAAGTTCTAATCGTTCAGTCACTGTGCTGATTCATAGAATCAAATTGTGCGTTTCTGCGCATCCATCCTCGCAGTTGAGATGTATCACTGTTTGCGATGACGCAAATGGTCCACACCAATAGAATACTGGGCTTCATTTTGAGTCGGTCCTCAGCCTCCACACTTTCGCAGGGTACACACATAACGATAATTGGGCTGTTTTTGTCCCAATTCTGCTCCTTCCCAACCAAGAACGGTAAACCCTGAACTCTTGTAGGATTATTCAAAGAGAGATTCCTTATGTCTGCTGTGTGTTGGAAGTGCGCTCATCGTATAATAGTCTGTGGAAAACGTCTTCAATATACCAAATAACAATATACCAAAAATCTTGTTGGGACAGCCGATTGCTCATGACCTGAAATGTGACATGGAACTGAATGTAGCCAATAAAAAAAATGATCAGAGTGAGAAATACTGAAGGAAGGAGTTTGTTTTGACCTTCATTGAATTGACGGCAATAAATATTTTTCCTCATTAAAAGTAAATCTCATTTCAATAAGCAGCTGTCCTCACCTGGTCCTTTCCTTCATATGTCTGAGTGGATATGTTTCGCAAGCAACTCATCGTCTTTGTCATTATGTTACTGATGGTTCTGTCAGGATTCTGCCGTGAAAAACACATAAAATTGCCATCCTCCGATGACCTTTCATCTTGCACATCGTGTTTTGCGCTTGTCCTGATGTTTCAGCTTCGTTTCATAACACATGATCTCGCAAAACGGAGGAGTTTCTCGCTCGGGTCGTGAGGCAGAATCTTTGTTTGTGTAGTGATGCGACGTGTTGGGTCTCTTACAAATATTTTACAAAAATGTTTTATTCAAAAAGATTTTGGAAATCCTTATGTGTGTACCCAGATTTAATTTGGTTATGAGACATGAGACACTAGGAACCCTCCACACCCATCTTAGGGCGGATGCTGTTATTTGGTTCGTCTTTTCAACAGTAGGTCTTGCAATGCACTTAGCACTTTCTATGGACCCACACCGAGGGCTGCTTTCTTTTTTTTTAAAATCCACTTGCAAGCATTGTTGGTTTGGAAAATGTCTTTGTGAACCAAGGTACGACTGAAGGGAAACTTTGTTTTCTAGTAAAGCTGTCATGCATAAACCTTTAAACTTCAGTAGCCTCTATTTAGGCTGGGCAATCTGGTCTTGAATTCATATCCCAAAGTATTTTGGCTGAATGGCGATGTGTGATGTGAAACAGTAGTTTAACAGAGCAAATATGCCTCAGGTATTGTGTCACAACCCATTTTAATAAGAGACGAGGCGCCTGTATGAGGTCGATCCAGCAAGCAGAGACCAAAGCTGTCGGCTGTGCTCGCTGCACAGTAGCAGTACCTTCATTTTAAGTAGCAAAACTAAACAGTTAACCATCTCAGGATGGTAATATTGCCTCAGCTTCATATTGCTCCATTTGTCTCAATACCACCGGTAGTGGATATATTGGTCTAGCGTCCTGAATGACCCGAAATGTTGGGTCATTCAGCTGATGACTGATGTACAAAATCTTGGCCCGGCATTTTCCGTCGTTCTTTATTTTGCTTTGAAATGTTGTTCTGCAAGTAAAATATTGGGATTGGGTCTTCATACTTCATCAAGCGTGTTGAATCTCTGCAACCATTTTTGCTCGGTCAGAGTAATTGCATGAAGTCAACACTATGTTATTAGTCATTTTGTGGGGGGCTTCCGTCTGACATCTGGCTCGGGGCAAAACTTTGGTTTTTGCTCCTCAAGCTTAAACCCCCTGCTAGCGATGCACCTCGCTTCCTTCTGGTTGCAATCTGACAGCTGTTCCGACTCCGCTGTGCGACTTACTATACACTTCTTCAGAAATCCGTTTTAAAACAGCCTTTGGCTGATAGTGTCCTGACTGTAGCAGGTGTTTAAAACCAGAGCTGCTGTACACAAACATGGTTGTTAAGCAATGGCAGTTTTGGTCTTAAAAACCTTGTGCAAAAAAATGTATATTTAATACACTGATGTGTATTAAGGTGTTTGTCTACACCAGATGTTCCCATAGATGGTCTTGATCTTCTATAATATCACTGTGGTTGTTGAATTAGATAGTGAGATGTGAAAGCATGAATACACTCTTCAATTAAGGCTTCATAACTTCATAACATGTCTGGTTGACATGGTTCTGAGTGGCAAAACGCTACCAAGCACAGTCTACAAAATCTTCTCTGTCAAATTTCACTGACTGTTCATCCCAAAATAAATATGACCTTCAGTTGACAATTATGTGCAAATAGAACTGAGATCCAACATTAGTTGCTCCTGCAGTTGGTGGCAGGTTGGCACACGTGTAAATATTTGTTTCATGGTGGAACTATTCACTGGACATTCAAAGCAGCTTTTGCAAGAATGTAGATAGTTTCTGGCAAACATCACTCGGAAAAATCTGGAATGGTGGTTGAAAGTTTCTCAAAAACAGTTTCCATTAACTCTGTCTCTGGGTACAATAGAGAAACAGTGAATACCTGTCAGTCTGTCGGCCACTCAAGCAATTGTTCCACTTCAATAGTGACATTTTAAACATGGTGTAATGAAGACTATTACAAGCTTTCCAACAACAACAACTGTCCTAGAGCAACCTTAGCAACCTACTGTTTCCTACTCATTGTTTACTGTTGGACAGATGATCAGACTGATTCCAAATCAAATGTGTTTTGAAATTGTTGAAGAATGAAATATATAACGTTTTGTGAATATAAATGTCAAAATATGACACTCTCATTTTCACACAGCAATAACATCAGATTGTTAGTTTCTAACAATGCTCTCACCAAATGTTTTCTCAGTTAAAAATGTTTAACTGAATTGATGCATGCTTTCTATATTGTTTCGTCTCTAAGCTGAAACTCTATTAACTCTTGATAAACCAGTGTCTTCTCTTTCCAGCCCCACTTCTTCTCCTATCCTTGATGTTTAACTACTGTAGTGTCTTTATATAATTTAGGGCTACATTCCAAAAAGCAAATGGGAGATGGACACGTCAGAAGCGAAGCTCGGTAAGTTTTGTCTCGTCACATTTCAGCTTGTGATCTTGTCACACATTTTTGCTATGGTCTACTTGGAACAATGTCACTTTCATTGACAATTTGTTGGTAGATGTGAGTGCAGCTGTCAATTTGTCTTATCTGATAGATAAATCTGACATTTGCCTTTTCTCCCAGCAAGTGTCTCTGAATCATAGGAACTTGATACTTGGTATGGAAAGTCCCAAACTGAACCTAGTGAACTGAGTGTCTGACAGGGCAAACTCCAGCTAGTTTTGTGTCCCTTTAAGACTAGAAACCTCAATGCACATTAATCTCAGCTCATATATTTATGGATAAAGACACTCAATACCAGGGAATGTTTGGATTAATGCTGTTTGGGAGGCTCAACAATTTTTATAAACATCATCATTTATAATCGACAGTTGCAGTGCAGTCTTTAATCATCTGACTAGAGGGCTGCATTTCTTTGCTCCAAATCCCATAAAGGATGAATATTTGTTTTATATAATATAAGTGAATGTATTATAGGTGGTTTCACACTGCGGGTTCTGTCTCGAGACAAAGCTCTTTCGGCTCAGAAGTCCGAGACGTAAACACAAGCGAGTCGGGTTTTGGCTGCAGACTTGATCCCAGTTGCAGAGCTGCACTTTGTCTCGGGAAACTCTCAGCGGGTGGTGAGCTTCCCGCCTCAGGTGACTCGCTAGACGCCGGAAACTACATGTACAGCGCAGCTCCACAAAACACGATAAATGCCGGGCAGTAAAGGAAGGGTCTGATCTCTGTCTGGGTGCACAACATCGTTCATAAACAACTTCGCAGAACACTGAAGTGTGCACCTGGGAGTTGTGGGAGAGTGGTCTTATGGAGGAGTGCAGTGGATTGGGACTCGCTATGTGTGCAGGTGTCACGTGTTTTGCATGAGGACAGCAAAGAGGAAAGACTTTTTTTCCCAAGTTACTGAAGATCACCATCTCTCCATTGATCACATCTGATGTCTGGCTCTGTACTTCACTGACTGAATCCTTCTCGATCGTCAGTAATCTCTCGCCCTGTGTTCAACGTGTTGTGAGAGCAGCGTGGATCAGTCAAGACGCTCTGTATTACGCATCTTATTTCCGCTATTTCCTTGTGAAATAAACATGACAAGACTCTTTCATGTTTAGTTTTGGCTGTGAAACGCCACATTCTGTTACAGCCGTGACGGAGCTCCGTCATCAGTTCATATCTGAGGTGAGGACGAGTCGTAGTGCTAAGAATTGACAGAAATATTAGGTGGTCAAGCCGATGGTGGTGAACAGGTTGTCGCGCGGCTCATGACGACTTCCTTGAGACGTGCTTTGTTGTGGGTCTCAAAGCAGCTATTTCGCAAGCGCCGCCAGCTGAGGAGGAAAAAAGGACATGCCTGAGGTGCAGAGGTGTGAGGCTGCACAGCAGGGGGCAAATCAAAGTCAGGTCACCTGAGACAGAACCCGCAGTGTGAAGCTGCCCTAAATGACTGTCTCAATGAATCGTAGTTCTCAATACTGATGAATTTCTCTGGACATGTTACGGAGATTGTCTGCTCGAGGGTCGGAATCCCAAACTGCTAAAGATAAACAACGTTGTGTCTGTGTTTGGCCGACACACGAGGCGCCACGGTGATCTAGTCTGCGAACATTTTTAATCCACAGTATTTGGCAACTTGAGTTGGAGCATGCTGTGTAGAATTTTCGAGCCAAAAACCAAAACCTGCTGTTGAACCTTTTTTCTGTGAGCATATGTCACCTGAACTATGACCCTTGATTTGCACAGACAAGCTGGACGGTCTGGGCAGCGGTGGGAAGAGGAAGCGGGAGAGTGTACACATGGCAGGTCTGGAGGATTATCTGCAGTTGCCCGACGACTACGCCACACGCATGTCTGCGCCGGGAAAGAAACGGGTACTTTATTTTCCTCTCATAGCAGCATATACGTCCCATGCGTGTGTTTGTGTTTGGGCTTTTCCATGTCAACACAAGGACACTAAGGACTGAAAAGTATGAAATGTATTGGACTTGAGTCGAAGAAGGTGCTAACAGATGCACCCTGTCATTGTTTAGGTCCGGTGGGCTGATCTGGAAGAGCAGAAGGACGTGGACAGGAAACGTGCCATCGGTTTTGTGGTGGGACAAACGGACTGGGAGAAAATTACGGATGAGAGCGGGCAAATCGCACAACGAGCTCTCAACCGAACCAAGTATTTCTGAGAAGATTTCGTGTATTTGTTTTTCCTCTGTAAAAAGGTTGGTACGATTCATTTCTCCTTCGTAGCCAGGACATTAGGCTGTAAACCGAATGATGCCATTCATGCGACGGGATTATTGATACTGTTTTTATTGTTGGTGATAAAAGAAAAACGCATCAGACTTTGGCAGAACAAGCTATACTTGGTCTTCTTGATGACAGAATTGAGATAAATACTGTATGTTTGGTGGTTTTTGTTTACTTGCCTGTTCTTCAATCATAATCCCCTGCTCTTCTTTCAGGTGCCCTGAATGTGAAACACGGCTTTGTGCGGATGACAGGATCGCAACTGTAACGTCTTGTTTTATCATTCAAAAGTTCTTTTTTCTGTTTTATTTAAATGAAGACTTCATTTCTTCTAGTCACTTGAGCTGTCCTCGCACCGAACTCTGCTGTTTTTTTATGGTGTTTGCTTCCTGTAGCAACATTTCTGGTCTTTGTAGATGACAATAAAAACTCATAACCAAACCTGGAATGGAGTTTTGAGTCTCACACACAGCTTTGTTCATTGTTACGCACCACACAGTGTACAGCTTCTTATTGGCTTGTATTGAAACATGCTGCTACTCCGACATCACTCATGTGTTACCTTGTTTACTTACAGCGTTTATATTATAGATCCTTTGTAAATCTACTTCCAGTGTCTATTTTATTGACTTGAAACTGCGAACTGCAGCATCTTCTGTGGTGGCCGTGACTTCCAGTCCTCAGGCATTCAGCTGTCACTCAGGCACCTTATGTATTTGTTCATTTGGATGTTCTCTCAAAACCCTCTACATGCTTTGAAGTCTCACATTTCATCTCTTTGTAACACAGCGTGGTTGGCCTTTGCTGCACCACAATGTTTGTACTTTGAATGTCTTCACATTTTGTATCTTCGTTTCCACGGAGATGCAAGATGGTATTGCAGTTAGATATCTCCCACTGTGGGACAAATAAATCTCATCTAATCCACATCTGAACTAGAAACATGCTTCAGATGTCTACTGGAATAATTTAGTCTAAACATGACCATGATGACAATTTTCCATGACCCGCCTTGTCTAGTTCAGATATATTCAGTTCTTCAGAACATCAATAGCTACAACCTCTTGTTGCCGCTGACTTGCCGACATGTATTTGTGAAAGAAGTGCAATATATTTTAATATGGCCTGAAAAATATTCTCTCAAAATACAGTTTTCCTTTAAATGATATTTGAAGCACCATCCCGCTGTTTTATTCAAGTAGTAGTAATTTTATCCATCTATTCTAACATAGTGATATAATGGAGTTCTGACAGACAATTATGTTGCTCCACCAAAATGTACGTATATATATATATCCAAAAAAAAGAAGGAAATGTGTTTCGGTGTGTCATTATTCCTTTATTGTGTTCTCATGAGAATACATACCTTATTACATGATTCACCTTCATCGTATGTGCGTCACCATTTGTGGCAGTATTTCAACGTCAGTACGAAATTCAGAGCTTGAATAGATTTACTCACCGACCAGAACATGAAGGTTTGAAACAAAGTGCTGGTGTCTTCATTGACCTGCACAAGTGGGACAACTCCTCTCTTCCACTGGCAGGTAAAAGTTTGTAGTGTGAAATTAGTGTCGCGTTTCGAAGCACAATCTTTAGGAACTTTCCGGCGACTCACGAGATGAAGCTCACGTTGCGATTTGAAGTATTTGATGTAGTTCTGGTGTGGCACAAAACATTTGATGACCGAGGACCACATGAAGTCTCATCCAGGGATACAAATGGCCCCCAGGCCAAACTTTGGACGCCCGTGATGCGTCGTCATCGCATTACCCTTCTATGTTTCTGAATCGTGGGAGGAAACTGGAGTGCCTGGACGTGACACCCATGTGTGCTCAAGGAGAACATAGAATGGATCAAGGCTCCAATGCATTAACTTCACCGTAATAAAGAAATGGCTTTGAGACAGGCAAATGCCGTGTTAGATAAAGGCAATACTCATGAATGTAAAGGAGGTTTGGGTTTCACCTTTGGATGAAATCACCTTTAACATGTAAATTGTTGGATATTAAAAATGTCCCTCTCGTGTGTGGCCTCATTCATGACTGTGCAAGGTTACTTTGCCCCTAAAGATCAGAGTGTCACTCCAAGACTGCGTGAATGATGAACTGTTCTTCTTTAGATGAAGACATTTGATCGCATGTTTGTGACTAAACAAGTAAGTCCACAATGTGACGTTGAAGCTGTGGCACCTGACGCACGCGTCTCATCCATGACTCCGAAACTCGGCTGGAACCTCACAGTCCAGTTTGCAGATCACTTTGTAGATCGCCTTTTTCCATGAGGGATCGCCGTCCTTTCCCATGGAAATAGCCACGTAGAACTCTCGCAGTGTAATCTCCGCTACCTCCAGGAACTGATCTGGGACCTGGTGACCCAAAAAGCACATCATGAGCTCACTAAAGACGCAAAGAGCTCCCCTTAGTGGCCAAGTTGCATTCAAATCGCTGTTGTGGAATTTCTCCTATAAGCTATTCCGATGGCAAGGACCTTGCTGTTAAGCATGAAAAGAGGACTTTTATTGGACGGAAGAGGCAGGACAGATACTTACCAAAAACTGGGTGACTGAGTTACAGAAACTCTCCAGATTGGATCATGCTGGAATGATATCTCACGAGAGATGTCGCAATGCAATACCACAATACTGTCATGAAAGTCACAACACTGAGGCAAGCTTCCAGCAGCGGGTTCATCCACCAAACACTTGACAGCTCATTGTATCATTTCTGCTTATAAGTGGGCATTTATTTAAAGTATCGCTTGCAATTAAACAAGTATTTCTTATTTATACCAAACATTATTTACAGTTGCCGTCTTCACCAGCCTAGATTCTATGATCAACTTTTGAAATTCTGACACCTAGTAACAAAGGTCGACCACACGCCCCTCACTGAGCTTGGAGCGTCTGTTCCGTCCCTTGCTCAGACTTCTCTGGGAATGTTCTGGAATCACCTCTTAGCTGTGACTACTCACTAGGTAATGTTTGGTGCACTCAGGCCCAGAGGGTTAATGTTAGATGTGAAACACGGTAAGTTGTGATGGTCGTCTTTTCGGGGTTTTAAGTCTTAACCTGTACCTGAGCATCATTGGTGTTTTTGACAGTCGTGGAATGAGAGCAAGGATGTGACAAAGAAAAAAAAAAGACTGCAATTTCTGACATAAAAACTCATCTTGTCTAACTCTGTCTCTGGGTGTAGATTTAAAAAAAAAAAAAATCTTGACATTGAGTTTGGCCTGAAATTTGTTAATGGCGCCCTCTGGTGTTAACTAGCAAGCAGTCGTCCTCCCCTCTGAAGGGGAAATGAACGTGAGCTTGACCCTTGTGACCTTGTCTCACTCTGACCTGTCAGTATAGGAGAGACGTGCCTAAATGACCTTGTGTGGAGAGTCGACAGACCACATGAGGTTCAGGTGTGAGTGAGGTGCGGGAGGAGAGCAGGTTCATGTTAGGCTTTCAATACACAAATGATATTCAGTGAATGTCATGGCAATGTTGCGTATCACAGTGGAGGGAAAGGATTTGTACAGAGGAACTGTCGCAGGTAGGTCAACAAGGATGATGTAGCTTTCAAGCCAGGGTGCGGAGCAACACAGGGGTGGGAGGAGAAGTAAGAACTGGACTAGAAGATTCCAGTTTTTATGCCACTCATGCAATAAAGGTCCACCAAAGGAAACAATCTTGTGCTCTCTCATCTTTAGACCCTGATGTTCCCACGTTCAATATGTCACCTGAACCTGTCAAGTGTTGCGAGAATGTGTCCAATGGATTTTAATGTTCTTTCGTCTCGCGTACGCAAATGCTGCCCAATAGTTAAAACATTTTGTGTTTTGTTCCTTTTGCTTTTTCAACCAAGTATCTGGTTTGAGTGGAAGACTTGGTTTTAGTTCTTTCAGATGTTTTCTTACTTTATCTTACTTTTTTAAAATAAAAAAGCCTAACCTTGAGTCTTAAAGAATCATTTCAGCTTGATGTCAGACAGCAGCAGCGTCTGAGGACCTGCAAGCTGAAGGTTCTGAATGAAAAAGGTTTTCCTCATAAATGTTTGTTTCTGGTCGGATCATGTGATCACCAGCCTTCACACGAGAGTCATGTCGCTTCTCCAATCACAACGCCCTCCACAGCCTCACTGCTAACCTTTTACAATAGGTAGACATGCTGCTCTCTGAGCTGAGTGAACTTTCAGGTCAGGCAACTCAGTCTTAGCTTAGAAGGTAGTTGACAGAGCAATGGCGTCTTGTCTGTGGACGGCTGCCGTGGAGAACATGCAGCCACCTATCGTCTGGTTTAGCAGCTGAAGGAGGCAGGTGGTCATAATTTAATGGCACATCATAGTGCAGCTGATGCTTTGGCTGCAGATAAATTTGGATTTTTCCTCTTTGGACACTTATTTTTCAGTTTAATTTTCAATTCATCGGCTGTGTTGAGGCTCTGCAACATTGGCCGTGACTGTTTCTTTAGTCCAATACATTTGACCCTGACTCAAACACATTTCAACTGTACCATAGATGGACTAGTTTGATGTTGAAGTTGTACCTCACCTGAAAGTCGTTTGCCTTGTTGTAGTGCACGTTGAGCGTTCTGAAAAGCTCCGATTCTCGCCCCACAGTCAGAGCGCACCCATCGGACCGCCCCGCCACGACGGCGTGCCGGGCGAACTTCTCCATCTGGATGTAGAAGAACTCCCGGAAGTTACTGAACCACTTGATGAGCTGGGAGCTGATGCAGCGCGTGAACTGTGGGAGGTAGGTGAGGTTGGTTTGGAAGCACTTGAAGCCTGGCGTGTTGACGTTTCTAATAAAGCAAGAGGTGCAAGACTTGGTCTGCGAGTGTGTGTGTTCTTTCACCTGCACGTCATGGAAACACATCCTCAGCACCAGGGAGCTCGGGTACCGAGTGAAGAAGAACATGAGCTTTGCTTTCTTTAGATGCTTCGTGGTCAAACCCTCCTGCAGGCGCTTGAGTAAGGAAGTCCATTTGTACTCGTATGCCATATATACAGGGGTTGGACAAAAAGCTTTAAGGTGTTTCCATTATTCATATATCTAGATGCACAGCAGACAGGATGGTGGTGTTGTGGTTTTCAGCGTCAGAACATGCTAGTTTGCCATCAACATGTGGACTGTGCTGCGCGATCATCTAAAGGATGTGACCGATATTTGGGATGTGATGAACCTAAGAATCATAAATGAATGTTGAAGACCAATAAAGGATACGTTCAGCAGATACAAGTGACTCCTCAGCAGGCTGTTGGACTCCACTTGTGGATGGCAGAGGGTCTCCCAAATCATCTGCTCCGTCGCTGGCCCCTGAACCGGTCTGGAGTTGACCTTCAGTCTGACTTTGGAAGCGTCGTGTGGAGACCCTGGAAAGGTTGGATGCGCCGTGTCGTTGGACTGAGGATGATCAGTCGCCATCTGGCTCATGGTGAGAGGCTGGGCTTCAGTCCGAGCGCTCCGTGTGGAGGGGAGTGGACCTCCTCCTACGTTCTGCTGCATGCTCCTGAAGACCGAGTCGACGCTCCTGCTGACCGCTCTGGACAGTTCCACCTTCAGAGCATCTGCCAACACCTGCATGTTTTCAGGTCTGGACTGAAAGTAGTTCATCAGCTTGGTCTTCTTCCATCCCTGGTGCCGGCTGTTCCAGCTCCCCTCTAACACCTCCTCTGCCCGCCTGTGTTCTCTGGACCACGTCGCTCTCATCTCTTCTTCTCTTGTCGTGCTCGATTCCTCCTGCAGCTTCACTGACACATCGGATCGGCTCATCACCTTGACAATGCTCTCCACTCTGGCGCGCTTTGCCTGGTGACCTCTGTGAGCTTGCGGTTTCCAAGGCTCCACTCTCATGCCTTGCTGCAGGTCAGGACTAAAACCAATGCTGCTGCCGCCTGACACCAGTGGGAGCGGCGGCTCAGCATCCTCCCCTCGACTCATGATCTCTGCACTCAAAACACAACTCAGCAACGGAGCAAAAGTTCAACCTCAGAGTGGAGTCAGACTCAGAATCCTACCTGTCCTGGTCTGCAGAGATGGAAGGAAGCGGCAGATGTAGAGGGCAACTTGAATATTTCTACTGTCGGTTCATTAACATGAGAAAGCTCCATAACATCGAAGGGGGCGTGGCCTCTTCAGTGGGTCGGACCAATCGTGGCTTGTCAGAGTGAAGAACAAAGCTCCGCTGCAGGGTGACATGATGGAGAAAACATGATTCTCAAAGTTTCTTATACAGAAGGATTCACTGGAGTCAAAATGTCAAGGCAAAACCTCAGTGATCTGTTGCATCACAACCTCCGAAATATGAGTCCACAAACATTATGTCCATGTTTATGTCTCATAGCAACTGAAAAGCTCTGTTGCAATAGAAATCTTTCACATACA
Organism: Synchiropus splendidus; assembly: GCF_027744825.2. Taxonomy (NCBI): domain Eukaryota; kingdom Metazoa; phylum Chordata; class Actinopteri; order Syngnathiformes; family Callionymidae; genus Synchiropus; species Synchiropus splendidus. Next base: position 6,053,272 of record NC_071345.1, on the reverse strand, counting down.
AAGAGATTACACACATTAATATTCAGTTAAATCGGCAGCTGAACCCCAAAATATCACCTTTCAGCCGAGGTTTTTGCTTTAAAATGGGAAACTATATTCTATATTCCATATGAATAATGGCACCCTGCTTCTTGCCCTGTGTAGCTGGGAAGGACAAGGAATGAGTGGTCAGATCGCCCAGCTTTTAGGGGAGCAGAAGAAGAAACACAGCCATCTTCAAAGCCTCTTTATGCGCTGGGCTCTTCTCATCTCCGCCAGCGTCTTGAGGGTGGCCTGTCTCCGCCGCCTCTTGACTAGCTGGAGTGGCTGCAGCTGCGTGTCAACCCTCTCCACCGGTTCTGTTTACTTTAATAACGGCGGCCTGAATGGCTCCTGATGCACATCTCTGTTTCCCTGCCAGCACCGACACAAGCGTCTCCACGCCGATGACGATTCATTAGCAAAGACAAAACAGCCCAAACGTCAGATTTGCATGAGAATATGGGCCCGAGTTCAGCACACAATGGCGCCACACGTCTCTTAGTTTCATTATTCAAGATGCCATTAGCACTTCTGAGGTCTCTCTAATTGGCGGCGTGTGCCAACGGGTGCATCGACATCTAAAGGACGTGGTCGCTGGTGTTTTGTGTCGCCTGGAAATTTGGGCTGAGTCTGTGCACGTCCAGTGGGGCGCCTTGAAAAGACGCGGGGTTTCAAGTCTCCATTCACATGAAAAGAGGAGTCATTGAACGTTGGCAGCGACCTGTTTGTTTTCCTGAGGCCACATCACACAGGTCATTTACCTAAATTATTCTGTTTGTTATTTTAAATTAGCTCCAGCAACAAGGTGACAAGGGGCTCTGTTCATTTGTCGAGCTTGAGGAGGAAGCGCATGAGTGCGCTGCAGAAAGTTTCAATTTGACTTCGGATGATAAGTGGAACCATGTTTTCTTGAATGTTTTGTTACACTTTTGTTGGCTTCATTTGTCCAGCTTTCACTGGCGATAAAGACACTGTGTAGGAGCCTAAATGAAGTCCTTTGATTTTGGTTAAAAAAGGTTAATAAATATTTTAAGTTAATTTAAAAACAGCTAAAGTTTATAACAACATAAATGTATTACTTTCTTTTATGGAAGGATTCACTGGAGTTAAAATGTCAAGGCAAAACCTGAGTGACCTGTTGCATCACAACCTCCGAAATATGATTCTGTAAATGCAGGGAAAATATTTTTATATCCATGTTTATGTCTCATAGCGATTGAAGAGCTCCAGCACAATAGTCACAAAAAGACAAAAGTCTTTCACATACAAATAGATTACACACATTAATATTCAGTTAAATCGGCAGCTGAACCCCAAAATATCACCTTTATTTAATTTAATTTTAATTTAATTTTAATCTGTTTATTTAAGTTAATTCAAAAACAGGTAGAGTTTATAACAATATAAGTTTATTTACTTGGAGGGAGAGATTGAAGGGCCTGTTTGCGGGTATTTTCTGTTCATTTGTGTGATTCGTCAGTTGAAACATTTGAATCATTGAGTCATTTGTCAGTTGAATGGTTTGAGGTGGATGTGGAAGTTTTGAGTTGTTGCGCACCTTAAGTCAGCTGGGGTCTTCCGTAAGGGCAGTGATGCTGGCAGTCGGAGCCCCACGGCTTTTTGACCTCTCTCTCGCTGTCTCTCTGGATCACTTACACGCTTTGGAAGCTTCGATGCCCTTTTTGTGTTACTTTTTTACTGTTTGGCACCAGTAAACTGTTGAAACCTTTACGAACGATTCTATGTGGATTTATTCAACAACGCAACAGGAATATTGAGAGCGTCAAGTCGAGCTCTATTGTGTGGATACCTACACACTGTATTTTTTCTGTAAAAATATTTGCTGGTAACTTAGTTTTGAAGCTTGAGACTGCTATGTCTTATTCAAAAACAGAGACTGAAGAGTGACTGGGAGCGATAACATTTTGCAAATGAGATAAAAATATATTCATAAAATTGGTAGAAAATTGGGTGACATTGCCGTTAAATTTGCCGATTTTCCAAATCATCTAAGTAAGATATTCTTATGCAAATAAGACGTCATTTAGCAACGTGGCAGAAGGTATGGCTCCTTCCTTGTAAGTATTCGATCAGCAACAAAGTGAGGGAAATCTCTTTTAGAGTTCTTCGCAGAATCTATCCTAGCAAAGTCTTTATTAATAAACGATTTCAGAAAGATATTGACACCGCTTTTGTCATTTTTGTGAATCAGATTTTTGGCAGGAGATCTGTGACTTTATTAATAACAACGTAATAACTCATTTTGAACTGCAGTGGTACCTCGGTTCTGGACCACAATCCAGACAGCCGTTCGAGAAGCGATTTGTTCGAAATCTGAATCGATTTTTCCCATTACAATGAATGGAGAAAGAAATAATGTGTTCCAAGCCTTAAAATAGTCTTTTGTAGGAGTGAATGTAGAGTGTCTGCTGCAGGTGCGCTGTTCCTCTATGTGTGTGGCCGCTGCATGTGGGAGGGGTTGCCGAGTGAGTGACGTCTCTCCAAAAGTGAAGAGGTGCCCGGTGCGTGTCCAGCTCTGAATGTGCGCTTCTGTGCAGTTTGGCTGTGACAAAGTCATAAACCAAGTCACGCTCTGTCCCAGACTCGCCTCATCCCTGTCCCAGCTCCAGCCCACAACAGGACATCAAACCCTGGAGTGGAGGTGTGGAGAGCGAGCACCTCCCCTGTGACACTCTACCACGGTCCAGTGTGGAGACAGGAAAGGTTTTACACCTCAATATGAAGAAAAAACAGTCAGTAAATGGAGCTAACGGGACACGTCTGCATACAGAGGCTGTGTTATACACAATAACAAAGCGAGCCGTGGGTCAGCTGATCGGTCCACGCACGTTATGTTTTTTCCTGCTTTTTGTGGGGCAGTTCGAGTTCTGGATTTTCGTTCGAATTCCGAGACGTTCGAAAACCGAGGCACCACTGTATTTTGGAAGACTGTTGTTTTTGGTTTGTATGAAGAGCATTTTCTTCCAGCTTCACCCATAAATCGAAATATGCTCACAGATCCCTTTCCTCAATTGGTTTCTACACTGAAACACAACAACATTTTAATCCCATCAAACATTCCACCAAACAAAAAGCACAAAAATTAACTCAGTTCTCAATTTAAAATCGTTGTTTAATCATTTTACCCCCTTGCATTAATATGTATGTTTTATTTTACATTCTGTTTGATTTATTTATTTTTTGTTTTGTATTTTTTTTTAAATAATTATTATTATATATTTGTGATACCATATATAATAACCACAGTGATTTGACATTGTAATGGGCGTGTTCATGACTATATATATGACTATACTTAATTTTGGCAATAAAAATAAAGAATAAAAATAGAAAAAAAGGCACTGTCTTTCTTTTTTTTTGTTATTGTTTTCGATTCCTGGTGCTGTTCAAACAAGCTGCATTGAGGAGACGTCGGTGGCTGTTTACTTCGGACATCTATGAAAGAATAAATTTAAGGTCCCAAACCAGACTGTCCCAGGCTGCAGAGCGACATAACTTAATAATCTCGTCCTTGCCATCAGTTTATATTGACAAAAAAATTGGAAAGGAAACGCGCTTCCGGAACAAACAAGATGCCGTTGTGACGTATGCCCGGTACTCTTGCACATGCGCAGTGCCGGTCCTGCGGTTGGATCGCGTCAGTAACGACAACAGGAAGTTGCGAGGGACGCGCGAATTCGATGCGACCGGTCAAGATTTGTCACACCGGACCGAGACGTCTAGTCGGTGAGCTACCTTTTCTCAAGACGTTTCCGCCTTGTCGGTGTCAAGCTGCCAGCTTGACACCTCACATTTTCCCCCTGACGTGTGTTGGAGCTGTTCAACTCGCCGCATTAGCCAGTCGGCTAACGCAGCTTTGTCACTTGAGGGCGGCGTTTAGCTAAAGCAAAACAATGACGCACTTTGGTTTGTTGACGGACAAACTTCTCACACTTTATTAACTTTGCAGGTCGAAATGGCGAAAAGGAAGAGCACCTCCGTCATTGACAACAACTCGAAACGACCCAAACCGAGGCACGATGTTGACGACGACGATGATGCTGAAGAGCTTTCTACTTCATTTCAGTCCACGTTGGGTAAACAGGTAAGTCCTGTCAATGTTCAAAAATAACTGATCTTTTGAGGTTAATGGTGAAGCTATTCATGTCAAGGCATTGATGGATGTCACAGTGAAAAACAAACACAGTCTAACAGTACTGTTAACATCCAGTTGGCAGTTCCGAGTAATCCTGTGACTGACGCCGGGATAGTGGAGAGCATCACGCTGAGGAACTTCATGTGTCATTCCCTCCTGGGCCCTTTCACTTTCAGTCCCAGTGTCAACTTTGTTGTCGGCCAAAATGGGAGTAAGTTTGAACCGCCGTGTGTGAGTGATGCCACGTTGACGTAGGTAGTAAATAAGAATAATAATGAGTTAGATAAGGAGCCTCCACCTTTTTCTTTAACTCATCGAGATGTGGTTCTTTGTCTTAATCTTAAACCTATAATGCCTATGTCTTAAATCCTTATAATGCTGTTCACCTTCACCTTATTCTGCCGCTTATCCGGAGGCGGGTCGCGGAGGCAGCATTCGGAGCAAGGAAGCCCAAACTTCCTGATCCGCACAAACCTCCTCCAGCTCTTCCCGAGGCGTTCCCAGGCCAGACCAGAGACATAATCTCTCCAGCGAGTCCTGGGTCTTCCCCGGGGTCTCCTCCCGGTAGGATATGCCCGGAACACCTCCCCAGGGAGGCGTCCAGGGGGCATCCGGATCAGATGCCCGACCTACCTCAGCTGGTTCCTCTGGATGTGGAGGAGCAGCGGCTCCACCCCGAGCTCCTCCCGGATGACCGAACTCCTCACCCTATCTCTAAGGGTGCGCCCAGCCACCCTGTGGAGGAAACTCATCTCAGCCGCTTGTATCCGCGATCTCATCCTTTCGGTCATTACCCAAAGCTTGTGACCAAAGGTGAGGGTGGGAACGTAGATCGATCGGTAAATCGAGAGCTTCGTCTTGTGACTCAGCTCCCTCTTCACCACGACGGTCCGATACAGCAAATGCATCACTGCTGCCGCTGCACCAACCTGTCTATCAATCTCACGCTCCCCTTTTCCCTCATTCGAGAACAAGACCCTGAGATACCTTAACTCCACCACTTGGAGCAAGAACTCTCCACCAACCCGGAGAGAGCAAACCACCTTATTCCAGTCGAGAACCATGGCCTCAGACTTGGAGGTGCTGATCCTCAACCCTCACACTCGGCTGCAAACCGGTCCAGTGCCTGCTGAAGGTCCCGGTCCGATGTTGAGTTAAAAAAAAAAAGAGTTAAAAAACGTATATGCTCATTTTAATCGAATAGGATTAAAATGTTAGAATTAAATGACAATAACTTAAAAGGGATTGATAATTTCTTGTTGGAAGACCTTCCTCGCATGATACAGCCATCTAGAAATGTGTATGTTATTGTGTCTCAGCTGGAAAAAGTGCCGTCCTGACCGCTCTTATCGTTGCTTTGGGTGGAAACGCCCAGGCCACCAACAGAGCCTCATCCCTCAAGGATTTCATCAAGGATGGGGAAAGGTAAATGTACTGCATCTGTTGTACTAGATGAAGTCGCAATTGAGTTTCCAACCATTGGTTCTACTTATTCTACTACTCATTAGAAGTCGGTTCAGATCAAATAGCACAGTTTTATGAAGTCCTAAAAAACAGTTTTGTTCAGAAGTGGTTGTTAAAATTTTTAATTTTGAAATTTGCCTCCACATCTCTGACCCATGTGACTTGGAGTATCACTTGGCTTGTTAAACTTGCTTTGTTTACTCTGCACCGTCAGCTCCGCCGATGTCTCAGTCACACTACGAAACCAAGGATCTGACGCTTACAAACCCGAACTTTACGGGTCTTCTATTGTCGTCGATCTCCGAATAACACGCGAGGGATCAAGAATGTATAAACTCCGATCCAAGTCTGGTAAACTCTTGATTTTCTAAAATGTATGACATTTAAAATTCTGAAAAACCAGGACTACATTATTTATTGTTTTTTTCCATCCTCACCTTCTAGGTCAAGTGATTTCCACCAAAAAAGAAGAGCTGGTTTCCATGCTGGATAGTTTTAATATTCAGGTATGACATATTTACATGACCTCTCTATGTCTCTATCACCGTCACGTACAAGTCCTGCAGTGCTTCAAAGACCCCGAATAAGGCTGTTTTTTGTTTAACCATGTAGGTGAACAACCCTGTGACAGTGCTGAATCAAGAGATGAGCAAATTCTTCCTCCATTCTAAAGGAGAGGGGGACAAGTACAAGGTGTGTGCAGAGCTTTGTGTAGCCTTCTCCATCTCAAGTTCCTGGCTGGGGTGAATCAGTCCTGTGTAATTCTCGCCATCAGTTTTTCATGAAAGCCACTCACCTGGATCAGATGAATGACGACATCACCGCCATCAAAAGTGCACAGACCGTCACCAGGGATAAACTGGAGCAGCACTGTGAAGTAAGAGAGCATCCCAAAGCCTTGCATATGTATCTGGTCAAACCCTTTTGCCTCTTACTTCTCCATCAGTGCTTAAAGGAGTTGAAGCAGGACTACAAAGCGAAGGAGGAGTGCTTCAAGAACCTGGCGTCTGTTGATGAAATGCACGCCAAACTGGAGGAGCTACAGAAGCAGATGGCCTGGGCTCTGGTGAGTTCTCCCTGTACCACCACAGGTTTGCTTCATAGTAACTGTCGTCGCTACATCAATTCAAAGGTGGAGGAGGTGGAAAAGGAGCTGGTGCCGATGAAGGACAAGCTGCAGGCGGAGAGACGCTCCACAGTGAAATATGATGAGAAAGTCGAGGAGTGGAAGGTGTGGCGTGTGCTTGTGTGGGTTCGCTGTTTGTTTGACTCTTCAACAAGGTGTTTTGTTTCCAGAATAAGACCAAGGAGGCAGAGGACAGGTACAAGATCCTTCAGGAAGATTTGGAGAAAATCACCCAGAAGGTCCAGGAACTACAGCCCAAGTCGTCTGTGTTAAAAGCTGAAGCCCAAAAGCTCAACACTGTTTTTAGGTCCAGTGAGGTGAGTCTCTCACGCTCCTGGGGTTTATCAGGTCCAGCTGTACTTTTCTCTAACGTGGACCTCTGTTCTGCTTTCGTGCTGTTCCAGGTCACCGTCCACAGACACAAGGTGAACCTGAGAGACCTGGAAAAGGACAAGACTCTGTTGACCACACGGATAAATGACCTGAAGCACAGGTACAAAAACAATCCTCTTTATTCTGAGTTTCTCCAGTTCACTATTAGCCGTGTCCTTTCTTCTAGCATCAGTTGCACATCTGGGTCAGAAATTGAAGCCAAGCAGCAGCGAATGGAGCAGCTCCAGACGGAGGTGGAAAACATGAACCTTCACATCTCCACTCTGGGCCAGCAGATGGACCAGTATGAGCACGCCTGCCTCAGAGCCAAGGAGGAGCAAGAGAAGCTCAGGTGAAGGAGGGAGAAATGGCGGGCTTTGCTCTCCAGATCCGGGTTCAAGCCATTCTGTGTGTCGTTACCACTGAGTCCTCTGACTGAAGGATGGAGCAGTCCAATCTCCAGAAATCCATCTCGGCCAACGGCAGGCGGCTGCGGATGCTGGAAGGCAGCAGGTCAAACAGACTGCAGCGCTTCGGGGAAAACATGCAGCCTCTTCTCAACGCCATCGAGGAGGCGCACAGGCGAGGTCAATTCAAGCAGAAGCCCAGAGGACCTCTCGGTGAGCTCGGCTCTTTGGCTGACCTCATGCGTTTGTGAAGTCATGCCGCCTCTGTTGAGACGTCTGAACGCTAGTCTCCTGAGTGGCTGGTGAAGGTCATGTGACGGTGGGTGTTGTGGCCTGAGCAGGTTACCTGATCAGCCTGAAGGACCCGGACTTGGCCCTGGCCGTGGAAGTGTGTCTGAAAACTCTGCTGCAGGCTTTTATCTGCGATAACCATAAGGACGAGGACGTGCTGAAGGGCCTGATGGCGAGGGTCTGCGCTGGAGGACGTCGACCCCAAATCATCACCAGCAGGTTTCTGCCAAACATCCACAACATCACACAAAGGCAAGCAGGAGATCCGTATTCTTCAGCATCATGTGGGTGTGTCCTGCCTCTCCTTTACTGACAGAATGACTTTTCCTTCAGAGCGGTGAACCACCCCAAATACCCGTCTGTGCTTCAGGCTCTGGACATTGAGGACCATTTTGTGACAAACTGCCTTATTGACCAGAGGGGTGTCGAGAGTATTTTACTGATCAAGGTAACTCACTTGTGAAATAGCAGTTCACAACCCACATGTAGTGACCTCATGTTTTACGTGTAGTGACTCCGTGTTTTACATGGAGTGGCTCCATGTTTTACGTGTAGTGACTCCATGTTTTACGTGTAGTGGCTCCATGTTTTACGTGTAGTGACTCCGTGTTTTACATGGAGTGGCTCCATGTTTTACGTGTAGTGACTCCATGTTTTACGTGTAGTGGCTCCATGTTTTACGTGTAGTGACTCCATGTTTTACGTGTAGTAGCCCCATGTTTTACATGTAGTGACTCCATGTTTTACATGTAGTGACTCCATGTTTTACGTGTAGTGGCTCCATGTTTTACGTGTAGTGACTCCATGTTTTACGTGTAGTAGCCCCATGTTTTACATGTAGTGACTCCATGTTTTACATGTAGTGACTCCATGTTTTACGTGTAGTAGCCCCATGTTTTACATGTAGTGACTCCATGTTTTACATGTAGTAGCCCCATGTTTTACGTGTAGTGACTCCATGTTTTACGGGTAGTGACTCCATGTTTTACGTGTAGTAGCTCCATGTTTTACATGCAGTGACCTCAAGTTTTACGGGTAGTGACTCCATGTTTTACGTGTAGTGACTCCATGTTGTGTGACTCTGCAGGACCGTGCAGAAGCGCGTAATGTGATGCAGCAGAACAGACCCCCGCAGAACTGCAGTCAGGCTTTCTCTAAGGAAGGCGACCAGATCTTTCCCAACCGGACTTACACGGCCGACCAGAAGCGGGTCAACTACCTCTCTGGAGACGTGGAGGAGGAAATCAGGTGAGCTGAGGTGCACACGTGACCAGTGAGGCTGGGCCCATCAACAAGTCAAGTCACGGTCCCCCGTCTCTTTTAGGCATTTGCAGAAAGAAATGGAGAACCAGAAAGCTCAGGAGGCTCGCTTTGACCAGCAAATCAGAAGGCTGAGCGACGACATCAGGCAGAACCAAGTGCTGCAGAGAAAAACTCACATGGAGCAGAAGTCGACCCAAGTCTGTCATTTTGGTCCGAAATCACATGGTCACATTCACACCTTCTAAAACGGCTTTTCTTCTAGAACAAAGCCACAAACCTCCAGCTGGAGCTGATGGACCTGCAGAATGTTGAAGAACCGCTGTCTGAGGACCTGAAGCCTCTGGTGTGTGTGGGACCGCTCCTGTCTTGTCCTGAATGCTGAACCTGCTGACGATTTGCGCTGGGCCACAGGAGGAGGATCTGCAGGAGATCGAGGGCAAGATCGAGCTGCTCACTGTGGAGTTGGAGGAGGCCAAGGCTCAGATGGTTGAACACAAAGTCTCTCACGAGAAGGCGGAGCAGGAATATAAGCAGCACAAAGATCAGATCGCTGCCATCGCAGAGGAGGCCGACCAGAAGAAGGTGAGGAAGTGGTGTGTGTTGACTTCATTGTTGACCTTCCTAACTCACTTATGGAAAGAGCTGATAGGACCGTAATTCCTGGACTATAATCCGCTACTTTGTTCTTGTGGTCTGAACCCTGCAGTTTATACAACGACGCAGCTAATATATGGGTTTTTTACAGGCTTAAGAGCGTCATGCTGCCAAAATGTTGAGCCTTGTTCACATCAAACCGATGAAATCACAGGTGTTTTATTGACCTTAAAGCGCTCAAAATGCGCCGTTTACGCCTGTGTGTCTGCAGCTGGAGGACTGGAGAGGAGAAGCAGCAGCTGTGACCAGCTGTGGTGTCAGAACTGCGGACATGTGGGCGAAAACAGTGCATTTTGAGCACTTTAATATCAATAACAGTCGTGAGGAGTTCATGGTTCAAGTTCAGAACATTGCCCAGTTTGTTTCATGAGTCAGTCTCCATGCTGGACCTCATTTTCAAAACTAGTTTAAAAGTGATCCTCATGCATTTTTAAGTTCCATTGACCTTTTTACAGCGCAGACAGCACCACTGCACTCCAGATCTATTTTCCTTTTTAAATTTAGTGCGTGAAACTGCGCACTAGTCCGGAAATTCAGAGAGTCACGTTATGGTTTGGTGTTGTGGAAAGGCGAGAGGACAGTGGCTCAGGCTGTGGACTCTCAGAATGACTTGTCTGTCTGACTGAAGGAGGAGCTGAGCAACACGGACCAGGAGGTGATGAAGCGTCAGCATCATAAAAAGCACTATGATGACAAGCGCAGCGCTCACCTCCGAAACATCCAGAGCCTGGAAGAGTCCGTGGAAAAGAAGCAGCAGGAGATAGAGGTGCCGTGTCTGCTGTCCATTACAGAGCCGTCTGGTGAGATTCCATGACTTACTGCTGTGTGTGTGTGTGTGTGTGCAGGCCTCCGTTTCCAAGGCAACCGAGATCTGCCCAGACCGCGTGAGCGTCTCCAAGTCAGCCAAAAGTCTGGATATGGAGATCAGCCGCCTCAAGGTGAAGATCAGAACTCAGCAGGAGAAGCAGGGGGACAAGGAGGAGATCGTGAGGTGAGAGGTCAGAGTGACCACCGTGCGGGATGTGCGTTTGCTGAGCCTCTCCTCTCTGAAGACAATATCACGAGGCCATGGTGAACTACAAGAACATGGCGCAGGAAATCAAGAACCTGAAAACCTTCAGCAACATGCTGCACCGAGTCTGGGCCAACAGGGTAGACTTCTACTCTGTTTTCAGAAGGTGCGTGGACGGACCCGTCGCCCTCTTGCTTTCCTCTCATCCTTCCGCACGATGGAGCGTTGCACGACCCTCAGCTTTGTCTCTCAGCTTTCTTTCAGCTCGGTGCAAATACCTCTTCGACAGCATGCTGTCACAGAGAGGCTACTCAGGCCGGATGATCTTCGACCACAAGGAGCAGACTCTCTCGCTCTCTGTAAGAAGCTGCCCATGCTGAAGCATAGTGGAGTGGTTTAACCAAGCGTCCGTCCCTCAGGTGACGCCCAGCGAAGGCAGCGAGGAGGAGCGGAGCGACATGCGCTCGCTGTCCGGGGGCGAGCGCTCCTTCTCCACCGTCTGCTTTGTCCTCTCTCTCTGGGGCATCACGGAGACGCCGTTCCGCTGCCTGGACGAGTTCGATGTTTACATGGTGAGGACTGGAATGTAGGGAGGCGCCGCTGGAAACATGCAGCCTCACTGGCTTCTCCTCCCACAGGACATGGTGAACCGCAGGATCTCTGTGGACATGATGCTGGAGGTGGCCTTGAGCCAGACGTACAGGCAGTTCATCTTCCTCACGCCGCTCAGCATGAGGTACCGCTAAAGCTCCGTGATGGTTCACGTCCGCCACTCAACCTAACACGCTCCTCTCTCTCTTTGTTCAGCTTCATTCCTGAGAGTAGCAACATCCGCATCATTCGCTTCGAAAAGCCAGCAGGTCGAGCGCAGGACGAAGAGGTGGAGAAGTAGCGTTTGGGTTCGTGTACAGTGACGTGTCGTGTCCTTCAGCTGTATTTTATCATGACATTTTTAATAAGCTCAGAACAGACGGCTCTGGCAATTCTCTTAAATAAAAAAAACACATTTGATCTATGTCGGCCTGGTTTGTGAACCCTGACGATAAACCACAGGGCAACAGCTTCAGCAGCATTTCAGCTCCAGTATTTACACCTTTAAGAAGCGCTGCTGACCCCTCCTGCCCCCTACACACACACACAAGGCGGTCCGCTGGAATGCGCAGCCACTCATGCACATGATGTCTGCTGACAACAGAGCCGACCTCCTGACTAACTTCTTTTCCCACTGAGGAGTTCAGTGAGCAGCTGCCATGAAGTCCACACCTCCATCCCTCGCTAGAGACCAGCCGAGTGCAGCTTCAGCGAAGTACCAGCGACAGCAGGACGTCGACGAGCCCTCGGAGGACTCCAGTGCTCAGGAGGTGTTCCGAGAAATACGTTTTGCCTTTTCCTCCGAGCAATACGAGCCTCTGTTGGATGAGGAGAGCAAAGAGGAGAAGAAGAGACGGAAGAAGGAGAAGTACAAGAAAGTCAGGAAGGTTTGTCGGAGTTTCGTCTCATGTTCAACTGTTAGATAAAATGCTGCAATGATTTTCAAATTTGACATGAAACTATTGAGCGTTGAACCGTCGTCTTGCTGCTGTTTCTGCTGCTTTCCGCCCTTTCCTGTTCCACAGCGCCAGCAGACAATAGTGTTGACGTCCTGTTTCCACCTCCAACTGATCCTCCATCTGTCACCTCATTTTGTCTGTTTTTTAACCTGTGATAAATGTTGTGGGATTTCACGAAGAACCCTATTATTATTATTGTTTTCCACGGAAGCACCGCATCGGTTACTGATCATCAAAAAGTGAAAGAACACATCGACAACAACTTTGCATTTTTACTGTTTATTTGATAAGTAACAATGAAATAAAATTGCAGCGGAGAGATAGAAAAGGTTCCGCAGTCACCAGCTCATGTCATGTGATCAAAATGATATGGCGAGCTACCAACCTTATCTGAACCACGGCTGCTGATATCCTGCCATGAGCATGTGTTTATTTTTCAGAACGTAGGAAAAGCCCTGCGCACCACATGGAAGTGTCTGATGCTTGGCCTGTACAACTTCGCCCTCGGCTACTCCACCCCCATCACTGTGGCGGCCACCTTCGTCCCAGACTTCCACACGGCCAGAAACAAGTCCTGAGGCATTGCTTTGCTTAAAAAAAAAATAAAAAATAAAAAAAAAAAAATATATATATATATATATATATATATATATATATATATACTTTTTTTACTCTACTTTCATCCACAATATGTGTCTAGTCATTGTTTTATTGAATATATTTCTTGTATTTTTAGAAGATGTATATTTTATCTGTAATCTGTTGTCACCGCTTGTATTTTATTTTTATATATCCACTTTTAGAGTAGACAAAACATTTACATATATACTCTAAATACTCTAAAATATATGTATTTTAACTTTTTTTAAATATATATGTATATTTTTTGTGCCCTACTCTAAAAAAAAAATCCTAAAATATTTAACTAAAAAAATATAAATTTTACTTTTATTTTTGTTTACTGTACTTTCATCCACAATATGTTGTGAGTCTTTATATTTTTTGTATTTTTAGAAGATGTATGTTTTATCTGTTCTCACTCCTGTATTTTATTTTTATATATCCACTTTTAGAGTAGACAAATTTATTTATATATATATATATATATATATATATATATATATATATATATGGTCTACAGTTTTCATACACTTGTAGTTTGCAGTTATTTCTACAAATCTGACTTTTCTCTGATAGAATGATTGGAACAGATCCTTCTTTGTCACAAAAAACATTCATGAAGTTTGGTTCTTTTACCACTTTATTATGGGTAAACTGAAAATGTGACCAAATCTGCTGGTCGAAAATATACATACAGCAACATGAATGAGCAATTTTTTTTTTTTTTACTCTACTTTCATCCACAATATGTTGTGAAAAAGATTCTGTGGTGTGATGCAGGCGATGCAGGCGAAGTTGTGACTCTTACGAGTCAGTCCCAATAAATGGAATAAGTATGTGAGAAATATTGTTCATTGTAAGAAACGTGAATGTTGAACACTGGAGTGGTGAAGTTGTTGGAGGAAAAGGATGTGAAACAGTATTTGTGTTGATATTGTCGTTTAGACTTTGAATAAACTGCAGCATGCTTGCAAAATCACTTTCACTCTTTGGCACTATTATTATGGTTCATTCATTTTTAACTGAGCTGTTTGTCTTTTTCTAGTGTTCTTCGTCTGTTTCCTTTCGTCAGGTGTCAGTGTGAAGTGGAGTTGGAAGTTCGACCGTTGCAGTGAAAGCATCCCGTCGCTAGGTGGTGCTGTCACTGTGACACTGCTGCCAAACAGGAAGCAGACAGTGTTTACATGCAGCAGCAGCGCGGCGCTGAGCTCTGCGACACTCGCTTCTCCCACAGATCCAGCGCTTTGTGAAGATGTCGGAATCAAAAGCGGAGAACATCAGCTCCATCCCGATCGACGGCTTTAGCCATTTGAGGATCACGTCGATATGGACCTTCCTGATGTCCGTAAGTTGAGCCGCGCGCTCCTCCTCCGCGCGCTCAGAGTCGGCGGCTGAGAGCGTCCCGTGTGTGGCAGGTGCAGTGGTCGGAGCCGTGGCTTCTGGGGCTGCTGGCCTTCCACGCCGTGTGTCTGAGCCTCACCGTGGTGACGTGTCGCTTTTACCGGGCGCAGATCTGCCACTTCCTGCTCATGGGTGAGTCTGGCTGAGCTTGTTGGAGCCTTTCTGACGCGAAACTGAGGAGCCAGTCGCAGCGAGGTGAACCGGATAGACACGTTATTCCCTCCCGAACGGAAGGCAGAACCCAAATTGACCTTCCTAAAACATTTGTCCCCTTTTTTAACTTCCCTGGAAGTGAACAGATGAGTCAGAACAGGTGCTGTTTGCCTTCAGGTGAATTAATTGTGTGTTCTTCCAGTGGCGCTGGTCTACTGCGCTGAATACTTGAACGAGCTGGCGGCGATGAACTGGAGGTGAGAGGCTTCGCTCCACGTGTCCCCTTCCAGCCTGTGGAGATCGTGACTAACCTCTGACCTCTTGCAGCTCGTTTTCAAATTTCCAGTACTTTGATTCCAAGGGGATGTTCATCTCGCTGGTCTTCTCCGTCCCTCTGCTCCTGAACGCCGTCGTCATCGTGGTACGACACGTCGCACTTCCATGTTTTCCCTCCTCAGGTTCGGTTGGCCCGACTGCTCTGTGTGGCCCGCTGACTGTGTTTGTGTCCGCCAGGCCGTTTGGGTGCACAGGACCTTCTCCACCATGACTGAGCTCAAGACGCTGCATCTCAAGAGGAAACGTCGCAGAGAGAACAGAGAGAAGAGCGACTGACCCTTGACCTCGATACACCCCTCCGAGTTTTGTTACTGTCATGACGTTGCTTTGGATGAACTTATGAAAGATGCTTGTTGGTCGTTTTTGTTTACTGGAATGTTTATTATTATGAATAAAGGTTGTATTATGGGATGCCGAAGTCATGCCTCTACCAAGACGCTGGTTTTTCATCCATATAATTCGTGTGAAGTATGTTCTGACTGCAATGTGCTCAATCCGACAGCAGGTGGCAGTAGCGTTAAGGAGCAAACCTCCACATTTTGTTCTGACGTTTTTTTAAACAATTCACGATTTTCAGCTTGTTTTTTAATTTTGTTTTTAAACTGGAGCTGGTCACTTTTTTTTTTAGTTTGTCATGTTTTTGAAATTATGTCGTGTGTCTAGTCATTGTTTTATTCAATACATTTCTTGTATCTTCAGAAGATGTAGGTTTTATCTGTAATCTGTTGTCACCGCCTGTATTTTATTTTTATATATCCACTTTTGGAGTAGACAAAAAAAAATCACACTATATATATATATATATATATATATATATATATATATAACTCTAAAAAAAAGTCATACATTTTTTTTAATTAAAAAAATATAAATTGTACTGAAACATTTTTTTTTACTCTGCTTTCATCCACAATATGTTGTGAGTCTAGTCTTGTTTTATTTAATATATTTCTGGAATTTTTATATAAATGATAATGAAAATTTAAAAGTGCACGTTCACACACACACACACACACAAATCAAAAGGTAATTATTGTCTTTTTCTTTTATTCCAATTTATTAGCTTGTCATTTTGATTATTTTATTTTTATTTTGACATTTGATACGAAATCAGTTTTGGGAATTTTTGCATAATCCCAACTTGAACAAGACAAAAATTAAATAAATAAGAATTATTTATTTAATTTCTTTTTTTTTTTTTTTTCAACAAGTCATGAATGAAACATGAATTAAATAAGCAGAGAGCACTGCGTTAAGTTGATCTCGATATTGACAGATTGGACTTCAATCGGGTTCAAAAATAAATAATTAACATTTTGTCAACACACTTCTTCTCATATTTCTGTTTTCATCATATTTTCTCCGTAGTTACAAGGCTGATTCCTGCGACCACTATGGACGTTTTGTACATGTCTCCTCGAAATTATCCAGATGTGTTACAGTCATCTTCCATGGTGAAACAAGGTTTGACCTCAACTAGGAAATAAAACCACGTGCCACGTGACGGCAACAGAACATGTCTAAACCAAGGTGTTAACACCATATGCCGTTCTTGTGATCACGTCTCAGAGTTTTGTAAGAAAATATTAATAATGTGCCTGATCCTTTCAAAATATCTTATGCCATTTCATTTCTCATGTTCTTGAGAGAATATTTTGGACAGAAAGAAATGTTAGAGTAGCAGGACAAATAGAGGTCTGTCACACATATTTTTTAAGCAAATCGAAAAGGAAATGAAAAAAAAAAAACAAAAAAAAAATAGAAAATATTCTGCAATAACAAATCTCATTAGACACAAGTTATTTATATTAAGACTTTATCCAGAAAAATATACATATGATGAGAATGAATGTGTTTTTATCAATCTTGGTATTTTGTTAAAAAAATAAATAAAAAATGTATTGCTGTAATGTAGAAAAATGTCAACAGGCCAAAGATAAACCAGTGGATACAAATGATACTGTCCTGTTCACCATGAGAAAGAATGACATACACACTAAGAGGGAAGAAAAATGCATGATAGCGATAATTGACATTTTCTGAGTAACATGCACTTTCACTTGCAACATTTAAAGCAGCATCTTACACTTCATTTTCAGTCATAATTGTTGTTATGATGTTTCAGTGAAGCAGAATTCATCATTTATGGAAATATGCACTGATTCAGTCAGTGTTTTTGTTATGAAGCCATTTCACCGAATGAAGGAAAAAGCATGAAATTTGGAAGAAAAAATTTTTTTTTTACAAGTGACATGAATATGTTGCCCATCAGCCTTGTAATTACGGCGCTATTAATGAAAATATGATGAAAACATTTGTGAAAAATATTGAGAACAGAAATATAAGAAAATACAAATTCATTTACAAGTGACATCGATATGGATATGCCAAATATGGTGGTGGTGTAGTTCATGAAATATTATGTTATTTTACGTGTTTTTTTTTTTTTTTTTTTGGTTCGTCCCTTAACTGTACTTTCACTCCTAAAGAGCGAATTACATGTTTTTTCTTCTCCAAAAAATAGGGTGTAGTCACACGGAGTAGAATGTTGTGGTGTTCGGTTTTTTTTTTAACTGTTGGTTTCAGGACTTATGAACCTTCAAAAGTCTGTCGATATCAAGCCTAATAATTAAATGAGAGAGAGAAATAAATGAGAAAACCATTGCGATGCAACGCAAAAACAAGAACAAAATAAAGACAGATTACAAAAACAGCGTTTTCAAGTTCTTCCAAATTATTGGAGGAAAATAGAAAACGTTTTTCTGTTTAATTTCTCTCCCTAAATAATACAATATTATAGTATTGTGCAATATAATATTATATAATGTATTTCATTGAATATATATTTTCAACATAGCAAAAAAAAAAACATACACATACATGTATATTATAAAAAAACAATTTTAGTTTCAGTTACAGTTTCTTAACTTGGTTTCCTCATTTGAAAAATAAAAATAAAAAAATATTAATGATGTTGAAAATCTAATTAATAAAAAAACATACATATACATATTTTACATATTTTAAATGAGTTACATTTTCAACATAGCAAAAGAAAAAAAAAATATATATATATATATATAATGTAAAATAATAAAATATAAAATTATTTTATCAATGACACCAGCCTAATACTTGCTATTTTGAATCATATATGAACAGGAGAGTATCATCTGTATCCACTGGTTTATCTTTGGTCCGACACGCTAGTGGAAAGTCGGTATTTAAATGACGCATTATAAACGTTTAGCAGGAAACCCACTTTAACGGGATGCTGGGGTTGGATCACATGGTCGGGAGTCGACCAATAGAAGGAGTGGATTGGTCAACCAGGAAGTGAACCTGCATTTCCCTGTTAAATGACAGTTAAGTAGAGTTCGTGTTGAAGTATCGATTGTGGGACTCTGTTGTTTAACATTTCACTAAACGCCAAGCGCTTGTGGTCCAGACTGGCGAGTGAGCGAGACGATCACACGCGCGCTCTCCGTGACGTCTCTCCGGCCGTCAGAGTGAAGCAGCTGTCGCCAGCATGGGCGCCTTCACCTGAAGCTGCTGGCCGCTGCTGGGAAGCCTCGCACTTCCGGGTAACCTGCCGCCTCCGCTCCTGTCCCTCCTGAGCTCAGTCATGACGTCCTCCGCCAGGAAGAAGAAGCAGGTTCGCTTCGCCAGCATGGAGGACGAGGAGCAGGAGGAGGACACGCTGTTCGACCAGCGGAAGGACGCCAGCAGGGCCGGCCTCAAGAGCGTGCTGAAGGCCGCCAAGAGGCGCGCGAGCCCCGGCGGCGAGGCGCCGGAGGAGGCGGCGGCGGCGGCTGGAGCCGGCGGCGGCAGCTGCGCTCGCTGGATGGTCACGCTGGTGCTTTGTGCGTCCTTCCTGGGGCTGGTGAGTGGAAGAGCGCAGCACAAACACCCAGACACACGTCTGAACTCTCGCGTGCGAAGCAACGGCTTCACAGGTATAAACGCCGCGAGTCTGTTCCCGCAGTGTTTTATACGTTTCATTGCAACCTCCATGTTAGATGGAACTTCCTCACGCAGCAGAACGGGCCGCTAACATTGGATGTCCGAAGCGTCCATCAGCAGCCAGGGTCCCGCCCACCGCTGCACCAACCTCCCTCACAGTGTTTTAATTTTATTCATGACATGACGATTTTTTTTAATGAGTTACATTTTCAACATAGCTATATATATATATATATATATATATATATATATATATATATATATATATATATATATATATATATATATATACAATTTATACAATATACAACAATTTTGTTTCTTAACTTGGTTTCCTCATTTGAAAAAGATAAAAATAAAAAACAATTATTGATGTTAAAAATCTAATTCATTAAAAAAAACATATACATATACATATTTTAAATGAGTTGCATTTTCAACATAGAAATATACATATATATATATCAATAAAACACAATTTAGTTTCTTAACTTGGTTTCCTCATTTGAAAAAAATAAAATAAAAAATGTATTAATATCGAAAATGTAATTCATTAAAAAAAAGTACATATTTTAAATGAATTTTCAACGTAGCAAAAAATATATACAAAACAATTTAGTTTCTTAACTTGGTTTCACCATTAGAAAAAAAAACATTTTTTTTTAATTTTATTAATGACACCAGCATAATACTTATGTTGAAAATGTAATTCATAAAATATATACTTTTTAAAATGAATTCCAGTTTGTTTGTTTTATTAAATTCTAAAAACAAACCTCATGTATATAATAATTTTACTATTCCCCTCCATTTATTCTCTCGTCATGTTGCTGTCACTCATGAACCAATGTTGGCCACTTCTATTGTTGACTCCTGTAGAAGTTGAACACATCAGAACCCGTCCAACCGTCACTGAAATGAGTCGGAACAACGCAACAGACTTGACAAACATGATCCCAAAAGTGAGGCCACGACGACGACAGCACCGCCTCAGTCCCATCACTCCCTCGGCATATTTACACGCCTCTTCAAATATTGAACCGTCGTCATCCGAGATGGAACATGAAACATGTTCAGGAGTGTGGAGAACATCGAGTCACCAGCAGGTCCATGTCTTCAACCACTGGTCAGACTTGATCCTCGAGCAGTTTCTGTTCAGTGAGCCAGAAGGAAATACAGGGTCAGATTTGACTCCGACATGACGCAGTATTGAAGGGTTGATGAGGTTTCATGAAACAGTGTCTGGGGTTTTCAGAGGCCACCAGGTGGTGCTGTCTGCTGTAAAATATTTGGACTTGAACAAGTCAATGAAACCTCTCATCATTCCTAAACCAAACAGTGCCATCTAGAGGCCTCTGAAAAAGAGGACACTGTTTCAGGACGCCTCATCGACCCGTCACTGGTCACAACCTCTGGAGCATGAAGGTGTTCATCATGGCCGACGTGTTTCAGGGGATGAGCATTTCGGTTCTGGGTCCCACGTTTGAGGATTTGGCTCTGAACGTGAAGAAGAACATCAGCAACATCTCCTACATCTTCGTGGGCCGCTCGGGAGGCTACATGGCCGGCTCGCTCATCGGGGGGATCCTCTTCGACTGCATGAACCCGCACCTGCTGCTGGGTCAGTGAGGGTCACAGGGTGTTTCCGCTTCAACGGTCAGGTGTGTAACGCCGTCCTCTCCCCCCTCCCCCGGCAGGACTGTCGCTGGTCATCACAGCGGTGGGAATGTGCGCCATTCCCTTCTGCAAGGAGGCCGCGGTGCTGACCGCTCTCATGTCCAGCATCGGGATCTCCATGGGGGTTCTGGACACTGGTACCAGTCTCCTTCAGAAACCTCTCTAGAGTGGCTGTCTCACATGTGACCGGTGCGCGTCTATCCCGCAGGGGGGAACGTGCTGATCCTCAACACGTGGGGCGACCAGGCCGGACCCCACATGCAGGCGCTGCACTTCAGCTTCGCAGTGGGAGCCTTTGCTTCCCCCATCATCGCCAAGCTTCTGTTCGGCTCGGCCATCGGCAACATCACCGGCAACTCGTCCGCTCCGCTCGGCAAAGCGGCCGAGGATCACATGACCGTGCGCTACATGCGAGGCGGCCACCTCAAGTCCATGTGGGCCTACGTGGTGATCGGCTCCTTCGTCTTCGTCGTCGCCCTGCAGTTCTTCGTCTTGTGGCTGCGAGGGAGCTTCTCTCGTGACGTCACCCGCTCGGCCACCTCCAAGCCCCTGGTGGCCAAACACCACACGGCGCTGGTCGTCCTGCTCTTCTTCTTCTTCTTCGCCTACGTCGGTGCCGAGGTGGCGTACGGTTCCTTCATCTTCACCTTCGCTAAAGACTACGCCGGCATGGATCAGAGCCAGGCTGCCGGGCTCAACTCCCTCTTCTGGGGGACGTTCGCCGCCTGCCGCGGCCTCGCCATCTTCTTCGCCACCTGCATGTTCCCCGGCACCATGATCCTGCTCAGCCTGGTGGCCTCCACCGTCTCCTCCACGCTCCTCTGCCTCTTCAGCAGAGAGAGGGCCGCGCTGTGGGCCTGCACGGCGCTCTACGGCGCCTCCATGGCCACCATCTTCCCCAGCGGCATCTCCTGGTTGGAGCAGTACACCACGGTGACGGGCCACACGGCGGCGGCCTTCGTGGTGGGAGCGGGGCTGGGGGAGATGGTGCTGCCCGCCTTCCTGGGATTCCTGTGGGGGAAGACCCACAAGCAGCCGCTGCTCATGCAGCTGTCGCTCCTGACCGCCACCTTCACCTCCATCCTCTTCCCCGTCATGTACAAGCTCGCCGCGCCCGGCGCCCTCAGCCGCAAGCCGCTGGTCAGGAGCGGACGGGAGGCGGACGACAGCGAGTTTCGCCAGGCACTGCTGGACACCAGAGCCAACGACGACGAGGAGGAGGAGAACGAGGCCGACCAGTGGAACGACGCCGACTTCGAGGTCATCGAAATGGATGACACCGTCAGTCCCACAAGTTCTCCCAACAAAATAGCGAGTCCAGCCGAGGCCCCACTGCTGCTGCCGCCGCCGGCGGTCTCCTTCTCGGACTCGCCCCGCCGCAAACTGCTGCTGGCGCTGGACCGAGAGAAGAAAGACTGAGCCCTCCCTTGCTCCTACATGTGAATGAAGATGAAGCTTCATGAAGTTCAGCTCATGAAAGACCTTTTATAAAGAGCCCGCTCACCTGTGCCCAATGACAGAAGTGGACTTGGCTGTCGTCACGCTCTCATCGGTCCACAACCTCACAGGAAGTTGTTAAATCTGCCTTCTCATCGTATGCCTCGCCCCCAACCTGTGCACGTCAGAGAAACATCCTACATCCTTCATCCGAACTCGGGTCAGAGACCCTTGTCGATCCCATTCTGGACATCGTGTCCGGCCTCCTGTTTGTCTTTCAAAGCAAAACTGTACATGAAGTGTCTGCAGATTCTGCCAAAAAGCCAAACTGGATTTTACAATAAGCATTGCAAAGTGTGACTGTTCAAACTGCCGCAGTAGCTTTTTGATTGTTTTGGATTCGATAAACGCCACCTGCTGGCTGGAGGAAGTTTTCTCCGGTGACTGATGTTCATGGTGCGGACAAACGCGTTGACTTTTGCACTATAGTGTCGGTAGAAACAGGATGTGAGCGCTTGAACTTCCTGTTTGTGTCATGTATAAAATATCATCACTGTGATCCATCGACATTAAACCAGAAATATGTTTCAACAGCGTTTTAATATCTCAAACTTGCACCCACAGCAATAAAAACAACCATCAACCTTTTTCAGTTTTTACATTTTTTTACACAAATTCTGCTTCGGCTGTCGGGGAATCAAAGTTTTGTTTTAAAAACAACATCATAAACACACGAGGGAGTTGAAAGTCTTAAATTATCACAAAGTATTGCATCAGTCCCAGGTTTCAGCTCCAGTTCTCACCATCTTTAGTGTCAAATTCTGCCAAAATGGACAAGTACAATCAAGAGAACCGTGAAAAAGAAGGTTCGATTGCATCCGTGACTCGACAGGGAGAGACAGTATTACAGTATTTACACCAACCGAAGTCCACCGTCTGCATCTGAACACTTACTGCGCTCTTCACTCGGCCAGATGATGGCGACACGGCGGCGAACAAGTGTGAAGACGAACACCAGCCCTATGAGGGAGATTGAGGGGGGGGTCCAGTGCTGCCCCCCCGTGGCAGAACAAACACTTGTATAACAAATAACAGTTACGAGACAGATGAAGAACCCAGCAGGTTCAATTGAAGCACCATTCAAACAAGAACACAAGGATGGAGGGCACAACACGGAGACAAGGAGCAGGTCCGACCCGGTCCGGGGCTGATCAGAACTGCTCCAGGAGCTGACGCAGGTACGGTGCTTTGGACAGCTGTCTGTTGACGCCGGACACCTTGTAGAGGACCGGACAGTCCAGGGACACGCAGGGCACCTGGCGCTCCGCGCAGCCGCTGCAATTCCGACAAATCTGGAGACAAAAAAAAAAACAACACAAAATCCCCAAGTTAATAAACCGGGACCGGACAAACCCAGGAGTCATAGGAGCATCACCGACACCAGGGCCACAAGCCTGGGTCAATCAGGGGAGAGGATTGGGCCGCGACTCGTAGGGTCTCATGAGCACCACACAGTGGCTGTGGACAGGAAGGAGGTGGGAGTCACAGTCACCTGACTCAAGCTTCAGCTGGTGAAACAAGATGTACTGAACCATCTGAGTGCATATCAAGTCACTCTGGCCGGATATACCGTAATTTCCAGAATATAGAGTGCACAAGAATATTAGCCCCACCCACTAAATCTAAGAAGGAAAATCATACAGAAGCCGCAGTAGTCTATAAGCTGCGGGTGCAGTGGTGCTGTCCGTGCATTAGAAAGGTCAGTGGAGCTTAAAAATGCATGAGGATCACTTCTAAACTAGTTTGGAAAACGGGCTCCAGCATGGAGACTGACCCATGAAACAAACTGGGCAGTGTTCTGAACTTGAGTCATCAACTCCTCACATCTTTTATTGACATCAAAGTGCCCAAAATGCATTGCTTCTCATCTCCCGTCCTCCAGGAGTTTGTCTCTCTGGGCGGAGCTGCGGACACGCAGGAGAAAACAGCCCATTTTGGGTGCTTAAAGGGTAAATAAAAAGCCTCCAATTTCATCTGATTTCAGCCTGTAAAAGTCCATATATTATCTGTGCTGTTGTATAAGCCACAGGGTTCAGACTGAGAGAAAAAAGTAGCGGCACACTCAGGCTAAAGGCCTGGGTTCTACTGTGACGGCCAGATAGGGAGAGCCGCCAGTTCAACTATGTCTTCTGAGATCTACTGTGTCCACCATTGAGATGAGTTCCTGATTCACAGTGACACATCTGGAAGCTCAATCGCAGGCGAGGCTGTGATTTTGGCTGACCTTCAGCAGCTGCTCCTGCTGACTCTCCCACTGCCTCATGTCCTGGTAGAGGGTCACCGCCACTCGCTGAGGCTCGGCTCGGCAGCGCGAGCACACCCCCAGCTGCGTGAGCTCGTCGCACACGGGGCAGTGCAGCGTGGTGAAGTACTGGGAGATGGTTCCCTTCCTGCCCGGTTCTTCTCCTGGACCAACGGAGCAGGACGTCTTCTGGATCTGAGGAGGGGACGAGCGATGACAAACATCAGGCGGCTGCATCATTCAAGTGTTGCCTTGTCACGCTTCAGTCTGACCAGCAGGGGGCGCAAACCACCAGCTTACAGACAACTGAAACAAAGCAGGAGCGAGGGAGCCTCTGCTCTCATTGATCATTTCTCTTTTGTTCTCCCTGCACACGTGACTTTACACACGTGAGGCTCAGTGCTGCACTGGCATCATTTCAGAGTCACCTGAAGCCCATCACAGCCACTACTGAGTGTCAGCGGTCAGCACTGGAGGCAGATCTCACCCGGGGCAGCTCCTGGTACCAGCTGAACACGTCCACACCGATCAGCTGGAAGAGGCGAGCCAGTGGCGGCAGGATCTGCTTGGTGATGTAGTATGTGGCGTTGAGGCGGAGGCCGGGGTCCTGCAGCGCCTCCAGGGGCCGGCGCACCAGCTGGATGAGGGGCACGCCCGGCGTCCCGTACACGATCACGTAGGGCACCCGCTCGCCCACGCGAGGCTCCAGCCGCCGGTCGTAGGCCATCATGCGCCTGCGGGTCAGAGACACGAGGCTCGTGAATGAGAAGGCTTCGCTCTCACATGCGCCGCAGGAATCTGATTTCCACGGCCATTGCAAGCCGTGTTGCTAGGCAACAGTGTCAGGCACTGTACACACACGCTGGTGCAGCCAGACAATGAGCACCACGGGGCTGCAGTAATGGGATGCACCCGGGTACAGTAGCTGACACAGAGGAAGGCCGCGGCGCGGCGGTGCTACCTGCTGAGCTCCAGCGCAGGGACGCAGGCGCCCGGGCGGTACGAGCCGCTGCCTCGGTACTCTTTGGCGAAGGTGAGGTCCTGCATGCTGGCCCGGCCCTCCAGAACCTTCATGCACTGGCGCTGCACGTACTGCTTCACCTGGCTGATGTCGCGGGTCTCGAACAGCAGCTTGATGGAGCGTTCCAGCATCTGTGGGTCAAAGTCATTTCAGGAGATGTTTGATGCCACTTCATTGCACCTCCGTGTCCAGCCACCTCTCTGACCCAGACTGTGGCAGAGGGGAGCCATGCCAGGAGGCCACTGGCACCATGGCTAGTGTGAGGAGGGCGGGAGCCGAGGAGAGGCCGTTACCTTGGAAACAGCAGGGCAGCCGTCACGCCGCACGGTCTCGATCCCTTTGGCGTCAAACGCCGGCTCCTTCTGGTCCAGGCTCTCGTACATGTAGCCCACATATCGCTTCTTAGTCTGCAGCACGCAGGGCAGGTACACCTGAGACACACACACAGGCGATGTGACCACAGAAGCTGAAGACCTCTCAGACCTCTGCTCCAAAACTCAGTTGTAGGTTGAACTACTGCAATACACTTCCTGTTCTCAGGAGAATATGATCAAATCAAAACACGATAAACACTAGGTTTCATGAAACAGTGTCCTGATTATCACCAGAGGGCGCTGTCTGCCGTAAAATGTTTCTAATTCAATGAAACCTCACATCATTTCTAAACCAAGAGCGCCATCTAGTGGTCTCTGAAAATCAGGACACTCTTTCACGACACCTCACAGATCGATCCCATTGGCGCGATTCAACTGTTACCTTCTCGAACTTCAGCTTGACTGGCTTCGGGTTGGTGGCGGTCACAGCTTCGGCGATCTCGTTGCCGATCTTGAACGCCTGCTCCTTCGTTGCTCCTTTCAGCAGAACAAACAAGCTGCGGAAGGAACACAGACACACGGTCACTGAGGCCCTGGGTTGTGTCGCGTCCTCCATCTCTGCTCCGCAGCCCACCTGTCCGTGTCTCCGTACACCACCCGCGCGCCCCACTTTTTAGTGTCGTTGACCATCTTGATGGCTCGCTCCAGGGTCTCTCTCGCCTTGTGCACGATGCTGTCACCAACCTGAACAACACACTTCGCTCATAAGTTCTCCACCATCAGAGATCTGAGATCCCAGCGGCGTGACCTTCTGACCTCCACACTGGGCATCCGTCCGGAGTAGTTAGCCGCCGTGTAGCCGAAGGTGACGTTGGCGATGAGCTTGAGCCCCAGTTGGCGAGCGTGAAGCAGCTTCATCAGAGCCTTGTCCTGCTTGTAGGTTTTCATGGACTGCTTCACCATGATCCTGGTGTTCAGGATCTCCTCCAGCATGCTGGGGACCACCCCCTTTCGCACCGAGGACTGGACCAGAACAGAAACGGATCAAACAAGATGACTCAACTACTACGATTCGTTTCTGTGAGGTTGTGAAAAATGATTTCTGCGGATGTGGACAGGTGAAGGGAGGAGCCAGGGAAACGTGGAGTCACTTAAGTTTCATTAGGAAGCACATGGACACCAGAGTGGAACCACTGGCACTGACAAAAGTGTGATCACTCAGTTCATCATCACTACGTATCTAAATATCCCGCCATTGTCAGAGCTGCCGTGCGTCTTAATAACCTCATTTGGCGACGGCGTTGACTGTGCCACAGCTCGTGAAGCTGTGTTATGTAATGAGGAGACGGGAGCGAGGAGCCCCAGGGACCGAATTAAAGAATAAATGAGGGGAGGCAGAGCTGAGGGGGGGGGGTTCTGCAGATGTGCCTGGTGCTCACGCTAATAAAACCGGAGCATGAGACAGTGGCTTAGTCAAATAAGGTCAGGAGGAAGCCGTACCTTCACGAAGGCGATGCCGTTGGGCGACACGGTGATGTCATTTCGGAGCTGGTAGAGGAGGTCGGGAGGAACCCGCAAGGAGGTGCAACCAAACTTGAACTCCTCAGGCCTGAGAGAGACAAACATATTCATATTCTGCATCTGAGGGACGACATACATCCCAAGATATAATTAATGTAAGTAGAAACCACGAAATGAGAAATACTTTACTGCAGAAATGTGCCAGGAGCTACTTTCCCCTTATGTGGTGAGAGAGTAGACATGTTGGAGGTAAAGCAAAAACTGTGTTCCTACTGTTGCTATGCAACTAGAGTAATCCCTCTCAAGAAATATTTAAATATTTCCAGTTCCAACTCTCCCCGCGCTGAGCTGTGAACACATCAAACTCTCACGGTGGCTGTTCCAATAAAAATAATGAGGGAGGCAGCGTGCCGGCGGAGGAGTGTGTCCAGCCAGAGCAGGGAGAGTTTGGAGCGCTTACGTTCCCAGACTGTCGACGTGGCCCAGACAGGTGGAGTAGCAGTAGTTGTAGGCGATGACGATGGAGGGGTAGAGCGACTGGAAGTCCAGGACGACCACAGAGTTGCTGTAAAAACGGGACTCCGGCTCCATCACCAGAGGGAGGCACTGTGGCGCCCTCTGCTGGGCGCGCTGCTGGATACTGGGCGTCACTGGGATGTAATTGAGTGGCTTGGCCACACGCAGCATCATGGACTCCACCCGGTACTGAAGAAGAAACAGGAGGGAGAAGAAGAACAGTTGTTAAGTTTTTTTTAAACAGAGGTGTGAGGTCTGTAAGCCGCTCCACACCTGAGAGCCTCGGGTCAGCACGTGATAGAACTGGATCCCAAAGACGCGCGCCAGCTCGCTGGTTCTGCCGATGATGTCGTTCTGCTGCAGGAGCTGCATGCTGCCTCGCACGCGACTCACGTAGTGGTCCACCATCTTCCACCTGACACACACAGACATCAGCAAATTCTACAAGACTGACGGACTGCACCAGAAAAAAACGGATTACAAATGCATCACAACCTGTAGAGGTCAGTCTTGTGGTCGAACCAGTCTGAAAGAGTACGTCGACTGAAGAGCGGAAAGCGCTGATGCAGCACATGGAAGGCGACATTCTCAAAACTGTAGTTGTTCAATGTGACCTGAGGAAGTAAAGAGGGATAACAAGGTCATCCCCAGGGGTCAAACTCACAGGCGCGGTCAAACATTTTCTTATTTCCCTGAAATGAACCATGACAAATGATGATTTAAAGCTTTCAGTTTAAAACTGCTGCAGTGCAATACGGGACGGTTGAGGGAGTGGATGGAAGTGAATCAAGATGTCAACAGTTCTCATTTGCACAGACCCGTCCGGACATCATTCCGACCCCCTGTTGTCACCAATACTGCAGCGCCAGCACGTGACAAAGGTGGTGCAACAACCGCAGCGGACGGGTGACAACATCAGGAGAGGCCAAAGCTAATCGATGACAGATCAATCCCGATGCCACCCCTCCTCCCTGTTATCTCACAGAACAAGCATCAGCCATTAAACTACTCACACTACATGACCTAATCCTGATGGGCTCATCTGGTCGCTGCACTAAACCCTTCTCCTTCCAGGGAGAATATTTCATTAGTAACAATGGCGACAAGAGGTGGTGACCCTAAAAGAGCAGCAGCTCAGTCTGTCACAGGACACAACACTTGATGACCCAGCCGTCATCCTAACCACTGCAGATTATTTAACATGAGGGACAAAAGGAAAGGAGAGAAAAAACTTCATCACAGAACACAAGTGTGAGTGAGCTCAGCTGACAAGGTCAAGCTGGAACACCTGCCTCAGTCTTCATCACTCGCCACAGGTTCAGCGTGATTCGACCAATAAAGTTGATCTCTGTCATGGTGTCTGCGCCGTAATCGTCCCTCTCAGATGCAAATCGGTTCTCTTTGGAGTCACCTGAGGACAAGCAGAGCCAGACAGACGATCAGAGAGAGGGAGGGAGAAAGGAAGGGAGGGAGAGTGAGAGAGACAGTGGAGGGAGGGAGGGAGGGAGGGAGGGAGAGTGAGAGAGACAGTGGAGGGAGGGAGGGAGGGAGGGAGGGAGAGAGAGTGAGAGTGGAGGGAGATGCCGCCGGCTTTCCATTCATGTGGTCTTCTCACACAACAAAGATACAAAAACAGACACTGATGTTGAAATATTCAGACGGAAACAATAAAATTATTCTGCCTATTCTCTGAAGAAAACACATTCGGTTTCATGACCTGGATTATTTTTGAAGAACATATGGCACAATACCTCAATAAACAGCAGTCTGTTTTGAATGTAATGAACTCTTCCAACAAGTTCACATCACAACTGAAAGCCTTTTCATTTTTATAGCAGTAAGTTCCTACCAATTAAAAACAATAAAACCACAGTGTAACAAATCTTAAAAACAAAATAAAAAATACATATGAACAGCAATTAAAATGTACAATTAAATTTGGGATTTGGACATTTTGGTCTGAGCTTGTTGCAAGCGGTAAATAAGTTTGGATGGAAAGAAAAGAAAGAGGAAAAATGAATCCTTTAAAATGATGTTAACAGTGACAGACGTCGCCTCTTACCTGGGACTCGCGACAGCTGCTGGCACAGGTCGACGCCCAGAACGGCCGAGCGCTGGAGCAGGTAGCCCCACGAGTGCATCTGGATCTCATACCCAAACAGAATGTCTGGGTCGAACCTGCCAACAGAGGAAACACAGATGGTAACACCTCTAATGAATCACAGCGGTGACCTTGAGGAGTGGGGTTGTGGATGAGGCTCACACCTTCTCATAAGTGTCACCAGCTCCTCGAACAGCTTCTTCTCGTCGGTGGCATACGTCACCTGCAATCCCGAGACGCCCGACCTGACCAGCAGGGGGCTTTTTCCTCTGTGACCTTAAAGCAGAACCACCGTGTCATCTTTTAGCAGCTGTGCATCAAGATAGCGTAACTGCAACTGTATCCATCATCAAAACAAAAATGGAGCACCTCCGTCACCACTTTGGTGGTCGTCCACCACGATGGCTCCGGTCAGCTGACAAGCGTCCATATCTGGCAGAGGAGCATCAGAGCTGAGGCAGTAGAATAAGGCACATATGGGGTCGAACTCGGGGTCGGGCTCCAGGTCACGTCTGGTTCTTGCATGCAGCTCCATGCCCATGAGAGTGAGATACTGGACCTAAAGAGAGAGAGAGAGAGAGTTGAAACTGACTCTAGAGAAAAGGTGTACATTTCATTGTGTTTGCTTTTTCTGCAGCCAATACAGATTAGCACGTGAACCTCACCTCCAGCTAATAACACTTGCCATTGCTATAAAAGAACTTGTCAACCAAATGCAGTAAATTCTGTGGGGAAGACACTTCCTGTGATAAAACCAGATCTGAAAGTCCCGTGTGACTGACAGCTCACCTCGTGCAGAGCTTTGGCTTCCTGCAGGTTCTGCATGCTGATTTTGAAGCCGTAAGAGTTGGTGATGCTGGGACCTTCGATCTGAGAGTTTTCTTTCTTTGGAACACTTGAAGCAAACTGATTCTGTGCGGGAGAATTCAAACGATTGGTCATTACAACTAGTTCTCGGGATCAGAGGTTGCATTTCAGACCTTCATCTGTGTGGTCAGCAACATTCTCCTCAGAGGCTCAGCTTGACTTCTCCTCCTCCTCCTCCTCTGCTGTCTCTGAGAAACTTGGTCATCTACAGATGAATTAAAGACAAGCATAGAAAAGTCAATCCACAATCATGGGACTGGACGACTTCTCTGTACGCACCCTGAGTTATTGGGGTGCTGCACACTGGCTCCAGATCATCATTTGTGCTTCGCTGCCTCCTTAAAAACGGGGTGCAGTGAAGCGGGTCAGGGCTTACTGCCTCATCTTCCTTTTTGCAAGCGTGAATCAAAATGGGACTTAGGTGGTCCTCGGGTGAATTTTTGAGCGAGGATGGGGAGTTCTCACATCCATTAGGGCTGAGCATTGTGGACGCCGATGTGTCATTCACCGTACACTGCTGCCAGGTGGGGAGTTCGGGAGACTCAGGAGAGTGGACTCTGCTGCTTTCCTGCTGCTCCGGAGCATCCTGCTCTTGACTGGGGCTGATACTGGTTGATCTGCGGTGGCAGTCTACGATGTTGAGGCGAGGTATGATCAAGGAAAGGTTGCGTTTCTTTCTCCGCTGATCCCTGGTGCTTCCATGTCGCTCACTCTTTGCAGGAGAAGAATTGCAGGGCTCATCATTCTCCTCCACCACGTCTTTCTTCAGCGGGTCTTCTCTCCTTTTGCTTGTTAAAATCTCATACTGTTTCTTGGCTTCCAACCACAGAAGTACACGCTCTCTGCTTGGCGGAGATTTGCAGGGCAGGAGGATGATCTTTTTGTCGTTGGGTGAGGACGGGTCATGTTTGGTCTCCTCCTCTGTGACCTCTGCTCTCACAGACGGTAGCGCGGATGACGTTACCGTGGTGGCAGGGTGGGTCATCGCTGAAAAGGCTGTCTTCCACAAATGCAGGCCGTCTAAAGAGAGTTCGCCGGTGAACTCGGGCAGCTGCTTCGCCAGTCTTGTTTCTATAGTTAGCTTCCTGCCTCCCACCTCCCTGAAGGAAACATGAAAGATGAAGTCATGAAAGTGCTTGTAACGCATGACACAAACAGAGAGAACCAGCATATCCAAAGCTCATACCAGAAAAATTGACAATGTTCAAGGAAAACATTTTTAACCAAATAGCTAATTTGGTTTAACAAACTCACACCAAGCACAACCACCCAAGAACTTCAGCAGAACCACTTCACACCATCCACTACTGAGCAGCGCCAGCTTGATAACATCTGATAATGTACTTCTAGAGACTCTCACATTGGCTTCCCAGGGGCGTCTGACGGGTCGCTGCAGAATGGCTCCTGGAAGGTGGCCTCAGATATCTCCAGGTCCAACAGAGAGCTCAGGATCTCCTCCCTGCTTGGTGGCGACATCAGCGGCTTGAGAACGTGGACGCCACATCCCGGTCCTCTCAGCAGCTGGCTGGTCCTCACCTGAGACAGAGAACTGATAGACCGAGGAGAGCTGCTCGGGGTTGTGGACGTGAGCGCGTCGATGCCTTCCAGAATGTCGCCCGTGGGCGAACCCTCGTGGCTCACGTAGGACACTGAGCTCAGGGGTAAAGGCAGGACGGGGTCGAAGACAGAAAAGAGGAGCTCTTTTCCTTCACAGTGGAAGTCTTGAAAGGGGCTGAGACTTTTACCAAAGGAGCAGTCCCAATCTCTGTTTTTGAATTTGTCGGAATCCAGAAACGTCAAGCTATTTGATTTGGAGTCCCCATTGTCGGGTCTGTCGTAGAGATCAGGGCTGACGGTTTTCTTCTGAGGGTCTTCCCCAGAATCGGAGCTCTTGAAACCTGCTGTCTGAGCTGGTAAACCTTCTTGGTTGACGTCGCTGAGAAATTTCACAGGCAGGTTTTTATCCGTCAAGACGAACTGATTTCCAGCGTATGGGCTGGAGAACTCTGTCTGATCGATATCATTAATGTCAAAGGAGTAGTTGTGCTGGGTGTCCGGGGAGAGGCTGCCCTCGATGAAATTGCAGTCATCCAGGTCTGGGTCGGACTGGAAACGAAGACAATCATCCGACAGGTTGGCTTCCTGCTGGGCCAACTCATCCGCCTTGGCCTTGCTCAAATTGTTCTTTCTGCTTCTGGGCTTTTTATCTTTCTGCGTTGCTGATTTGGGCGCCCTGGGCTTCCGTGGTGCAGCAGGTTTTCTAGATTTCACTGGTTTTGTACCAGAAGGTTGGGCAGCCTGAGCCGGAGAAGCACATGGACCATCAGCTTTTTGAGAAAGTGTCTGCTGCCTTTTCTCTAGAAGCTTCTTGAGAACGACCAAACTGCAAGGGGGATCCGACAACTTGGCGATCTCACCGTTCTTTGGTGAGTGCGTTGCATTTCTTTTGGAGTCATCCATAACACTGTTAAGAGAATGAGGGGAGGCCTTCAGAAGCTCGGCAGAGCTCTCTTCTTTAACCGTTAAAGCAGCAGTTTGGCAACCCTGCTGCTTCACCTGCACCGGTTCATGGTTGACTTCCATGATGGACGTCTCAAGGTCTTCATGCTTTGGTTCTACAGACTGGGCTACTGGGTTAGAGTCTTGGCTCTTATTAGGACTGATGCTGCCATCCGAGCTCAGAGGCTGCTGAAAGGGGAAGAAAACTTGCGATGAACTTTCTGTGTGAGGCGACCCATCTTCAGGGAAAAGTAGCACTGATGCATCTTTATCCAATTGTTCACCTTTTGTGACGTTGTCTTTCTTCTTGCGGGACCTTTTTGGTTTACTGCCGTTGTTCATTTCCACATTTTCTGTATTTATCTGTTTCCTTCTCTGCCTTGGATTGCTAACCTTGGTCTGCAGCGATGTCCCCTCCCTCGTCTCCTCCGGAGTCTGAAGAACAGGCTTCCTTTCTTTCCTGGTGACTTTTGTCAGAAGTTTGGATTTGGTGGTTTTACAGTTATTTCGTGACTTTCTGGTCTTCTGGTTTTGGTATGCACCTAGACATGGATCGCTGAAGGGGTTTATGAGTTGCTCTGAGCTCTCACGGGGGTCGCTAGGAGACCAACAACGAGGGGGTGTTGAGTCTACGGGACTAAGGGATCGATCTGATAGATAACCCAGCTCAACTAGAACATCTGTGTACTCTGTGTCATGGTCTTCAGCTCGGTCACAGTAGCATGCTCTGGGCGGAGGCAGCGAGGGCCGTTTTGAGCTCCTCCCACAACCCCTAGCCTTTCTGACGCTCTCACAATGTGTACTTTGAGATTTGGAAGAGGTGTTGGGCGCTTTCTTGCTCGTGGTATTAAGCTTGGCTTTTCTTTTGGTGTATTTTCTAGGTTTAGGCTCATGAATGGGGAACTCCACCGCAGTCGACTCTTGCACCTTGGGCCAGAAATCTTTCAGCGGCGCCAGCTTGTTGTACTTTTCCAACTTCTCTTTTGTCAGCGTCACTCGTTTCTCAGACGCGTTTAACTTCGACATTCTCACCAACATATTCTTCTGCCCTTTAAACCGGTTTATGATGATGTACTTGATGATGATAGGAGGTTCCTTCTTTCGCTTTTTCTGGCTTTTTTGTTCTTGTGAGCTGACAAGGTTGCTGTCTTTGACGGTAGCAGAGTTTTTTGAATGGTTGCCGTCCGATTCCTCGTCCTCTCCGCCACGGCGGATCCTCTTCCGCTTGGTCCTCAGGGTGTATTTGCTACCAGGAAGTGTTGACGGCTTCACACATGAAGATAAGCTTCCCGTAGCTTCTTCATGTTGGTCTTGAGAATTGTTGGAGGTGACCTCTGGAGGATCAGAAGAAGGGATTGCTTGGATATCGACATCTGTGGCCTCAGTTATTGTTTCAATTTCTGCATCTGACATTTCTTGAACTGGAGTATCTGTAACAGCGGCAGCATCATGTACTTGTTTGTCCCCAGAAGACGTCATTTCAGTGTCAACAGATGATGGACATGGAGATGTGGCAGGAGTGAGGCTGTCCATTCTGTCTACAGGGTCACTCTCGGCCAGCTTTCTATGGCCCACCATGCCCAACCTTTTTTTGCATCTCAACCTAGACCTGCGTGGCTGAGGTTGTTCCAGCTTTGGACAGGATTCGGGAGACTTTTTACACCCAGGTTTCTTCCTACCAAGGCAGTTGGAGAGGATGACGCTTGGGAAGAACTTGTAGTGAGCTTCCTGCTGTGCTACAATGGTCCGCTCAGTCTTGTTTTCCTGATAGTCTTCATACCTGATTTTCAGTTCGCCAACGTCTTCTTCCTCGCTGTCCTCGCACATTTTCTCCTTCTGAGACTCACGAAAGACATCGTCCTCTATGGCTGCGGTGGCTGAGGAAATGCTTCTCATGATGGGACTTTTACTGGCCTTTTGGCTGAGTTCCATCTCCGCTTTAGTCGAGCAGTTCCTCAACTCTGAGTAACACAGAGAAAAAGTCCTGTGGTTCTGCAGGATGGACAAACAGTTTGTTTCAACATTCTTCACGCTGCCATACTTCTTCCTATTTTTGGTGACAAAACTGTTATTGAAGGAGAAATCTGCATCATCTAACGCGATTGATGCCTTCTTGTCATAGGTAAACAGTGGCTTCATATCATCCGTGTCTCTACAGATGGGCGACGCTTCAGGGAGGCTGGACATCTTGCAAGGGATGGGGTGTTTGACGGGTGGGATGTACGGGATTTCTTTATTCACTTTGAAGCCGGTTGAACATTCACTACTGCCGTCCTGACTGCTTTTGGACTGAAAGTTCTCGTCGAGAGGTTGTTCCGTGTCCTTTCTGGGATCTGGGTGCTTGCACTCCAGAAGGATCTTTTCTGAGGAAGAGGGTTCCAGGTGCACTGTGTCTCCAGGGAAATGATTTCTTTTCATGATGATCTTTTCAGTCACAATGAGAGAAGACTGCGTCCTTGAGCCACTGTCTGTCAGAGAAGATTCTAGAGAGACGAGAATCACAAGATGTATTCAACATGAGTAAACTTCACTTTTCTATCCGTCTATAGCTAAAATGCTGACACATCCATCTATATGGCACTAGAGTAGCTCTGTATTCTAAGCCTAAATAGCAAAGAATAAAAAACATTATTCAAACAGTGACAGACCTGCTATCAGCCTTGATATTGTGACCATTAATGGGAAATTGATTTACAAGGCAAATAAAGTACCACCAGAACTTAAGTGCTGTGTCAGTCCATCTGGGTACGAGATGACTCACCGCTGCTCTCGTCTGCGGCGCCGTCGAGCTGCGGGATGGATAGATTGGCAAACAAAGAATTATTTCCACTCCAATCCATCTCTTCGTCAGAAGACTCCTGCTGCTCATCACTAAAACAGTCCTCTGCTTCTTTAACAGACGGCCTGCAGACACAGCGAGGACAGGACAGGCAGTCAGACGGAGCGTGTCTTCTCTGGTGAACAGGCCACTGACCTTGTGGTTGACGTCTCAGGAGCCTCGTTGTCCCAGCGCTGTGACATCACAACACTTAGCTCGGCCTCCTCTTTGTCCAGCTCTGGCCTCTCTTCCTCTTCATCACTGTTGCACTGGTAGCTCCTGGCACTCGACTGCGACTGGGAAAGCTGCCGGAGAGGCATTCTGCAAAAGCCATCATCCTGCAGGCCGGCCAGCAAATCGATCATGGCCTGGTCTTGGCTTCCATCTAAGACGAAAACAAAAACATTCTGGCTAATGCATATCAATAAAGACATCAACAACTTTGAGTGAGTGAAAGGCCTTCAGCTGCAAGATCGCAGAAATGAAGGGACACAAGCTACAGGGGACTGAGAGGAGGGGCCACCCCAGACACATCATACTGCCTTATACAAGCAGAACAACTATACGTTACCTAGCAGGGGGGAGTGGTTGGATGCCTGCGAAGCTTGTAAGAAGGACTGACTGCTCTCCAGAAGACCCAAAATTGCCTCCTCATCAACTACTGCATCCTCTTTCATTTTACTGGGAGACACAGGAGAGTCTGGAGAGGACAAGAGTCACAGAAATGCACTTAACACCTCCAACGTTTTTAACCTGGTTAAAACATCCGAACCTCTTTGAGAGTCCCGGTGCGCCTCCACAGCACAAGCTGGGGTGCACGACAATTCGTCCAGAAGTGAGAAGTTAGAATGGAGAGTCAGCTCACTGGCCACATCCTCGTGCTCGTCCACATCGCCTCCTTCAGCTGTGGATGAAGCTGGCGTCCTGAGAAAAGAAGACCTTTCACATCAGGGGCACTGGCGAGTGCTGGTTCAATCTAACCAGTTCAGAATCCCAAATGATCTCATGAACAACGTTTGTGTCACTCGCCTTTACAATACAGCCAGTGGAAAAAAAAAGTCAGTGTATGAGGGTACAACTGCCAGCGTGCCTTTCTCAGTGAGCGAGGGAGAGAAAATATGAATGAAATGGGCAGTGAGCCAAGTGGGTTTTGTAAGCGTCCAGACTGCTCTCAGCTACAAGGTGCCCACTGCGCTCTTACTCAGGCTGCTGCTCGGCATCGCCTAGCAACTTCCCACTTAGTGACTCTTAAATATTAAAATGAGGAGCAGGCAGACAGCAGCCACAAATGGAACACTTTTGCACGTTGCTGTAAAAATGTCTGGTCTTAATGCATGCTTATTCTCCTGAGAGCTTTGGCATAATAAGCGCCGTGGAAAGAAATGAAAATAAAATCCCAGTCGAACGTGGTCTCCTGAAAACATCGCATGACCATCGAACGCAGCTTCAACTGGCGCAAAACAAAAAAAATGGGTTGGCAACATGACTGACACTTCAGCGCTGACTGCTGCCTTTGAAGTGATGATGAAGTGAGATTTTCCTGCAGCCTCATTGTCGCTCGCATTTCTCTCTGCTGGGACATTTGATGCTCCAGAGAGTCAGAGGACACGTGCCACAGTCTGCTAGGCTCTTAATTAGTCTGCTGGTTAATGACTTTAGAGGCAACGAGGGATGGAGGCTGCCAGACGTCAAGAGAATACTGCAGGCATTAGCCACACCCCTGCTTTCTCAACGCTGTCACGAGAGGCTTTGACTTACAAGATACCAAGGTGACTACAGACATATCCAAAGATAAGTTCTCTCAGACAATGTTCATCCAGCAGCTGATAAACGATGAAAGGCACCATGTATATGCTCTATTTTAGGTTTAGATTTCATTTGTTATTTAATAAAAAGATTAAAAAATAACATGTATTTGTAGTTCAACTCCTCCCATTGGAACTGACAGAGCGCCACCAATGCCGGACAATCATATTTGCAGCAACAAAATTCTAAGCCACAACTATTTCCAAATATTTGGCTGGATCACTAGTTGTGTAAATACTTACTCCCCCGCTAACTATGAGAGTAATAACACACTGTGAATTGTATCATCAGCAAACTCACCAAAAAGTTCATCAATTAAATCCATTAAAATGAACCAGACCAAACATTGCAGCTTTAGCAGCAGCTCAAAGCTTTTCAGACTGTCACAACCCAGAAAGAGAAACTGCGACTCGGTATGTGGCTTCATTAGTAAAGCCAACAAGGCTCCCACGCTGCACTGCTTTCTCTCCCTTCTCCCCAGTTTCTGACATGTGATGTTGGTGAATGGAAGCCATCTGGATCTGATGCAGTAGCGCTCACACTCGGTGGCGGAGCCAAATGTACTTTTATTTATAACAGGAAATACTTTCCACTGTACATGGCGGGGGCAGGACCGACGAGTGTTTAAACTCAGTGACCTCATTTAACGCCATCCAGTCCCATTATGCAACTGAATTAGGCAAAAATTACGACTTAACTTTATCCATCTGCTTCGCTGTTTTCCAAATTTGGAGAGAATATTTTACGAAGTAGTGTTGGAACATAAGCAAACTTACAGGTCAAACTCATTTTCCTTGAGAATCTCCTTAAACCTCTTCATGAAGACCTTCTCGCTCTCCGTTGAAACAACAAATTCTCGTTCTGGAAAACAAGGCAGAATTCATTGTGGCACAACTCAGGAACACTGTTTTTAATTAACCTCAAAAAACTAAAAAATCTTCTACACCATTCTACTTGAACCAAAACTGTGGTGCACTCCAAATATGAAGCATTTGAGTCCTCATGCTCAAACCATTCAGCTGCGGCTGCAAGTTAATTAAATCT
This sequence comes from Synchiropus splendidus, assembly GCF_027744825.2. Lineage (NCBI taxonomy): Eukaryota > Metazoa > Chordata > Actinopteri > Syngnathiformes > Callionymidae > Synchiropus > Synchiropus splendidus. The sequence goes on along the minus strand of NC_071345.1, from coordinate 6,014,559 downwards.
TCCTGGTTTGCACAACAGATGTTTTTTTTTTAATGGGAACATTAATTTGTTGGCAATAAAACATGAAACTGCATCATAAAAGTTCTGCTTTCTCTGCATTAAGAAAATGTTTTTATACCAGACTAAAATAACTAAAACTTTAAAGAAAATTCATTTTTAGCATCATCAAAATGAAACCAAAATTGGACAAAAATGTGTGAAAAGTCAATTCACCTTGTGATTCTGGCGTTTCAATCTGGGAGGGTTCATTCCGCTCCCTCCGCCTCTGCTTCTCGTCTTCCCAAATACCCCGGAGACCAGGATTCCTGCCAAGCTGATCTGGACATTTAAGATGACAAAACAGAATTGCTGTCATAAGAAAACACAGCATAAAACAACACAAAACAGAACATTCATTCTGAGGAGAGGTCAACTCCTTCTTTGCTGGTTCACTTACTCTCGATCTCAAGGCGGTTGAGGACGTCGACAGCTACGGCATCGACCTCCAGCTCACACGTGCTCCGCTTCTCCACATCGTCCAGAACCAAAGAGCTTGAGACAGGCAACGGCGAGACCATCAGTCAAATCACTGACTTCAATTCGCAGCGCATGAATGACAACTCAAACAAGCAGAACAATGCGAACAAGTTTGTCTTATCTGAACAGAATTCACGTACGCAATTGGTATCAACCATATTCTCTGAAAAGTGACCATGTTTTCATGTTTTTCATTTGAAGGATGAGTTCAGTCGAGGACAATGATAATGAGGAGAAGAAGTTTTATTTACATTTCAACTATTGCAGTGCATTATGGAACTTGTAGCAGGAAATGATTTTATCCAGAAAGACATTATGAAATTGTGTAGCCACCATATATAATCACACTGCTTGTCCTAAAGGGCTTCAAGTTCAGTTCAGGCTAAAGGGATCGTAAGGATAAAATGGACCTTAAATGAGCCAAAACTGTTATTTACAGCATCTAGGATGAAGAACTCAAAAAGACAACTCAAACAGAAAGAGAAAAACGGTTACATAATATGAAGGTAATGCAAGCTGCCTTGTGGCTGGGAAAAAACATGCCTGTATTTCAGACTACATCATGAATCATAAATCAAAGACGGAGTTTTTGCAGCTGTGAGTAATATTTAATATTTGCTGAAGTGATCCTAAATTCAGCCGACAAACAAAGAGGCGAGCCTTCCTTTGATGTGCGACATCCAGCTATTGCTTTTTAATATTCTTTAGGAAAGCTCCAGATGGGACTCACCAGGGAATGGCATTCTCTTCCCAGCGGACGAACGTGCCCCCTAAGGTGCTGTCGTTGAGCTTGGAGGTAGATGGGGTCTTCAGGGGGCTGAAGCCTGGGCGGCGGCCTTGTTGGTCAGGTACTGCAGAGGCGTCATCTGCTGAGGGACAAATGGGACGTTCATATGCAAGTGTATGTGTGTGTAGCAGAGAGCTGTGACTGTTGCAGTGCATTGTGGTGTCATGGTGGTGGAAGAAATGCTTTTCATAAACAGGCTATTACAACACTTTTATATATATAATGATATCGTGGGAGAGACATCCTCACTCACCTTGTTGACTGACAATATGGTTTCATTGAAAAGAACAAAAACGGCTGAAGCAACATTGCGTCAAAAGAGCTTTTGTTATGCTGCACTGCCAACTTACTGGCATCTTCATGCAGAATTAAAGTTTTTTTTTTCTTCTTAACAGTCAAAATCTCAACTGTTAGGGAGAACAAATGTAGCTTTTTGTCCAAATCCCAGTCCTAATCTTAGATTATTTCCAACCCTCTTTTCATGCCGCTCCATAAATAGACCTAACGTGATTCTGCGCACATCATTCTCCGACTTATTATTGCAGGCAGGAAAATCCACCCAAGACTTTAATAAAGTCCCTTTCTTTCCTCTGAACCTCACGCTTGACTCTCCTCCAACAAAAGGCTCCTTCGTTTCATCCGGTCCTGCTCTGATGCAATCGCTGGAAAGGGAGCTCCAAATCTGCTTTCAACAAAGGAGCGAAACACCTCGACACCTGTTTTAACTTCTCTAAAAACAGAGCTGGAATGAAAGGTGCTTGATCTTGGGTCATGTGGAGGAAGGATGGAACAGAGAGGCGAGGTGAAATCACCAGTCTTTTGGATATCAGTATCCATTACACAGACTGAAAAGTAATCCTCTGAACTACCAGTTACCATCTGTGTATTTGCTTTGTGAATCAGGCCAAACCTGACCCTTACTCTCAAGCTTGGGCACGAGTAGCACCCCCACAACCACCCCACCAACCCTGACCTCTGTTCATGGACTATTCCTTATTACAAGACAGATCACGACATTTAAAAAAAGGACCAATTCCACACCATTCCAAAGCAAATCCTTGTCCTTTACCTTTGTTTTGGCTCTTGCGGAACTTGATGGCTCCCAGGTTGATCATGTTCATGCCGTAAAGGTTGTAGTCGATGAAGAGCTGCAGCAGGTAGGGAATGTGGCCCTCGTGGGGCTGGTAACTCTTGTTCATCACCGCGCCGCTCTGCAACAGCTCACAAACCCTACAAGCAGCAAAATACAGGATGACTAAGTCAAATATTCAAAGCAGGTCTGGCAGAGAGAGAACTGAAGCATCACAGAATACTGAGAGTTAAACGCTGCTGGCTGCTGCTTTTGATGGATATACATTGACAAAACACTATTTTAAAGTTTAATGCCCTTTTTTCCTTCAAGGGTCAGTCCTCAAACACAGAGGATGGATTCACAAAAACCAATGGAAAAACTTGTTTTTGACCAGCACCCACACGAACTGGCTACAGGTATATGCACTCGAGCTGAGACATAGCAGTGGCTTCACAAAATAAAAGTGAAAATGGAAACCCAGGCAATGTGCTCCAGCCTTTCGCTGTAGTCAAATTTAAGTAGTGGGCTGTGTCAGCTCTATTAGTCCCGGTTACCCCCGAATTTTGTTTAAACTGCGTACATTTTACCAGTGTCTGTTACTCAGTTGCCACAAAGCGATTTAAACATGGTGGCCATGATCTCACGTCACTCTGGTTGCACACAAGATGCTGCTGCAGCCTTCTATTTTTCTTTTGGCAGAGCTGATATGGCAAAGAATTACTGCCCACCACAGCTCACAAAAAGTCCTCTGCCCTTGAGAAAGCTTTTCACTTGAACTAAAAATACTGTCACCATTTAATCATGTGATGTCTTCTAGCAGTGGAGCTTGTCACAGCTCCAGTGCTAACATTTATTACAGGGTTTTCGCGAGATGGAAAGGAGTGTGGCACATGGCCACGGCTTCAATGAGAACCTTCAGAAAAATGATCTCTTTTCAAATACGAAATCTCACCTGATCAAACATATTTAATCATCATGGCGGTGGAGATGAACATGGCGTTTTTCAAGGAAAATCCCGAAAGAAACATAAGAATGACTGAAGTCCGTTGCTTGCTAAACTCAAGTCGCACACACATTCAGACAGAAGAAGAGGTGGACCTCGTGAGAAGGCTGGAGAGTCCACCTCCATGATAAGTCTACTTATCATGATAAAAAAAGTAGCGTTTTTATTACCACCAACTCAGTCATAACTTTTCCAGGTGATTCAATGTTTCTCCATCGTGTCATGAAATAAAAAATCCTGGCGGAAACCCAGAATCCAGCCACAAAAACAATTTAAACATGTCAGGTATGATCTCGCATCACTCTAGTTGCACTCAATTTTATTTTGGCAGAAAAGATGCAGCAAAGAATTAGCGCCTCCCACAGCTCACAAAATCTGTTCTGCCCTCGAGACGGCTTTTGACTTGAACTAGAAATACTGTCATTCAATCTAGACTTATGTTCTAGCACGGGGCCTGGTCACAGGCCTAGATCTAACATTCATCATTTCACTGCCTGCAGGGTTAAGCACCACTTCCTCCCCATGAATGACTCACCTTTTGACCATCTGAGGATTGTACAGGTAGATCTTCATAAAGTGCTTCTCCTTGGAGTGGTAACCGTAGAAGGGCCTGGGACAAAGCGATACAAGCGTTAACACCACCAGCTGGCGAGAGACTGGGGTCATATTAGTTGGTTTGACTTACATGCCAGAGACAAGCACCACTTTGAAGATGTGCTGGACGCTGGAGGAAGGGTTTCCCATGGCAACGTTCAGTGCTCGGTCGATGCTGAAAGCCACTTGCCGCATGTGGCGCTCTGGCTGCTGGTCAAAGCCGTCGTACGGAACATAAATGTAGGGAAACACGCCGTGGAGGTGGAGGCATGTTTTCTGGCCTGCAAATGAGATTATTAAAAATGGTTAACACTTGGAAGATTTCAGAAAAACCAAGGGGGAGGTTTGTACAGTCTCCAAGTATACTGCAGGGAAAACTTCAAGAACATCTGGAACAGGACAGAAACACTGTCGTATATCGGGTACAAAACAATGCCAACACTTAATTTCTTTAAACAAATGCTTCAAAAGTGAAGCTGCCTTTGGGCATTTCACATCCGAGAAGCGTAGTAATGTCCTCAGTGAAATAAAGTCCTCATCAAACAAACAAACGTAGCAAGCCATTTGTGAGAAAATGTAGCCACTGAGACGATTAAATCCCGTGACAGGTTACAATTGGGATGGATGGGGCGTTCTGGGGGTCTAGTCAAGCGTTTTCCCAGCAGTACGCTTTCTGAACGATCACCGCGAGGCCAGTCAGATGGATGAGTGCGTCAAAAAGCCCGTCATGCGAAGATTCACGACGGACATACGGTGTTATAGGGATCCATTAGCTAAATAGCTAAATAGAGAGGCAGAAGGTAAGGCATCAATGCGGATCACGGAGGATTTAGAGGCAAATGGAGGTCAGCTGAGGCAGAACAAGGGGATATACAGTATTCATTGCTTGGTGTGACATCATCACAGTCAGCCAGACGGTCTGCGGCGTCAACTGAGGTGAGCTGTGCTGGAAATGTTTTACAAGCCTTGCTCAGTTGTGTTCCTTTAAAACACGGTCTCAGAAGGAGGAGTGCAAAGGCATAAAAAAAGAGCAGACAGCGGGAGGCAGTGTTGAGCCGAGCCTTCGCTGTAGCCCAGACTTGTCCGCACATGCCTGCCTTTCTGCCACTCTCACAGGAAGCACGGCGTTCATAGATGGCAGGAGGCGGGGTCCCCGGTCCTGCTAGTGAAATGTCTATATGCCGGTTCATGACAGACGCTGTTGTGCCGGGGAACCTGGGCGGTGTAGTCGCAGCGTCTTGTTGCAGAGATACCTGAGGCCAGGAGCCAAATGAGAGACGTGATGTGTTGAAGGACAATGAGCCGCAGTGTGACATTCTAATGAGACAGTTTCTGTAGATCATTGCATCACTGTTATGATTAAACAGTTCACAGAAACCGCTCCTTAAATTCTGAAGCAAACACCAGTTGACTTGTTTATTTACACTTGTCTAACTTGTGAAGTAGATTCTATTCCACAGACGTGTGTCACTGATGTACACACTACAGCTTGGCATATTAGTAAAGGTTTTAATGGTGTTTATATTCTGTAGTATTGGCTCATAAATAGGGCTGAGGATTGGCAAGAACCTCGGGAAACGCATGATAACCGGGTCACGGATACAAAAGTATCACAATATATGACGAATTATGATATATTGCAACAGTCTACACAACTAACAACAACAAAAAAAACAATCACACAATATTACACGTAATTGAAAGGACAAAAATAACAATAGTAATGTAACAATAAACTGAGGTCGAAAAAAGAAATCAAACAATGGATGTTTGCGCTCCCTCCCTCCAAACATCTGCTTTAAATAGTGCAGATGTTATTATTTTGTCAGCCATATTTGCGACCTAAACTGTGCAATTTGTCAACAATTAAACACTCTGGATTTGGTCACCAAGCAGGTAGACATACAAATTTGCTCTTTTACAATCAAAATATAAGACTGTTTGATGAATTTCTTTCTGGGGATGAGGCATATAGACGGGTAGACTCCAGTGTTGAGGGGCACGTGTCTGTCTCTCGCTCTCTCTCTCTCCCAGTGCACTCGTCTTTCTACCTCCCAGACTCACAGAAATTGCAAAGCAGTAGCTGCCAACACCAACTCTGGCTGCAGTTGCTAGGCAGCCAGCTAAGCTATGAAAAGCTATGGTAGATGAGCGATGGGCAAATGGAAAAGGGCAACAAAAATCAGGATTCAACAAAATTCAACACAGATCATTTTCAAATGAGTAAGGCAGCTACAACAAATAGACAAATGTATATGTGCATAAAAAGACAAAATATTTAACGTAAATTATAACAATGCACCTCAGAACTGTCCTCAACTATGAGGAACAAGCGCCAATAAATGAGATGGAACGTGTTCTTTTGACTTGTTGTTTCAGCCATCGCCAGCAGGAATCTGGAGATTATTTCTCCCTGCACTCTCTGAGCACATGTGCAGTTTCCTGTTGACCTTCCTGTTAGAGGATTTGTGAATGGGGCCGTCCTTGGTGGGCGGGGCTGTGGATATGTACAGGGTTTATCGAAGAGGGAGGGGCGTTGAGGCAGAGGATTGCCCGCGTGCCAAGTAACTCTTGCTTCCTCTTTTCCCATGACTCAGTTGCTCCGAAACACTGGCGGGGCAGTAAGACAGACAGCTGCTTGTCATCACATTCGTCATGCGATTTGTCTAAAATGTGAAATGCTAATAGTAGAGATCGTAACTGATACACTCTGCTATATAAAAGAGGCACCTTCAACCCTTCAACAACAACATTTATAGACATAAATAGAAAGACCATCACTAATATGCTGCTTGTCTGCTGTCTGCATCACATGATTCAGGAAGCTTTCAATCATCTGTGCGGCTGAATGCTGCGCAGCGAGTTCATCTGTTCTCATTTTAATAGAGGGCGCCGGAGGGAGGAGAAGAGACAAGGTTGCTATTAATTAAAAATCAACGGTGTGAAGAAAATTCCACCAACACTTCAGCCCTCTGAGGCCCTTATCGTCACTTAATACAGCAACCCAAATATTCTCCTCAGATTCAAAACGTAATTTATCATGTTGAATAGCTTTTAACAGACTGGGACGAACGATGACAGCCGCCAAGTCTAAGGCCAAATATGGACGACATGAAGAGGGCGGATGCTGTACGACTGTACATCTGGACGCGTCACACAATAGTACAAGTGAGAAAAACACTCAGCTTATTCCTCAGACGAAGGAACAAAGAAAGGAGGAGGACTCTATCACATAAGTAAAGGACAGCAGAAGCAGTCCACATGCTGAGACTGGATTCATAGAGAGGAGTTGCAGGAAGAACTCCATGAACCGGGATGTTCGCCTCTCTTCACCTTGGGTGAACTTTTCAGGGAACGGGTGCAGAGCGAGAAAAAAATCGGGCTCATTTGGCCGGGGCATCGCACATAAATATGGAGAGCATCACAGTAGACCATATAGGCCAAGCATTGCCGGGGGCAGGAGCAGGGCCGCGCCGGGACACACACACGCACACACACTTTAGCAGGACCATGGGGAAGGGAGGAGCTTAACATATGCAGTATATGGTGTAGGGAAAAAAGGGACAGTGAGATCTTCATTTTCGACAATAGTCATGCAGGCAATCTCTGACTTTTATATACAACTATATTTGACTCTATTAATTTTTTTATCTTTGTAGTTTTGGTGTAAAATCACAAGATTACTACTTATATAATGGCATAAACTTAGATGTTTAAAAGAGTCCCAAGAATATTTGAAAAAAAAAAGCCTGCCTCGGGTTGGAAGTCAGAGCACAATGAATTAAAAGACATCTGCGATGGGATGGCGAGGAGGTCAATAGGCAGAGGTCGCAGGTTAATCTAGGTCTCCTCGTAAACACTGGCTCTCTGTACATCAACTTGTCTAAAAAGCCTGCGCTGGGCAAAACGGAATGAAAAGGCGAGCGAGAAAGAAAATGGGGGGGCTCTGAAAGAAAAAATGTGTAGACTCACAACTGAAACAGTATGTTGAGGAAAACTGAGGAATGTGGAGGGAAATTGAGAAACGGGAGGAGTGAACTCTGGGTACAGCAGAGGGAGAGACAGGGGCAATCCAACCGCCAGAGGAGGGGATTTTGCAGTATGAGGAACTCCAAACGGACTCGAAACACAAAGACACACACACACAAGGACACACATATTTTCCCTTTTTTCGCAGGCAGTGTGTCCAAATATGCATCTGAAGGAGACTTCAAAAGTGAAGTTGCGTGAGCAGTGCTGTACTGCTGAGAGTGACTGAGGCGTTCACATTCATTGAGAGACTCCACTCTATTCTGTAGTTAATCCATAACTTCAAACAAATGTGAAGACAAATCTCATAGAAATTGAATTGTCTACAATCTAATCTGTTCTGTTGGGATAAAGCTTGAAGGGAAATTTCAACTCTGCCACCTGATGAGGTGCAGAGAATCACAGGTGATATTTCTGCACTTGCCACTGGTCAACACTAGTAAACACAAGTCATTCAAGTAAACTGCTGTGCAAACAAAGAGCCATCAATTGAACGACATCATGTCTGGCAGCTGTCTATCTAATGTTGCCGTCTGATAGATATGCCAGTTTTAAGCCTGAAGTTCAGTCCATTGAAAAGTCTGAGCGTCAAACTAAATCAATGCAATACAACCCAAACATGCATTTTTATGTACAATTAAACGCCAGTAATGCATGCTTTTCAACCATCAAAATGCTTGTTAGCTGCAGCTTTGTTCAGCTCCAGTGAAGACTCCAACATGAGTCACTGCCAGAGCTGATTAAAACGAAGGAAACTGAGACTATCAGCGCAAAGATACGGCACAGGGACATTTGTCACATGCAGAATGGGCAGAAAGTGTTTCCCGGACCAGATCTGAGATCAGCGGTAGCAATCTCTCGCCAGACAACAAGGCAGACTTCTAAGCTCTGGCTGCCCTCCTTTTCACAGCTCTGATGAAACTTGATATTCACAGCATGTCTTGCTCTCCAACGCACATCACGAGGAGCGGGGACAGCGGCCACGGCTGGCGCATTGGTCGCTCTCGCCGGCCTCCTTCCCTCCCTCCCATCCTGCTTTCCCTCCCCTCCACTTTAAATCCATCACTGGCGCAGCAATAAATGCACACTAAATTGCAGCTGGCCAACTGACATACATGGGAAGGACTACAGACGAGGACACCCCGTAGATCCTGTTTAAGAATGTTTAGCTGTCAAAATGAAAAGCACTGACGGTGTCGGCTAAAAATAGGGGGAGGATACCAGCACTGCATCTGGCATGTAGTACACGTCGACGCACAGACTCTACTGCATTAAAACATGCACGCAGACAAACCAAAGCAGAGCTATTTTTAGACCCGGGCCTCGAGAATATCCCCTTCCCCCTCCCATTTTTAATAAGCCAACCCAAGAACTGACTTCACACTGCAATTGAATTAAAAATTTATTTAAAAAAGACCCTCCTGGTGACACTGTTTAAACCATCCTGTGACAGAGGACGTTTGCATGTTATCAGAAAATCTAAAATCACCATAAAAAAGGAAGCTACGCTAGCGGCCACTAGGCGTTTTGGAAAAACGGTATTGACTGTTATAGCTAATGATTAACAGCCCACACAGCTGAAAGCCATCTCACTCTTTGACCTGCACGTTTGAGGACCCCGGGCAGTGCTTTGACCAGGCCAGTGACTATTCATGTTGTCCATGCTACCAAGAAATGTCCCGGACACACTCTAGAGCCAGCGTGTCATGGAGAGCGTGTCAGGCCGACCACAACTGTTCAATTGCCTGCAGTAACCTTTGACCTCCTGATGGACTTTCACTCCAACTTCGGCAATCTTTGTCCTCAGATGAACCAAAGCCGAAATATAAAATCCAGCAGATCATGATGACTTATCCTGCAGGAGATCATGCTGGGGGGTTACATCATCATTTTGACCCCCTATATCTGTGGTGCACCATGCAAACTAGCTGTGCAGTTTCCCTTTATTCCCACAGCATTTGAAAACATCTGTATGAATGCAGCATCAGATCAAAGAGTTCCTTCCACCCCAGCTGCCATTGAAGTGCTCCTTTGCCGGCAAAATTCTTTCACGCTTTCAAAACAAGTTCTTAATCATTCTGGAAAGCACTGCAGAGTTTTCTTGCAGCAGTGCAAAAGGGGCCTTGGGGGAACACAAGGTGGGGAGTCCCCCCCTACTATGGGCTTGCCGTAGTGTATCAACGCCCCTTTCTGTTGCTCGGTGACGACAATAGCCTAGACAACAGCGGAAGAGGCCGACGCCGAGTGAAGGACCTGGACTGACCCAACACCACGTGCCAAAGGCTTCTTTCTGTACCGACCACACAGACCCATATTCTGAGCCGGATTTGAAATTGGAGAGTTCAATTACAGGTTAGTATGGATTCGCATGTGGAGATAGGAAAAGAAAAAGTTTTGCTCGCTGGTCCATCTTTGATTCATTTCATCATTCTTCAAAAACAGAAAATGACAGTAAATAAGATGGATGAACAGACAGTTGACAGTCACTCTTAAAACTTCACCATTGTTCAGAGATGGCATCCAATGTTGGCATCATAGCACACACATACATGGCATGAACGGACAACAATGTACCAGTTTCAGCACCAAAGAGCCAGCATCTCAGTAGTATATCATACAGCAGCTAACAGTGTAAATCCAAAGATCTCTGGACATTAGTTTATCCTGAAGTTGCTTGAATCTTAACCATCCTCTTAAACAATTCAGTTTGATGCTTGCTGTTGTAAACTGTGGCCAGGCTTTTAGTTAGGGAGTGTCTGGGGCAACCCGAACTTCAACTTTTCACAGCAGGACGGCCTAAATTTCTGATTATTAGTGTCTGAATAATGCCCTACCTGTAGCGTCATCGCACTGGTTACCATGAAAAGGGACAGCCAAAGTTTGTTTTGTTTTTTGCTGTAACCTTGCAGCAATATTTAGCGTGGACTACACTTATATCCTCTTGCCTCTTGCTTGTTTTGTTTTATGATACATTAGGTTGTTCAGTGAACATTATAGTGTGTTGATGATGAGCTGTTTGGTTTGGCCTTTGAGCGCTGCATTGCTTTTCCTTTTAGGATTATTACTACACATGGATATGAGTGGTCTACACCTTTCAGAAACTTCATTCTCCAAACATTCATGGTAAAATGCTAATGCTAAAATGCACTTCAGAGTGCTTGTTTTCAAAAGAAACTGGGCTCTGTCTCCTTAATGCTTTTTGTTTCACACAAGGAGCCGGGCCTCAAATTTTGGGGCCAAAATGTCACAGGATTAGGATTAGTGCACAGAAGCGTTCCTTTTTCAAGAAGGCTGTACGTTTTTTTTTTTTGTTCAGATTACACAGGAATACTGATGATTATAAAGATGTATTGCTGCTGGCAATCAGTTGAATCTCCACTCTGGAAGGCCATGAACTGGGCTCTCATAAATAAATCAAGGAAGCCAAGTGCTGATGGTGAAGTTAAAGTTAAATTAAAAAAAATTGTGCAAGCAATCTGATATTGAAATTGGAGTTGGAGCCATTCAACTGAGTCAGAGATCCTTTACACATAAGTACCAGGTAGGAGCAGGGTGGTAATGACAAACTAAGCAGGAGCAAATGGGGCTGCAGCAGCCGGATTACAACTGAACTGGTGAAGCTGACAGAAGAGAAAGAGAGTAAACAGTGAAGAGCACAATGACCCCTCTACCTAATGAGCCAGGGGACTCTTTAGAACCCCCACATTATCCCATTCACGGAGCTGAAGGAATTCCTTCAGATGGCATTAAGGTTCCCCTGAAGAGAGCTCAACCTGGGGGCAGGGGGAGCGGGAGGAAGAAGGGGCCCGGGTTCGGCTCGCCCCTCAATTGGTCACGCACTCCTCTTTCTCCCCGTCTTATCTGAAACACCGAGTAAACAGTTGATGCAAGACTCTAAAATGGGAGTGAGGACTATACAGCTTGTTGACATCGACGCTGTCAAACCTTAAAAGGTGAGAGAATGCGAGCGAGCAACTCCCTGTTTTTTTAAAGAGACTCAGCATTTACCACCTCCGGATGTTTGAAGAAGATTATTAATAAGCTTGCTCCTGATCCTGCATGGGATTCTGACCAGAAAAGGATTCATTTTTCTCTCTTTGGAGACGTAGGTGTGCGTGCACAGTACTTGTGGGGCTGGTGAAGGCTGACCACTCGCTGGATGCAAACAAAAGAGTGAAGAAAAGCAGGAAGCAAGGCATCGAATTACACTGGGCTGATTGGTGGAAGTAAGCACGCCTTAGGTCAGGAAAGGACATGGACCATGAGGTCTGGGGTTGGAGCCAGAACCACATGGCTCTCAACAGACACGCTGCTCGGACGAGAATAAACACATTGATGAGATAAAAGACAACACACAAACAAAGCTAATCACTAAGCTCCACCCTTGCGACAGCAGAAATGAGAAGTACTTTTTTTCCAACCACTAAACAACTGATTTGTTTGGAATTTCTTTGAAAGAAAAATAGTAACACCATCACCACCAGATGATCATGTTACTTTAATTCTCAATCTGCATGACATAACCTTAAGAGAAAAGGTGGACAGTGGAAGGGAATAAGACAGTAAAATTCAGAGGCTAACAGCTGCATTGTGGTGAGCAGTGATAAGCTTTCAATGCGCTGGTGTAGAGATAATAACCTATTGAGGGACAGAGCAGAGCAAAGGACAGGAAAAGCACCAAGATAAAAGATAAAATGAAGCTCGAAATAATTATTTACAAGATTATTTAAGCACAGTTTTAACTCACCATGTAAACAGATGATATAATATGAGGGGTAAAGAGTGAGAAGACATGTCTCACTACTGCACACGACAAACAAATCACTCCCTTTATAATGTTCACTGCGACCTGTGTCAACTGACAACATTCATAGAATTAAAGAGACGACCAAAGACCATTCCTACTTGAGTCTACTCGATATTTAAGAATGGCCAACACATAGTGCAGCCAGAGGTGCAGAAGCACATGTCCGTTATCACTCATTATATACAGTGAATTATAATCGATGACCACATGTGGCAGCCACACAGTTATGAGAATGAATAACTGATGTATGGTTACAGTGAAGGAGGAAAAACCTGGCGTTGTGGTTGTGTGGTTTAAATGAATCACGGAGTGAATCGGACAACTCCCTTTGTGTTGAATCCTCTTGAATCAGTGGTGATAAATTGTTCCACTGCATTCGTGCACAGACATGTTTCTACCGCAGTGTGTGTGCCTGTGTGCGTGGTAGCAGTCTATAGCCAAGCAGGTACACAACAGAGCCAAACCAGACCTGACACCTTAACCCTGACCGATTGTCCTTCATTTCTCAGCACCAAATCCCTTAATCCCCTACAGGGGTGCACTGCTGGGTGCCAGTGCTGCCCACCGCCAACAAAAACCCAAATAAGTATTTGAAGAATGTCTGAGGTGCAGAAGACGATCCTGTTTCCCTTACAAATGTGGCTTTAATAGTAAATTCCAACGGGTTATAAGAGCTGAGGCAGCACTATTGTTCGGAGGTGACCATTGTTTTGCAGCGGCTGATGGCTTCATTCAGGGCTGAGAGCAACATGCAGCAACCTTCAGGACAAAATGTCCTGTAGATGCATCGCAGGTCGATCAGAAGTAACACAGAAGTGACATCTTCGTCCGGTCCTTTTGTTTGATGTGTGCAGCCAACACGCATGTGCTTCCATCCACAGCGGTTTCCATGACAATGAGTAAATGCGCTATAAGGGGTCTTCAGGGTTTGCAGGTCGCACCGTGTGTCATCGATCGAACGATATTATCGGTACGTGTTGCCACCAATGGGACAGTTTCTTTGCGCTCCATTTGGAAATTGACTTTAACTGCGTGTGGAATTTCCAAGTGACACGCAAGAGAATTCCAAAAGTCTCGGCTCAGTTGGGAGGGTTGGTGCTTCCACCGCGCCATGATGGAGCGGACACAAACCGCCGACTCAATCTCGCGGAGACATAACACTATCGTCATGTCGCGATCGCAGTGTTGTCTTTCGCCCCGAAGCGACCACACGAACGGCGCCTCCACCACGCAGCGTGGAACCCGAAAACACGAGCGGCACAGAGTAAACACTTGTAAGAGACCAACCTGCAGGCGTCACTCCGAATATCCGCACCACGGGAACTTTCTTCACCTCGCTCTGCCGGAATTCAGAATAGCGGACGTCCAGCTCCTGAATGGGACTCGCCAAATAGTAGTCGGCGGTGACGATACGCAGGGAAAACATGACTGTCGTCTCGGTCAAAAACCACACAAACGCAACCGTGTGGGATCCATTCGACGTTGGGGGAGTCGGCGGGAAGTGTTTACCGGTCGGTAAACACGCTGTCAGTCGTCGGGACCTCCCGAGAGTCACACAAAAGCTGCCGCAGTCAGCGCTCAACTCCAGCCGAGGAAGCTACACTCGACGGCGGCTCGTGACAACTCGTCTCCCGGCTGCTGCCGCCGCTGCCGGGTCCATTTTGTTGTTGTCACCGCGGCTGCCTGGCGGGTTCAGAGCCGTCCCGTGGTTTTGTTTTCGGTCCGCCAGGAAGACGTGCGTCGGCCTTCCGGGATGTGGCGTTATCTTTCCGAATCACGCCGCGGAACTCCGGAACAGAATCCGCTGCTCGGCTCTGCTTCCATATCAGGCGGAGGCTAGTCCACGCTAGCTCAACAGCGGGAAGCTGGCGACTCAGGCGAGGACTTCCGGCCGTGACTCCAAAAATAAAAGCCGCAGCCTTTACTTTGAAATAGTGGTTGTGACAGCGGTAATGCAGTAAAGCGCACGATGACGAAATGTAAACTGTTTACTTTCGAAGCGATAAAGATAAAGCGTGTTTGATTACTAAATCGTTTTTTTTTTTTTTACAATTTCCGGGTATATATATAGCCATCATGGCGACGATTTCAAGACAGTGCCACTAAATGTGAGACTGAATTGTGTATGAAATATTTTTTTGCCAATCAATGACATGTATGTTCCGCCAATGTGAAGAAATGACAAGAATATTTGAAAAGAAAGTATGACTTCACTTTAACTCATTGAACAACACTGCCCCCTGGTGGTCTCTCAGAGAACCACACACGTTTCAAAACCACTTCACCATACAGTTGTTTACTATTTACAATCAGACTAGTCACATGTTTGTCAACCTTTACACATCACACACGATGACTTGGCATTTGACTGTAATATGGTTGAAATTTAACACTCAAACACATTTACATTTCTTCATTTTCTAATCAGTATTTGCAACGACTGCGTCATATTAATATAGTCGACTACAGATGGGGCACCAGACTCTCAGCCATCATTCACAGTCGGTCTAAAGCCACTAAAACTATTGTATTCATTAAAAAATATTTTAATAAAACATAGCCAAAATGCCTCAGCAGAAACCTGAATTCAGAGACACGCATTCACTGATCAGTGGAGACTCAGAGTCAAACCAAAACAGAAGGGGACACGAGGTCGATCTTGACTTGTTGCTGGCGGCTCCTCTCAGAGCGGGCGGACGGTGAGGGTGAGGTCGCCGCCTGTCTGTGGGAGGATGTAGCGCTCCTCCCTCAGCAGGCGCAGCAGCAGGTCCTGGGTGTCCCGGGGCCAACTGTAGATCCTGGTGTTCAGCAGCCAGGTCGGGACGTCCCTCTGCGACAGAGCGGTCCAGTCATGTGAGCAAGATCAGGAGTTTGGAGTTCATCCCCGTTCACTTACTTTGGTGGCGTTTGGAAACAAAACCGGCACGAGTCGGAAGTTCCTGCAGCCTTGTTGGATGAACTCGTTCTGGATCTGAGCGTGTGTGGGATGATTCACGTGTGAGCCGACTGAATGAAGGTTTGATGTGCCGATCTTGATCTGGGGATCTACCTGAGTGTGGATGTACTTGGTGTGCAGTCCGTGCTCGTCCTCGTGGTCCCCCTCCACGTCCTCCTTGTACCTCGGGCTGATGACCACGATGATCAGGACAGATTTCTGGAAAAAACGCAAAGCTATTTGTCCTTTCTTGCAGAATGTGGCTTTAATATAAAACAATCTACTATAAAGATTATCATATAAAATCAGACAGAATATTTTCTTTTGTTTTTTTTTTTCTTTTGTTTATTTGACCATACTTCTGTATGCTGTTTTATATTATATTATATTATATTATATTATATTATATTATATTATATATTCAGTATTAGTAGCAGTAACACAATAAATAGTAATGAAAAAACTAGGTCAAAATACTAGAGAAAATATTGAAATCTCAATTTGAAAAAGGACATAATTATAGTAACTATTACTAACACTTATGGTTATTCCCATTTTTAAAACGTTTCTCAAATTTCAATTTGTAACTTTTCTCCAAAATGTGTTCTGTCCATATTTTCCCCATCATCTAATAACAACAACAACAATACACGTTATTTTATTATAGTTCATAAGTTCATCAATATAGTTTTTTATGAACTATAATAACATAACGTGTATTTTAGTTAAGTTTTAAAACTTTTTTTCAAGTTAAAATAGTATAAATTGTTGAAAGCATCAACAATTCATCAATACATGAAAAAAAAACTTTCCTCCTGGCCTAAAATATATATATATATACTATATATATTTTATATATTTTTATTTTTTATTTTTTATTTTTCATGTATTGATGAACTTATGAACTATAATAAAATAACGTGTATTTTACTTAAGTTTTAAAACTTTTTTTCAAGTTAAAAAAGTAAAAATTGTTGAAAGCATTTACATTTATGAGCTTGCAACGATACATTGAAAGGAATTTGCTTGGAAGGGTGCTGAGCCAGCATTTTGCATGGAACATCATGACTTACATCATTCAGAAAGCGGTCCATCCACTTGCTGATCGACATCCGTCGGATGGGATTATCAAACAGGTCGATCTGCCATAGAAAGCAAAGGTGTGAGACAGAAGCATTTTGACTGGACAGCAGCTGAACACTTACAGATGGTTTGAATCCTTGAGCGGTCAGAAACGTGGTGAAGGGACGCATGTCGTTGGCGGCGTCCACCGAGTAGGTGATGAAAACAATCCCTGCCAGCGGAGGAAACTTTCAGGAGAGATGTTCTCTGTGTGAGTCTGGAGCGTAAGACAACACCTACTGGACTCTTCAGGGAGGCTGACGGTCTTCCTGGTCTCTCTGGAGTTGGGACGTGGATGTGGCAGCACAGAGATGTTGGCGCTCACTTCATGCATTACCTCTCTAGGGGGCGCTACGTAGACAGGTGTAGTGCCTTGGAATGGAGTGTTTTTAAATGGCATGTTGTTGGCATGCAGGATCCTAAAGAAAAATGTTGGAACACTTTACAGTAAAAAACTAAAGGTTGTTTGGACCAAACGGTACCGTGGCTGCAGGCAGGGTCGAGGATTCTGGTGAGGATTCCTGACCACAGCAGGACAGTATGGGAGCGGCTGTTGCTGGGGTTGAGGTGGAGGAACGCGACACTGACACCTCCCCAGCAGCGGTCCAGGGTCTGTGCGAACGGGAGGGTGGGTGTGAGGGAAACACAAAATACGTTTGGGCTCCTCCTGAATCACTTACTCAGACATGGGCCGTAGGCAGCTGGATAGGGAGACGGGACTGGATGGGGAAGGTGAACGGACAACAGCGGGAGGGGCGGCTCCAGACTTTCCTCCTGGCCTTCAGGTGGGTTTGAGGTTCCAAAAACAACCCTGGGGTGGTGAACTGCAGATCCCTCTCTCCAAGGAGCGGGCTGTCCGTAGTGACAGGACCAACCAAAGCTCCTCTGTCTGGACGACGGTTCACCGACCAAATGTCCCGGATCACCTGGTGGACGATCCAAGCCCCGGAACTGGACCTCTGCCACGGCAACATGCTCATGCTCCACTGGCCTTCTGCTGGGCACCGACTCTCTGACGCATTGCTGACAAGAAGGCCACATCAGACTGGACGGCACCATCCTCTCGTCCACCTCGACCGGGACGCTCTGATGCGGGCAGGGACCTGGGAAGCAAGTCCACCCTTCAGAACAGGTCAAACACGGACAGGCTCTCTCTCTCCTACCGTCAACACAGTCCATTTTGTCGCCGGCTGAAGCTTGGAGAGTCTGTGGAGGACGTTCACAGAGACACTCCTCCAGTCGTGAGCGCAGACCTACCGCTCTACTGTCGAGTCAGTAACCTGGCCCACTTCACAGCAGGAGGCAGCGCGACATGTAAACAGAGCACAAAGGTTGTCAACAAGATCAGCCACCGAAACTGGGACACAAAGCCTGAAACATGCTGGCTTTGTGGAGCGAATCAAACATACCTCTCCCTCCACTGCTGCGTCAGCTTGTCTCGGATCAAACCTGTTTGGACAGAACCAGGAAGTCATTCCTTAAAAAAAAAAAAAAAAAAAAGCGCTGTGCTGCTTCTTCCTAAATCATTATGCAAAACACTGCGCGGAACGAAGTCCTCACCTGCCTCACGTGACCCACATTTCTTAACTCATTCACGACATGTCTTTTATGCTCTGGCTTTAAAGCTGTGTCAACAACAGGCCGGTTTATAGGCTTTATAAATCTGAGTGTGTCTCCGTGATGAGAGTTGTTCAAGACGAGAGCACCTTTTCAGTTGCTTTTAACGATAGGTAACAACTATTATTCAACAATGACGCAGCTGGAAAATAAATAATAGAAACATAGGGCAATAAAACTCACTCCAAAAGTAGTAAGAAATAAAACTGTTAGCTTCCTTCAGGGTCATGTTAGTTGTTATGTTACTTCAATTATAAAGTTTCTTTTTAAGGCCTTTATTTTTTGACAGTATTAACAGCATATATAACAGCATTAATTTACAATATAAATAAGCTAAAGTCTGGATAGCACACTAACAGTTAGCCATAATATCCACATGTCTACAAATTGACTGAAAAGACATAATTTCTTAAATCGTAAATTACGTTTCCACCTCCATGATGACAATGAACTGAAAAAAATAAATCATTTGGTTGCTTTATACTATATTTTTAATTTTGTAAACTTAATTCCCAGCAATACATAAATATATAGAACAAATAAATCACATGTTAATTTATTTGACATTTATTTTTTTGTCAGCATAAATACAATCACAAACATAAAAAAAAATATCCAAGAATATGCACGATACTTTACAAAATAAAACAAAGCAAAACAAACAAACAAAAAATACATAAAATGAGAGGAAACGTTTTATGAGTCTTTTATTTGCTGGAGTTGTGGAATGTTAGTTAGCGTTGAGCTGCTGGACGGCGTAGAACGGACCGCTACTGCGAAGACTTTCATGGTAGTTCGGGTCAGAAAGGAGCCCATCTCCTGCGTCTCCTCCTTACACGTCAGCGCCTTGACAATCTCCATCCGAAACCGCTTGCTGACCATGCAGTACAAGAGGAAGTTGGTGGTGGAGTTGAGGTTCTGCAGCATGTTGGCCAGGTCGCCCGCCACGTTGATGGGAATGCTGTAGTCGTTCCTGTTGAAGTTGTCCGTGTTGTACTTGGTCCTCAGGATGCAGTAGGTGACGAATCGCGGCAGGCTCAGCACCACAAAGGCCACGGATATGGTCCCTAAGAGCAGCAGGGTTCTCTTCAGCATCCCCCGGGTGCTGCGGCCGTGGATGACCCGCCGGTCCTCTTTGGTGAAGAGGTTGCTGGCTCGACACAGATGAAACCCGATGAGGTAGTTGAAGACCATGACCAGCACGATGGGGATCCCTCCAGAGAGGAAGGTGGTTATCCATACGATGGCGGTGGAGTAGGTCTCGGAGCGATAACGGCACCTGGGCAGGGTCACGTTTTCCCCGTCTACAAGGAAGTCGGTCGGCACCACGACGTTGATCCAGCCCAGAGGCACCGACACCAGATGAGAGGCCAGGACGATGGCCACGCAGGTCAGCTTGGAGGCCCGGGCCTCGGGCGGCGTGGGGGAGGTGCTGCGGAGAGCCAGGTAGCGCTCGATGGTGAACACCACAACGATCCAAGAGGAGCTGTAGAGAGACCCGTACTGGAGAAACCCCAGGATGGCGCACCAGGGGTGGGCGTGCCAGAAGGGCTGCAGCAGCCAGAAGGTGAGGGTCAGGTCGATGAGGATCACCCACACCAGGTAGAAGGTGTCCACGATGGCCAGGCAACTCAAGTAAATGACCGCCGTGTCGGACATCCCGCACTTCCGGAAGCAGATGATGTAGAAGGTAAAGAGATTGGCTGACGGGACAGACACACAAACCGATCTTTAAAATCCAGATTCTCGTCTTCTCTTCAGTCCCAAGCTTTGGTCTGGTTTGGTTCCCTCTGGAATAATAATGGCCTAAAATGGACTATAACTGTATTTGGTTTTAGTCGAGAACGAAGGAAAAATCAAATACATACAATACAATGAATATATTTTAATACCTTTCAAAATAAGGTATTAAAATAGGATATATTCGTTCATAATTTGTCTTTTTAATTTTGTCAACAAGACGTTGCAGATAGTTTTTATTTAATTTAAAACGACGAATCCGCTTACTGCCACCACACGGGGGCAGTAGACCAGCTGAAAACAAATTAAACATGGCTTCATGAACACTAACTATTACGGGTGACATACCTGTAATGAAATCATTTTATTCTCCACCCTATTGTAGAAAAACCATACTTTAAAGTGGTAAAATCATTTTAATGGAGACTCGATTTAATATAGAATTGCTATTTTAATGTTTGCTAAGAAGTATTTTTGCATTTCTAGAATAAGAATTTGCTAAGTAAAAATAAAGTAGGAGGGAGAGCTGTTACATTCAAAAAATAAAAAGTAATGCTAATACTTAATTTTTTAAATAATTGTTGAAAAAAAGGTACATTAAAAAAAAATGAAAGAAATGAGTGGGGAAACAGTAAAGCAATTTATATATTATAAGACATATGAAAAGATTACAATTATTAATACCACCGGCAAACAGAGGATATTACAATAGAAATATCCATCCAAGCATCAATATTTCCTCTCATTCCATTAACAGAAGATGGAAATAGGAGAGTGAAAATAATACAGTTCTTTAAATCATATCTGTTTATGTTCAAAAACATCCTTTCTAAATCAAATGTGACGTGGTAAAAAGGAAAATCACCTGGAATCCCCAGAATACACAGCAGTGGATAGTAGATCCTCTGGATGGTGACAAGGATGCTGACATGAGCTCCTTCCATGGTTCCAAGTCCGAGGCCACAGCTCACATGTTAGGCTGACAGCTGCTGGCAGAGAAGGAAAGAGACGTGGAAAACGAGGAAAATATGGTTCACATTCTAACCAAGCAGCTTGTATCAGGCTCACCTGGTCAGAGTGGGCGACAGAAGAGTGTGAGGAGGGGACGTATCCTCCACTGCTCCTTTAAACCCAGGGAGGGGTGAGTCCCTCCACCTGCTGACGTGAGGTCACTGCTTTGACAAGTCAAATAACTATTAAAGGTCTGGTAAAGTGGATGGTTGTGTCATGAAAAACGTTTCATTTATCATTCTCAGTGTCCTCTTTAGTCACAAAGCAA
This sequence comes from Synchiropus splendidus, assembly GCF_027744825.2. NCBI lineage: Eukaryota > Metazoa > Chordata > Actinopteri > Syngnathiformes > Callionymidae > Synchiropus > Synchiropus splendidus. Next base: position 5,993,058 of record NC_071345.1, on the reverse strand, counting down.
AAACCTTCAGGTAGAGTTGGTGGCGTTCCTATGCTAGAGTGAGCTGCTCTTCGGTGCGACCCATAGACTCTCATTGAAAACTTAGGCGAGGAAAAGCAGTCATGCTTGACTCCTCATCCAGCCATGCACTCACCGACCAAGAAACTGCTGTATGAGAGAGGTTTTATGTCAAACTAATACACGACCACTGTGCCCACCTTCTAGTGCCAGTGCCAGTTTGCCAAACTGGCGCCCAACGTAGGGCCAACGACAGAAACACACGGACACTGAGGCAGTTTGAGGACTTTATTAGGCACAGTGGGGAAGAGACAAGCCAACTCTGACGTTCCACTGGCCGCTCCACACTCGCCACCGTGACCAGGACCGGCACATGCCACGATGAGCCTCCTCCATCTTTTATTCCTGGCATGTCTTTCTACCTCCCTTCTCTTGTCTGAGAGAGGATGTCAAGCAGCGTCCACATTTTTTCTTTACAATTTCAAGGAGTGTTAAGCTTGACAGTATCGGAACTCCTCATGGCTTATGCTAACGCTTGGTTTTAACTGACCCTCAGCATGTGTGTTACCGTGACAACAGTGAGTAAGGGTACAAATTAAGTATCTCCGGAAGAGTGTAAAATATTTATTGTTTCTGAATTTCAAACGGCAAAGCAGTGACTCAACAAAACAGGGCATGTTAAAAAATATGATGACGGAGGAGATGAGAAGTGGAATGTCAGATCCTTGAAATCCTTCGGAAGTTAAATAATAATAATAACATAAATCAGGGTGGGGGTTATTTTGTTAATAAAATATCTGGTCCTCAACGTGTTTCACCGCTAACAAACAAAAAAAAAAAGTAGGAAGCCATTTACAGTGAGACATGGAATCGGATGGACCCAAAATTAAAAGCTGAATTAAAGATTGGAGGCGACTCAAGGACAGTTTGGAGGAGAAAACATTTGGCAGCTTCATAAAAAAAAAGGGTCAAACGTGCCCACTCCGGCTTCTTCTGCATCATTATTATTCTGGTGCAGGAAAAAATAAAACCTCAAACTGAAGCAAAGAAATTAAAATAAGCTTTTACTTATTTACACTCAATACAGGAAACTAAATGCATCATCACCAGGCCCCGCCCCTTCCTCTTTTACGCATCTTCACAGCAGACAGTTTGTACAGATTCCTAAGGCCCGGCTGAGAAGGCTCCAGAGTGTTCTTTATGTTTCCCAGCCCCAGATGAGCCCATGGGAGGGTCGGGAGAGGGACAAGGAAGGAGGTTTAGAGGTTGTCCCCGGGCTGGTACTGAGGCTCGGTGGCTGTGAAGTAGTCCTCCAAGAAGGCCTGCAGGTACTCGAAGGTGGGCCGCTCCTCGGCGTCTTTCTTCCAGCACTGCAGCATGAGCTCATGGAGGGAGATGGGGCAGTCCTGGGGGCACGGCATCCTGTAGCCCCTCTCCACCTGCTCCAGGACCTCACGGTTGTTCATGCCTGAACAGAGGAGTCAAAGAGGATTTCTTCCATGCCAAGCTCCGCTATGTCTGAACTTAAAATATCCGACAGAAACCAGCGCCACCACCTCCCACAAACATCTGGACAAACATGTGTCTTCCCGCCCAGAACTCCGCCTCCCCCCCTCTCACTTCTCAGGTTGTCCCACAGGCGACTTATACTAATTAAATCTCGCTTATCTCTTTGCGCGGCCGGGAAAACGAAGCTACTCGAGCGTTAAAGAGCCTTTCACTCGCTCAAACAACACACAGCTTGTTGTCACGCAGCTGTGAGAGCAGCTGACTCCGGGAATCCGATTTGGGGCTTTATTTCATTTGACGTATTCAACATGTACTAGTTCATTTGATGCTTAAAAAAATTTCCCAGAACTTCAACGTGCCTTATGACTCCACTGCCAGAGACTTGAACTCACCTGGATAAGGCACTCGACCTTTGGTGACCAGCTCTGTGAGCAAGATGCCAAACGACCAGACGTCTGACTTGATGGTGAACTTCCCGTAGAGGGCAGCCTCCGGCGCGGTCCACTTGATGGGGAATTTGGCTCCTGCAGTGGATTGTACAAGCGACATTATTCGGATAATTGTTTTTTTTTGTGATGCTGAGAGATGTATCGATGAGGTTTCATGAAACAGCGTCCTGATTTTCAGAGGCCACAGTCTGCTGTAAAATGTTTGGACTTGAACAACTAAGTCAATGTAGCCTCACATCATTTCTAAACCAAGAGCGCCATCTAGTGGCCTCTGAAAATTAGGACACGGTTTCACCAACCCTGCAATACTGTTTCATGATACCTCATCAACCCATCACTACTTGAGTGGTCATTTTCTTCTCCATCATTTTAGCTTTGTACTGATATTTTAAGTTGTTCTCAGATTATATTGACATCTTTTTTCATGTTAGTACATTTTTTCATTTCCAGAAAAACAGCATTTTATTAAAAAAAAATGGGTTAAATAATTTCAGGCTACTAGGAGGAGGAAGTGCTCGACATGGCTTTGTAAGAAGATATCTTGACCAGGCATGTCAAACTTCAGGCTCCCACAGAACCTTGCAAGGCCTTCAACATATTTACAAGAAACAGTTGACGCTCGTTCAAGTTCCATTATAAAATGTCTAAATGGTCTTCAAGTTTCAGAACGATTAAAGTAGTGAAAATATTTTTGGGTCTGTGCTTGGCCCTGCAGCACCTGAACTAGAATGAGCTTCAACGTTTCCAGTGCAAGAGCTGGAGGGAGGAAATTGGGGTGACCTTGCCGAGCTGTGTATTCGTTATCCTCGATGAGTCGGGCCAGACCGAAGTCAGCGATCTTGCAGACCAGGTTGTCTCCCACCAGGATGTTGGCCGACCGCAGGTCTCTGTGGATGTAGTTCATGCGCTCGATGTAGGCCATCCCCGCTGCCACCTGCAGGTGGGTGAGCAGCTGTGTCAACACACACCTCAGCGAACAACCGCAACTTCTGCTGAACACTCCGGATGTCTAAGTAGGACGCAGCTCCACTCGGACTGGAACATATTGTACGATATGTGACGAAGGAAATGTAGCAATTTGATTATAAACAAACATGAGTGTGAAATTAAATGACTACATTAAAAGCAGTGACGTCAATCTCAGGGATCATCTGTTAGTTTTATAAGGTTTTTATTCGACGTTGTTTGGCTTTATCTGACAGATAATAGAAGATATATAGAACAGAAACTCTGCCGCAGATAAGTGATCACTTCATAGTCGCCTGGGAGGCAACCTGAGCTCCTAAGTAACCCACTAAATACATAAACATCAATATAGCATCAACCTTTACTTTATTAACGGTTGGATTTTTCCAGCATGATTTCCTAATAGTGTCAATAGAGCCAGCACATACCTGTGCTGCCATGTCAACGAGATTCGGCAGCTTCAGAGCTCGTCCTTCCCCGTCTTTCAAAAAGTCCAAGAGACTTCCTAAAATGTAGAGAGAAAAACTATATTCAACTTGGACTTGCTTTTTTTCCTTGATGGATCTCTGAGGGAGGTGAGAGCCGGGTCACCCGTCAACCTCTGTATGTCACAGTCCTATTCCAGATACAAGAAACTCAAGGGATGATATCCGCTCTCTATTTACTGAAAACACCACATTTTTGGGGCATATTTCAATAACAAGGTTCCACTTTACTTCCTCCTTGGTCACACCTCCCCTCCTTCTTTATCCCATGTATAAACCCAGTCATCTTCTTCTGTCTGACAGTCTTCTCCCTCTCTCTCCTCTCCACGTGCCAAAAGCACCTGGCCTCCATAACTTTATCGACAAACATGAGCAGTCCCTCCAATCTACTTGTTTCTGAATCTAGTCTTTCCACTTCACTCATTTGACATAACACAGTTATGTTGACAGGTATCTTGCAATATGATACGTATCCCGATACACGAATGGTGATGCGATACATTGCAATATATGGCGATACCATTCAGCAATACATTGTAATTATAGTCATCATTTTAAGGGAAAAAATCATGTAATACAGTACAATATTAATGTAGTTTGTAGTTGACATGAAGTTTCCAGTTATGACGTCAGTCCAGTTAGACTTAAGGTTTAATACCGCAGTCAACAAAAATCAACAAAACAACACCAGTACAAAAAGAAAAACATGTCACTAATACAGCAGCATCTATGTATTCAATATCTATAAAACCAAAATATCAAGACAATATCACACAATCACAATATTTCAGCAAAAATATTGATACAATACAAGTATTGCGATGTGTGAGCGTGTCGATATTTCCTTGCAGCCCCACTTACCTTTGCCCATGTACTCTGTGACGATGTAAATAGGCTCCTCTGAGACGACGGCGTAGAGCTGCACCAGCTTGTCGTGCCGGAGCTTCTTCATGATCTGAGCTTCCTCCAAGAAGGACTCGGGCGACATGGTCCCCGGCTTTAACGTCTTCACTGCCACTTTCGTGGTTCCGTTCCATGTACCTTGTTAACATGACAGAAGCGTATTAAACACGTGGGAACTTGACAGTTGAGCCAACATGCAACACGGGGTGAGATCATGCAGAGGCGGTGGGGTCATTAATCGGGTATGGAGTTAAAAGGGGGGGTGACTTGAATGCTTTCAGGGGCCAATAGAAGAATCCAGCAGGGATTTGGGACGCCACGGGAGCAGGATGATTAACATAAGTCTGTACTGGGCCAGTGCCAGGAGTCAGCTCGCCACCCTTCGTGTCCCCGTGACGATGGACGGCTTCAGCTTCCTCAATTCTGAGGTGCCTCATGAATCGGAGATGCTTCTGAAGAAGAGCATCTGCTGAGACATTGTTTGGGAGCTGCAATGAAGCAGCTGCTGCATGGAAGAGAGCGGAGATTCCCAAATCCCTGCGACGTAAACTGGCTGGGGGACAATTTGACTGTGTGTTGAAATGCTGCAGGTGGCTCCGTCGTTTAGTAACATGTTTAATTCTGTTTTATCTGCTTCTCTGCGGGGGTTTATTCAATAATGTAGTAGTTGAAAGTGATGAAGGGAGCGACTTCGAGAGTTTTTTTTTAAGAGGGAGTTGTATTGTTTATTAATACTTTCACAGGACAAATACCTGATTTCTAGCGTGGCATCTCCAGGTGCACTGTTTTATACAATGTGATGTAATGCGTTACTTAGTAATGCTACTTAGTAATGTTGCTTGGTAACGTTACTTAGTAACGCGTTACCTGTTTATCCCAACCTTTTTCAGTAATGGGTAATCTAACATGTTAATATTTCAAACCAAGTTATAAAAAATAAAGTCACAGTGCGTTACTATTTTTGCCATTGTCGAGAAGCTAAATATTACCATTTGCTTTCTACAACTGCGTCTTTGGGCATGACGTCATGTGCGGGACACGCCAGTCACATTTTCAACACGCGGGCAGCTCACGTGTCAAGCTGCCAGCTACATGGGAGTAAATAACAGAGGCGTGAGGAGAGAGACGCACGTTTCTAGCTGAAAATACAGCCACTAATTTCAATTACTGTCTGCTATAGATGACAGTATTAACCATGCAGGGTCCACCAACGCTCAGAAATCCACGGTTAAAGAGAGCGAAATAAAGTAGCCTTGAAAATGTGTCAAAAGTGCGGACTCAAAAAACGATGTACCAGTTTTTTTTAATCCTCTTGATAGGTCAAATTAAACAACACTTATGATAGATTTTTAGATCTTTATAGACTATTTTTTCTTTGGGGCAGGAAGAAACGGTACTGATGTGATGTACTGATGTTGCATTTTCTCTGGAAAGTCAGAAATAAAATGATCCTCCGACGCGAAGAGCGTAGAGGCGAGCTAAAAAAAAAAAATGTCCCCAAACATGGAAAAACGCTGAACCCCCAAGAACTCAAAGATACTGTTTAGGCAGTGAGAGCTTTAGTCAACTGCCAAATGCAACTTGTATTCTAACTTAGTTACATTTAAATTCAAGTAATAAGTAAAGTAACTAAGTTACCTTTTGAGATAGTAATCAGATTACTTTTTCACACTTCAACACTGGTGATGTCAGAGTGGAGGTGGGCGGGGTTATTGATATCTGAGGGCTGATGCACAGCAACAAACATGATTTTAAAGGGGAAAACACGCTTAGTAAAAGGTTTACTGACAGCTGAGCCTGCCAGGGAAAAGACCACATGCCTCTTAGAGGAGGTCATCAAAAGGGCATCTGGACTTAAAAACCAATTTCAAGGACCTAAAATGAAGTCCAGCTGCTCAGATTAAGTCTCCAGTGGAGATAAAAAAAAGAGTCTGTACTGACTTGTTTCTGTAATCACAGAGTTGAGGCCATATTCAGGTCTAAAGATATAAAGTAAGAGTTGACGTCAGAGTCCGGTATTTTTCTTACCATAGTATACATCGGCAAAACATCCTGTCCCCAGCTTTACTTCCAAATCAAGAGTGTTTCTCTGGATCTCCCAGGCATCATGACTCAAGCCCACAGTGTCAGGGAGGTAGTTCACACACACGCCCGTTAAGTTAAAGCACAAACCATCCGCACGCTCTACATGGGAGGGAAGGGGAGGAACAGTTAACTACACAGGCACATGCAGCGAGGACACGTACGAGGCGGCCATCTTCAGAGGGCAGAGTCACCTGACGCGTTGAGATTTTACAGCCCAATTTCCCAGCCAAAACCCCTCTTGATAGGAACATTATTCAGTAAGAGTCTGGTGTCTCTGCTGGCTCTGTGTGACCCCTATCGCGTCTCCTCTTCGTCCCGCAGGCGGCGGCTCGAGCCGTACCCATCCAAACCTCCCCAAACTGCCCGTTCCCAAGACGTTTGATGAGCTGCAGCGACTCCCGCGGGATCTCCCACACGTCTTTGGTTTTGACAGACAGGTCAGCGAGGCGGGGCATTCCCTTGTGGCAAGGAACCACCAAGCGACAGCAAAGGCCTGCGGCTCGTTCTGAACCCAGCGACGCAGAAACAAGGGCAAAGAGAGAGCAACGATTACAGAAGCTAAAGGAGGTTGGCGGGGAAAACAGCGAGTGGAGAAGGTCATTTCAAAACAAAAACAACAGAGAACAGTACAGTATGGCGTGGGAAAACGTAACACTTCCAGCATTACTGAAACTCTAGTTTGTCATATTGTTTGCTTAAATGCGTGAGCCATACATTGATAAAATAATTTTCTTTTTCCATACTTTTTTTAAAAAGCTCCTGGTATACAACATAACTAATCCTGCAGGAATGCTAACAGAGCTAACGTGACAAAAAAGCTTTACTAGCAGAACAGTGTTGCTGCTATTTTCTCGATTACCAGACATTTCCGCCAACAAGTGATGATGAAAAAATGGCAGAACCTGGTACAACTTTGTTTGGGGTGTAAATTAAAAAAAATAACTATCAAACATCACCAGTCAGTGGTGGAAATAACCCGCAGTAGCTGAGAAAATAATTCAACTACACCTGACTAAGCGGTTCAAGAACACACGTACACTGATGCTAGAAACTTTATCTGTGTGGAGCAGATAGATTCAATAGAATTTCTGTCAGAGTTTAATGTTTCACTGAGGACGTCGCTGCCTCTCAGTCGATGATCATGCGTGTATCTATGAAGCGCAAGCCTGGTAAACAGCATATATGACCAACATATTTTACGATAATGACATCTTCGGAGAAACCTACACTCAGAGGGTCGAGTGTAATGCGGCACCCAGAGCGGTTGAGCATCACGTAACTGCAGAGTGGAGCTCTGGTTGTTTCCATTTCGATTAGCTCGCCACTTTAGCTGATGACAGCCGGGCCATCAAATCAAACATCCCGTGTTGTTCCTGGGCTCTCGTGTTTGCCTTGCATGGATCCGGCCGGGGAATTACCGTGGTGTTGCCATTGATACGTTTAAACTGATACCACTCTCGTCGCGATAACGTGTTTGCACAATGCGGTCAACATGCGATAAAGCCTGATGTCTCCCTCGTGGGAGCGTTTAACTCGCAACTCAACCGTCAAAACTCCATCTCGGCACCTTTGCTTACATTAGTCCGGTTTTGATCATAAAACCTGTCAATAAGTGGAGAGAGTGTGTGTGCATCGAAACACACAGCGACCGCAACCCATTATGCCCCAATAAACCAATGAAAAGTGTTCTAATGCTTTTTGGAGGAAAGGCCGATAGTCAGCGCCCTCTACTGGATAAGTGAAAACTGGTACAACTGAATGACAACATAATTATTTTGCTTGTGAATTATGTGGTTTATTTTATACACATGTTTTTATTTCACTCAAGTGTTTCAAAAAGTGTATTTACTTGCGGCGAGAATGATTTTTGTTGAAGACAAAATGTTGTTATGGACAACAAATCGAGTTAAAGCAAGTTTTTAAGCCCTGAAAATTGCTTAGAAGCAAATAGAAAATATGCAAGGGAAGAAAGTGGCGAAAGCCCTGAACAAAAAAAAAACCCAAAGGTTGTTAGCAAAGAAGTGCTTCCAGCTCCCAACAGCATCTGGAGAAGAAGGCGTGACTGTGATTAATGATCCTTGACACAAACAGAGAAAATCCATGGCGTTGATTTTTGAGCTTAAACAACAACGTTGATATGTCGATGCACCAACTGGAGGGTGACAGAAAAAACATCCTGTTCAAGGGAAGCGAGGGAGACAGAATGGCATTAAAATGATAGCGAAAACATCAAGAACATGAGTCATGCTTTATTTACTTAAATCACAGATGAGATTTATTCATGAGGTGAAAGTGTTAATCAGAGAAAATAAAACCTTTAGAGAGAGATATGTCTATACATTTACTTTCAGATGTTTAATGCACTTTAAAACTTAGTGTCATTGAGTACTAATAGTCACCACTGTGCACACAACAAACTTCAGTACCTGAATAGTGCTGGACCAGCTGCTGCAGTGTGTCAAACTGCGCTCTGGTGGTGATGTAGTAGCCGCCGCTGTCCAGCTTTCGGATCTTATAGTGCTTCACATGGTCGCCTTTCACATCGTCCCAGTCCCGTATGGACAGGGAGAAGGCACCTAAGGCAGGGAGGGGCGGAACAGGTGAGTTTGGAATGACATCAAACTGTCTGCTAAAAGGGGCTCAGGAGAGACCATTTATAAGCAACACTAAACAGCCGTCTCCATTCGCCTGAGACCCTCACTCACTCACGCACGACACGAGACCATACCCTTTGTGGTTTCACTCTCGCGGATGAGGTAAGTGCCCCGAGGGTTGCCAGTAGACAGCAGCTGCCTCTCCGCATCCTTCCGGCCCAGTTTACCAAAATACCAGCTGCAATCAGAAAAGAAGTCGAGAGTAAAACATGCTATCTGTTTCTAGCTGTAATCTCAGAAGAATCCACCGAGGGACTGAAGCTAACTGACTTCAACGGTGAACACAACAGAAATGAACGGATCATTACCACGTTGGCTAGCATGAGCTAAGGAAACTCTTAAAAAAAGACGTGTGGTGGTGAGTATTCATCTCTGAAACAAAAATATTGAGTTTCCCTCTGTTGCTTGAACTTGTTGACCCTGACAGCTATTTGTCCATTCACAATCTGAAAACAGAAACATAATATTTTGATGCATTTAAAAAAAGTTTATTTGAATAGCAGTCTTCTATTTTGTGGATGATACATCTTACAATATTAGGGACAAGTTCTACACACACAAATGTTTTAGCAGTGTACTTGGTGTGCATTCTTCTGATTTCTTCTGGGCTCATCACTACCATAAGTCAACTGACCAAACCCCTTGCAAAACATATTCTTTCCTCTCTGTCGCATCATCTATAACTAGCATTAGCATTAGCATCCGGGCACAGCTTTACGATCTTTCTGAAAGTAAATGCGAGAACATACTAAGTGCCAAGTCAATTGAGACTTGGAACTCAGGGCTGCCAACTTCTCTTAAAAAATGCAAAATCTCACTTGCATGTGAAATTAAAGGGCATACAGACCGCTCGCCTTTCATGAGTTCCAAAATCGTATATCTTTTATATTTGCCACGTGCAATACAATCCTTGAGTTAACGCTCCACATCTGCCACTGGAGACATCTGTTTATCATGAACTACTTGAAAGAATATCCCGGATTAAAAGCGCTGAGTCGGTATCGGGGGTCGACCAGCATCCGTTCACAAACACGCCACTTACTCTTCAGCCTGGATGGAGTCGACCGGAGCCACGTAATTACTGGGAATATATCCGCTTCCACCGGTGGTGAGCGAGCGAGCGTCCCACCAGTCCCCCTCGCTGGAGACAGAGAGAGAGCACACACAGACGAAGAACATTAAAGCACTTCATTTCTAATGACCTGACGTGCTCTGAGCCACTGAACACATCAAAGCAGATCTGCAGTTTTTAAGTCTTTAATAGCGACTTCAGCAAAGAGTCTGTTTAACCTTAGGGTCGCCCCAAAATTGAGTCATGGTGAAAAAGATTATAAAAGCAGCTGTGGACAAATCATCAGTCGAGTGATTTGAAACGTGTTTTTCAGTAACAGAAGAAGAACAGCCACTCAGCACTATATAGATTACAGATTAATTTATCTCTATGGCCCCATTGTAAATGCTATCACGACACCATGACACACAATAGGTTTATAAAAAGTTCAAAATCAGTGCAGGAGAGAAAACACTGCTGACCTTCCCTGATTTAGTATAAAACACTGCGAATTTCATTGCTTTATTGTGACTTAAAAGGCATGAAAGTGGAGATAAACGGGGGACGTACTAAAACATCTCCCCGCTTGGACACCCATATTGCTATTAGTTCCACCAGTCGTGTCTCAGCGGTTCTCTCTGCTCCCTTTCTTCACCCACCACTGATCTCTCCGAGCCCATCCTCCATACCTTTTATCTACTGCACCATGGCTTATCGACAAGCGACCTCTCCTCCATGCACTGCTATTGTGAGTTCATACGTTGACTGAGCAACCCTCCAGAGAAACAACAGGCAAACTTTCTACGCTTGTTGGTGCATCATAATGAAGCATCATGTTGTGAGGGACTTGTTTAGTGGTCAAGAGTGGCACCATTGTATCTGCAAAAATCGATTTCTTCGACTTCTCCTGACGGTAACAGCTTGGGTGTGAACATGCCACCTGGAGGTGTTTGGGGTGCAGTCGCAACAAAGGCTATCACAAACGTGCCTGTGTTCAGCGAAACGTGCCACTAGAGGCAGCGCAGACTTCCACCAGGTTTTCTCACATTAGCATCCCATGGAAGGCATTAAAAGTGTTGATGATTCAGCGATTTTATTGGCTCAAGTCAAGTGGACTCATTTGAACTGATAGACAAAACAAATCACCCATGAGAGCATTAAGAATCAGTCAAATTAATAACTGCTTTTAGAATGAACTAATCGCCATTAACAGTATTTAAATATTTGATACTGGAATTATCACATTTAAGCTGAACATCAGGGGGAAGTGCACCATTGATGAGCGAGTGCACAGAGTACAACCTGTATCTGACAGATGTTTAAATCGGCATCTCACTTAGTCAACATTAGTTTTGCATCCTGAATGATGATGGTTAACTAATACACACACACACACACAGATATATATAAACTGCCACACACATTCTTCATTCATGCTTGAGCTGAGTAAAAGCAAGGACGTGTCACATGTCGGCTTCTTTTGTCAACAGTGTGAATGAAGAGACTTCCTTTCATCTCCCTGCGGAGTTTGCCGATTCGACAGGAGCCTTTGAGTAGAAACATCTAGTCGCTCACTATTGCAAGAAGAGTATTCAGTCGGGGAAATGCTCAGTCTACAAAGAGATAGTCATGGGACTGGGATGTTTGGTCACTTGACGTCCACATAGGACACATGCGTTAGTCATTCCCTCTTATTATAGTATTCACATGTGGAGCAGGTGCCACTTTTTGACAGCAGGGGTCAGTGCGGGGAGGTGAAAGGATCCTATTCCAGCAGCTGAGTGTGGGTGGATGCTGTGTAATCCAGACACAGAGGGGATGAGACCCTGTTGCTCAGTGAAGAGCCCTCTCCAAAATAGGTGTGGAATATTGTGCTTATTAGGTTTTCAAAATCAGAAGCTGGAATTAGAGCAAAACTCAGGTTTTTAAGGAAGTGTTTTGGTTTAAAGAAAAACGTCACTGACAAAGACGTCACTGACAATTTCAAGAATTTTTCCCACACATTTCAAATATGTAGTGATATCAATGATCATCAATATTTCGTTGTACTTCTACTTTACTTTATTTTTTGCTTTTATTTTATTTACTATTTTGATAAATATATCAAAAATATTATTTTAAAATTTGACATTGCCTATAGTAACTTTGTGATTACTTTTTTGTGATATTGGTTAAATTATATATATATATATATGTAAGAAGAAGGAAGTGGCAAACCCTCAGAATCAGAATCATGAAAGCTGTCAAGAGTCTTCATGTTTTTCTCAGCAGATCTGCTCGCACTGTAGACAGCAAAGCTGACAAATCGACCTTGTGGGCGCAACTTCCTGTTCAAAGGAAGGAACTCTACTCTCATCTGTGCTAGTGGATGCCACACTCCACCCTGTGTGAACTTTAAATAAACTCGCATCCATGTTAGAAACAGCCTGTGAGGCATCACTGTAGTTCCTAGAAGCCTGTAATAAAGTGTTCTATAAAAGGGAGCTGCCAAAACCCGGCCTCGTTTGCAGCATAATTCAGTACAGAGCGCGCCAGCTCGGTCGTGAGTGAAGGAGATGATTTTTATAGATTTCTCTTCCACATGCTGAAATACAGCCAGCATATTTTCGGCCCTCGTGGACGGCAGAGAATGAAAGTGAGGCACTTTTGCCACAGCTGAAAGGCCAAGCCGAGCCTGGATGCATACCTGAGAGCAAAGGCATCTATGAGAGTTCAGACGCTGTCTGAACTGCTGCTGCTCCGACTTACGTGCTGTTGATAATCTGGAATCTTTCTCCTTTCCTGAAGCTGAGGTCGTCTTCAGTTCGTGCCTCATAATCATAAAGTGCCACAAAGAGGGTGACTCCTGCAGGGGGGATGAAAACATCATCAAAAGGAAGAACATGGCAGATTAGCTATCACAGTCATCTATAGCCTTTAGATAAAAGCATTTATCTGTCACAGTTAGGTGATGATTCCATTTTTGATATGAATCCAGGAAAAATAATCCCCGATATATTAACACCATAGAAGCGAAATAGCAGGATTTATGTTGTAGATTTCATTGATTTTTCTTGTGGAAGTACTGTCTTCTATGGTTGTTACTCACACGCTTCATGTCTTTATCTTGTGATGGCTGTATCTGAGAATATAATCTTACAGTTCTTAAATCAATATTAGATTGACAGAGCATGCAGAAAATCGGCATCATGGTTCTGTATGCCACTATGTACTGAAATACGTATTCACTTTCATTCAATCTCATGTTCTTCAGTTCTCTACAGCGGGTGTTGAAGTCACTGCTTCCGTCACAGAATCCTCAATTTCAAAGTTAGAAATGTCGAAAAGTTTCCAGTAAAAGGTCACCAATAGTATTCTACAAAACTCTCTTCCACATGTGCAGTCAGAGATGCAAGGCGTCCTCTCTTGTGAGGAGTGTCAGAGCCAATAATATGATCATCAACTTCTCCTCTAACCCAAACTAAATCCCATTAACCCGCTGGCCCACCCATGACCCTCAAATTCCTGTCTGCGGGAACGATGGTTTTATGTAACTCGCCTCAAAATTTGTTAGACGGACAACGCCGGGGGCTTGAAACATGGGAAGCTAAAAGGACCAACTTCCCTCTTGCCCCTTCGGTTCTCATGAAGGATGACTCTGAGATGAACCTCTCTGAGTCATCGCTCTTGATGCAGTGGTGCAATGACTCAACTCTGAGCGTCTCCTGGCTCCCTGAACTTTTCCCAGCTTTACATTTGATGGGGGCAACAAAGATGTGTGTGACCTAATCCAACCAATTTAAAGCGTGTCATTTTTAAAAAATGTTTTGCAGATGATGTGGTCCTGTTGGCCACATAAATGTATTTTTGAGAAACATTATTGACATGCATTATGTGATATTCTACTGTTATTTAGCCAGTCTAGATTGACGGACATAGATAGTGTCGCTATCCACTAGAGATTAAAAGCAGAGTTTGTGGTTCACTAAGCAGAAAGTGTCTGGTTTAAGTGGCACAGTATCTTAAAGGGACCTGGCACCACATGGTGCCAATACAACCAACTGTGACAATAACACCTGTCCAGGAACCAAGACATTATTTATTAACTCTGCTACATACTGGCCCAATGGAAGCCTAGGCAAAAACTGCCCTAAAAACTGCCTGACAATGGCTGGACACTAAAACTGAATTCATTTTTATCTTTATTTTTTTTTACCCATCATAACACTTTTAAGCTTTGCTTCACAACCAACAACCAAAAACCCATTTCAATTTGATTTATTCATTCCGAGGGCAAAGTGGCTATCCTGTTTGTATAATTCATTACATCACTACAGACCTGTAAATGGCCTAAAATATCAGGAGTGGGAGTCAGGAATGAAGTCAGGAGGAGACTATGAAAGCTGGGGTTTTATTTTGGCTCCAGGCTTGAGTTATATTGGCGTCAGAATGACCACATAACCTTTGTAGAATACATTTTCTTCGGCCAGAGTACCTGAAATCACCTTCTCCCCTCCTTATCTGCACTCCTAAATCCTCCAGAATTACCTCTCCTCACTGGGAAAAAGTCTTTTAAGCGACTTCAATGTCGCACTTTTATTAGTGGTTATGGGAATGGAATTAGCGATCAGCAGTTTTGCGTCTCTCCAAGGGCAAAATATGACACAGGGATCACAGTCACTCAGGATCAGGGAGAATATAATGATCTTAAACTGCATTTGTTATGATATCATTTCACCAAATCCCAGTCTACTAGTGGGCAGCATGGGTGACACCACAAACCTCTCAGGCACTCTGGCTTCATGAGCCAACTTCATCATTTGATGCTGCATTTTTGAAGCAAGCATTAACCGCCCTCCCAAAACACAACGCTCAGCCCAACTGAGAAGAGAGCGTGTGAGGCATCTGATGATTTGGAGTGTAGATAAACTGCACCAGCTGATATTCATGTGATGGAACACAAGCTAGAGCAGACAGTGGAAAGCTTCTTAACACATGCGCTTACATCAAAGAGGTTTTCTTTTTTCACACCCAAATGTTCCATTTGGTCAACACAAGTGTGTGCGATGGGCAGTATTGATCCGTTTTTAAAGGTCTGGTATTCAATTAGTTACGTAAGATGGGGGCAGGCTGCGTCGTTCCATTTGAGGCTGTTACATCAGCAAAACTGTTGATCAATAAAACGTGTGATGGTGAAGCAGATTTGTGACCGTTAGGCAGAGCAGCTGACGTGCTATAGCAGGGGGCTAAAGGAGGAAAACCACAGCTTACGTCCTAAATTCCTCCAACAGGAGAAAATTAAAAAAAGCCAAAGCCATTGCTGCTCTACTGCCACTATGTGGATTTGGATTATACGGCGCAGAAATTAATCCACACACTGCTAGAGTGGAGTGGAGTGGAAATGCTGAGTTCCTCTGAAGCAGCTGCCCGTTTTCAGACTCTTATAAAGGATATCCTGGAGAGGAAAGTTTGCATCCGAAACTATGTGCAGCCGGACGTTCCTGACAGGGCTGGAGCTGGAAGTGAACCTCTGACCTTCATGTTGTGGATCACTGACACTGCTCCCTTTATGTACGCAATCGTACCCGTCCACTTCAAACAATGTTACAGTCATTGCTGACATACTTCCTTGCGTTCTTTATGCTGGTATTGCTATTAAGCTATATATCCACTGGGGGGGAGCAGCCCAGAGTCATAAGTTTATGACAGCGACAAACTTCAAAATAAACATGACGACTGTCTTGATATTGACAATGTTCCTCTCGCACAAAAGAGGAAAACCAAGGCAGCATTGTATCAGGTGGTGGTCAGTGAAGACTAGTGCTGTGTTCAAAAAATCGATTTTCCGATTCTGAATCGATTCGTACATCAATTCCATAAAATCGATTCGTAGGTCCAAAGATCGGATTAATTAATTTACGTTTTAACACATATTCTCCGGGTCAAGTGCGCATGCGCGCACCTGGAACACCTAAGTCAAAACAACATGCCTCCTCACAGTGGCAACACGAGCAACGTTCAGACGCGACCAAACCAAAAATGCGCTCGACAAAAGCATAGCAATTAGCATGTTATGCCTAATGGAGCTATTGGAAGTTGCAGTTGCAGTGCAGCGGAAATACGACCCACCTCACGAGTCACGTGACGCGACATCACCCAGCGCTTCTTTCCCAGCCATCCACCGGGCCACAACAAATGAAACTCGAGCGAACTTTACCACTACCGGGTAATTCTGCACGCTCTGTCAAAATAACTGAAGCGATTGCGGGCTTCATTTGCAAAGATATGCGCCCGTCTTCCGTCGTTGAGAACGAGGGCTTCAGGCCGCTAATGAAAGTAACAGAGCCACACTACGCTACGGTGTCTCGCAAACGTCTGTTATCCCAAACATGCACCAGTCAGTAAAAGAAAAGGTGATAAGTAAGCTTCAGTCAGCAGTCAGGGTGGGCATTACAAGTGATACGTGGACATCTTCGCAATCTTACGCGAGTCTGACAACTCACTATATTGATGAGGAGTGAGACCTCTTCTCACACGTACTACAGACCACAGAGAACTGTTTACATACTGACCAATGACCGTCAGGTTGCTGGGAAGTCAGTCACCAGCACTCTGTTTACATTTTCAGTGGCTGAGAATACCTTTTTTTCATTTTGATAATAACATAAAAATGCATTCGTATTAAACAGCAGCATCTTTTGGGTGAATGTTTAATGTCATACTTCTAATAATGCACCAGTCCCAGGAGCAGTCACATCTGGCGTTCTGTGTCTGGATCTTTATTATCATTTACTATCAATCCTTCATTAATTTCCTGTTGAATGTCAATATGATACTAGTATTAATACGTTAACTTGTCATGTGATCATGCCAACAGCTCAGAAAATGGTTTAAATACTAACCTGAATCGAGATCGGATCGGATCGAATCGAATCGAATCGAATCGAATCGAGATAATCGATTCTAAGTCATGAGAATCGGAATCGAATCGATTCTTGAAATTAGAATCGATACCCAGCCCTAGTGAAGACGTTAAATATATCAGGACTGGATGACAGACAATTTACGCCATTGTTATGTCGTCTTCATGTCTCATCAGAGCAACATATCGGGTAGTGTCTGCAACACTGTCCCCCACGGGTTCTGATGGGGGAGAAATATGGACGAAATACATGCAGAGCACGGACAAAAGGCTCTGTCCGTAACCTTGAGCATAAATGGGAACAACAAGGTTTCAAAGTGTACCCCAAAATTCTTGACTCCTATTTTAACTAGTAAGTCAACAAAATTTCATTTTTCAAAGCAAAATGTCCTATTTATCTCATGCTGGCCACTAGTACACTGGGATTTGGTGAAATGTACTTCATTGATGCAGTCAAACTGATGGGTACCTGTTCCTCCGCGGGTCCTCAGAGTTCCAGTGTGAGAGGAAGTGCTGACTCCACCGAAGACGGCCATCCCCTGTCCAACTGGTGCGTGAAAGTTGTTGTAGTTGGGGATGGCAGTGACCCCAAAGCTGGGATAATGCTGAGGTGTGGGGTCCACCCCGTAACGGTAGCCTGCTCCATGGGAGATGCTGGTGTCCCGATCATCAGTGAGTTTAGTTGCTTCCTTGTCCTTGCATTGCACACAGCCCATTATCTAAAATCTGTGGGTGACACAAGGACAAGCAACACTTCACTCAGTGATGTTTGTGTGTACAAACAAGACAGACGTTGCATCTTCCTCACTACAAATAAGGAACCCCGCTAAACATAGCCAGAAAAACAAATACATTTTTCACTAGATCAATTATTCATTCATGTAGCTCCAGTGGATAATAAGTGAAATGTCCCTTGGTACCAGTGCAAATCCCTGTTGTCACAAGGCGACTTTAATATTTTCAGTTCTACTTGATTAAATACTCTTTGCAAACATGAATCTGTGGATAAACCATGTTTCAATAGCAAAAAGTCTTGAGATCCTACCCAGCCGTAGTCAGTTTTCTATTTAAGTCTGGAAAGCTCTGACCTCTTCTACACCCTGACACACGGTTTGGTCTCGGGATGAGTCACACAAACAACATGTCAACAGCCCCCCCGTTGATCATCTGGCTGATGGCTGGTGGGAGGACAGGTTGTTACTGGATGCTGCCTTTATCACACCGTGGAACCATCAGAGACCAGCACTTCACCTGCCTCCCACACGTCTGGACGGCGTTCAAATCTGTTATGCTCAAAATGTGTTAGACAAAAAGCGATAGCAGGAAGTGCTGCTGGAGAGAGAAATCCAGCAGCTTGACATGAAGCTGGTGTTTATTAATTCAAAAAGAGGACTGATTCGAAGCTGAATTTCCACAGAAATCTTCTACATCTCTCACCACTGAATTGGTGAAGGGCAAGCTTTAGTCATGTATCCCGCACATCTTGTGCCACACCAGAAGAAAGAACTTCAGAGAAGATCACTTGGTCAGTGGTTTCCCTAAGATACACAAGAGATAATCCAGAACACATCATTCGATTTAGCATATAATGTAGAGTGCATATACAGAATGGGGTAGATCATTAAGTGTGGCCCTTCAACTACAGGAAGCAGCTCAAGTTCTTTGTCATGAAATCTTTGGTGTTTTGTTGGTTCTGTCGTGGTTGTGGTCGAACATCTTTCTCACTGGGTGTTCACTATTGATGGGTAGATGAGGTTTCATGACACAGCAGTCTAAAGCTATTGAGGTTACATGAAACTGTGTCCTGATTACCTACCAGACGGCACTGTAAAATTATATCAACAAAACCTCACGTCATTTCTCTACCAAGAGCGCCATCCTTTGGCCTCTGAAAACTCATCAGCCCTGCAATACTGTTTCATGACACCTTATATATCCATCACTCGTGTTCACAGAAAACCAAGTACTGCGTGTGAGGCTTCTGACCTTGGTCCATCAGTCACTAACATTCATACCTGACACGCAACTTGTCCTCTCACTTCCATTGTCAAGAGCAAAGGTAGGGGCACACAACATTTCCACCAGTCTAACCTAATCCTCTGTGGATTACTTTACACTACACTGAACTTAACCTTGACAGGACAGAGCTGTTTTTCCTTCCAGGGAAGTGCTGTCCCACCCAAGACCTTAGCTCCCTTGACATCTGTGGTAGCCTTTTTCAGACAACAAACAACCTGGGTGAGACACTCACCAACCAGCGGTCTCTTATTTTCCGAGTTTGTTGCAGCAGGGAGCAAAACAAGTTACTTTTCTGTGGTATAAATGGAATAAATAAATGGATTAATGGAATTTGTTTCAACTTTAAGATACTGACTTGAAGACGTAACAATGGAAACAGTGTTTATTTCACTGAGCAATACAGAATGCACTATCAACTTTCAGTTGGTTTCTACAGGACTCAACTTCAAGCTGTTCCAGGAGTCCACAGGAACGTATTGGAAAAGGTATTGTTGTGTTCATCCACACAGGGAACCATAATCAAATCCATCAGACACAGAACTAGGGCCAACTGTCTCCGTGTGGATTGATCAGGGAAACTTTATTTATCCCTCCAACCAGAATTAGCACATACAAAATATAAACATTGGACGTAACATCTGGAAAACATCTTTCAAACAAGTTGTGGAATCAAATGAGAGGGTTTGTGTTGTGCACTAAACATTTTACACAAACTAACCTTAACCGCCACGCGCCAAGCTGAAAACACCCTAGAACACAATCCATCCATCACAATCCAACTGAACCAAATAGAGAGAAAACCTTATCTAACAAACCTAGAATTCGGTTCTCTGGATTTGCTGCAAGCACCCACACTGTAGCAGGAATGGATCAGTCGTGCACATGGTTTGAATTAAAGTCCTCGATTACAGACTACACCACGTTGTAAAATTAAGTCTGACTGGTCTATTTATAGCACTGGGGTCTTTCCTCTGAAAAATAAACAGTTTGAAAATGGCATGAAAACACCTTATTCTCTGGTTGATCTTGCCACATTCCACATGATGATTACGTCTGTTTAGAAAAAGAAGTTTGGGTCTATATAATGAGTAGCAGATCTAAGTCCTCAGTAGTTCCCTGTTCAATGTGAAATCAATAATATTACGCTTTCTCCGTTTCACTTGTGTATTTCCTCAACAACAACAACATGTAGAACGGGGAAGCCAGAAATTCCTTTAGTTAGCAGCAGCAATTACACAGCCTGGAAATAAAAGCGGCTCACTCTTGAAGTGCCACAAATTGGAAAGTACACCCCTTCTATGCTGAGATAATTACTAAAACAGCAGCTGCTGAGAAGACGCTGACATACTGACAGTCGGAAACTATTCTGAGCACAGCAGGATGACACAAGAGTGACAGAAGAACCCATGATCTTCCAGAGAAATTCTAAGTTACGGATGATGTGATGATATGGATGATGGGAAATTATAGAAAGCGCATAAAAAGAGAGATGAATTTCACTTTGTCACACTGTTGCGTGAGGATCCTTTGTGTCAGAGGAGTAGGACTCCGCCTTTTAAGGCAGGGCCTTAAGGAGGCCAGTGAAGGATTGTGTTTCCTGTCATCATGGCAAATCGGCAAATCTCGAACCCCAGTCTCCAATCGGAGACACCCACTCTGGTGGGGAAAAATCCAGGGGAGACCTGCAAACCACCTTCATGGTTTCCTTTAGTTTATCTTACGGACATTCTGATGACAGAGCCTGCACGTTCCCATCTGCCGAGCCCATGCTCCATCGAACCCTCACCAGTGACCAAGAACCAAAGATATTTGAACGCCTTCACTGGGGGGAATGGACAAGGCATTCCACCTTTTAATGAGTGTGCAGACTACAACAGGGACATACCAGGGAGTCCCCACAGACTCAGCTAGAAACCACACCAATGTGGAAAGAACAACAACCACACTTTTAGTCACATGAAATGGACTTATTTGAAGAAGTTGCCAAAGAAACAAACCAACGTTGGCAGAAACACAATCACGAAATAAACACGAGACACAATACAACTTCATTCCTCATTGCATTCAGAGCAGCTAACAAGCAATTCTCACAACAATGTTTCACCTTCTGGTTTTAAAATGAGCTACAGTTACATACAGTACATTCATGCGACCTGATGGAATCCCGCTCAAGGCTTTCTCAGAGGCTGTGATTTACTTCGCATTATTGCTATGAAATGTAGAAATTACGCTCACGCTCCTGTTGAACTGATTGTCATCATGAAATTGATTTTTTTAAATAGAAATATTCCAAAGGGAAAAAAGGTTAAATAGACGACTAAAAAAATACATTTTTCACACCTTCCGCTGAGTCCTTCTGGGGTTGACCCCAGCCCTTCGCTGACAGCAGGGACTGACGTGCGTTGCACGCGTGGTTAATGCAACAATGCCACCTCTTCTGTATCCAATCAGCCACAGCTACCTCACAGTCACTTCAGCAACGACACAGCGGACCATGCAGCAGCCCTCCGACCGCCATGTAAGACCTCTAGCCCAGCACATCCTTCGCATGAATTATTCACCAAGGATGGCACGTGGACCTGGTGCAGCTTCATCTCCACCCAGCACACTTCTCTTCGACAATCTTGAATTGATGATCAGAAATGAATGCAGGGAACAGGTTGGCAAACAAATATTAAATAACATACTGTATTGTCGTGTTAACTGAAATATTGTCTGTGCTTATATAAGGTCAATGTTTTTGGACTATCTTTATACTTACACCCATGATGACAAGTAAACAAACAGAAGCGAGAGACAAATCAGATACAGCATCCATGCCACAAAGAAATGATAAACTAGAAAATATACAGAAAGGAATTATGCTGTCAAATATAAGATCCTGAACGAGGTCTCCACAGTGAACCAGCGGACCACCAGTGACGTTATCTTCGCAGCTAGTTGAGTTTAAATAAACCTCCCTGGTGGAGGCAATGAGTACAGAAAAACAATCCAAATGAAAGACAACACTACAAAAACATAACAAAGATATTGGGCTCATGGACTTGTTGCAAACTGATATATTGCCAACAAGCAAACACAACTAGTTCCCAAACTCTTCATAACTTTTCTGGAGATTATTCACTCTTCAATAGAAATTATTCTAAAATCAGAGCCGATAAGTGGGTAAGGCTGTGTCACCTTCAGCTACTTCCTCGCGGCAAAGACAACAAGTGAAATATCTCTGACAGCGTAATGAGTCTGGACACTGATGGGAAAATGATAAATGAGCCCATTAATTTCTGAGAAGACGAACTCCATAATACGTCTACAACAGCGACAAACGTTTGGTGGACTTTATTGGGCAGAAATGCTGTTGCTGGACGGTAAAAACAGAATCATGAGAAACCATTGGGTTCAAAGACGGCAGCAAGTAATGAGCTTGGCCTTTATCAGCCTGGCAAATGTCTGTGCCGACGTGTGGTTGGCAAACAAGCTAACAGAAATCTAGTAATCTGATTACCAAACTGGCAGTTGTAATCGAATAGACTTGCACAGTTGACATTTGTAGGATTGATGCCCAGAGACTTGTTAATTGAGTTTAACGTGATAACAGATGATGCCGGTTGACTAAAACTAATTCTACCAGCTGATAGCATCTAGAGAGAGAAACACAATAAGAGCTCATGGTCCGAGAACCTGGCGCTGATGGAGACATTGATGCGACGAATCAGACTCGTGTGTTTTTTGACACTGAAGTCAGAAGGAAATAAGTGACGCTACTAACATTAGTTACATTGATTTTAGTGGAACTACAAGACTAGTTAAACTTGCATTAAACTTCTAACTGAAGTCCCAGACTTATATGACTGCAGTACTTAGCCTAAACACCTGTAAGCACCACAGCGCCATTGAATGGGCACCAAAAAATTGGTGGATAAACTGTGACTTTGCTACAACAGTTACACTCATCTCGATTCTAGAGACATGTACAGTATATGAATACCATCGACACCTTGCACCCCTTGTCACCTAACAACACGAATCTGCTCCCTTGTGATGAGACAGTGTGCTCTCAACCTTCTTCCTTAGAGGCAGCAAGTGTCTTCTAAATAGCTAAAGAAAAGCAGGATTTTAACTGGTAGAAAGGGTCGTTGTTTAAAACCCTAATGACAAAACAGTTGTCAAATTAGTTGCTGAGCACCTGCACAGAATAATTGGATGTTCGCCACACAGCTGATGGATGAGCGGGTAATGAAGCACGGAGCAGCTGATGCCAAACTATGACATCAGATTACACAGTGAGGCGATCACACTTGCGTGGCAGGGGAGTCGCAGGACTGACAGCAGATCTGCCTTTATCAAACGCCAGTTAAGATTTAATTTAGGGAGACGTAGCATAGACAGTTTGTATGTTGTCAACGGACTCGATGTGAAATATCACAGAATAAACAGAATTCCTCATCAGGTCCTGATAAAGACAGCCAAGCATGCAGCATGGCCTGGCATCATAAGGAACAATACTGACAGACGACTGTTGTCCTCACTAAGACTGGGAGCAGTCAGAGGTCATCGGCCTGAGCTGTGAGCATATGCGATTAGCGATGTGCTGCAGTTTTTCAGAGTGCAGCATTAATGCCCGGCCTTGGCCGCCCCGCATGCTGTCACACCAGATTATAGCACTTGTCAACAGGGTCACTCTGTTCATGCAAGCTTGCCATTTAGTTATGATCCTGGGGTTGAGGCCAAGTCGGAGTCAGAGGTCACACTAAGATAACATTACTGTTTCTCTTCCAACTTTGAAAACTAAGATCAGCTCCTAACCAGCTGTTCTGGATGCAGGTTTCTGGATGGGCTAAGGTCATGTCAGTGGTACTTGACCTCAAACAGCTTTCTTTGAGCTTTCAATGGATGACTACAACAGTTTACAATATCTCAAATCCAAGTTGAAGAAACACTACAGTATTTACCATTCAAATGAAGCCAGGGCCAGAAAACAACTTGGGCCTAGGGCCCAAATATAAACTGCCAAGTGTTTCCATGTGAGATGGCACACCGAAAAATTACTAGCACAATTCAGTGAAAGATGAAAATGAACGCTCGAGATAAACAAGTGTCTCTTGTAGTATGGGTGGGTGGTGAGAGCGGACCATTATTGCAATGTGATGCAACTCCAAACACAGATGGAAATATTAGCCTTTAAGAATTAAAAGGGAGTCTGATATTGCAGACTTGTATTTTCTGTTCCGGACTGTTGAATAATGATACATTTTATTTGGCTACCAAACCCAGACCGGTATAAGTGTTGGACCCTTGTGTGAATGCGTTTGACACAGATAAAATCAGCCAAATAAATTCCCATTTCAGATTCTAATCCTAGCAAGATAATTATAATCGGGCCACATTATTTGAAGCACATATCAACTGGTGGGCCAGGACCCAAAAGTGGGTCATGATGCTACATTCAGTGGGCTGTAGGACCAAAATAAAACAGACTATTTGATTTGTTATTTTAACCAGTTGTGAACGAGTGATTTAAAGGATATTTATTCAGTCGAACTTGCAAATAAGTTCGGACAACAACGGCAATAGCCGTCTTCCTACCCGACAAACACGTTCAAAGCGCTATGTGAAAATGTGGTTGCACTGCAGATAACACTGCATGAAATAAATCTTCACTTTATTCTCTGCTGCTGTACTTCATTGAGAGGCAGAGCACAATAAAGTGAGCCTTGATCAAAGGAGCTGAAGGCGACTGAAGCAGAGAGCAAGAACAGAGGCTCATCTGAAGGGGTCAAGTGGAGAATTAGGGGGTGTAAAGTGGAGGATGAAAGGAATTTGTATAAGAGAAAAGGAATATGAAACTGGCGAACACCAGCTAAAGAGAGAACCTGCATTAAGACAATTAACTGCCTGCTGTTGTGAGGACAGCCAGGAAGGACCAGCTCCCAACACTCCCTGTTCGCAGTCCTGACAAGTGTCAGGCTTTCCTGTAGGCTGGTGAGGCTCATGCATTTGTCGACAGATGGAAAAATGCTCTCACACATGCATTAAATATAGCTTGGCAGAAAAATCTAGTGCCATCAATTCCTGCCTTAATTATTCATAAAAACACAAGCCTTGTGTGTGGGAGGCATGACGGCAACTGTCAACCGCAGAGCCACAAGAACCAGGATATCTGACGGGTCAAAACCAAAGTTCAGTCTCAAGGTAGCAAACTCAAGGCGTATGGATTCAACCTTCGCAACTCTAATGGTTGAGAAAATATAGCAGCCATTCGGCACTCGAGGTCGACTCTCACTGTCATGTCGTCACACAATGATGTTGGGGACATGGAATTTTGCATCCTGTGGTGACACCGAAGTCTTCCTATCTCCTGGCATCCCATGACAAACCATAACCTTTCTTTTAAGCCACACGCTACATGAGGCATCAGGATACACGTCAGAAGGTGGAACGTGCTTCAATTGAAAGCCCAGTGCGTCAACATGCTACACTGCAGGCTGACTGTCAGAAACCAACTTTCCCAGCGGCAATATATTACACCATGGAAGTGAGAACGCGTTGACCAAACAACATAAAAATGAGGAATAAAATGGCCCAGAAATTATGAAAGAAATAAAAAAATTCAGTCTAAAAAAAAAAATTTCAACACACCAACAGTGTTTCTAAATGATGCTGTCATGACAGCGGTGTCTGTGGAGTTGTGAGTTTAGGAGAGTGATCTTCAAACAGCTACACACTGGAATCATTGAAAGTCTCTAGTTTTCCAATGATTGACAGGATATCAAGCATGGAGGTGGTCTTGCAGCCACCATGTGACACGGATAGGGAGAAAGAGATCGTTGTTATTTACGTTCAGCCACAAGGACTGGATCTAGTTTATGGCTAGTCTCTCAGCTTTCCCTAGTGGATCCACAGAGTAGCAGAATGGCCTCCACTCCTGACAATGAAGGCCTTACAACCCTCAACAGGAAACCTTTCCTTCTCAGTTTAACACACTATCCCTTTGGCATAGTGTGAGAAGCATGATGATCTATGAAATAAGAGCTTGGTTAGTATGTGCATCTCGTCAGTAAGAGTAAATGGTCATCCAAAGAATCTCAATAGAAACTCACAGCAGATCAGTGGGGGGAATATTGGCCTCCATTCTTTGACAGTGTGAAGTAAATTAAGTGAAACAACCAGATATTAAAAGGAGAGGTCTAGAAAATGGACCATCGTATGCTTTAGACAAACCTTCCTGCTAAACAGGATGTTGTGCAGGGGTTTCTTCATGCTGGTGTATTTATATTTATAATAAATTCAAATTTTAACAGCTGAAGGGAACCACAAAAGGACGTGTCTCTGCCTGATTTAGTAACACCATTGCAGCGAATGCATCACAGTAGATGAAGGTTAAGATGCAGCAGACGACTGACACACAACAGTTGGCAGGAAGTGGTGAAAGGCGCCCTCGGTGTTTGCTAAGTTTCATCTTACATCTCTGGGAACAAAACAAGCTGTGGGGTTTTCAGATTCAGTTTCTACACTTGCTTCTCCCATTCGCATGTGGGCACTTTTGCTGACAATGTGTCTTTCTCCAGCAGAACAGTCGCCCTATAAATAGGCCACAGATACATTTCCCTCCTTCTTTCAGACTCACTCAATTGCAAATGGGCTGAATTGGAGTCAAACAGGGCCATGGCTCGAGTTGGGAGTCTGACGTCGTCTCATGTTCTTGTCATCCCTAATTCTCCTCCAACACTATAGCGTCCATCTTTAAATCTTTCAACTGCTGTCTTCGCATCAAGTGGGGATGTCGTTCTCGTCACGGCATATACATGTTTTATTACCTCGCAGTCACACGCAGCGTTCACTCCAGCCTGCATGATTGAGAGCAGCACAGGAGCCGCAGACTCAAGACAACTGCTTCCTTTCTAGCAAATTTGAGGTTTTAAGTAATTTGCTATTACAAAAAAGCATGGTGGTTACAGCAGATGCTACATTAAAACCACACTATACATGCAGGTATGTGTCCCGGTTACATTAAACTGTGCTTTATTATCGCTGATCAACATCAGGTCGGACCACTTCACATTTCGATCACAATCAGAAAAGAAAGAAAATATTGATACTCTGAAAATATCCAATACACAGACCTAATCACAACAGGTTAGCTTCAGTGATGAAGTGAAGTTAAATTGATGGATCTACTGAGAACTCTTCAAACTCAAGGTCAAACTGCTGACGTCAGGTTTAGATGAAGCAGAATATGAAAAACGCAGGTAGTCAATAGGGGCATAAGTTTCTGATCAAAGTTTTATATTCAAAGACATTAACTGATTGTCAAAAAACAAGAAAAGTCTGAAATATAAAACTTCTAAAATATATAAGGTCATTATGTAATACAGAAAGAAAAACGTGTGTGAATGTGTTAGAGGTAACTTCATGAGGACAAGTCAAAAGTAAGGTCTGTGGTCCACGTCATGACCGTGCCATGACTCAATATGGCGCATGCTGTAACTCACGGTGCCTATTACCACTGCTCACACAACAGGTGTCATCATGCACATTAACAACTGAGGGGATCATAACTTGGCTTTAAAATCAAATATGTATTCCTGAACAAAACCATTTTGGGCTTTTGTTGTTGTTGGACTACTGCGATTGAGCTAGTCACTGCCTTTTAGCGCATCAAATATGAAGGCAAAAAAAAAATAGTTACAAATATCATTGTGCATTGGACTGAATATCAGGTAGCAAAATATTATAAGCAGTGTTCCACAAACACAATCACTTTTGTTCCAATGAGTGGATGGTTTAAAATGAAGATGACATAAAACTCCTCAGTTCATGTCCAATGCAACACGTCTAAACAAAGCAAGCACAGCCACACATCACCCAACCACGGCGAAACTGCCTCCCCTGTACGGTTGCTAGGTTACCACATTCCTGAGGACAGTGAGCACTATCGGTCCACGCTCCGCCAGCAGAACCAGGCTGGCGGTGGCGAGAGGAAATGACAGAGTAGCCATGACGATTCAAGAGCTTGACCGAAAATAATGGGAGTGAGTGTGACATCACTTTATCTGTCCGCACGGTTTCACACGTGCCCTGAAAGCAAAGGCACATCTGTTGTTTTTGTGTGTCAGCGTGTGACAGACTCCAGTCACACGAGCCACTGAGAAGCGTGTGTGCATTTCAGGTGTGACCCTTAGAACCAGCGTCCCTGAACAGAGGAGCACACATGCTTGCGTGTTGCTCGTTGGATATTTATACGGAGTAGTTCTATAAAGTATTGAGGGATAGCTTGCATGTAAGAGAGTGTAGTTACACTGTAGGAAATGAAGGTCCACACATTCAGAAGACGACTTCAATGAAAGATGGGTTGATGGCCCTGAACTTGTGAAGGGTGTTTAATTCTACTATGAATAAGGTTGGATATACTATATACAGGCACAGTAGTCCTCCAGACCTTACTCTTATAGGGCACTCTTAACACACTACTGTGAGAAAAAAATGTTTCTCACTCCTGGATTAGTGGATGACCCGTTTACATCCCTCACCACAGCTGCTTTCACTGTATGTGAGAGATTACAAAGTGATGTTCTGGTTCATATTGATGTCAGCATGTCAGGCCGTGCCCTACATTCTGTTCCCCAACGTTTTTCTAATGATTTTCTCCCGAGTGTGCGCTAAAGAGTTTTTGTTTCTGTTCAGGATTTTTCTGTCAATGCATATTCATGAATCCATGCGAATAAATTTCAAGTTTCAATCCGGCAAATTTGAGCAAATTCATTTGACAGTTAACAAAGTTTCTTGGCAAAACTGGTGACATTGTAGAAGATGTAGCTTCCTCTAAAGAAAGGTAAACTAAGTTTATGACTGTGTTAATGCTTAACTACAGGCACAGGGGAAAGAATACTGGTTCAAGCCCCGATGGGTGTTCGTCCTGTTCTACACATCAGTAGCTGTAAATCGTCCGAGCAGCCGTCAAAACACAGGTTGAAACGACTGTAATTCCTGAAGGGCTGCTCATTAAGCCGCGAGCTAAGCCCACTGGGACCCGGGTCGGCATATGGCCGCAACTCTGGAGACGGCCTCCCCACATCCGGCTGCCTTATCCCCTCATTATAATTAAACTGCTCCAGCTCCAACATGTGGAGGACTGATGGAAAATGTGACTGTTGACTGTGCTGTGGATAGGAGGCTACTTGAGCTACCTTGAGCGTAAACAGCTTTACTTTTTTTAACCATTTTCCTCGGCCAAAAAAAAATCTTTATTGTGAGCAGATCCAGGGATGAGACCACCTGATGTCACGGTGCATCTCCATTGCCTAAACAGCCGTCACATATGGGCAATGAGTCAACAATGAGCAGATACAGCTGCTGCTGTTCGGCCCATCTGATTCCACGCCTCTGCTTTTCACACCAGCTAATAAATATCTATGTTCATTGTTTTCTCTTTCAGCCATACGGAGGCCAACATACTTGATATGCACGGCGGAAAACAGGGGCCTGTGTGTCCTATAAAAGCACTGGGATGCTGCTTGTGTCGTCTATGAGCATTTATTGAAGAATAATATTTCTATTCTGCTGTTTCTCACAAGGATTTACTAAGACCTCTTTGCCAACTTGATTTATGAGCAGCTAAAAAGAAACACAGAAGGACACGGCAGAAAACAAATATGCTAATTGCAACAGACACAAGCAATCTCAGAAGTCATCATTAATTAGAACTAACTACTCGCTGGATTCGAAGGCCCCTGTTGCTGAAATGGAGCTGTGAGTTTGACTTAAGTGCAATCCAGTTTAATGATGCCATGTGACTACAGAAATTCCCAAAGAGACACCTAAAGCAAGCGTACAAACATCTGAGTGGATTCCCTCATCCCTCAACTCTAACGCAATGTTTTCATTGGAACTGGCAATCGCTGTCTTTTGACAAACAAGCTACGGCACTCTGCAGCGCACTCATATTCATGAAGACATCACAGAGGTAAATATTATTTCGGTAACTCAGACTCCAAGCAGGGATGGTGCGGCGTTGACTGATGAACCAGCTCATACACTGTGATGAATCCCAGAGCTGAGGTCGGCCAGTGGGGCAGAAGACAGCTGAGGCAGCTCATAAACTTGTTTTTCTCACAATAACTGTGGGACACAGATGCTTGGATGCAAGAGAATCTGACGCGTTGGTGAGTGGATTTAAAAACACCAGTATAGTCCAGGCCTCCAAAGGGATCGTATTCAAGTCATGAGCTTGTAGAGCGGACATCATGTTTAACAGACACAACCTACATGTGCTACACGTTGTCAGCCATGTTTGCGCTCACAAATTCACACACCGAGCACATGATTAATCGTGACTAATTATCGTGTTTACAATGGTGATCAAAATAATCGTGATTGGAATTTTGGTCATAACCATGCAGCCCGACCTAACACAGAGGAGCTTTTCTAAACACAGCTCTGCAATAGCTTGGAGCTTGTTGCTGAAATAATTATTCCAACAATTATTATTTATTTTACTTGAATATATTCATCTTTGCCCTTGTCTCTTGGATTGGAATACTTCGCCCGTGTTAGAGACAAGTTATATTGTTTTTTGTTTGTTCGAAACAAAACAAAATGCCACTTGAACTTTTGATTCCAGGATGTTGAGGTGCAATGCTTTCTGCTAAAATAAAAGTGTTCTCTCTCTCGCTCGCTATATTTGCGAAGACCTCTCATTGACATAATGCTTTCACCAGCCTCTCACCTTGAACTCCAAAACAAATGGCTAATCTTAAAAAGCCAAACTTAAACCCAATTATAATGACCCAGTTATTTTGATGTTTACACGCTCAAAACTTTATGTTGAGGAGCCAAAATCACCTCACAAGATCAGTCTCTTGTCAAAGATTTCTCCACACAAGAACATTAATACACGCACATGCACACAAACACGTTTTGGAGGTTAACTTATGACACAGCTTCCTCTGCGGTGACCACCGGACTCTTTGTGAGCCTATATGAAACTGACCAAACCACGTGAGCTAATATAATGGCTTGCAGCTTAACTAGGTTCATTAGCAGCCCCGCCACTGTGCAACTATATCATGATCCAACGAAGCCACAGTTTGAGGGCAATGCTGACTTTTCAAGCAGTTTCACAGCCCACCGTGGTCCCCTCATTATGATGAAGATAACATGCAGGCAGGAGGCGGGAGAGTGAATAGTGAATAGTCTGCTGACAAAAAGGCAAACACAAAAACGTGTTTGTCTCGTGGCTGCAAATGATTCCGCCGTTGAATATCAATGTGAAGAGTTACCACCAGTGGAAGGCAGCCCAAGAACAGAAGTACCAAAACATCATTGGAATCAATGGCTCCTTCTAGTTCTTCCCGGCCACAATGCCACCCACCCTGCTAGCCAGAGCGTTGGAAGAATGTGACCTGCCTTCCCACAGCAAAGGATGATTTACTTGAATCCTACAAAGCTTCGACCCACTCCCCTCCTTCATCCAGGAACTATGTCAGCAGGAAAGAGCTGAGTCACGTAAAAAAAGGGGAATTTCAAAGGCCCCAATTTACAAAAAGAAAAGAAGCACGAGGGAAAGCGGAGCATGTACAATGAAGATGGATAGATAGATAGATAGATAGATAGATAGATAGATAGATAGATACTTTATTCATCTCCAAAGAGAAATTCCAAGCTGTGACTGGATCCACTTAATGAATGCACTGTTCTGAATGCTGACGACAGAAAAGTCTTCCGGTGAATTCAACATATTTTCCTTGTAAGAAAGTAAGATGGAGAATGAACTCAACAAGAGCTCAATGTTCATAGTCTAAGCAGTTAGATTTTTGGATGGGGAGATGCATTGTTGAATGAGTGGGCAAGGGAGATGGGTGATACTGAACCCAACAATCCTGTTTTTTAGCTCAGCTGTGAAACAGGAAATTAAAACATGTTCTGTTCTACTTACAAATAAATCTGTTGAAAACACTGTATGGAAATGTATGGGAGTTTTCTTAGAATTTCTGTTTATATTTATGCTTGGACAAAATATATCCCCAGTTAGTTCCCCAAAATAATCCAGAATATTCTGGCGGAAAGTTTCCAATACAGAGTATTTCTATAATCCCCAAGTTTAATTTGAAAATGTCTGGAAATTTTGCAGTAACCTTCAGCCCTTTTATAACCCTAGGCCTCTCCCTGCTCCAGTCCACCCAGTCCAATTGGG
This sequence comes from Synchiropus splendidus, assembly GCF_027744825.2. Lineage (NCBI taxonomy): Eukaryota > Metazoa > Chordata > Actinopteri > Syngnathiformes > Callionymidae > Synchiropus > Synchiropus splendidus. The sequence continues at coordinate 5,960,850 of NC_071345.1, read as the reverse complement.
GCACCACCGGATTGTTCCAGCCTGTTTATATTTATGTTTGGATATAATGATTGGACATTCCCAGTTATTTCCCCTAAATTCATGTTATAGTCAATTCTCATAATTCACTTTATGGAATGTTTCCAAGCGTAACTTTCGATAGACATACACTGGAAATTTTATTTACTCAATTGAAACCCGAATCGTGAGTTGTCTCTTTGTTTTTCTTATTGTGAAGTTTATCACATTAATGGATGGAGCATAATTAAGATGGCCTTTTCCTCCATTTTTCTGCACTTGAATTCACATATTTCCACTGGGAAAATTGAGCCATGAGGTAGGAATTTCAAGAAGAGTGAACATGCGCTGATAGGACTCTACAACATGAACAGTGAAAAACACAGCTGCTAGTTGTGAATCACTGATATGACATCAGGCTTGTTATTCCAGTGGTGACGCTGCATGCAAATACAATAACTGCGCCATCGTCTTCCATTAGCATTAAATTAGAAAAAAAGCACTGCAATATAAATGACTTAAAATGGAGGTGACATGAAACAATTACTGCATTCATAATCTGGTAATGCTACATGGTGAATACACACGCCACAAATGCGTCTAATGGATGAGAGTGGAGGTTATCAAAGATCCACACTGGTTGTTTCAGCTTCCATCCTGATGTGCGGCAGCCAGACTCATCCACAGGTGTGTTTGTGTGTGGTTACAAATGTGTGAGAGCAAACATGAATCCAGTGGAGTGTGAACAGCCGTACCTCTTGTTTTCAGCGTATCAGGATCTTTATTTCCTCCACATTGCTTTGTGCGCCACCAAAACAGAGGCCCTGCTGGGACAGAGAGAGTCCTTCAATTATTCACCGTGCCATTCAATAAAAGATGGATTTCAACGGCAGGCGACTTCATGTAAAAGTGGAAGGTGCAAAGTTTTGACTTCTCTGGATATTTTGCTTTTCATAACATCATTGAAGTGGTTCTTAAAGTCTGTCAGGGTCTACTCCGCATTCTAGTTTGCAACATTCCTGTGAAGCTGTTGTTAGCCAGTCATCTTGGCGGATGATGGATGGTACTTTCTGATTATCCTCCACTGCCTTGCTGGCTCGCTGGTCGCTAATGCCAATGCTTGCTTTTTCAAATAGTGTCAGATGTTCGCGGACATGTGGAGAGGAAGGTTGGAGAAGAGAGACATGAGCATAAACTACGGCGAAACTCAGACTTTTCTGTCCCAGAGCATCAAACAAGTAGCACAATTGTGTTGCACATTTAGTACAATCCTGTGTTTAACTGTATAAACGTGGCTCATAACACGTAGCAACTGTAGTGCAGCCCTATTGTTAGCCATAGCCTATATTAATTTTCACCCAAGCTCATTCAAACAGCAGCTCCAAGCTGAAATATTATAAAGTCAGTGGATACCTTAGCCAGATTTGTTCTATTGTGATGTGAATGATGAAGTGTTTATCAAGTATCGCAGGTGAATGTGAGGTATGAAGTCATGAATGATTGGTCGTTTTTTCTTCCACGCACCATCAATTATTGCAGTTACCACAACGGGAATGACTTTCTAACAACCATCATTTCCCAGAAGGAAGTTGCACCACCACATTGGCGATAACATGTTCATCAGTTCCTTCAATGAAACATTTCCAGACTGGTGGATTGGAAGTGATGGGACGATTCTTGGGCCACAACGTTCACCAGATATCACTCCCTTGGACTTCTGCCTATGGGGTTATTTCTGATGCCATTGCCACAAGTGAGGACAAAAGAAAGAAAGAAATCAAGTATGTGCAACAATTGGTACCCATTCAAGGGCGCATCAAATGAGGTTGACTTTGATAAACACTGAATACAGAACACAATATACCGCCAAACACAATCTCGACGATGACAATTCTGCATCTCACGACACATTTGATAAACACGCGGCTCACTCGCTGCATTGGACATACATACATGAACATGACGAGTTCGCACGCAACGACGCGCCGTGCTCTTCAGCTCCGCGGCATTTGACAGCGGACAATGGCGTGGGACTTCGGTTCACGATCGTAGTTTTAAGTTATTTTCAATACAGGGAACCTTTAACAATGACACTGGTCGACACCGAGTCTGTGGATCCCTGTTTATTTTATTAGATGGAGTGGTCCTAATAGGTTCACTGACGCGGTCGTCTCTTACAACATATCGCCCAACCCTATTGGGTGATATGGATTAACAGACTTTATGGAAACCCTGTGTATATACATTATCTAATAATAATGATAATAATATTTATTTTTAGAACATTGTCACAGGGTGCTTTACAGGCAAAAAAGCCCTAGCTCGACCATGAAGGTGGACTCTGGACCCTCAGTAAGCTAGATCTAAGAAAATGATAGGAGGACTGAAGTCAAATTTTCTCGATTTGACATCAGACTGTTCCTGACTAACTTAAATTCATCAGGCTTAATGACTTTGCTGGTTGCCACAGTATCAGTAAGTTACTGTGGGCTATCCTGAGTGGATCAATGAATTGTTCGGTGAAGATGTCTACCTTTTATATACTGCTATAAAACTAAATTTCAAAAGAAATGTCAGAAAGGCATCAGAAGGAGGAAAACAGATGAAGGGAATCGCAGTAGTTGTGCATACGAGTACGCAGTGGAAGGATAGTTTCGGTTTCAAAAGTTGACTGCATCTCTAGATCTCAATTATAGCTGGTCGATTTTTGGAATTTAGGCATTAAAAGCATGTGTGAGTCTTGAAATAGTTTTGCTGACCTAAACGCTGCAGTGTAACGTGTGATTTAAGTCTATTTTACCGACAGTAAATTGCCTCTTGGCAGCCCTACATGTCTGCTTCCGCTCTTCTGTCCCTGCTCACTCACTTCATGCCAGACAAGCAGAGTTAAAGCGGCGCTCTCCCAGCAGGCTTTGCTCTGAGTGTTTGAAGCTTGCACCCGGAGGAAGAGCCCATTCCTCTTTTCATCGCTGGGCTTTACGGTAAAAAGTAATGGCACTATAGCTCCAGGGTTAAGTCATTAAGCCACACGGGGCTATCACATGACCAGAGGAGGGACAACAGCCTCCGTCATCCTGCTGCTGTCGCACGACTGCAGGCACAGATGAGTGGGCAGCTGGGCTGGCCAGACACACACAGCAGGGTCCACACAGGCCAGACCAGATTCAACACAGAGCTGCGAGACGAGGACAGTGGGCGGGAGGCACCATGTGATTTAAAGAGCAGCAAGGGTTCAAAAAAGCCAAACAAGGCTTTATGCTGATTTTTCTTCTCACAGGAATTGATCAGTGGCAGCACTTGAAGGAAACGCAGCCTGAATAACCCTGCCCACGCAGGAACACATGATAGTATCAAAATATCACGCATGATTTCACATCAGTCTGCATGGAAACCTCACATACTTACAGCAGTGTACTCACCGCTGGGGCTGTCACCATGCCAAAGCACTTTCAACACTTTGTATAGTATTTTAAAAACCTGGTTAGCGCACCCCTGGCGAGCAAAACAAAACCTGGAGGTGCCAAAATGCACTTTTTTGTTACAGTAAGAATGTCAAAAAAAAGCACAGTGTGATGTCAACAACTAGCAGCAGACATTTTTTTCCACTTCCCAGACTGTCAATACGTCAATGTTCGTACTATTCCGGATCACTTTTACCAGCACATTTGGGGGGCAGTCTGACAACTGTAGTCAGACCTTTGTACTTTCTTTTCAGATTTCAGAATCATCCCATCTTGTTTGTGACGACAGAGATCCATTCCTTATTCTTGAAATGATTTCATTTGTTTTGTTTTTTTTATACCTGTACACCACATACACAACCACACACAAAAAGCCAGGGTCAAGTGTGTTTGTTTTCTTCATCCAAATACAATGTTTCAAGTCATGCCCGAGGACAACCACAACATCACCATCTCTTCAGAAGACAGCCACTCTGATGTCAGTCATCAACACCCGTTCCACCCTGCCAGCACTCTCTTCCTCACCTCCCTTCCTCAGTCCGATGACTCACCCCAAATACTTCAGCTCATCTAAAACAAGTACAGGAAGCACATTTTTACAGTTTCATGTGGTGTTGCTTGACAACATCTGCTAGGCATAATTCACCGCATCAGTTTTACTTTCAGAATGCACCACAAGGCGTGCCACATCACAATTATCAGTATGTGATGTTTTACAGTACAGAAAGTCTTGATTTTTTTCGGATCATTTGAGCGCTCTACTTAAAGTTCTCTCAAATCCCTCAGAACATAACCTGAGTGCTCATGTCCTGGCTGTGAACTCCTTTTACTCTGCATCCACACACGTGGTAAGCCTTGTATAATTTAACATAAAAACCAATGTCAGCCACCCACTTCTGGTTCAATTCAGGGCCAGTCTCCAAAAGGATAAGTAGGGCACCTTACTGTTTCGATAAAAGCTGCATCCGTGAAGCTCACGTCTGCGGGCTACGGCCTTTACGAGGATTCAGAGCAGCCTTCTGGAGATAATGTATTCAGAGGCAACGTTCCTAACTAACGGTTCCTGGAGTTCATTATATACAAGGAACACTTATAGAGAGTGGAGTGTTAGACAATTTGATTGACAGGTCCAGACTAATGGAACTCATTGTTGAGTAGATTACACCGCACAATTCTCCTTACAGTACATTAGGCCTCTTGAAAGCGAGTGGTCGGGCTCTGCAATGTAAAAGGGGGATTTTCCAGGTGATTGCTTTGAAAGTGTCTCTGAACGGTAATAAATCTAACGTAAATGTGTCTTAAGAAGTGTCACTAGTACGAAACCCATTATGCATTTGGGTAAACATAAACTTACTCTGTCTTTTACCAGCAAGTTTTAATGCCCACTCGCCTATGTTTTGATAGTGTCTCTGCGCTCTTTTGATGGTGATGATATAATCGCTTGCAGTTTGTTGACATTCGAAAAATGAGGGCACTTGCAGTTGGTTTTGAGGCAAGCTGTCAGGGCAAGCACCGAAATATTTTCCACTCATCCTTCCTTCCTTCTCTAAACTTGCTTCACCTATTTCTTATGATGTTATTCATCTTTTGTTGCTATGGTTTGGCATTTCTTCACTGACACTGAAGCTGAAGAGCTTCTTTACATGCATTGTAATGGTGCACACCGTCACACGGGCTTGTTTCCAGTTCTTGCTTTGTGGAACACTCCGTATTTAATACATCGATACTTGGATATGCTGCTGCATTTGTGACATGTTTACGACTTTCTTTTTGCGCACTGGTGCTATTTTGTTGATTAAGGGAGCGACAAAACTAAAAGTCTAAAAAACTCTTCTTAACAACATGCACAAAATATTGTACTCCATTGCACTCCCCTTAAAATGATGATTCTTATTACAATACATTGCTGAACTTACCATACTGCATTATATCGTATCACAAGTCCTGTATTGGGATACGTATTGTATCGCAACGTACACTACCTGCCAATACACAGCCCCTAGCATCAAGGTTGCCATTGCAACAAAAGCTTTTAAATGAAAGGTCATGTCGGCTGTTAGCGCCGCTATGGAGACAGTCGGCGTAGGGAGTCAGACAAGGAACACTCCATCATTCTGCCATGAAGGCGTGTGGTTGAGTTGGAGAAATTAAAAAAGGAATTGACCGGCTTGTTTGCGCCAACTGCGGATGTGTGTGGGAAGACTATCCATCAAATCTCATCACTCTGGTTTAGGGTTAACACATTCTAATCCTCCACGATCTAATGGCATGACATATTGCACACCCTAGTCATCAAAAATAGCTGAATTAGCAATACAGATTTGAGATCAGTTGTCCAAAAATAAATTATGATTATCATGCCATGTCATGTTTTGCTGCAATGTGTTTATATTACGTTTCAATGCAAAGCAAAGTTAATGGAAAAAAATGTAGTTTGAGGGCAATAAACATGTGACACAGCATCCGGCTGATGAATCCTCATGACGGTGCCAACATGGTTTTATTTCTCTCCCCTGGGCAATGTCAGAGCCTTTTACCCGAGCCTGCTGAAAGTCTCTGGTCCTGCGTACTAAATGACTCCGGAGCCTGCATACGCAATCATCTACTTTGTCAGCATCTCGCAGCTGCATCAGCATTGCAGAAAAACAACAGTGCTCACTCTATGTGACAGGCAGGCGGCTGATTTGAGGAGACTTGGCTTGGAAGGGCATCTCTCAGGAGCGCTCATCCTACATGCTGCACCACATGAATGAAATTCTGATTTGAAACAGAAGCATCTCAGAAAACCCTCCAAACAACAGCCGCTCAGTGCTGATACAGAATACAGCCTTTGTAATAAACATATGGCAGCGAGCATGATTGTAAAAGAACGTTAATAATGCATGAAAAATCAGCGCTGCATTAGCATATGGACAGACAGTGCTTTGTCTCCGCACCTACACGAGAACACATGCTACGCAGGCCACCGTCATGAACGCATTTATGATTAATAATTCATTCAATTATTCCTCTCTTCCTATTTGAATAAAGTAGTGCAAACAGTGGGGCTAACACGTCTTCTGCTCTTGTCTTCTCATGGGAATAGATTCACATGACAAACGGAAGCGCTCCTTTTTTATTAGCTAGCTGTTTATGAATACACTCGGAAATGCACAAGTAAGTGCCCTTTGTAAAAGACGCTGAATGCGAGAGAAAGTTTTCTTAACTTGGCAACTTAAATTTGCATTGTTATGCATCCAATTTTCATCTCATCTTTCTGAAATTATCTTTAAGGGGCCCAGTGACCCACTGAACTCTACTGTGGAAGTGCCACACCCTATGGTTGGTGTGTTTTCCATGGTTCAATTGCCATGCTAAAGGTCACGTGTGAGAATATCAAGACACTTCCACAAAATGCAAGAAACACTTATGGTCATATATATATATATATATATATATATATATATATATATATATATATATATATATATATATATATATATATATATATATATATATATATATATATATATATATATATATGTTACATATGTTCAGAAATAGATATTGACAAAAGGAACTTAATATACGGACTGCCTTTCCAAAGGACTACATCTCAATAAGCACTAGTTTGTTCTTTCTCGTAAATCAGAGCGAAATAAGTCAAAGAAAGTTTTCATCAAGTGCTAGTGACGAATACTGTGATGAACTTGTGTTGAATGATTAGCAGAGATGTATTTTTGAGTATAAGTATTTAAGAAAAATAGAGCCTAGTGCAGTCAGAAATTATTTATGGGATTAAAAAAAACAGTAATCGACAACTAGAACTCTCAACAACAATCCTACATGATATATATTTTCTACACCGCTATATAGTAAAAGCAGCCGACATTGACTACGATATACCGTGAAAAGAAAAAAAAAATGGTGTGAGCTGCCAGGCCTTTGGAAAATGATGTCTTTGTAAAGATGAAGTCCCATGTGATCAAATGTATCTAAATGTAGTGGTAACATCGAAACAAACACGTCACGCATCGTGAAGGTGGACAGGAAAATTATGGTTTTCAGCAAGAATTCCGAAAGAAACATCACAATAACTGAAGTCCGTGACTTGCAGAGCTCAAGTCGCACATTTTTGTTTGGAAGGGGAGGGGGGCTCTGCCACACTTTCCAAAAATCCTGGAGGAAACTCTGGACCCTCGTATCATCAGGGCACTCAGACACGCATTCTCACACATACAGAATTTAATTGAAAAGTGACGTTACAAACAGACAAAGTTTTACCGACCCCCCCTCCTGTTGTCCCTCTTAAGACACCCCACTCTACCCTGCCATCCTTCTGGTCAACACAGTCATCCGACACTTGTATAACGTCCAACAATGTTGGGCGCTCTATCAAGAGTTTTGTGTTTGTTTGTTAAATCAGAACCAAGGCCAAATTCTTGCAACCAGCTATTGCACAAACCATCACCAACATGGCAGTTTATCTTTCCACCTTTGAGTACCACTGCCATTCCCGGGGTTTCACCAAACCACCTTGTCTCAGAATTTATTGATGCAACCTAAAGAGCACTTTTGAACTCCTGACTAGATGCTTAACTCAACCGACAGCTGAATATAGAAAAAAAGTCACATGAGTTACGAGAATAATAGAGCAAACCTTGAGCGAGATACAAGAGACAAGGGAAATTGTCTTCAGCACGTGAATGAGAAACAACAGGAAATGAAGCCGCACGTTCTCAGCAGCAGAGCATGAATGCGAAGATGAGCTGCGGCATTTGGAAACAAGTTCAACGCAATCTACGTGATACAATCTGCATTATGGCGGCTCCGGGAAGCAAGACGAGCGAGGGTGGCTAATTAAATTCCTGTAAAGAAGCAACACGCCCAAGACAGGCCTCTTTCTCCGTGTGGTCTGCTTTGACAAGCATTTGCGGGAGTGTATCGCTCTCATACAGATTTGTTGCTTGACACAGCAACACCGCCGACCCACTGGCCATACCTGCTGTCTCCCTTCATTACACTGAGTGAACAAATCAAAAGCAATACGCTAAAACTCAGTCAGGCTGGAAAATACATATCTCTGGCAGGAGGGTGAATTTATATGCTGTCGTGTGACAAGTAGCTGCTCACAAGTTATCTTCTGAACAACAAAGTCTTTATCTAAGAACTTGCGTCACAAAAACCACTGAAAAAAACAGAAATAAAAATGGTTCTCTGATCTACTACGCTTTGATAATCCTGACAAACGACTAGTAAAAACAATCCTTCCTTCACATCTAGCTGCAACATTACTAACATTTCTAAGATCAACTGACTTTACTTAACTTTACTTACTTAACCAGCCACACTGCAGTTTTAAAAAGACCTTACTTACGAGTTGAATGGCCAAGCTTCCCACTCTGTGCACTGTATATCATACCCAGAACCATCACCAAGTTTTCTGTTTTGTTTTTTGTGGAAATAATGGCCAGATATGGTCATTATATATCGGTTCGCCACTACTTTATCTGGACAAGTATCACATTGGGGTACGGGCGGGAGAAACGGCTGCATCCTTAACAATGTCATTTAAAGGGCATGAGGGAGAAACCTCAGGATAGGGGGTCAAAATCGCACCAATGCTGCTAAAGTGCTGTGGGTCTGTTTCTGCAAACACCTTATCTGATCTCTTCTCTGCATTGTTCCTTTATCATCACCCAAATTCACTCCTAAGGGCACGAGCTTACCCATTTATCTGCTCAAACAAAAACAAGAGTCTGTTGTTGTGTATTTCTAAAGATATAAAGACTCAAGGTTACATAAAGTAAGAGCAGCGTGGTCTGGATTAGCGCGCGCTGGGGCGCTGCCAATCCTTCCCACTTGTTACAAAAACTGTTTTAAGTGTCCACAGCTGTTTGGCTGTGCGAGGAAATCATCTTTGGACTCACACATTAACATCCTGGCAGGTGCTTGACACTCAACAGAAAGCGTGCCTTGATCTCAGACTTAGCAAAGTGAGATTTGTGATGGAAATATGACATTGAAGTGGCCGCAAAACAGGCACGCTATCAATTAGAGTTGTCTTAAAGGATTTTTCTGGAGGAGGTGCAGCTGATTATCGCGCATTTGGCGCCCAGAGGACAGCTGTTCCCGCAAGGTTATGCCACAGAAACCGGTCTTCAGACTCAACACTTGGTTGCATTTGAACAAAATACGAGTCTGATGTTAGTGATGAAATCAGATCCTTGGCTGTATATTTGTTTCAGCACCTTGTGTGACTAAGACTCTGCATTATTTAACTGTCCCTGGACTCTGTCCATGACCAAGGGTTTGTCTTGCAAAATGCAGCATCCACCAAGGATTCCTTCGATGACTGGAGGGCCAGGTTTCAGAAAAAAGCTGGTTGAGCTGTCTAAGCTCACAAGGTTGCATTTTCTAAAATTGATCTTTGAGGTCATTCACCTGCTGGGAAAGTCCCTACCATTTATGTCGCTTATAAAGAGGGTTTTTTTTTCCTCAATGAAGACTCTCTCACACAGGTGGCTCACATCTGACTCCATCTCTCCAACCCCATTCCTTCAACAGTGCCTTTCCCTAAATGGCAATTTTGCATCCTCTTCGTTTGAATTCATGGTTGCACTTGACAAGGCCTGTCCTGACTAAACTCAAACTGAGTGTTAGTTCAGGCGGGCCAATGGAATCCACCCACTCCTCACAAATAGATGACACTCAGCTGTTTCGAGTGCAGCACGAGTGAGCCACCCACTCTCTGCATGAGCAGCTCTGTAACAACACTGTAACCCAGGCATGAAAGAGTTTCCTCTGAATGAAAATGAAGTATTTCTTATCTTGAATAGAATACTGTCATGGAAAAAGCAAACATTATTCCAGAACTATCACCAGGGTGTCATATTATTCCGCACATGATTGATTCTTCGGGTACATATCCGGAAGTATTTCATGACTGAGCTCGACAGCCTCATCTCCCTGATCCTGAGTCACAGTCTGTGAATCAAATTTGGCAGCATTTCAACACAGTGCAAAGGTTGAGGAGCTGTTTACAGCTGTCTAAATGGCAACCCTCGTTACAGGCTTTGCACCTCACAAATCATCCCGCCTTGGTGAAAATGTCAATCCAGAATGTCTGTTGACTCATTTACAGTGAATTGCTGGCATTTAAGTTATTTAAATGTTTGTATTTACATTGTAAATAATTCACTCAGAGGGTTTAGCTTTACTCCACTTGTCAGAGTAGTTCCTGCTCCACCTAGAAACAGTGTCAAAAATCCTTCACAAGAGGCGTGTCAAACACCCCACACAGGGAGAAATTCCAAAAACAGTTACATGCATTATGTGGGACGTGTTGGTAGTTTCAGGGGTGAGTACCTTTGTAGTACACATGCCAAGCATGGATGTGGCGTCGTAATGCTCACACTAACTACACCGAAGAGGACGTGGTGCTGGAGGTTCACACAAGGTTCATTTGTGAGGCGCTGAGCAACGGTCCCTATCAAATAGATGTTCTGACTACCTGCGTCCTCCTGCAACCCCCCAGGACGACCCTTGTTTGCTGTTTCGTTATTCCAATGTTTGATCTCGGAGGAGTGATCGCGATCTGCTTCAGCAACAGTTTTGTCATTATTATTATTATTATAGTGCAGTATGAGACGATGGCGGGGTGAATTAGACTATGGCGGGCAGCGAAATTTATCCATATATAACAGTGCACAATTTAAATTGCTGCCATATTGAGATTCCGCTTTCCCATCCTCAATATTTCACATATTTATGCATCATTTTATTCGTTTTTTTAACTAGAAATTTGCTTTTTTTTTGTCCAAAAATTTTAATTTAAAAAATAAAAGAAGAATAGACAATAGAAATCATGCAGTAACTTCGACTCAATTTCTGTTGTCCTCACTTGTTTTTCTCGAACGTGGAACTGGAACCACTACAATAAAGGGACTGCAGTAATTTTAATTTACTAATAAATAACTTCAAACCAAGCCAGTAATAAAAATAGTAACAAAGTGATGCAGTGAGCAAAAAAAGTTAACTGTAAAGTTTTGGTTGCTTGTACAATATAGCATTTAAATGAGGTGAGCATGAATAGGTGTTCAAGTACATGTACCCTGCGATGAGCAGACATGTCACACACAACATTTGAAATCTATATAAGTTCAATAATATCAACCGACATAATAGAATAATAGAATAAAGAAATTAATTCAATATATATATATATATATATATATATATATATATATATATATATATATATATATATATATATATATATATATATATAAAAAATTATTATTATTATTATTATTTCATAATGGTTATTTCCCTTTCAATGAATAATCTTCATTAGTTGCAGTAAGGGATGGACTGAAATAACGGATTTATTCAGTGTAACTACCCATCTCATGTGACACACCAGTCCTTAAACAACAGTCAGTCCTCATAAGCTGCTCATATACAGCTGTGCAGGAATGAATCCTGCCACTTTAAGTTGAGCAAAAGTACTTTGACGGCAGTGTAAGAGAGGAAATAAGAATTCGGTGGGTTGGAATGAAGCCAGAGTGTGTCCTTCACTTGACTCCACCGAGCATCCGTGGGAGATGCTGATGCTGGTGATGAGGAGGAGGAAGAGTATGGGGGAGAAGGTGGGTGATAAACAACACAACACCGCGAGGAAGCAATGCGACAAGAAGCCCGTGAGCTCACCAGACAACACTACACAGCGCATCTCTACTCTTTCACAGCACGTTTTTCACAAGCTTGGTTCTTAGTTTCCCCTTCACTTCTAGAAGAACGAGCGTCAACTACGGTTTGTTTCGCCAGAAGCCTCACCCAGGCATCATTTCCATCCACATAGTAGAGTAGTGATGTAGCAGGCTGGGCACGTCTACGCACAAGCGACGTCAAACATAAATACGTGGAGAGGAAAAAAAAAAGGAAAAAAATCAAAGTAATTCATTCAGCGGAGAGTTGGGCTGAATCGCAATGGGGAAAAAAGGCCACATACCTGGTAACGTGCGCTTATAAATCCGCGGGACTATATTCCATTGCCGTCCTGGTGATGTTGTTTGACAGCAGGCAGCGCTGCGATGTTATGTGTCGACTTGCTGCTATCCGAGCCTCTCGGAGTGATGGCGTTAGCTCTGCAGGGCCACAATGGAACTACAGGCCGCTTCACGGACCGTGGGAAAAAACTAAGACATAACCAGGGGAAGCGTATAAAAGGCGCAAAACAATAATTAAAAACAACATAATTTATCGCAAAATTTGTGTAAATCACGTTGGGAATACCATTTCGATACTGGTAGATGCCTGTATATAAATTAAATTCAGAATGTAATAACACTTATCAAGATTTAAATTACACTGTCTTTATTCTTCCCACATATTTTTAAATTAATTACACTGTTCGATTGATTTCCATGCGAAGTGTGGAACGCACTGCTTTCACTTACGTCAATTAAAAACGATGAAAATCGGTGAACTCTAAACTCCGACGAATTTAGTGAAGGCAACACAACAGGACCGGTGCTGACTGAGGGTAACTTCGTCCAATCAGTGAGCAGTGCAGCAAGAGATGGGGCGGGGCAAACCCGACAATGCCCATTTGTAAACACATCTTCCACAAACTGACCCTCAGGATCAGAATGTTTAAGTTCATTCATGGATGAGTGAATGAAATACGTCTACAAAGTTAATACAGGATTTTAAAGAATGAACCATGAAATAAATGTATAAAACTATATTCAAATGATACAATCAAAGATAGATATATAGCTTTTGTAGTTTCATTAATATTCTATGTATCGATGTTATTTTTGCTGACTCAAACAGTGCATTGCATTTCACTGTATTATTCATTTTCTTCTGCTACAGTCAATGGGGCTGGATTTTTTTTTTTTAGAAAGGAGCGACACCTGCAGGCAAATTGATGAACAACAACACGAACAATTATTATCAACGTCTAAAAGTAACACAAACTTTAAATAAGTAAAGAAAAATAAAATAAAATAAATAAACCTAAAATAAATAAAATGACCCTGGTCCACGTTTTTTGTGATTATATTGATTTTCATTTTCCATTTGCATTCATTTTTTTCTATATGAATTATTAGTAGAACGTGTGGCTTACTTTGAAGCAGGACTGTGTCCAGTGAACTTGATACAGGGAAGGAATTGGGGAAAAAGTAACCTGTAATAATACTATATAAGGATAAAAAAGGGCAGTACAGAGCCCTGTAAATATAATAAATAAAAGAAACAACTAGATTTCAAAATGCTTTGAAACCAAATTATATTAAATATGTAAATAAATAATAAAGCAGCAGCAGTAAAATAGTCTTCAGACGAATATAAAGAAATGTCTTCTTCGTGTGGGTCCACAATTCAAAGTCATCCAGAGGTTAGTTGGTGTGTGTAGCGTTCGACTTGCTTCTTTACAAGGATGTACCCGCTAGTTATCTATTTTAATCTACCTGGGAAAGGTCCTCCTGCTCTTATTGGAATTGAGGGTCCACACGCAGCCATATTTAAAAGCCACTCTTCATCTTTGTTACCCACCGAGGTGTCCAAACCAACATTGTTTGATTAAGAAGACATTTTTGGAATACGCTGAAGCACATTTGCACAACACTTGAGCACCAGTGGAGAGCAAACAAATCTAAGTTGACCCTGAGGAAGAAGTCAGTTTTTCTATTCAACACAACTGTGAGTCACTCAGGAATCTGTCAAGCGTCACACCGCGCTACAAAGACACCTTCATTTCATCCTTGTGTGCACACGGAGGCTGAGATAAACTTGTCTCTGTACAAATAAAAGCAATTAATTTCACAAAGGTCAGTGGCGAGCTCATTATGCGACGCGAGCTCACTTTAATCAAACATCAAAGAGAAACTGAGCATCACTGCGGAAGAGGGGTTTGAATGTGCTTCTTCAGGAACACTCAGGTTGAGGTCTGCGAATGCTCACTGAGAGATAAGGGAGCATAAAATGGTTTTGACAAGAGGAACAGTGTCTCTTTGAAGTCAGAAATTTGGGAAGCAGAGATAGCTTCTTAATTAAATTCCCGCGCTCAGACACAAACACTCCAACTTCACTTCACCCCATGTTGCCTCTTGGTCACTCCACAGCACTTACATGGATGCGACGGAGCCTTTTCCCCACAAATATAATCTCATCTACACCCAGACAGATGTTCTGAAAATAACTTGTGAGTATATTTAAGTGTCTTAAATTGTTGGCGAAGCAGTAAATATTTAAAAAGGGAAATGCAAAAACATCAGTGACACACAGTTGCAGGGGTATAAAAGGCATCATAGAAACAAACTCTTAGCCTTTGCAGTGGTGTGAAGGTGAAGAAGAGAGTGCAGACAGGATGGAACAGATGGACACAATAGACACAGTCTGCACTTAAAAAGAGTGAAAGATAAGCTTCATAAACCCGTAAGGTTTGTAAACAGAGTTGATGTTTGAATGAGTGCGGCGTGTTAGATCCTTGTAGAAAATGATTTATTGTTTTTAATATTAACCTTGGAGCTACAAGTGATATGAGTAAGCAGATTTTATTATGTAGGAGAACTGTGTGAAGGACTCATAACAAAGCTGAAAACATTTGCATGCAGGTATAAATCAATTTAAAGCCTGTAAAGTCTGGGCCCAAAACAGCTTTCAGCACCTGTATATCAATGATCTGCATCCACAAACTTGTTTTCCTGTGATGAAGCATGAAAATAAAAGCTTTTTTGTATCCCAGTGGTGTAGTGGAGCAATGTATTTGTTTGTTTGTTTCCTCTGACACAAATTCCTACTGCATCACAATACATGGAGATTTATTGAATCAGCTCTTCACACGTGCTTTGGTGTTTGAATATTCCCTTCAGGAAAGTTCCCCGGAGCGTGGAATCACACACTCGCCTTTGACTCAGAGCAGATGGCTGAATCTGCTTTTGTCTTGCTGAGAAACTTTGAACTGTTGGATGAGTGGATGGAATATTTTCAAAGCAATGATTTACACTATAAAGAGCCGTTTGACTGACAAGTGTTTCATGACGTCCTTCGGTTTCAGCTGATGAGGATGTTTGAGTCAGAGCCTGCAGGGTGTTGGCTCCCTGCTGCTGTGACTCTCAGCTACAAGATAAGGACTACAGGTTTTAAATAGGACTTTTGATACATATGAAGTTCATCTATAAAGATCGCAAGGCAAAGCACGACAGTAAAGACAGTAAATCTAAAAGTAGCATTTCAGTCAGTGCAAATTCTGAGCTGCTGTTTTTAAAAAGTACCACTTGCAGCACACGCAACCCACCAGTAGGCGGGGCTAATGATCCGCAGAAAGCGCGCGGTTGTCTCCAACATTGCAATGGCTGATTTTTATGATAGTTGAGAGCTGGATCTACGCTCCAGGTGCTAACAAGGCTGAAAGAGCCGCTAATAATGTGCACTGACCAGAAGGGAACGATCAAATAAAGAGTGGGTCATTTTACTGAGCTGTCATTTGACCAATAAGTGCTCAAGTTTGGCCATGCTTGCACTCAACATCTGTTTAATAGCTGCCTGACAGGAGCAGCCATTTGTTTCCCATCACAGTGGCTGTAAAGCTTTAGAGGTTGTGTCGTATTACCAGACAAAATACCTCAGGTTGGCTTTTATGCCACATAAGTATTGTTTACGGCGCGTATTTGCTGCGGCGTGGTGGCTGTTTAAAAGTGCTCTGTTATTCATTTCATTTTGTATTTTGTGTATTAGTCCAGCTTCAGTTGTGACTTGTTTAGTGTGCTACAGCTAACCTTTGTAGCTAACAATACAGTCGCAATGATAGTAACACTTTTTTTACTAATACAGTGGTACCTCAGTTTTCGAACGTCCCAGAATTCAAACAAGATTCGAACGAAAATCCTGAACTCGAACGGCCCTGAAAAAAGCCGGAAAAAAACATAACGTGTGCGGACCGATCCGCTGACCCACGACGCGCTTTGTTATTGTGTATAACGCAGCCTCTGTATGCAGACGTGTCCCGTTAGCTCCATTTACTGACTGTTTTTTCTTCATATTGAGGTGTAAAACCTTTCCTGTCTCCACTCTGGACCGTGGTAGAGTGTCACAGGGGAGGTGCTCGCTCTCCACACCTCCACTCCAGGGTTTGATGTCCTGTTGTGGGCTGGAGCTGGGACAGGGATGAGGCGAGTCTGGGACAGAGCGTGACTTGGTTTATGACTTTGTCACAGCCAAACTGCACAGAAGCGCACATTCAGAGCTGGACACGCACCGGGCACCTCTTCACTTCTGGAGAGACCTCACTCACTCGGCAACCCCTCCCACATGCAGCGGCCACACACATAGAGGAACAGCCACCTGCAGCAGACACTCTACATTCACCCCTACAAAAGATTATTTTAAGGCTTCGAACGCATTATTGCTTTTTCCATTCATTGTAATGGGAAAAATCGATTCAGATTTCGAACAAATCGCTTCTCGAACGGCCGTCTGGAACGGATTGTGATCGAGAACCCAGGTACCACTGTAACTCTAATAAAAAAATGAAACCCCACTGGATGGTATCAAACAACCAGCAACCAGAATGTGCCATTTGGCAACAGTTTATATTTGTAAGACATGATTTAATTTCACGAGAAGAGTTGTCTTTGAAGTGGTGACATGTGAGTAGCGAATTATAAAGTGAACACTTCTAATGAGCCAGGTGCCTAGCAACAACAATGTCTGCTGTATAATGGAAAGGTTTCTGTCTGTCATTGTAAGGATGTGTGAGTGCGCGTACGTTGTGTGTCTGCAACAAATATTTTTATCATCACGCATTGCTTGTTTGTCAGCAGTCTGTTCCAGTGCAATAAATGTCTGCCAGTACGGCATGTGGCCAGTTTCTCGGTCAGCAGTCAGAGATTCTGGGATTAAAATCCAACTGGCAACAATGCTTGGGTTGTGTAAGTGTTATTGCTTAAATGAGCGATTAAAACAAAAAACAAAAGAATGTTTGGCGAAAGGGAAGTCAGTTGGGTATTTATTTGTCTATTTTGAAAAGCAAAGACAAAATGATAGATATTTCTCGTTTCTAGTTTTGTTTGTGGACATTGAATGGCAAGATTCATTTGGAGTACTGTTAGTTTTTTCTTAATGGCAGATGAGCTAAGATGCAAGGCAAAGTCCTAGTTATTAAAAAATATTATTCACGAAGAGAAACTCTAACCTCAAGAGATCAGCAATAGAAAAACATATCAGAATTAGGGCTAAAAATCATCAACTCCGTTGGTCAATAATAATAATAAAATTCATTGTCACTTCATCTTCATCCATAGAAGTGCTGCTCATAAAGTTGCAAAGAATAAAATATCAAAATATAATATATGCAGATAACAATATAAAAGCATTTTGGATGATAAAAATATTTACATAATATTTTATTTGTTTTAAATTCATTGCCATACGTCTGCTACAAGAGCATGCCTTCCATTTGTGTCACGTGACCTGAACCTCAGAAGGATTTGATCTTTACAAAGAAACCCATACAGTAACAGCAAAAATATCAACGTGAATGTTGTTGTTCTGTTATGTTTAAAAGTCCTGTAGTTTTCTAATCATTGTCAGGTTCATATAAGACATTAAAATGCTGCATCTAAGATGTACAAAAGCAAATCAGTGTGATATTCTTTGGTAAGATGTCAAGGCCCATGACACCAGAGCCGCGCTACTATACCACGAACCAATCACATTGCTGGCGTTGAGCTGGGAACGTTATAAATACATGCAGTCCAAGGCACCTGTATCAGTGAGAGCCCACCAAGTTTCCACAGTCTCACTCGGTTCTTTCTCCCTTTGACAAAGAATCGGACCAGTCAGCACAGCTGTCTATACCTCTTCCTCCCAGCACGGCTCCTTTAATCCAAACTGCAGAGCTCAGATCTGCTCCCCCGCCATTCATTCTTGCTTTCTGTCTCAGCCGTACGTGCCTCTGCTTTATCTCAGATGCTTCGTCAATCTTTCTCTGTATCTCCTTTGATTCTGATCCTGTTCTATTCCTCCCACTTCGTCTCTGGCCTGCTCTCCTCGCTCTAAATCTACACCCCTCTGCAATGTTGGTTTTCTTACAGTCTCATTCGCCTGCCTTCTGTTTGAGTCTCTCTATTTCTGCCTCCCTCCGCTGTCAGTGCATCGCCGTCCTTTGAGTCCTCACTCCTTTTATTGCTGTGTAATAGAGAGTGACATGTTTTGGCAGCTCCTCTGCACTCCTCTCTCAGAAGGAATTACTGTCTTGACCCAATTCCACATGCAGCCAAATCTATGTATGTGCCTGTGGAACAATTGGTGTGACTGCCACAGTGGATGATGTGGAAATTACAGGCATGGTATCCTTCAGAAAGGTCAAAGCATGATGATTCATCTTTTTACTGAAAGTCTAATGTGCAAGGTCCTCCCAGAGTGCAATGAATGACAAACTGTACTTAGGTTCAGGAGGTTCTAAGCTTCGTACCAAAGGTGAGCAGTCCTAGGTTAGAAGGGTCGGCATGTGCCACCAGTGGGCGCTTTAACTGGAGTTCAAGTTACGCGAATCATCAGTGTTGGCCAACCAAGACAGAACATCATAATAGTCATCACGATTGTAGCCACGAGATGGCAGAAAAAGTAGCCTGATGTACGAGTAAATACAGTGGTACCTCGGTTCTTGACTACAATCCGTTCCAGAAGGCCATTCCAGAAGCGATTTGTTTGAAATCTGAATCGATTTTTCCCATTACAATGAATGGAAAAAGAAATAATGCGGTCCAAGCCTTAAAACAGGCTTTTGTAGGAGTGAATGTAGAGTGTCTGCTGCAGGTGGCTGTTCCTCTATGTGTGTGGCCGCTGCATGTGGGAGGGGTTGCCGAGTGAGTGACGTCTCTCCAGAAGTGAAGAGGTGCCCGGTGCGTGTCCAGCTCTGAATGTGCGCTTCTGTGCAGTTTGGCTGTGACAAAGTCATAAACCAAGTCACGCTCTGTCCCAGACTTGCCTCATCCCTGTCCCAGCTCCAGCCCACAACAGGACATCAAACCCTGGAGTGGAGGTGTGGAGAGCGAGCACCTCCCCTGTGACACTCTACCATGGTCCAGTGCGGAGACAGGAAAGGTTTTACACCTCAATATGAAGAAAAAACAGTCAGTAAATGTAGCTAACGGGACACGTCTGCATACAGAGGCTGCGTTATACACAATAACAAAGCGCGTCGTGGTTCAGCGGATCGGTCCACGCACATTATGTTTTTTCCGGGGCGTTCGAGTTCTGGATTTTCATTCGAAATCCAAAGCAAAAAAATCTAGAATTTTTTTGTACGAGCTCTGATTTGTTCGAATTCCAGGACGTTTGAAAACTGAGGTACCACTGTACTTGTTAAAGAAGGGGGAAAAGATTCAGAGAAGGTCTGAAGTAGAAAGTTCCTCCAGTCTCTTGGTTTCTGGCCATGGCGTCGAGATCACACCAACACATAATGCAAGTGCTGCTTTGAAGCAGTGCTGTTGTTGAGACCACCTAAACCAAGACCAAGGCAAGACCAGAGCATACAGAGGCCAAGACCATACTGAATACATAGAAAACTAGAAAAGCACTGAGAGAGTGCAAACCTTTGCCTAGCAGCTTCAGCCCACCCCCAAAAATCTCCCAATTACAGTTTCCTAAAAAAAAAATGAATGAATACGGTGAAACTAACGCCACTGAAAATGTAGTCTCCTTGTGGGAGGTAGCTAATACTCTGTTGCCATGATTTTCAGCTCTTGATTTTTTTTTTTTAAATGAATAAATTGTTTCTTTCACCGTAAGAAAACCCTCAATGGTCTTGGTCTGGACTTGGGGTTGAGCGGGCTTGACTACAACACTAGCTTTTAGTGTTAAAAGGGTGACCTTATGCGAACACAGTGCAAACATGTTGGCAAGTCGTAAGGAGCCAGCACTTTGTTAAGAATATATTCGTTTCCATATCAATGGTTTTTTATTTAAAATACTGTTTTTGATGGTTCTATCAACAACCACTTTGTGAGCACACCACACCACTGTTCTAGTTTAAGACTTAGAAGCCGTCAAAGTTACAGCAACCCACAATGGCACCGTTGATGGCGTCACTTCTTTAGCGCTGATAAAACCCTGTAAGCTCCGGTGGCTACATTCATTAAAGTAACCGTGCTCATTACTCACACTTCAACATTTTGTGTAACTTATTTGCATAGTGATGAATGGAACTTTTAATTAGTTTTCAGCAGACTCCGAAAAACAAGGCTTGTTGTGACTCAGCTGCTTTGAATACCAAATTCTTCTTCTGGACTGCGTGACAAACGTTTTTACAGAAAAAATAATGATTGTTTTCTGCTCATTCTACAGACAGATTGTTTGGTGCGCTGCCCACACTGCCGGCAATTTTGAACAGGCTAATGAGCACCAGAGTGAGTCGTCTAAAATCTAAAAATGATCAATCTACGGAGCTATTTCTAGCTGGGAGAAGTTGCCTGGCTACAGGAGTAAATATATCTTGTCATTACTCTCAGAATGCTTTTGTTCGTTTTAAGTTTTGGATCCAAGTAGATCTCAAATAGGTCAGGCGGAGATCGCCGTCCCAGCGAGAGAGTGAGGTGAATGGAAAATGGCCAGTATTTGAAAAAAAAAGGAAGGTGGGCAGCGTGAGGGCTTCAGGTGCATGTACAAGGGTTGTTGCTATTTGGAGCGTGACAAAGTACACACGAACTTCAGCAACTAAAAGACGGGCAAAACAGAAATATCTAATCCCTCATGCACACATATTTGTGCCGCAATGTCGGGGTGTCTTGTCCTTGAACAACATTATCTATCTAACTATATAAGAAGATTGGAATAAATACTGCCTGAAAGCAACCGTTCTGTAAGAAGTAGAATATTGGCAAATACGGTTTTTAAAAGGCAGACAGTTTCTCCCTCGCTGTGGGGCTGGACTAAATTATATGTCTGGTTACTGAGGACAGTAAGTATAGTGTAATTCCAGTGGGGGCCACGCGGCCTGACCTTGGATGCTCAAGGGAAAAGTTTTTCACCTTGGATTATGCTGTTAACTACAATGTTGCCAATAAAAAGAAGGCTAAAGATGTTATATAATACATGAAGATGAGCATCACTGGATGGGCGCCATCATCTGCGGCTGCCAGATTTCACTGGACTCTGCGACATTGGAGAAATTTCATCTCCTGGGTTTCACACTCCACTTTCACTGTTTGCTGTGGTTCATTCCTGAGAGATCCACAGCTTCAATGTGTGACAGAGCTTCAGGTCTGTGATAGGAGAGTGGAGATCTGGGAGGTGGGCATTTTCCAACTAGTTTGGGAACACAAAAATGATCCGATATTTGGAGAGCCGACACACGGCAGAGTGAAGTTTCAGCGGCTCGCTCAGGTGAGTGTGATCATGATAAGTAAAAGCTACCTTTTGGATTCCTGACTCTCTGTTTAGTGCGGTAGATTCCATAAAGCAGGGAATTATACATGCCTTTTGAATCTCTCCATAGTAAACATGGCAAAGCTCCTTCTGCTGACAATGCTTTTGTCGGTTCACGCCGCGGTGGATTTATGCCCCAACGTCTGCAAATGCTCCAGAAAATCTGGCCCCGATAAGTCGGAGGTCGACTGCCAAAAAAAGGCCCTGCGCGCCTTTCCTTCTAAACTTCCCTCCGACGTCTGGATGCTCAAACTGGGTGCGTGCCTTTAACCGACGCCCGCATCGGCCCGGTTTTAATAAAAGTGTTATTGATGTTGGAAGGCGAGAATGGCATCTCAGAGCTGAAGGCCAATTCCCTGAGATCCCTCCCGAAGATTGAAACCATCAACCTGGAAAATAATGTGATCAGGTCGATCCACCCCCAGGCTTTTTCTTCTGCCAAGACGCTGATGCTGCTTAATCTCTATGGCAACCACATCACCAATCTCTCTCAATGTGATATAATCCTTTGATTTCTTGGCAACAGTTATATTAAAAAACAAACCTGCGATCGTGCGACTTCCGATTCATTCTTTTGCATCTGCAGGACCTACTGAACCTTCGCTTCCTCATGCTGGGTCAGAACCGAATAGGAGCCCTGAAGCCGGAGATGTTCGCTGGCATGAGGAACCTGTCGGATCTGGATCTTCCTTTAAACGCCTTGACTGCTGTTCCGCCCAACGCCTTCAAACCTCTCATTGCGCTGAAGGTTTTGGATCTTTCCCTAAACCGTATTCAAAGGATCGCAGCTCAGGGCTTCACCGGCCTCAGACAGCTCATGTTCCTCAACTTGGACAACAACAGGTAGCTATGGAAGTGTGTGTGTGGTCGTGTACGCAGCTACATGTGTTTAGCCATCACATTCTTGTGCAACAGTATTTGGTCAACTTACACTGTTGAATTAATTCTCAAATTTTTCATTGGGGAATTCTTCAAAATCTTACTCCAACGCACAATGAGAAGCTACACAACTGTGCGAGCTCAGGTTTGAAAAGCTATTTTCTCTCTCACAGTCTGAAAACAATTCCCGCTGGATCATTCAAGCCCCTTCGTGCTCTGGAGATGCTCGTGCTTGATAACAACCTCCTTACAGCGCTGAATCCAGCAGCTTTTGAGGGACTGGGTCGGCTACAGGTAATTTACTGATGGTTGCAGAGATTTGAGCAAAGATTTGGTGATGGTGATGCCAATAACTGTTGCCCTCCTTTGTTCATTCAACCTGAAATCACAGACACAGTTTGGGAGCATGCTTTCACTATTTTTTTTTTTTTGGTTAACAAAATCTTATCATGTCTTTGCTGATCAAAAGAATGAAAGTAGTATTTTTCTGAAGTGTTTGCTTAAGATTTCACTCATAAATTTATTCGCTGCCTTACTGTACGTCCACACCAAACAATTCCAGCTACAGAAGCAGCTCATTTACACGTAAAGCCAATGTAGCTCTGCCTTTATGTGTAACAACCTGGTGGACTGTAATATGGAGTGGGTGATGCAACACATTTTGGTTCGCAGCTTCAGTGTGACTCAAGTGACAGTTTTCAGAGGACATTTGTGATCAAGTTGAAAATTCTGATGTGTCAAGTGTCTTGACAAAGTTGTAGTTGGTGTGTGACCATACGGCTACAGGTAGTGATGTGCCAATGAGGTATCATGAAACAGTATTGCAGGGCTGATTATTATTTTTATTATTATTGTCTTATTATCTTAGTGAGGAATGTCAATGACAAACATTAACATAACCCTTTCCCCAGCCTCTCACCCTAAACCTAACCATCTGAAACAAATGGCTAAACTCAATGTTTACCCTTAAAAAAACCAAAAACCTATTATAATAACCCAACTATTTTGTAGCTTTCACCCTCAAAATGAGGCTTGACAAAGATGTCCTCACTCTGTTGATTAAAAAGTCATACAGGTTCTCACAAAGATGGAAGTACAAGAACACACACACACAATACAGGTCATTTTAAGATGACCAGTTAACCTCTGTGTGGTGTGGAGGGAGGAAACTAAAGTGGAAATCCATGTTTGCACCAACCATGTCACAGTCCACTATACGCTGCACATCTCTGTAGAATGATGGACGAACGATAGCTTTACTCTCATTGATCTTTCTCGATACAGAGATAACAAGAAAAAATATTTAAAATAACGTTTCATTCTGAGCCAAGAGACGTTATTATTGTGATGAAACTGTTCTGTCTTCCAAACAGGAACTGTACCTGCGGAACAATGAGCTGGAGCGACTGCCTCCCGCTGTGTTTAAACACACTCCAAATCTCTCCCGCCTCGCTCTGAGTGGAAACCGCCTGGCGACCATTGAGGGAAAGACGCTTGCTCTTCTACCACGTGAGACCGTCTCCAATCTTTGAAGTTCTGTGGGAATGCTGCCGCTCACGTCGATCTTTTCTTAGACCTGAAGAAGCTGCATCTCCATGACAACCCCTGGTTGTGTGACTGTAACATCAGCTCTTTGGTGGGATGGATGCGGCAGACCAGCGCTACACTGTCACCACGAGAGGCTTTGAAGTGCTCAAGTCCTCCCGAGCTTCGCAAGAAGAGCTTAAGCAGCCTCCACGGTGTGAAGCTGCTCTGTCAAGCCTAAAAATACCGGAAACTAAATCTAGTGACCAGAAAGTTCTTTTCACTTCTTCCCTCCTGCTCTCCTTTTTTTCCCCTCCTTACTGGCAATATTAATACAGTTTATCAACAATCAAAGATCTATTTCCATTTGTGAAATACAGCACTTAAAAATTGAATCTGGAAACTGATGGATTAAACTCAGTGGGATTACTTTAATCCGATTCAGTGGATTGTAGTTACTAATCTTTAGGTTAACAGTGAAATAATGTTGTAAGCCTTTGGATTTTAGGATGCTTCCTCCAAACACAACAATCAATATTAAAATAGCTTTAAAAACATAGTCAGTTGGTGTTGAGTGATCTCATGAAGGTTCCAACTCTGGAACGTAGTGTTCCAAGCTATAGAATATGAGGCATCGTCGTTATGGACCTGGAGGAATGACTGCGCTGCGGAGCTGTTTTGCTTATTGTAGACTTAGGGAACATTTATTACCCTAAATAAACTATTTATTCATATGTGCATTTGTAGCATATTACTCAGTTATTAATAATTATAAAGTATTGATGAGTGTTTTGTTCAAACTGACTACATTTTCAACAAAAGTCAACTGTAAACAACACCATAATAGTGGAGTATTAACTGGTGAATTTGTCCATATTTCTGCATGTTTCCATGCAGAGCCACGGGGGGCAGTGTTGCAGTTACTACCCACTGCCTCCTACAATACTTTCTCTGTTTTCCTCTTTTGTGCAAGAGGTATATTATCAATAATTCCTCCACAGTCGCCATGTTGGTTTTGGAGTTTGTTGTTGTTTGTGATAACCTTTTGACTCTGGGCTGCTCCCCCAGTGGATGTTTTGGTTAACAGCAATAACCAATGTCATGAACGCATGGATGTGGTCAGTGAAGGCAACATTGTTTGAAAAAAGTTTTGTATGTAAAGGGAGCGTAAATGGGCCTCAGACTGTTCCCTTACCTCAACAGCCAAATGCCCAACAAATAACCTTCAAACCTTTGACATGACGAATTGAGTCGCAAAAAAGATAAGGTGAATATTGAAGGAAATTAATATGCAGGCTTCTTGAGTGTAAAATTGTCTTCCAGACTCGTATGTGTTCAGACAGACAGCATAAACAGATGGCCATAATGTTTTGGAAAACATTTGGGAAATTATGTAACAGCTATTTTGTTCACTTTTTAATTTCCATTTTCATATATTGAGTCCCCTGATCCGCCCGAACCAATTTGGTATAAGCCGATAAACAGATGGTAGGAGCGTTTCGAAACACACCTGAATACTAGCATCGAATGGAGAACTCTCCAAACTTTATTGACTCTTCCACTCAGGCATCAGTTGGCAGAATTGAAAGGGAAAAGTTTGTGAATAGAAATCGACATTTGGCCCTGGGGAAGTGCGTCTGTTTCTGACAAGGTGACTCCCATCGACCTCCCTCACAATAACTATGACAAGGAAACAGCATCTTCTTCTTCAGCAGGGGAGATAATCGCCATAATTTCCACCTGCATTAAACCTGCTATTATCGTAGAGGGGCAAAGACCAGTATAATGGCCGGGCTTTGTTGCAAGCGCCAGCTCTTCTCTCCTCATTTGCTGACACCAGTTTCACACACAGCGAAGGCATTTTTCATCCATTTCTTTGTGTTTAAAATAATTGGCTGCCATGAAGCCCACCATTACAGGCGGTTCATATTGACCGGGAATAGTGGCGTTCTCCCGCTGATTGACGTGTTCAGAGGGAAGTGAGGTTGTATAGAACATTGACGTAAAAGTTTCTAACGCTTTTCTGAAAGTGGATCGAACAGTCTGTTTTGTGTGTTAGGATGCTCACTTTTGTCAGATTTCTTGTGTTAAAGAAGAGCATTATATTTTCATTGTTATCCTGTAATGTTTACTTCCTGTCCTTATCAACAATATAACAGCACATCTTGTCGTATTGTTTGAAAGAAATTTAAAAAATGAAAGAAGTTTACAATACACTGAACTGCAGTCAATTTGAGCTAAACAAAGTTTGCCACTTCAGATGTATCACCTGTTTTTATGACCGTGAGAGAAGCGTCTTGAGCTTGCCGTGGTGCATTCCTGCAGACTGTGGTTTAACACCGACATGTGACCGTGGCGGTGCCACGGTCCATCACTGCAGTCTTTGTTTGACACAGTTATGTGTTTTCCCACTCAGTCAGAATCAGAAATATTTGTTTGTCGACAGCTCAACTCAGACAGCTGTGGTTATTTGATGGGATTTTTCAGTATTGGTTCGAAATTCCCCTGTACTTACTGTAATTTTCTTGTTTATACATAAGCCTCACCGGATAATCCACAGGTGCAGTGGTGCTGTCTTCGTCGTAGAAAGGTCAGTGGTGCATAAAAATGCATGAGGATCACTTCTAAACTAGTTTTGAAAACAGGGTCCAGCATCACAATGACTCATGAAACACACTGGGCAATGTTCTGAACTTGAATCATCAACTCCTCACATCTGTTATTGACATAAAAGCGCTCAACATGCGCTGTTTTCGCCGGAGTGTCCAAAGTTCCGACACCACAGTCATTCTCAGCTACTTCTTCTCGTCTCCGCTCCTCCAGGAGATCGGCTCCGTGAGCGGAAACAGCGCATTTTGAGCACTTCATGGTCAATAAAAGCCCTGTGATTTTATTGGTTTATTGTGACAAGGCTCAATACTTTGACAGCATTGCGCTCTTTTGCCTGTGAAGATCCATATATTAGCTGTGTCGTTTTATAAGCCTCAGGGTTCAGACCGCAAGAAAAAAGTAGTGTTCCTGTCTTTTAGCTATGATGGTTTTTGGTGGGATTTTCCTTTAAAAAAAAAAAAAGCACCCAAGACCACCATCATCCCGCCCAAAGTCTGTGCTGTGTTTTTATGGTTGCTGCAATGTTTTGACTTTGTTCCGACCAACTGGTCGTAAGTCAGATTGGATGAAAGTCGAATGCTATTCAAAATGGCCGACGCGAGGGTTATAGGTGCTACTGTAGTGGTAGATCACTGTGTGAGAGTGAGATGCTGGGATACTGTGCTGTTGTGACTGTCGTACGCGATGCAGGGATGCTACGTGCTGCGGTGATAGACATTGAATTAAAAAAAAAAGCATCTGCTGGCCGTGGTCGTAAGTACGGTTGGACCTAAGTCGAGCAGGTCGTAAGTCGGATGTTACTTGTATTGACTGTGGGAAAGTAAACTTTTGCATGCTATACTGACGCTGCAGGCAGCCTTCAGCATCGCGTGGTGATGCATTAGGTTTTCAGTTGAAGCACCTTCTGCAGACACTGTGGACACCAGTGTCGAACAAAACAAAAAAATAAACGTGGGGGTGGGGCTCCTCTGGTTCTACATGTAACACGACATCTTCCGTGTAACTATTAGGCCAACAACCATTCAGTCACTGGCTTAAAACATCATCATTTAACACCAGTATTGGCAGTTGCTGTTGCCCATTAAATCCTGAAGTCAACAGAGGGACCTCAGTAAACACAAAGGAGCTGAGATTAAGGTTGCATCACCACAACACACCAGTTTGCACCCGTAGCATCTCTCTCGCTCTCTTCCCACACACACACTCAGCAGTTCACAGCTTTGTCAGGAACGCTGTTTTCCCTGCTGACAAGATCTTGCAACAGAGGGGTGTAAGCTCAAAAGAGGCAGCGAACAATGTAACTCTATCAGGAGGAAGCTGAAGATACCGGGATTCAATTTGGGAGTAGGTGTGAAAGTATGTGGGTCGGAAACATGGATCCACCAGAACACTTGGGGGGGAGATTGCACCCTTGTTGCTTGTTTAAAAAATTATATATCAGGAGGTCAGAGAGCTGGAGGATCAAGCTGCATCTCCAAATGCCATTTCAAAGATGAATGGCCTGTGTGTGGCTCGGTTTCTCTGTGAGTTAGTGAGTGATACGGATAAAATCACCTGCACTGACCAAAGGAAGAGCCAGCTTACATCTATCTATCTAAACTGCTGAATGACACCAGGATGCATGAGAAGACCAGCAAGACAACACATATTAAATACTGCACTGGTGCTATTTTGTGTATTATAAAGATGAGTCACCTCCTCATGGCTCAGCTTCTGTTTCATATGATGCAAAAATAATGCTGTTCAGTTATGATGACAGTGTTTCCTGTTTGCCTTTAGATTTAAAAATAGAAAAGCAAATTTCAGCATGTTCTTTTTCTTGCCATTTGCAGCCTCTGAGAGACGTGACCTTGCCTCCATTTTGCTCATGGAAATATACATATGTATAATTCCATGTTCGTTTAATAGATGCATTATTCTGTGGAAGCAGTTTCCCTTGGGGCTGAGTTTTAATGACTGGAACAGCAAAACATGAATTTAATGAGTAGGGGTGCTTCTTGTCATGAGGCACCCTTGCTCTCACCGCGGCGCCCGGCATCACGCTGCTCATTGCTCCTGGAGATTTGTGGAACCATATGTTCCGATGTTTTAAGCCGCAAAAATAGATGAAATTCCCGGGCGAGCGAAGAGTTTCATACGAACTTCTGTTCCCATCTGCGAAGTGGTGTTTTGAGAAAGCAGCCCTGATGTGGAAATATTCCAGATGGCAACACTGTGAAGGCAACTACACACCCGAATGTCATGAGTTTTCCTCTTAAAATATTTTAAACCAGAGTCATTTACTATTCATTGTTTGGCCAATTTGAGCATAGTTCACTGCTCTCAAAAATGTCATCTTGAATTGCAAAATAAAATCAAAACGACTGAGGCCGACCCTTCACAGTCGTCTGGACTTGTGGATGAATAATTAAAGATGCAGACAAAGGCATGAAATATTAAATCATTCAAAAGAAGCCGGTAAATGGCAGGGCGCTGCATATTTGACAAGATGCATGCAGCGTCCGTGACGGGCAGCTCCTGCAGTCAGACGGAAAAATCGCGTCCAAACCTCAAAGCGACAGCCGACATCTGACCACACTGAGCAACAGCTGCTAACTTGTTTTCTGACCTTCACTGAGACACATACTCCAGTTATCTTTTTGGTTTCAACAGGCAGGTGGTGCGGGCGGCGGCGGGGAATCAAATGCCATTACACCCACTGGGTTGGTGTTTTGGAAGATGAGTGTAGTTAAGCAAAAATCTGATTTATAAGTAGGGCAGCTACATGAGGAGGGCGTGGACTCTCATAAACACTCATCTCATCAAAATGAATTTGTGTCTGAAGGTGCTGTAAGGAAACCGATGCTAGCGTGAGGAGAACATGCAAAGCTCTTGATAGTGAAAACGTGTTGCAGCAGAGTACCGGACGGTCGTGATGGTTCGATGAGGTATCATGAAACAGTGTTGTGGGGTAATGAAACAATATCCTGAAATTCTGAGGCCACTAGATGGCGCTCTTGGTTTAGAAATTATGCGCAGTTTAATTGAAATAGTTGTTGAAGACATTGAAAACATTTTACAGCAGATAATGCCATCTGGTGGCTTCTGAAAGCCAGGATGCTGTTTCATGAAACCTCACCTACCTATCACGACCGGACGGTGATGGCAAACTGAGTGGAAGCCAGTTGAGTTGGAAAGGAAACAACACAATGGCTCGTCATTCTTAGTTAAGTGTCATAAAAACACCTTTTATAATTTAACTATTGTCTAAGCCAGGAGTTCTTAACCTTTTTAATCTCTTTCAAGGAATAGAGCTGATTCATTGCATTACATTACATTAATCTGCTTACATGTAAATAAACCGAAACCTTGTGAAATGACATGAAACCATGAGATCACTGCAAAAATATTCGACAGAGAAAAGTCCAACCAGCAGCAGAACTCGGTGCAAGTCATGTTCATCAGATTTACTGAAGAAAAAAAGAAAAAAATAAGACACCTGAAGCAAACTGTTGAGAAAATTGGAAAAATGGAATTAAATTCTGAATAAAATAAATATAATAAAAACATGTCTAAATATCATAATAAAATAGGATATTTTATTTAAACTCCAAAGAAGATAAGTGTAAATGAAAGTATTGCCATAAAATGTTCCAGTTAATTTTCAGTTTTGAATCAACAGTTTTTATTGTTAGGGGGGAGAAGTTATTTTCAAGAACATAGTTGTTAGCCATCACTTAACTGAGACACACGTGGCTAAAACCTCACGGCCCAAAAGTGTAAAACAAAAATACTAGGGGGCGCTTGCGGCCCGACCATGGGCCCCGGCCCTAGAGAATCACAAGATTCAACAAATGTATGCCTGATAACGACAGAGAAATGTTTCAATATTTATCTCAGTCCTCGCCGCTGATCCGATTAGAATAGCAATACATCCGTCAACCGTCGCCCAGACTGTGTTATCAGGATTTTTACGTCCTCACGTACGAGTCTGCAGGACCATTAAAATGTGCTAAGCGTTGAGGAGATGTAATAACATCCGAAAGCCCAGGAGGAATCAGGTGCTTAATGGATCTATTCGAAGAGCGTAAAACACTTCTGACACACACACACACACACACACACAGTTGTTCTCATGCTTTGTAGTCTGTTTTATGTGCTCGGTATTGATGGAGTTAGAGGCTACAAGACATTTTCGTGAACTCATTGATTTTTTTTTTTTTTTTTAAACTGAAACTGCAGTGATGAAATAAAAACATCTGGTGATGCAAACAGCCTCGCCATGTATCAGTACGCTTTAATGATTGTAGTTTTGTGACACAATAATGATTTGTCAGGGTAGCAATATCATAACAAAACACAGAGGCGGAAGTCAGATGGTTTTCATCGTCCATTGTTGCTGGTTCCTGAGCTGCATGGGTCCCTGGGTAGCTTCCTCAGTGGCATGAGTCATGGACCCAAATATCTTTCCTTCTGCAGCCCATATTCAAAAACAAACTTAAAAGGGACTGTGGCACGAAACACAATATAATTTGAAACATTTACATGACACAATGAAAGCATAAGCCCCGCCCATCAGTGAAGGCAATTTGTAGGTAGCTTTTGAAAAAGAAGTGCAGGTTCATGCTAAGGCAGGATGGCAGCCCTGTTTATTTGATACGAATAGTTGCTCAGGCGATGACTCGTGCTTGTCGGAGGATGAGGGCTCTGATCCGAGGCGTACATTTGTTAGCTAAAAAAGTGTATAAACTAATCTTCGCTCGCCCAGGAATTTCATCTAATTTGTGTAAAACAAATCCAAGAAAATAGACACCTCCAATTGTTTTGTCGATCATATCACGCAACCCTTTTCCAGGTGAGTTTCTCTCTGCTGCAACGCTATGTTTTGGTTTAGAAACCGACGCTGTCGTAGTCAGTTCAGTTGTGACAAACCTGCAGGCCTGCAAACCTGCAATGATCACTGCAAAGCACTGAAGAGAGAATTGGTTTCCACTTGTCCCTTGTTCTCTGAACTGGCTTTGCCCTTTTTTATCTACATTTGTATGAGGAAGAACAGGTGCCACTGGACCATCCAGCTGCCCTACAACTCTTCGACAGTTCGCTGCTGATCTTCCTTTGCTCATATAGTTGAGCTGGATTTGCATTCACACTTGCTCTGCATTCTATTTTAAGAGAACCACCTTTGTAGTCGACAAAAGATAATTCTTGGACCCTTTAGCGACTGTTGAATGCTTGATCTAGGTGATCGTGAAGCTCAAAACACAGAACAGAATAACAGTTCCCAGCTGTCCTAAACTCCCTCTCTTGGATCCATGGACGATATTTTACAACACCTTGGTTGCAACAGGACAATCCATGATCATAAAACAGAAATAACTTTACCAATGTTTGTAAAAGAAATATGACATTTGCTTCACAGCCAAATATTCACCTGCACGAATCGCAACCAGGAAAACATCATTCTGGTGTTTTAAAGCTGGTTAATATTTCGATGCATAATATGTTTTTCACTCAATTCTAGATGTAGTTATTCGAAGCTCATTGAACTAAAGAAGGTAGGTGGAGAATACCAGCTAAAATTATTATTTTGGACACCAGCCAATGGACTCTGAGCTAAAGATGGACTTCAAATTGTTACTACTAGATGAGCCGGCGATTCACCTACAGAGTCAGCGTATATAAAGTCAATGATCATGAATAATCTGCGTGGAATTAACCCGGAGAGAATGATAAGTCACCATTTTTCTCAGCCACTTAGCCAGCTGGGTCATTTTAAAAGGACTCTGGAAGTGACCCAGAAGAGAACTTCCACAAGTTTTGATGTCATAAGCAAATACCCATCAAAAGGCTGCGCTGCTGGGAATTTGCAGCCACACCAATTTTATGATCAATGCTTTGAGCACCAATAATGAGGTTCAACACAGCGAGAGAGAGGGAGGAGGGGGGAGAAAGAGTGAGGGAGGCGGGTGGATATTGGCCTTAATAAACACAGTGAGCTTTCATTATTACGCTGCATCAGCAGATTCAAGTTTTTGGGTCATATAAACTCCAGCAATTTGATGTACCAGTGATGTGTTTAGTGAAATAAACTTTCCAATCCCTTGTCTGCTTTTAACGGAGCAGGACAAAGTAGAATAAACCAAAAGCACCTGCTACTTTGACTCAAGCTGTAATGACACTTTTTCCTGGTTTTCAGGCGACTGTGTCTTTGCTTCACTTTTAAAGCATGGCTCTGCGATAATTCAGAGTCGACAGCAGAAGACGGCAGAGCGCGGATAACAGGTGGCCGCATGAGTGACAGTGAGGAGATGAGAGATGCAGGAGCAGCGGCCCAGAGTGAGGAACTGAGTCTGACAGCTCAAATGGGACACCCAAATGCTGATGGCAGTGTGCAAACTCAGCTGACACAGGAGATGACTCACAGCACAACATCACCTTCAGACCTCGTCTTCCACTTCCGGGACGGTTTGGTGTCATCATTCATTCATTCATGTGCAAAATTCATTTGCATGAGAACGAATGGAGCAGAAGAAGACCAATGCGTTCAATAGAAATTGTTTGAAATTATTTTTCCTCACAGTTTGCTTTTTATCATCAATGTTTGAAAGCTCTGCTCAAGAGAATCTCAGCAGGATCAGAAGGAAGAATGGGATGTTGGGCTCTTTTTTTTTTTTTTTTTTTTTTTTAAATTATAGGCAGCTGCTCGGTTGGGTGGACATGAGTAGCGGAAACTCGCCGCTGATCCAGTCGATACTTGAAACAAGTGATTCATTAATCCCTTTTTTTTTTTTCTTCTGAGGTCAAAATCAATGACTTCTGATTGGAAAACAGTTGATGCTCAGCTTGGGACCCAGATGAGAGAGAGGCCATGAGGAGCCTCTATTTTGGAACAATCCCATTCAATCCAATGTATCTTTTTTTTTTCCTAAATTGTGGCGTAATCGTTGACAAGGTTGTTCCCTGTTTGTTCTTCATAAAATGACAATATCAAAATGCAGTCCTTTAACTGTGTGTGAGAAGAGAGACGAATCTTCCAAACAGATGTGAATTGGCTGAGCAGACCCCATAACAACAGGGTGAGAAGCTGAGTCATAGCAAAGCAGAGCCTCTACTCATGCTGTTCAGACTTTTGTTTCTGGTCGGAAGAGCTCCTGGCTTTCCTGGTTAGATGCTCTGGAAACAGTGAGGGCAAACCCACGACTCACAGGAGTGACCCAGAAATGTCGAGGTCTTACCCCGGAAGAGGAGAGAAGATGAAGAGGAATTGTTCTAGATTGTGGAGTTAATGGCTAGTTTTGGGTTAAACATGAAATTATTTCATGGTCTTTACAGTCAAGTTGGACCAATTTTTAAAATAAATTAGAACATTTTTTGGCAATACTTTCATTTACACTTTACTTATCTTTTTTAGTTTATTTAAGAAAAAGAAAATGTTTTATGATATTTAGACATTATATTACATTTATTTTATTCTGAACTTCATTCACAATGCACAGTTTTTTCCAATTTGCAGTTTGCATCAAATGTATTTTTTTCTTCTTTTGTTCTTTAATAAATTTGATGAACATGACTTGCACCTGGTTCGGCTGCTGGTTGAACTTTTCGATGACAAATGTCTTTGCCCTGATCACACGTCATTTCACCTGGTTTCGGTTTGTTTACGTGCATGGTTATTGAACACAAATTAAACCAGTAATTCTGAAGTTACAGACACATTTGTTCTGGAAACATGGGCCCTGAGATCAGAAAGGTTAAGAACTCCAGCTCTAGACCAGTGTGACTGTATAAAACAATAGTAAGTGAGATTCCATTTTGAAATCATGGCGAGCAAAAGAGAGATACTAGTGTTGGTAGATGGCAGACATCCTCTTGATGGTACTCAGTAAAGAATGGCTCCCAACAGAAAAGACATCACAATCCCTCACAACTGAACCTCAATGATTCCTCATTTGTCTTTGTTCAGATACCATTTGTTTGCAGATTTTCCTCCCTGCGAATTCCACATCCCCCACTTGTCACCTTCCCCTCTCACCTCCTCTCCTCTTATTTTCTCCGTCACTTAATACGAGGAAGCCAGTAACAATGGCTCCTCAGAGAGCGCCGTGGATCAATTTTCCTGCCCGCTGCTATTGAATAGCGGCTTTGTGTTGGAGTAATGCATCACACACCTCGACCCCTCTCCTGCCATCTGACCCGGGCCGAGAGCTATCGCATCGTCCAGCCCGCTGCACCACCCCCCTCGGACACCGCCGACACCTTCAATTAAGCGAGGCATTGTTGCTTTGCTGGAATGAGTGTTTAATGAGCGCATAGTTACTTGGACCTTTACGAGGCGAGTGGTCTCAGGAGTGTTGATAATAGCTCAGCAGAGTCGGGAAGACCATCATTCCGAGGCATTTTGCCACCCCAAAAAGCCGTAGCAGATGGAGCATCGCGCTGTAACGGTGGAATGGTAAATGCCACCCTCTTGTCCTCCTTCAGAAAGTAGCCAGATCCTTCTCAAACTGACCCCGTGTTGAAGAGCAAACCATTGTAGTTTGCTCTTCTTCTTGATGATGTTTTTATCATATGGCAGCACTAACCTTTTCTGAGTGAACACAGTTGGGTCTCATCGCATGTTGCTCCAGGACCACCTAACTTTGGAAAAGTCCAGCAGCCAAAACAAGCACCAGCGCTGCAGCTGTTGCAGTGCATTATACGACCTATAATATAGGACTTCGAATGATAATTTTCATCACTGTCTCATGGGCTACTGACAAACATGTTGATAAAACTCAGGGAAATGAGGAGCAAATGTTTAGTCAAACCAATGATGCAGTATTGACGCCTTACAATCCACTGTACTGAGTGGTCAACCAACAAAAAAAACATCCTCACACACTTGAAAATACCCAGTAATAATGTCTATTTAACATGTTCACAAAGCCGCCCCGGCTCTTTCCTCGACCTTCCCTCCAGCTGCGGTTTGTGTTTGGCTCCACGATACCTGACTACAAATGCCACGTTCTCCTGCAGGCGGACATGAAAACAAATTGGTTGCGTATAAACAGAGGACTAAAAGCAAAGCACATTTGTTTCAGTGCACATAAAACCAGATATTTGAGTTTGATATAGTCTTTGTTGGTAGCTTTAAAACAAGCTTTCTTTTTGATGTTTTGGCTTTTTATATTAAAAAAAATATATATATTATAATGAAGAATTCAGTCTGTTGAGGTGTGAAGGAAGTTTTTGAGATGATGCCAGCTCAGGCTTCTTTGC
This sequence comes from Synchiropus splendidus, assembly GCF_027744825.2. NCBI lineage: Eukaryota > Metazoa > Chordata > Actinopteri > Syngnathiformes > Callionymidae > Synchiropus > Synchiropus splendidus. The sequence continues at coordinate 5,924,722 of NC_071345.1, read as the reverse complement.
TCAGATGGACTTTATCATCACTCAAAGTGTTGCCAAGACGTTATTAGAAAGAAGAAGCGCTATGCTTTAATCCAGTGTAAAAGTGTTTCTTTTTACTACCATACATTACACTGTGATGCAGACGAGTGCAATACTCGGCTGTCATAACTGGGTCCAACACTTGTGCCGGAGGTACCAACTCTGTAAATAAGCATGGCTGAGTGCACGGTAGTGGTGGAGATTTGAGTTAGCGATGGACCATGCTCATGCAAAAAAATTAAATATAAAGATGGAGATGAACTATTTGTTAATCTCGCTTAAGAAGTGTCAACAAAATAGTACAAAATATATAGTGCATTTAAACAGGGTAAACAGAGGGAACTCTGTTCTGGGTGACTATCATTTTCACATTTGAATCTCTGTTTTGCAGTCGGTTTCAGAACCTGTTTGAGGGTAATATTCATGTCAAAAGGTTCCTGCACAGCTAGTTGCTTCACTATTTCTTATGCTGCATTAAATCTTTTGCCACAATTAGCATATTTGTCACGCAGAAATTTGGCTTCTCTTCTCTGATACTGAAGCTGATGTCATAAGCAATGTGTGTTGTCATTGCTCCCATGCAGGTAACTTAGCTCTAACTTGGTTATTTATTGGGTTCTTGTCGGTTCATATTTATTCCTCAGTTCTGTTGGTGTTTGCTCCTGGTTCGGTGCTGTTCTCCTTCTGTCTTGTTATTTTGCGAAATGATAAATAGTTCACTTCTTATTCTCGTGGTTGAGTCGGTATTGGTTACTACTTGCACTTGGGTTCTGCGCACATGCGGCAACAGTAGCTCCCTCTAGTGACATCATCGAGGCCCTCGCTCAGTGCAACACTGTGCAGAAGTTGAACTGATACAGAAATAGCTTCCCACATATTCAGTAATCTAATTAAAAAGAACCAACTTTGACGATAAAAAAAAAATTTTGTAGTTTCAGCGCTGTGTCGCAGCTCTTTAAATTATATAAAATTATATTATATTACATATTTCTCATGAGAAAACCTATTGTTTTCATTTCTGTTTTAACTCCAGAAAGAGGCTGAAAGCTGAAGTGACATCATCAGAGTCACTAAACAACATGGAGCCTGGCGGCTACGAAAGAGTCGCAAACTGGAAAAGAAAGTCGTGTGAAATAGTTAATAATGCATGTGTCTAGTTGGCAGATAGGGCAGCTGTTTACAACATGTTTTCTGTGCTGAAGCCTTTCCAGCGCTAAGACAGAATTAGCTGCTAGCGGGCGGATGTACGAAGCGTTTGTCAAGTTAACTGCCAGATATTCCCGTCAGGAGTGGGCGGAGATAAATGTGGAAGCCACTAGAGGAACAATCTTAACTCTTTGGCTCATTTTCTGCGTCAATCCAAATGGCTTTTTATCACAGTGTTACATTGAGACTATGATACTCTTGGACTTGGCAGGTATCTTCACATTCAAATCTGTGAGTCACACCAAAATATGTTCAGGCTTTCAGGTGAACATGTGAAGGTGAGGGTTTTAGTCCGACAACTCCTCGGGAATGTCATCTGCTGTAGCTGATCTCACCTTTCATTCCTACACAGATCAGTGTACGAGTGTGACCAAGTGTGTGCGTGTGTGTGTGTGAGACAGTGTCAGCAGGATTTCCATTTTGCCCCGAGAGTGCACCTCCGGTCTTGCAGGAAGACCTTTAGATGAGCTTTAAAACGACTCCACACGGCTCCAGTGTGTAAATATTAACAACCTCAGCAGCAGTGGGGCACACACACACACACACACGCGCGCACACACACACACACAGGATCACCTATAGGGCGCCATCTTAAACAAATCAGCGATCCAGCAAAAGCTTCCTTCGCTTCCTCAAAGCATGAACCTGAAACAACTGGCCTCCTTTTCATTTTGAGCTCTAGGAATCCTCCTTCATTGAGCAGTACGACAAACACTGAGGAGCCCCAAACCTCAGAACCAAATCTAGCCCACGGTTGTTGTGGTTTTTGTATCCAGGTCACTCAGATCGGCCTCTCACCTTTAGCTCAGCAGAGGTTGCGTCACCATCTGCTGAATTTTAAAAGATGCTCTCAAGGTTTTTTCCTCTTTTGTTTGACCCTTGTTTTCGCTTTTGTGTCACACAGCCCCGAGCAAAGGGAGATAAGGCCAAAGCAGTGAATATCTCAGCAGCATTATCAGCGCAGCGCTGGCGACTCGCTGCATTAATCATCCAGAGTCTGATGGTGAACACAAAGCGGCTGGAGTGACCAGTAAAATAGACGCAGGCGGTGACGTCGGTTATTGTTTGACCAAGGCTGATTCATGATGTCACCCGTATCCATGCGAAGTGATCGACAGGCTCAGTTCGATCAAGATTTTTGAGGACAAAAATGGTGCAGGTGGCTGAATACTGAGGTGAACGGCTGCTGTTGTTTGGCATGTGACTATGTGGCTTTGCTCTCACCATTTTTAAAGCACTGTTTGCTTTAAAAAGCACCTTTATTTGAACAGCAAAGAGAACAATGAAGTATTGATATATTGATTTAAAATGTACCCTTAGGAAGTACATTAAATGAAATGGCAGTGTTATCATACAAGATAAAGTTTCATATTCACCATAAATCCTACATAAAGATACAAAATATGAACCTCAAAACATGTTTTTTTTTCTTTTCTTTTTTCTTTTTTTAAAGTGAAGCACCATTATTAAACATTTATTTTTTGGAAGTAGTGATAGTGTGGAGTAAGTAAAACAAAAAATAATTATAGGAATACATTATATATCAGGAATACATTACAAAAAAGTTTGCTATTATATGTAATAACACTCTTTTGCAGTGATTCCTTTTAAATAACAATATTTTTTCTCCTAGTTCATTTGTTTATTGCTATTTTTTAAACACCACCTCAACCACCACCTTTCTTATTGAATCCTGTCAGTCAGTTGACATTTTAAAAGTTGAATTTAAATATGGATATGATTTAAAATATATGACGCACAGTCAGCTATTTTCAGATTTTCATCAAGATGCTTAGGTCAGAAGTGAGAAAGCGAGAGTTAAATCTTCAATTTTAAGTTCATTATCTATGAATATTTGCATAACAAAGGCAGGATTTGAAAGTCATTAAAAGTATACACATTAAAAAAAGATAAAGATTAAAATGATCTGCAGTGATTTCATCATTCTCCCAGTGTCTAATAGAAGAGGAACCGTGTTTACGCGAGCATGAAGCCATGTATTAATGCACCACGCTCTGCTCCAGCAAAAATCCTTTGACTAGATTTGATGAAAAAAAAAAAAAAAAGAAAAGAAAAATCAATTACCATGAAATCCTGAGCGCAAGAAACCAACATTCCAATTATAGTTGGTGGAAATGGGAGGAGTGCGATTGGTTTACCATGCAGGGAGGTATTTGCCTCGGCGTCTATTCAAGGATTTGGCGCCTTTACTTTTGAGCCCTTTCTGCAGCCTGTATCCCCGGCATTAATTTCACCTCTATCCCCAGCTAAGCGCAGATTAATGCCGCGTTGTCGTCTTAAATAGATGGTGAGCAACATTATGCAACTGTTACGTCTGAAGAAAAAGCTCAACATTGTGTGTGCGGCACAATGGCAGCGAGAGTCTGGCCCAGCAGCCGCCGTCCCTGGCCAGGGATTTCACCAGCAGAACTGCTGGCTCTTAAACAGAGGCAAGTTAAACGACCAGTGGCAAAGGAGGCTCTGTGGAAAAGGGATGAGGCAGAGGACCCAGGTGCATTCGATCTGGGAGGGATTCCCCAAGATTGGTTACCATGGCAACCCCGGGACGGAGCACGGCGCTGCGAGCGGAGACGACAGCAGGTGTCGCAAAAATGCACTTTCATTCAAATCCAAGCTGAATCGTGAACTACTTATGCATGGACGGCCATGGAAAGGTTGTTAAACTCCGGTTTCCTCCCACTGGTTAATTGGTAGGACTCGTGCCATGTCTAAATGATTCCGAGAAGAGGACACTCAAGTTGCCGGCTGGTTGACAACAGAGCTGATGGAGTTTTCGGCGGCGCCTCCATGTTTCCTTCCCGCAGAATCTGTCCCCATTTCGAAGCGGCACTGAAAACATGCTGTGATTGAGCAGAGGGACGTCAACCAAAGCCTGACTCATTTCCTTTCCCTTCATTGTCATGTTTTTCAAAAACCATATTTGGTCCAAATTTAAATCTTCCAACTCATATGCAAATTCCTCCGAGAGCGACGGTGTCCTTACAATCTGTCTCACGCTGGCTCTCACTGCTTTGAAGGATAACGTTTTTTTTTTCTAGCCTGCTTCCGGATTCCAACTGAGATGATAAAGTTTTGTTGTTACATTTGGGTTATGAGCAATAAACGACCGGCTCTACAAATCCAATTTTGTCTGAGGGACACAATGGCTCTGATGAAGACAAGTGGGAGGAGCCAAATAACAAAAAGTTTCCCAACAAGGCTGTGCCTTGGAATGGAAAGTCAAAGGAACGCTGCAAAAAAGTCTCTGTTTTTGATTTGTTACAGGAGGTAAAGCAGCACATTTTGGTGGTCAAAATTCCCTCAACACGCTCAACTGCCCCCCCTAAATGATGGTGACCATTAACCACATCAAGTAGACCCCTAAAGCATGGGGCCAAAACTGTTTAAGTTCTTTCTTTATTTGTGTCACTGCTAGTCATATTGAAGCAATGGTGTGCTCCAAAGCCAGAACAGTCAAGAACAACTGGTCAAAAGAGAACATAAAAACTGTCTCTAAGTACGATGTATGAATTGCACTTTTTATCACCACAGACTCCGCCTCATAATGCACTTCCTGCAGGAGCAGTACCACTGGAAACCACAAGGGGCAGTGTTGCTGTTACTATCCGATACGTAGCTCTAATGTGGCACGAAGAAGACATAACAATGGTGGGAATCCTCCGTCCTCCAGTCGGATTATATTTCACCAACCACCGCCTCCTACAACGCTCCTCTTTTGTTGCAAGAGGTACATGATGAATACTTCTTCAGCAGTAGCCATTTTGGTTTTGGAATTTGTCGTTGTCATAGACTTAATCTTAATGTAATGAATACATGGAAGTACGTGGTCAGTGAAGGCAACATTGTTCGAAACAGACAGGGACAATTACGCACATAAATGGAGCATAAATGGGATTAGCATTTCGCATTGAGAATGCGACCACTAATGCCCTCCTGGCTTGGTTTGAATTAGAGATTTCTCAATGATCGCTTTAATGTTGTACCTTAAAATCTTTATTTTCATTTTCTAAAGAAGAAAAATCCTTTTTTCAGAGAGGAGTAAAACGTGTTTATTTTGTGTCGACCAAACCGCCCTGTCTCTGACCCCTCGGCTCTGGTGTTTTGTAGCGATAGAGCTGCAGTTAAGCCGAGCAGAAAGTCTCCAGGATGACCCCTCATGGGTCATCATCCACTTCACTGGCCAGAAAACTGATGCCCGCCGCGTTTAGGTGTGCGTGCGAGAGTGTGCTGCTACCGAGTGTTCATTTTCAAGGTCAAAAATTTCTGCATGTGCGAGTACATTGTGCACATCACTCGATGAGTCAGTGTATACGGTACAAAGCCATTAGAAATACACTGTGATATCACTATTACACTCATAGAAATGTCACACTCTCTATTGTCTCCTAAACAGCCATTGACACGTTACTTTATATCATCGAGGCAACCTGAAACTTATATTCCTTTGAAAACATATTTACCAAGCCTCCAACTGAATTCATATTTCATACCCACAATGCTACCCAGGGGAGTCGACCTCTACTTGCTCAGGTGGACTGGTCAATAGACCATGAGGTTGGCATCTTACAAACTCAATTCAAACCACTTCACTAGCTATTAAATAGCAAACCTTGTCTCCTCCGAGTTCAAACCGAGGTCGTATGTCGGCCTATTTCCGTCTGTGTCTTTCTCCTTCTTATCACAAACGTGCAACTGCTGGGTCCACTGCGATGTTCTGCTTTTTATAGAAGTGAGAATCGCAGTATAGTATGAGTCACCGCCTTTTGTGAGCGCACTGCAGCAACTTTAAAAGCCCGATAGAATGTTCCCGGCATTTCAAACTGCCACCGTATCACATTTACCACCACGTGGAAGGTGCCAAGTCCCTCGTCACACAGCTGCACATTAAAGGTTTGGGGTGAGGACTGATTGACTCCGGTTGCATCCCAAAACATACAGAGCTTAAGGTGGATGACTCTAAATAGCCGGTATAACTTGCGTGCTCTTATTTAGAGCTGCATGAGCCTAGAAAAATCCATGCATGTTACATGAGAGTGAACGAACATGGTTGTGGAAACTGAAAAACCTGGCCACCTGTGAGACATTAGGGCGTCTCCCCAGATCACCTCCATCATGACCAAGATATTCTCAGTCCCAAGGCTGTGACTATTTGCTAGTGGACTGTTGCGTCAAAGCAAAGATGGAGGTTGGGGTGAAGCCATAGGGTGGCACTCCTTGCGCACTGTGTGTATGTGTTTGTGTTACTTTGTGAATAAAGCGGCTCAAACTGTCATGTGCTTGTCAAATGGAGTGTCACCTGATGGCGTTCGGGATTGTCACATGGGACAGATTTATTTTCATCCAGTGAAACGCCTGAGAAGGTGGACTTTGGCGTCATATTTGGACGCTAACAGTCACTGTTTGATGCTTACAGAGTGAGAATGTGTTGTCTCAGAAGGACGCACATGATGAATATGAGGAGTTACTGTACTGTATATCCACTAAGCAAAAGCTGTTTTAGTGCGCCTGCATTGTTATTTTAAACTGACGAGAAGTTGAACTCCAAGTGCGAAACATTCACTAAGTCAGCTACAGATTCCAACTGCAGTGTGTCCAAAAAAAAGTCTAAAATATATCATTATCATTCTTTCTAACCAACTGGAAAACTTGTTATTCCGTGACCCTAGTGATGCGTCGATGAGGCGTCATGAAACAGAATTGAAGGGTTGATAAAACAGTGTCCAAATTTCCAGAGGCCACTAGATGCCGCGCTTGGTTTAGAAATAATGTGAGGTTTTATTGATTTAGTCCAAACATTTTACAGTAGACAGCGCCCTCTGGTGGCCTCTGAAAATCAGGACACTGTTTCATGAAACCTCATCTGGCCATCACTACCTGACCCTTTTCTGAGAGCGTGAAAGCCTCACTGAAGTTGTCTCACCATAGCTGAAGACAAATTTTCATGTGAAACCATGTCCCTCCAACTATACTTAAGATTAAAAATAAATGTACTTGAGCGATATGAATGTATTACTAAAGGGCATTGCCTCAGAGGCACTGCCATCCTTCACAAATCTGTCATCCCTATGAGGATGCCATATTGTGACACGAGGGACGTGCAATTTTGTGGTCGGTTGATTACCAAAGCAGCTCTAATGGTCGGGGCGGATTTCAACTTTAAATAAATAAGCTGGAAACAAGCCGAGCCTTTCAAAGACGGTCTGCACTTCATCATTTTGTCAGCGTCCTTCAGACATCCTCGGGCTTCCACCACTCTGAATGACTTGATCTCCTGAAATGTTTACCGCAGTGGATGAGAAGTATCGCAATGAAAAGGAGCTGGAAAGGATGAAATGCAAATTTCCACCAGCGATATTCTATTACCGGGCACGAGAAGAATGATGAATACATGAAGAGGAAGTGGAGTCCTGCAAGCTCATTAATCAAGCCTCCAACATCTCTCATCTTTCTCTTTCCTGTCGGTCCGCCAGCTTCTCGCCGCTGCACGTCTTTTCACAGCATATGTTTTGGGATTCATGTGCTGATCTGTATTCTGGAAGATCCTTCCTAGGAATTATGTTATCTTTTCTCCTCGTACCATCACATGAAAGAGATAATCACGCAGAAGATGCTAGGATGAGATTCAAAAAAAAAAAAAAAGAAAAAAGAGGCGTCATGTTCTTGCCGAGCGTCAGTGAAATCAAAGTGTGAACAGATCTTTCCAAGTCCAACGCAACTTAAAGCCCTCAGGCCGGAAAAGACATCTTTAATTGGTGGTTTCAAACTTGTGTCGACCAGATGTTTGTAATGTTAAAATAAACTGGCATGCGGGTCCAACTTGCCTCCCCTTCGCATTTTTGAGTTAAGTTATTTTAAAAAAAGAAAGAGGCTTCGAGACAACTGAAGCCCTTTCCTTTTCATTTTTATTCAATTATTTTTTTCATTTCGTATTAACCTTTATCAATACCGCGCTTCACTTTTTGCAAACTTAATACACTGTGGATTTCTCTGCGTGTTTGTTTTATCTGTGTGTTTTGGAGAGGGTCCTCTCTGCAGAACCAATGGGTGGACCACTCCATCTAATAAAATAAACACAGATCCAGAGACTCAGAGTCGACCAGTGTCATTAACAAAGGTTCCCTGTATTAAAAATAAGTTTAAAACAACGATCGTGAACCAAAGTCCACCACACTCTCCACTCTTGGACCTGGTGCAAGCCAACCCATTGGTTCTGCATGGAGGAGCACTTGCACGAATACGTTCGTAGTCGGCAAACAAAGTCAATTCCCACTGGTCCTCAAGTCGCATTAAAAAAGGAGGTCAATCTTCTGGGGGGTGGGCCTAAAGTTAGGGCAAAGTCTCCGCTTGAGAGTTGCGAACTCTGTGTACTTCATTGCATGTAAATAAGTTGCCTTTTGGCGCATATAACATGTTTGGTGTCAAAGAACTTTTCTGCTGAGTTGCGTGTTTGCTGCTTTAGTTTCAGTTCCAAGCGCTATGATGACTGGTGACACTCCTCAACATGTTAAAGGAGCGGAGAACGTGGGACAGGGTTGAACTGACACCTGGGATGAAGAGGAAATATTGCGTCACACCAATAAGGCTTTGAAAAGTTTCCGACTAGCGAGAGGGTGATGAGAACCTTCCGATCGTCCTGCTGCAGGTGGCAGGCAGAAGCCCGTCCTGCAGGATAACTGATAGCACTCTGAATCATCGTGCTTCTATTTAAGCCTCCGCCATTTGTCTGGTTCATTTGTGGCGGCCGACAGAGTCATCAGATGGTCGGGAGAAAAGGCGGAAAACTGAGGCCAGTAGACTGAAGCGAACGAGTGGAAGCCTCTATTTTTAAAGCAAACACTGCCAAACGTTCGTGTCTGTTTCTCCTCCTCCAAATGATGAGTTCAGCTCTATTCAGCCGCCGCTCAGATGCTATGACCGTGACCTCATAAAAACTGCTTCACCAGCGTCTTCACCAGCGCGGCGGATCCCATTTCCCGAGAAGGACAAAAACTTATGCTTTGTTTGACATTTCAGATTCACCCTGAAGGGAAGCATGAATGTGAAATATCAGGGGTTACACAAATGTCCTGAGATGGAAATGGATGCATCAGATGAAAGTTTGAAGAAGACAAGATTTAACACTGAGCAATGGCTTCCACACGACGTCCAGGTTGTGCTGTTCTGCACACGGGGACGCTCAGTTTGATCCCGACCAGCGGTTCCAAGTGCGACGAAGATCTATTGGCTCGCACTACCGCCGTGTCTTTGTCGGCTTTATTTTCACCGCCACCTCATTTCACAGATGTTTGTTTGCCGGCTGTAAACGCTCCGTCTCTCCAGCTGCACGTAACAATAACTCTTCTTCTCAACTGTGTGCATTCAGAGTCGCCCCGGGACAGCGTGTCAGCGCGGCCTCTTGTATCAATAAACTTTTATTGCCCTGCAAGGACAAGGAGAGAAAAAAACAATTGCAGACGGAACCTTGAGAGTTTGGGAACAGAAAACTGCATAACAGGCAAAATGACTTGCGCAGCGTGACGAACGGAGGAAAAAAGGAGGCAAAATTGCCTGTTCATGCAGCTACTGCAAGAAAAGCTCAGGCAAACTTGAAGCTTCTATGTCTTATATAGAGACCTAACAATGCCTGATATTATTATTGTAAGACAGTTGATAAATTCCAGAGAATAGAGTGCACTGGAATGTTAGCCACACCCACTAAATCTAAGATGGAAAATAGCTGTTGTTCTTACATAAGCTGCACCTGTCTATAAGCCGCGGGTGCAGTGGTGCTGTCTGCAATGTAGAAAGGTCACGGTAAAATGCACGAGGATCACTTCTAAACTAGTATTGAAAACGGGCTCCAGCATGGAGACTGACTCATGAAACAAACTGGGCAATGTTCTGAACTTCAGTCATGAACTTGTCACATATCTGACATGACATTAAATCGCTCATTAAATGCGTTGTTTTCGCCCAAGTGTCAAAAGTTCCAACACCACAGCTGCAGCTTAGACCTTGAGGACCGTTTCAAGGTCAATGAAACGCCTGCGACTGCATCGGTTTGATGTGACCAGGCTCAATATTTTGGCAGCACGCTAGGTTGGGAGGTGGTCGACCAACTTCACCAGTCTGCAGTCCTGATAAAACCACCAGAAACCCTGATCGTGCTTTGACACCTTTATTGAGTAAACATCACTGGAAGCAAATATGTGATGAAACTTAATCTGTTGAAAATAATGCTGGAAAAAATATTCAGTTAAAAAATATTAAAATCAGCTCTCCAAATATTGAGTTAGATTCAGACCAGAAATACAATGAATTCAAGTTAAATTCAGGCCAAAACTGAATGTTTTGGTTCTGACACTGAGGTCAGAGAAGACAGATACAGGAAAAGTAAGTTACATGGCTACATGGAATAACACCATTAACAGGCTTATAAACTGTTAAAGTTTACTGATTTTCTCAGGCTCATTCTCTTAGTGGAGAAGAAGTCGCCGATCCCAGCTACATAGGGCACAGGCGGCACATACAGACAAGCAGCCAGTCTCTAACTGGCCTCAATGTATGTACATCTCTGTCAGCAAATATGCTGAAGTGAAGCAAAGTGCTAGAAGAAGTCGTTTGTTTTACCCAGACCATTAAAAGCTAAATTTAGATCCAGACTTGGGAAAAACATGTCGGAAAAGCTTGCACTTAAAGCAGAGACTTGTTTACGGCGCAGGTGGATAAAACGTAGCATTATGCTAATTGCGTCTCATCGGCAAAGAAAGTCACACGTCTACCTGACACGAGTCAGCAGAAAGCGGGGAGCAGACGGGGCTTTTTTCACCTCCTAAATAAGACGTGAATCCCCAAAGAACCATAAGCCTTGTCGTCAAATCGCAGCCAACTACATCAGCGGCGCTGAGTGACATTCAATTACCGCGGGCCACGTCGGACGGAGGAAGCATTTCCATAGGAAATTATTCCGTCACTTTCTCTGGCATTTGAGTGCAGCTTCCTTTTCTTTATCCCCTGTTCTCTCCCCAATTTCGCCGGCGACAGCTTAGCAGGGCCACGAGGGGCTCCCGCGGAGAAGTTCACGCCGCTGCGAGGGACTTATGAAGCGTTTCCAACTTCACAAGTTCGGATGCTGCTTTTTTTTTTCCGTCTGACTGAGATCAACAAGACGCACTGTTTCAGAACTAATGGGAGGGAGACAAAAAAAACACAACACGCCACTCTGTGTTTTGGAGATAACAGCCTTTTAAAGAGAAAACAAATCAGCGGGCTACTCTTCCATTTGAGCAGGAGTTGAGTTGGCAGTGGAACAGTAGTCGTGTTTGATGGCTACATCCGCTGCCATCTGGAAACACAACAAAGACGAAGTCGGGGCGCTCCGTCAGCATCCGCGCGTGGTTTTGGCGCCGTCTCTGTTTGTCACTCACTGCTATTGTGGTCTTCAGCATTTGTTGGCAGGACTTGCAAATGCACCACTCTGAAAAGCCCTTCCGCGGTGAATGGAAGGTGTGGGTAAAATTGCCATTGAAGTTGCCCAAAATGTCCTCCAGCCACTCCGGTTTCCTCTCAGCATCCCAAAGCTCACAATGATAGAACCCTGCATGCTACCAACCCAAATGGCTGGGAGAAGAATCTGGCCCGTCACGAAGAGGGTTTAGGAAATGAGTTCATGTCGGCTACAAGAGTAGAGCAGTTTTCAAAGAAATTTGGGAGAAAGATATATATATTTTTACTCCCAAGTCAACTAATATATGTATTTTAAACTCAACTGCAACTCATGTTCAGGACAGTAACAAAACAAAATTAACAAAAAATAAATAGGAAAAAATAATATTAAAATAGAATAAAATGACTGATACATATGACTGTTTTTGAATACTTTTCATGGTCTTTTTCTGCTTCTTGTATCCATCCTGTGCCACTATTTACATGTTTAAATCCACCAAGAAGGTTATGGAATAGTTTGTTGGTAAAATGCCTCAAAAACTGGAGAATGGGGATGAATACAATCATTTTATAATCTGAATACCAGAACTCGAGCATCAGATCTGATAATTCTTCTTTGTTAAAATTCACATACGCTTCCGCGTTCAACCGAGCTCATTTGTATTTGCCTATTAACGAAATCAATGATATTTCAAATGCTCCCCATAATGCTGAATTATATAAAGTGACTGCAGAAGACTAAGAGTATTATTGTCAGTATACTCTGCTAACAATGTAAATCTTACACAGACCAGGTGGTAAACAATGGGACCTGCACTGAGAGTGAGTCATGTGAGTCATGTACAGAGGTCATCTCCTATGACTCTCCTCAGCCTTTCATTTAGAGTCCTCCAGCCATCTTTACATCAAACCTCTCAGAGCCTTCCATCCATGAGACCACCAGAACACCTGCACCTCCTCATGGTCAACATCAAACTATAGGGCTGCGTCCATTCCATGATTCAGAAAGTCGTTTTGTGATGTTGATGTGGGCAGATGAATCCCAATATGAGTGACATCGTGTTCATAGTAGAAAGGCTGTAGTTTTCAGAAAGAAGAAGAAAGAAGAGAATCAGCTTTCAGCCTCATTCATTCATTTTCTTTAAATAGTTGAGGTTCAAAATGCCGCTCTCCATCACTGGAGTATTTTATCCCTCTCCTTTCAAGAGAAGAAAACAGAAACTGATAAGTTAAAAGAAAAACTCCATCACCTTAAATGAGTAGATCCAATAAATACAGTTGAATTAATGCCCAGTGTTTGTCTCCAGTCACAGAGACGTTCACTACATAACTATAATTCACAGAAAACAAAATCACATTTGCATCATATATTGTTCACACAGACTGAGACAGACATTCTGTTATATTAAAAATGTAAACATCTGTGGAATATTTGGTTAAATCTAAAGTGACTTACACTACGTTATCATGCATTTTAATCATTATTTTCTAAATTAAATATTTATTCTTACTACATGCTTTTTTACTCTTCAATTGTAATAAAAAATGATTTATAACACGGTACTTACTGATCCATGAGTGAAACCTGGATTTGCCTTTCACCTTCAGTTTAAAAGTTCAAAGACACAAGTCTAAAATACAAACAAGACACTGTAGCATTTGAGCCCCAGCAGTTACAAACGGTCGACGAAACAGTCCATTTCTACTGAGGAAATGTGCTTCAGGAAAGTGGTCCGCCTGCACCGATGACTGTGATCTGAGGGTTGGGCGGCATGAACACATGAATACCTGCAGCGGAGAGGCTGAGCACCAACGTGTCCAGAGGATGGACAAGGTCAAGGCCGCAGTCAAACTACTCCTGAACTACAACTTGAATGTCAATGACTGAGAAGGCCAGAGCAGAGGGAGCGGAGGGGAGTAAAAGAAAACAGAGAATTTTACTGTTGAACCAAATGTTGCAGAGAATTTCCAGTTGTGCTGAAATGACTCTGGATGCCACTAAACTCTTCTCTAATTATTTGTTGGTGACAACAACGCAGTGAGAGGCTAATGAAGGAATCTAATGGTGCTGTTATCGCTCATGGACTCAAAGGGAAGTATTTGGTGGAAGAAGAACTTTTTCTCAGCAAAGTCAGGGAGAGAAGGAAAATTTGGATTTCCTTTGTTTCATATCTGACAGATCAAAGCAAGGTGGAATGATGAGGACGAAGCCGGTCGGACGCCATCTGCAGATGGCATCGACATGCGAAGACATGAGAAGGTTGTTGGATTGAAGCCATCAAAAAATTAGGATTTTGATTCAAAGACGTCCAAGATAAAAGACGTTTACAAAAACATCACCATCCCTGAAAACACAAAGCTACAAAAAAAAAACCCCAAAAAACAGTGTAGTCACAAACTATCAGACAACACAAGACAATAAATAAATACCTACAATACACAGCCCCAGACTTGGAACAAATCGCAGTTCGAAAAAAAATTTCGAGATTTTTTTGCTTCGGATTTTTAACGAAAATCCAGAACTCGAACGCCCCCAAAAAAGCAAGAAAAAACATAACATGCACGGACCGATCAGCTGACGCACGACACGCTTTGTTTTTGTGTATAGCGCAGCCTCTGTATGCAGACGTGTCCCGTTAGCTACATTTACTAACTGTTTTTTCTTCATATTGAGGTGTAAAACCTTTCCTGTCTCCTCACTGGACCGTGGTAGAGTGTCACAGGGGAGGTGCTCGCTCTGCACACCTCCACTCCAGGGTTTGATGTCCTGTTGTGGGCTGGAGCTGGGACAGGGATGAGGCGAGTCTGGGACAGAGCGTGACTTGGTTTATGACTTTGTCACAGCCAAACTGCACAGAAGCGCACATTCAGAGCTGGACACGCACCGGGCACCTCTTCACTTCTGGAGAGACGTCACTCACTCGGCAACCCCTCCCACATGCAGCGGCCACACACATAGAGGAACAGCCACCTGCAGCACACACTCTACATTCACTCCTACAAAAGCCTACTTTAAGGCTTGGAACGCAGTATTTCTTTTTCCATTCATTGTAATGGGAAAAAAAATAGATTCAGAGTTCGAACTATTCTCGAACGGCCGTCTGGAATGGATTGTGGTCGAGAACCAGGGTACCTCTGTATACACAAACATTTGTCCTCTACATCTTTTGTTCTCTTTTAAAGTTGATAAAGGATATCACCTTTTTCCAGCTATCAACATTCCATATCTTAGGATCAACAGAGATCATAATGAATTCCCCTAAATATCAATAACTATTTAAAAAACATATTTTTTTTGCAGTGTGGTTTCAGCCTTTGGCGCCGATCCCAGCAGAAAATGGCCTCCAGGCTGTGGACACCCTGGATAGATAAACTCAGAAATTCATGGCCAGAAGTCAGCGTGAGCTTCAGCTGCCCCTGTTCCAGGAAAGTTACGTAATAATCCAGTGTGACAGTCAAGCTGTCTGTCTGACTTCCTTTGTGCACTTGGCCAACACAGACCTTGAGAAAGCTCAACAGAGACGAAAATGATGGATTTCAGACAGTCGCTGTAGATGACAGACTTCGGATTAGGGAACATTTATGACCCAAAATACAGATTTTACTGGTGGAATAGCCAACATAAGTTCATTGACACAGTTATGGTGCAGAGAGAGTAGCACAGAGCCACAGGCAGGAGGCAGAGTTGTCTGGTACGACTCTTAAGAACAGGGTCAGAAATGACTGCCTCATGTGGTGAAGATTGGAAACTAAGTTTGGCAGGTCAGAAGGTTTGGCACGTGAGGTGGTGGACATGTTGGGCATGAAGACACCAGGTGCCAAGTAATGAAGCACAGGAGGTGGCCTGAGTAGATGGTCAACTGAGGTCAAAGGTGAGGGGCGCCAAAACCCCATCCATCCATTCTCAACCCCTAATCTGTTGCCGGGTCGCAGCTTCAGAAGGCTACGCCAAACGCTCTACTCCCAGGCAACATCCACCAGCTTCAACTGGGGGATCCTGAGACGCTCCTCAGCCAGTGAAGAGTTATAATCCCACCACCTTGTCCTGGGTTGACCCCTGGTCTTCTGGCTGTGCCTGAACCACTTCCAATGGGTGGCCTCCAGGGGGCGTCCTCGCGAGATGCCCGAACCACTTCAACTGACTTCTCTCAACAGCAGCAGCAGCGACTCTACTCCAAGTCTCTACCACGTGACAGAACTCATTTCAGTATCCAGGATCTCGATCTTTCGGTCATGACCATAGGTGAGGGTCGGGACGAAGACTGTTCGGTAAATAGAGAACTTTGCCTTTTGGCTCAGCTCTGTCTTACACACACAACAGAGAGAGCGCGAGTGCAATACCGCTCCTGCTGCACCAGTTTCTCCAACTCTCTTGCCCCTCACTCGAGAGCAAGACCCCAAGATCGGGCCAAAACTCACCATCATTATCAAACAGCAGCGGAAGCTAACAAACGTCAAATGACATAAGTTTTAAAAAGCGGGGTAGACAGATTGTTGCGTCTGAACTCCACACTGTCAGCATTAAGGTCACCACAAAACACAAGCTGGAACGAAGAGCGAGGCGGAGGCTGAGTGACAGGAGTGCGAGTGATTGAAAGGACGCGGCGACAAGTAGCGAGGGATTAATTAGAGTGGACGCAGCGGCGGAGTCTTTATAGGATGTTAATGACTCGCGCATCAGACCGGGGATTAGCCACATTGTTTGTGCGCAGGAGAGAAGGTGCAGCGCGTGTCACGCAGGCGACGGCGACCTTATTGGGCTGCTGTCGTGAGATAATACCTGGCCGCTTTTATCTCGTCGGCTCACGCGCTCGCGGCTCATCCTGGAAGCTTCGTCAAAGCGGCGGATGGATTCGGAAACACCGGCGAGAGGTTAAATAATTCCTCAGTGTTGAGCTCCGGTTTAATCTGATATCACACACACACGGTCAGGATTTCACAGACAGCCATTTTGAAACCATATTTTACACTTTTGTTGCAGTGGCTTATTGACCTCAGATGAGATATACCGTGTGTTAGTATAGTGCTGGAAGACAGATTCATTGTTTTCATCCTTGTTGAAAAAATTATATTTATATATGATATATATATAAATAATGAATTTGGTATATTACTGAATCAAATGATGGACCCAAACATACATTTAAACAACAAAATAGCACAATAAATCGCGATGGTGGCTATATTCAAGTTTTTATATCACCTTATTTAAAGTACAGCTCTTCTAATGTCTTGAAAATATTTGTATAAGAATTTCAATGTTATAAGAATTTCAAGTCCATTCAGAGTAGTGGAAACCCTGGTCATTGTGTAGTGAAAAACCTCTCTGAACAAAAGCAAACAGATGCTTTTGTTTGCTTTTGTTCAGGGATTCCTCCATGTTTGTTGTTGTTGTTCTCATCCTCCAACCTTTTATTTTCCCCTTTACATCTTTCAGTGTTTTTCACAGTGTCTGAAATATTCTGTTTTGGGAATATAATAAATATATTTACTATGTCACTAAAAAACACATTTGCTTGAACTTAACACACAAAAAAGATGTGTTTTCAGATGTTGTTTCAGATGTGTTTTGGAACTAGTCAGATACACACTAATCCAGCGCCAGATCCTTCTTCACCTCTTGCTCTTTGTTGTAGCTCTAAAGTAAAAATGGGGTTGAAACCTAAAAACTATGAAGTGTACACACACGTTTTCCCCCAAAGTATTTGTAACAAAGGTTAAACAAAATCTCAGCTGCAGCTGCATTACCATGTGTTTTTTGTGTGATGCAACGAGAACAATTTGACTCATCATGCCATCCCTGCAGGATAATGATCCACCCAGACAAACCTCATCCACCGCTGACCAACACAAAACAATTTACCCTGCTCAACTCAACAGCTTCAGCGACTCACTGACTCAAATAATTATCCCTGAAATAAAGACGCTCGAGCGAACACACGCTCTCTTCTACTCCTCCAAACTCTCGCAGCAAATCATCTCTCTCACTTTTAATCTTCAAAAAAACAACAACCAGTAGATGCAAGTCGGGCCTCATCTGCAGCAACTTCCTCTGCCGTGTTGCCTCACCAGCGCCAGCAGACTCGTCTCAGCCTTGAAATGAATATTCATGCGGAACAAGCGCACGGATTTTGATGGAGTCCAGGCTGCGGCGAGGCTCTATAAAGAAGTAATGTGCGGATGGTTCTCTGCTGCGTTGTGTGCAAAGATGTAGACGAGTCTTCTGAATATAATCTCATAGAGAATTCAGAAAGAGCATACTTAAACTGCCAAATCCTGCCAGATGGAAGAGCTGCAGCAGTGGAGGGGACGGCGACACGGAGCGTTGAATGGAACTAAGCAGATTAATGTGGGAAACAGTAAGTAGGTGATAATGAATTGGGAGGTTCAAAAAAGGAGGCCTCTCATGTGTAGCACGTTTGGAAAAAAAGAATCATAATTTCTCAAACATAATTGACACAAAGCAGGTACGCTTGTAGTCACTTCAGAGCTGGCGACAGTAGCTTTGATTTTCAGGCAAAAAAGTTTTCAGTCGCTCCAACAGACAAATGCATATCATTGGTTGGACACTGATTTTGGTTGGACACATTTTCTTGGGTGAGACTGAAAAAAAATGTTCCCGCATTACATCTTTCAGTGTTCTCCAAGTGCCTTAAATATTCACTTTTAGGAATATAATAAATGTATTTACTATGTTTGTTGTTTAATAAAATGCACATTTGCTTGTACTTTTCCATTCCATAAGAGAATTTTTTTTTTTTTAGATGCATTTAGATAAACATTTCGCGATGTAAATCCACCATATAAAATCTGATTTAATGAATGAGCTTCTATTATTTAGTTTTTTTTCAGTGTCTTAATACAACCGTTTTTCTTAGCATTAGCCTCAGTAGCCTCCTGAAAACACTTGTTTTTGATCGTGGACAGCCACTTCCTGAGTTCTGATCTGAGGACATCGAGAATCTTAGATTCGGTTTTCATGAAAACTGAAAAACTAAATGACGAAATAATAAACATTTGAAAAGTCTTGCACAGATTCACCTTCCATCGAAGGCTAATCGCAAATTCGGTGCTTCCCACAAAACCGAAGAAAGAGAAGTGCAAAGCAGATACCATTGTCCAAAAACTTACTAACTGTGGAACAATGTTAAAACATGTTCTGCCAGTGAGAAGTGAGAAGACGGGATGACCAATGTGGCGGTGAGAGATGCTAATGCTAATCATATCAAGGCGAGTGAAAGAGGAAGTGAGGTGCAAACATCTGCCTATATTGACATAGATTATCTCCACTGCTTCGCTGGGTACTTCTGCAGCTCGCAGGAGCAAACAAAGGAGAATGAGGACAACAGCATGAGAGCAACGGGAAGAAAGGGATATAGACACTTGAGCGGGAGAGGGAGGCAGCAGAGGAGACTTTAAACAGCCGCCGGGCATAACAAGAGAGGACACTGCCTCAGCATATGCCGCAGACTGTGAGATTGCAGAGCAAGGAAGCTGAAAACTAGAGTCGTGTCGCGGACAAGACTCCTCGGGGGAAGGCAACGCTAACTATCCATTCTGTCATGAATGGATTGGGACTGAAATTGAGCCTGAGATTTGTTGGAAAAGTTTCGACAGAACAAGGGTGATGTAGCACAGCAGACAGGTCATGACTGAAAGTCAAGACCCTGAAGACCCTTTTTTCAGACTGTGGAGAACAAAGGCAAACTTGGTTTGTCAGACCTTCCCTTGTCGGACGCACGTCTCAACTCCCCAAGTAGATGCTTCTTTTCAAAAACGTCGTTGTGCAGACCCGAACTACAAATGGCTGTCAACATTTCTACTCACCAAATCCCACACGGAACAATTAATTTTCATCTCTAATCTGCTTTGTCTCCCCATGACGAGCACGTCAGGCGGTATTGCTTGCGTGGGTGTGTGGACATAAAAATGAAATTGCCACAAATGAAGCAACTGTTGAAGCTGTTATTTCAGCGTCTGAATACTTTGCACCTGCCAGGTGCCTCTCGGATGCCTCACTCCAAGTGGTCTTTTCTTTGTCCAGCAAGAGTGAATAACTGTTGCTGTGCATTTTGAACCAACTTTTTTTTGCATCTCCATTACAACTTTTTCTCCAGATTGAGCTTTGTCCAACGCAGCCGTTTCTTTGAGCAGAAATACCTTATTTGGGAGACATTTTTTACATTTTCTCCTATCACTGATCCCTAAACGGCAGGTATTTGCGCGAGACCTGAAATTATACTGTAGGTCACCATAATCGAGCGTCTTCTCAGTTGCAGCTACAAAAGTGTTCCACCATCGTGAACTCAACAGATTTCCCTCCTCAGTATTCTGGGCCGTTGCTGTTCTCATTTCGACTTCCGGCTGCTGTCACGTCTTATGCTGCAAGACATCTCCGTTTAGAAAAAGCCTGTAAATGTTGTAAAGACTGTGGCTGCGCGTTCCATTTCCCAGACCTCATGAGAACCACGTTGGTTGAGTTGAATCACACTCTTCACCTTGTTTTGCCTCCTCAGTGACTCCCTCAGTCACGTCACTATTCAACCTCAGCTCTCTCTTTTTTTTAAAGATCAAAGGAATCACTTCTTTGGACTGAACTACAAAGTAGACCGCATTTGGCACAAGATGGTTCAGAGGAAGCCAGTGCAAATATTGTGTCATACCAGGTCGATTCATAGTGTTTAACCGTATTCTTATCTTTGCAAATCCTCTGGTTGAACCATAGCTGTTGTTATTCAACCAATGTCCTTTGATAGAGGATTGCAGTGCATGAAGGAACGTATGGATTAGATCAGAGGTCACCAACCTTTTAGCAACTGCGAGCTACTCCAAGGGCACTGTGTGACCTGAAGGGCTGCCATGGGTTCAGTTCACACTTCAGACATCACCATATATAATGGATGATAAATTATATTCCTCTCAAATATTTGTCTCTTTGACACATCATGATGGTTATTACATCTTCTTTCTCTTTCAGCTTCTCCCTTCAGGGGTGGCCACACCTTCCTCCATCTCCCCCTGTCCTCTGCTTCCTCTTCTCTCAAACCTACAAACCTCATGTCCTCCTTCACCACCTCCATCAATCTCCTCTTCGGCCTTCCTCTCCACCTTCTGCCTGGCAGTTCCAACCTCAACATCTTCCTACCAATGTACTGGCTCTCTCTCCTCTGTACATGTCCAAACCATCTCCATCCAGCCTCTCTGACCTGGTCTCCTAAACACCTGACCACATCCTGATCCTATCCATCCTGCTCACTCCCAGAGAGAAGCTCAGCATCTTCATCTCTGCTACCTCCAGCTCTGCCTCCTGCCTTTTCCTCAGTGCCACTGTTTCCAAACCATACAACGTTGCTGGCCTCACCACCCTTTTGGACACTTTCCCTTTCATCCTTGCCGACACCCTTTTGTCACACATCACACCTGACACTTTTCTCCAATGATTCCATCCTGCCTGCACCCACTTCTTCACCTCTTTCTCACACTCTCCATCGGCCTGGACAGTTGAGCCTCAGTACTTCAAACCCCCCACCTTTTTTATCTCTACGTCCTGTAACTCCACTTGGCTCCCTCTCAATCACACACATATGTCCCGCCTTACTGCGGGTAACCTTCATTCCTCTCCTTTGTAAGGCATATCTCCATCTCCACCGTGGGGGAAATAGGCAGATTCAATGGCACAAAACATGTACGTATGAAGAGGTATGAAAGAAATGAGATGCAAACTCATCAGTATTGATTTTAAGACGGTAGAACTTCTGGGGACAAAGTGATCTGATCTCACCCCAAATCTTCCTGAAACGCAACGCTCGCATTCCGTGCCTCCACTCTGCGGATGGTGTGATAACCTATGTAGCAACAGAGTCCAAGCTAGCTTGATCTGCTGCCCTGTAACGCTATAGGTAAACACTACAAGAAGGGACGGAAGTCTACAAGATTCAGCATTTCAAAAGTGACACTATCAGAAATATCACTCTGCATGAGGCTGGTCATAATTTATCGAGCGTCTACGGTATGTTATGTATTGGAAGTCATTTAAAAGTAAGGATCAAAGGCGACCTCTGAGAACCTCGCTGCCCCTCTCTTCTTTAATGACCTCCCACTGGTGTCGTTATTTGAGGCGCCACTCGCTATTTCCAACTTCTGTGGAAGCAAACTTCGCACTCATCCGTTTCCTTCTCTGCTCCATTCTTTTTCTTACATTTTATGCCCAATTTCTGTCTGGTACCTCGTGCCTCATTTCCTCCGCTTCCCCTCCTGGATCCCTACAACTTTTGAAGTTTCCCTTATCCGCCATTCCCATATCTTTGTTGGCCCAAAATCGCTGACAGTAGTGCTTTTGAAATAGCTTCACCCGGTGAAAAAAAAAATAGTTTGCTAGACAGTTTCTGACTAAAAGAGAGAGGAAAAAAAATCCCCTGCTGGCACCATGATAACACGTTTTTGATAACAGGTCAGTCATGGAGGCAGCTCCCTGGATGAATTCAACTCATGACAGTTAAGCATGTAGCGAAGTTCCATGTCGTCTGAGTGGGGAAGGTTGTTTATCCATCGAGAAATGTTGCTGGTGGAGTTTTGAAACAGATGCAGGAAATATTCTCTGCCACACCCCAGTGCTTTACTGGGTTAAACTGAAGGGAAAAAAAATAGTACCTAATATTGTAGCATAAATTTTGTCCTGCACACAAAACGGCTGTTCCGCAAGTGGCCAAACTCTTCTAAACACACAGGAGCCATTCTATTAGTGACCAAAATCTTCAATGTAAAGTCAACACTTCATTTCCGCTTAAATATAGCAGGTTGTTTTATGAATGTTTAGCTACTTTTGCCGCTCAGTTTTGCCTTATACTGAACAACAGAACCAGCACAGACGTCCTGATGGCACTGGACTAAAAAACAGATGCAGGTATTAATATGGAAATCTGCCCGAGGGACATTTTTCAAGTCTGGCACCTTGCCAAAAGTGGAACAGGGGGCTTTTAAATATGCAATGGAAATGTTGACATTTTCCTGTTTACTTGTGTAAACGTGCGTCTGTGCGTCACGTCCGCTGCTGACTCTGTGCATTGAGGTCAGCGCAGCTCCGGCGGAGAGGACAAAAGCTCTGCCATCTTCAGCCTCTGCTACACGCGGCGTTCACTCTTCCAGCTGTTCCTACCTCCAGCAAGTGATCGATGTGTGTTGTTGATGTAATAAAAAAATAAAACAATAATATTGATTGGCAAAAGCACTCATAGTCCCATGATACACTGCAACAGTTGAAGCTGAAGCTAAAACAATATGGAGTCAACACATATTCCTAGTGAGCAAAACAACCGTGCCATGGTTTCAGGCTGATGAATCCTTGCGTTTCCTCAGTCAAACCACACATTTCTTCGCTTCCTCTTCCAGCACCTCCTCAACTGACGAGCTTAAGATCGACTTAATTACTTCAGTGTTGCTCCAGAAAAACTGGTGAATGATAAGCGGTAAAAAGTGCTGACATCGACGTGTTCGGCTAATAGCTAGCGCTGAGACCAGAAGCCTCCCTGCATCATTATTATTCTTTTTTTTCACAGCCGAAAAGCCTCAGTCCTCGCTGTTCAAAAATATCAAACACTCGAAGATTCCTGGTGAGTCGGTGGTGAGGATGCGGAAAAACGGGTCGAAAACGTCACCCACTTTTCTGATCATAGTGGAGAAACTGAAGTGTGTCCACGCGGCTCAGAGCTGTGGGCAACACCAACAGTCATCATGTTTATGGCCGGCTGTTGTCCAGCCCAAGTACGGACAAAAGAAGAAAAAAAAGTTTCTACTTTGATCAAAGATACACTAGGATTAGTAGCAGGCTGTTCAGGTCTTAGCATGTGACCCAAACATAACTTTATTATTATCACTGCAGCAACACTCCCACAACCCCATTGAAAGCTACAGTTTCTGTTAGTCATTCCCTGAGAATATATTTATCTTCAGTATTACACAGTTATACAGTATTATAAGGTAGATGAGGTTTCACGACACAGTGTCCTCATTTTCAGAGGCCACCAGATGGCACTGTCTGCTGTAAAACGTTTGAACAAATTCAATGAAACCGCACATCATTTCTAAACCAAAACGCCATCTAGTGGCCTCTGAAAATTATGACACTGTTTCATCAACCCTGCAATACTGTTTCGTGATACCTCATTCACCCATCACTACCAAATACAGTGGAACCTCGGTTTTCGAACGTCCCAAACTTCGAACAAATCGGAGTTTTAACAAAAAATTTGAAATTTTTTTACTTGAGGTGTAAAACCTTTCCTGTCTCCACACTGGACCGTGGTAGAGTGTCACAGGGGAGGTGCTGGCTCTCCACACCTCCACTCCAGGGTTTGATGTCCTGTTGTGGGCTGGAGCTGGGACAGGGATGAGGCGAGTCTGGGACAGAGCGTGACTTGGTTTATGACTTTGTCACAGCCAAACTGCACAGAAGCGCACATTCAGAGCTGGACACGCACCGGGCACCTCTTCACTTCTGGAGAGACCTCACTCACTCGGCAACCCCTCCCACATGCAGCGGCCACACACATAGAGGAACAGCGCACCTGCAGCAGACACTCTACATTCACTCCTACAAAAGACTATTTTAAGGAACGCATCATTTCTTTTTCCATTCATTGTAATGGGAAAAATCGATTCAGATTTCCAACAAATCGCTTCTCGAACGGCCGTCAGGAACGGAATGTGGTCGAGAACCGAGGCACCACTGTATCTATATCCAGTGCAGAGTTATGGACTGCTGATGAAGAATGAACGAATAATTCACCCCAAATGTCATACTGTAAACAAACCCGTCTGGAGTGATGGCAAATGTTTTCACACCAATAATCTTCAAACCACAGCCAGCATGAGCCGAACTGACGCTCGGGTAAACATATTGAGCAGGCCTCCTCACTAGAGAAGGCTCTACTGATAAAGCCCAAAAATAAATCTGCTCTTGTTAATGAATCATGGTGTTTACTCTTTGAAAAACTGTTCCAGACAAGACTGGATCGCTGGCTTTGTTATTTTCAAAATGGCTGGCTTTCAAATGCGCCAATAAAAATCGTATCCATATCCGTATCCAGAATAGTGCAGTTGTGTGTTGTAGTCACCACTCAAACTAAACCACAACATTAGCCTGATTTGCTAATTCAGCAAGTAGCCTCCAGTATTTGAACTTTGAAATCTGTGCTTGTTGGAAAGACTGCCACCTAGTGGCGGGAGGCCTCTGCTTTACGTTCGATATACAGCACAATGTTTGACACAAATGTTCGATCGATGTGGGAGGATGGATTTTTTTTACACAACTGTACAAAGGTTGTTTGATGTCTAATATTTCAATAAATATACTAACAAAAATATTGAACACAGAGTATTTCCAAAGCCGATCGCTTCCTGTCATATTTCTCCAGAGGTCCTCTCGCTGAGCCAGAAGCACATGTTTTCAGGGGCTATTTTCTTCCAGCTCAGATCAGAAGAGGCGGCAGAAAAACATCTCGAGCTGTTTATTAGTCAAAGGCCGTGGACGAGCGGCGTGGGAGAGCCACAGTATTTCTCCGACGTATGTGTTTGTGTCAGAGTGAGTGGGAGAGTGTGTGGCAGCCGTGTGGTTAAATGCAACAGTTCTGAAGGTCAGCGCTGCTTCAAGGAGAGGAAGAGATCTTTGGTAATTGGCTCTCCCACTGAGAGCCCAGCGTCTGTGTACAGAGCGGCTCCAGCGCTGAACTGGTCGTCGCTTTGTCCTTGAATTATGGATGAAGAGTAATAGTCAGATTTAAGTATTTTCTTTGGAGAACAGCATCGTGAACGCCTCATGTGTAAACACTGGCAGAAACGTTATTGGTTCTCGGTCTATAGGTTTCCTGTGAAGGGCTGGTCCACTGCGGCCCGGGCCTCTCACCCTGACTAGCTGGGATTGCCTCCTGTGGAACCAGGAAGGGAATAATAATAATAATTTTAGCTCTTTAAAAAATGAAATAAAATCACAGAAAAAAAACACACAAAAAGACTTCATTTCATTGAAGACACATCCTGTTTCGATAAATGGTACAACCAGATAGTACTTTATACTTCAACACATTATGTTATTGATCGCGTTGTCTGGCAGTTTTTTGTGGGCTCAACAACTCAAAACAAGACCCTAGATTTTGGGGCTGCTCCACTGATTTGTTCGGGTTTGCGAACGTTCAAAATATTCCTCTTGTTAAAAAAAGAAGCGACTGACATGGTGACATCTGGGTTCACCAACGTGTTGAAAACTTACTTGTTCAAAGCACTTGGATTATATGGAACTGTATAGTAAAAGGAGTTTTTTTATGGCGGCTATTGATAAGAAACTCCAATAGTTGTGCAACAAAATACAGCAACAAGACATTGGTAAAAACACTAAAAGCTCAAGCAAACTCCAGCGGGCGGAGGTTACTACCTTTACGTCGTCTCCTTCAGCTGATCTTTGCTGCGATGACCTGAGGCGCTGGCAGGCGCTGGCAGACGCAGCCACACTCACGTCCCCTCTGACCCGACGGTGTCACAGCAGATGTTTCCCTCAGTGGACACATCTGTAATGCCACCTTAGTTGCCCACGGGATGCTGCTGAACTGTACAGGCGTCTGTACTGTACACTGTGAAGCATATTTATAGATCCACTTGTTTAGTGGGATTAAATTCATCTTTACTATGTACTTAAGTGAGACTCTGTTTCCTAGATGCCTTCGGGAATAAGGTGGATTTTACAATTAATTAATTTTCAATCTCCAATTTTATTATTTTTTCAATTGAATACTTGGTAACGTGAAGCAGTTCACTGAGCACAAATACGTGAGCAATAGACAGACAATGAGGAGAACTGAACGAGTCACTGAACCGGGAGAAGAACACAAGAACTAAGTCAAAGACAGACTCTGACAAACAAATAGAAAAT
Organism: Synchiropus splendidus; assembly: GCF_027744825.2. Lineage (NCBI taxonomy): Eukaryota > Metazoa > Chordata > Actinopteri > Syngnathiformes > Callionymidae > Synchiropus > Synchiropus splendidus. Next base: position 5,898,132 of record NC_071345.1, on the reverse strand, counting down.
ACGGTGGTCAGCACTCGCTCGACAGCAGTAACATATTGAACATACAGAGCAATACTAGGAAAATAAAGGTCAGATCACGCACAAAACACGTGGTGTCATGCAAGTCACACATGGCAGGATACAAAGAGCAAAGGAAGCAGCAGAAAGTTAGAAGCAGTGAGAACTAGCGCATGGAAATCTCTTCACCAAAAACTCAAGAAACAAACAGAGGGCAGTTACCAGCTTGGGAGCAATGGTGTTCTGGGGCACAGCACTGGAACTGGAGTGGCTTTGTCCATGAGGAGTCAGCTTCATTGATGATTGACTCCTGGTGTGTGCCATTACCTGTGAAGCTCACAGAGACAGTGTGGGGAGAAGCACAGGAAGACGTGACGAAATAAAACCAAAATAAAAACCCAACATGACACTTCAGAAAAGAAACACTTCCATTGACAAATGAAAAAAAAAATTAAATTCCACACTTTTTATTCACAGCCTTTGCAATTCAATATAAAAACACTTGATGAAAGAGAGATAGATGAAAGATATTTTCTGATCAGGCTTGAAATATGCCACACATTTCTGTGAAAGACACATTCTAATGCAAGTCAGCAGTTGGATATTATTCAATATAAAAATAACGTAAAATCCAAATATTGCTGATGCTATATTCGACAGACACAAATATCCTTTTATAAGAGGAAAAAAATATTTTACAGTTGTGAGTGAACATTGAACAAAGCTTGTGAAGCTGACTCCAGAGGTTAGGAGGTTAACTGCGACTCCCTCTTTGTCTTACTTGAATCTAGTGGCACAGAAGACAAAACTGCTTTAATCTGATTCAATATAATGGCAAATGCCAGAAGAAAAGTGAATGGCTGAAAACCTTTACCTCCAGATGACCTGCTAGTCTGCAGTCATGTAAGAACATCAGCACTGCAGAAGGAGGATGAATTTAGGAAAACACAATGCTGGAATAAAGACTCCCCTCTTCCTGTGAGACTCCAGAAGGAGAACACTTTCAACAGGCGAGGTTGAACTGAGGTGAGCTCTTCTTAAAAAGACAATGTTCTGGGTAATGCGGCTCAGCGGGCCGACCATCTGACCGGACCGGCTCGGCCTCCGCCTCATGATGTAATGATCCTGATATAATTTCACAGACAGACAGTTTGTTCAACATGTCCTCTCAAACTTTGGCTCCAAACTTGAGTTGTCCTCATGATGTCCTCGACCTCAGTATATTCATCTGATCAAGCTTCTGCTCTTGCTCCACAGTTCACCCATCACACCTCTCCACGCGTCCCACCCCGCCTGCACTCTCTTCTTCACCTCCTGTGAACTCCATCACTTACGCTGACTGATAGATCCCTAAAACTGTGGCTCGCTTTCCTCCCTCTCAGTCACACACTGTCTTACTGATTCATACTTTTGCACTCATTGTTTTTGTAACTGGAGTTTTAACTTCAAGAGACAGCGGCACGTCAAACCCTTTAAAATTGAACATTTATTTGGAAGCGGCTGTCGCGGGCCCGTGATTTGTCACTCCATAATAATGTTTTTTTTTTGTTGGAAGTGACTCACAAAAAAACCCGGAGTGAACTTCAGAGCCTTGCAGACTGAGATTAAAGTTGGCTCCCTGGCTGCGGAAAAGTTGAAGAAAGACAGTTTTAGAGACAAACCTCAGGTTCCAAACGGCTAAGCACAGTGTGACGGAGCCGCAGGACAAGAGCTCAGTGTCATTTTTACAGCTTTCAGAGGAAAAGCTGGATGCTGGAGCGGATTCACGGAAGGGAAGGAGGCATGAAGGGACCAGCTGAGGATGAGATGAGGAAGGAATGGAGAAGCGGCGGTGAGAAATGAACCACAACTGAACTTCACTCCGGCTGGATCTGTTGATATGTGGCCCTCAATCTTAAAACAGCTCTCGACATTCACTGCATGATGCCGCTCAGGAGACGACACGGCGAAACAGGATGAGATGGATCATTGTATTCCGGAATAAGTCATAAATAATGGTCTATCTGGAGTCAGTTACTGGAAGTTATGACTGTTCTTCACCGAGTGAAGGATGATGTTGACTGAACATTTATGAGGATTCATATCACTCCTCTGGTGTGGTTTGTATTCAGGGTTTCGTCCCCCTCTAAAACACTTCTGAAGTTGGGTTCATAACTGCAAATGAAATATGACCATTGTAAATACTTTTTTAAATGAAATAAATAAATAATAGGAAGTATGTAAATAATTCTTACGTGTTTTTTTTTTTATTTTAATCATTTCATAATGTGGATTTTTCTCCCCGCTACAGACCATACTCCAGGGTTTCCGCTACATGTTAGCGATTTTGCCGCGCTGCCAAGACAATGAGAGCCACAATTTTTTTTTTCTCAGAGAAATCTCATGTGATCACATGCTAAAACGATCACACACATCATGGAAGTTAACATGATTGTGGTCGTTTTCAACATGTTTATAACAAAAAAATAACTGAACAACAGGAACACGTCCTCACGGAACTCAAGTCGCACATCCTGCACAGACATATGAGGAGACCGACCAGGTAAAGACTGCAACAGAATGGACTGTGAGTCTCTTCTCATGAGGAGTTTTTATTATCAACAATTCACTGAATGTCAAAACTTCATTGTTGGGTTTGCAGCGGTCCGTTCTTTTTCTTTTTCTACATTGCATTGCCGACACAAGAGTCCAACGTGTCGTAATTCACTACATTAAGAGCACCATCTTAATACTGTGGCTAAAAATCTCACAGTTTGTGCCTAGCTTTAGCTGCATGAGATATCTACAAAACATGTTAGCCATTTGCTGCGAGCTAGCATGCTAACACAAGCACTTAGGACACTGCAACACAAACAAAAACATTACATAATATAAAATTACACGGCACATACTGTTGTATGTAAAATGTATCTTTGCCTTTAGCTAGCACCACCCTAGGTTAAACTCTGTTTTCATCACACATTCAAGATGGATTTTCTGCACAACGTAGATGTTAGCTAATGTGGCTAATGCTATCAGATTTCGGCTATGTTTCCGGTCTTCACTGAGGTGGGAGGCAGCTTCCCTCGCGGCAGGACTTTCCAATATTGCTCCGGCAAATCTGCTCATCATTGATGCTTCTTTTTTACCGTCCGATGTGGCCAGAAAATCTTATCTCCATCATGACACTGACCTTCCTCATATTCCTCACAGAAATCCATGCAAAAAACACGTCATTCTAACAAAGTAAAGGAAACAAAAGCCAGGATTTTTGGTTTTAAAATACTTTTATTTCATAAATATTCGAATCATAATTGGTCACATACACAAGGATAGAAAATGATTGAATGCCAGAAAATAAAACCGGAATGGAGCGCGGCGACATGGCGGTCAGAAGACTGTGCTACACATGAACCCGAGGTCCACGCTGTCATTTCTTCACCCTGCTTCGGTGCCTCTGAGCAAAATCAGACAGCTTGACATAAATTGCGTGAATGAAACGGCCGCTGCGTTTATACAGATGGGACAGTGTTGGAGAAACAATGAGGGGGGAGATGCCCACATGAGAAATGGACTCCACTGAAAAGATGATTTTGGTCCACGGTGTAAATCGAGCTATAAAAGTTGGACGTAGCTGTTTTCAAACAGGGCTGGGTTGTTGTTAGCATACTGGAAGACCTTTATTGGTGTGGTTAGACGACTGTAAGGTAACCGTAACTGCCAAATATTGCCAAAATTGTGCTCTCTCTACGTGTGCAAGGAATGTGTGCCTCTAATATAAAAGCTTTCACTTCAGTGGGAGCGTCAGAAAAGTTTCCCATAATAGAACGACACTATAGAACGACACCAAGAAGGCATTTTGCGGTATGGTCCACCTCCGTAGCTGGAGAGAGGAAGACACCCAAAATGCACACGTCACAAAGCCATTCACATAATGTTCAAAGAGAGAAAAGATTCCCTTGTTACTGTACAGTGTCATCCGCCCCTCGCTTGTGACTGACAGGCGAGGGCCTGAAGAGGGGGGGACTGAGGGTCGGTGAGCCGTGCAGCTGGTCAGTGCTTCACCTTTGCTGTGCCTGAGACAAACTGTGCAAACGCTACTGTGCTCTTTGTCCTCCGGGCTACTGTCGCTGCTACCGGACACAGAAACCTATCCAGGAGGCTCTGTGTGTGTGTGTGTGTGTGTGTGTGTGTGAGTGCAAGACCGTGTGGGTGTATGGTACAAACCAGGCAGTGATATACTTCACTCTCCTAACAACACGAAACGCTGTAAACAGTTCATTCCAGAATCATGTCCTTCTTCTTCCCCAGGAAAAGCTCACACAGGTTTTCTTTCTCCCCTTTTGAACGTCCTGTCTTTTCAGTCTCTGTAGTCGCTGACAAGTTATGAGGTAACCAAGGAGTAGATCATACTGCAACACAAGAAGAAGCGGGAATCAATGGAAGTGACAACAGAGATCTTTTCATTTCACTCAATTAGAGGCAGAGTCACTGAGCTAGGGGCTGCTTTCATGTTCCACTCAGAACAGATTTTTATTTCTCTCACTCCGCTGTAGAGCATGTGATCGTTGCATTACGATGCCATGTTATTGCTCACTAGGCACATGCACAGACAGAAACCTAGTGGTGCTCAAGCATCAACCCCTTTTCCCGACTTCAGAAAAAAGCCCCTTTTTTGTTGGAGAACATCTCGCATACACCAATTCCACCCAAATGTTGTATATTAGTATCTGACCGTGCAAGTATTTGTGTTCCACCACAAGCCTCCACTTCCCCATAGAAGGCCCGTCTGACCCCCTGCATCAGAAATAAATTGTTTATTCTGAAGCCCTAGTACTGTTTAGAACTACATTAGCAGCACTGAAAACAACGGTGCTACTGGTCCAAGGGTTAGGGTTAGGGCTAGCTCCTTAGCACTGTGCTAGCCACTGTAGGGCATCTCTTAAAAAGCAATATCTCTGGGGAAAACGTGGTGTCACCACAGCCACATCAGGGTTGATTTATTTCGGTCAGTTTATAGAGTGTTATGTCACATTTTTGCGGATTTTGTGGCCGTTTTTAGACAAGTCCTGAAGTAATAGAAATGAATGGTAGAATCTTCAAGCATTCGTAAATGCAAACAAACTGATCCAACAACAATAAGAATAAGAATTTTATTAGTAATATTTTGCGACTGTTGCCCTGCCTTCCTGCTGGAGCCCCTGACCCCTCACCCCCTGAAAACGCCTGTGCACGTGAGGGATGGGAATTGATTTTAACATTTCCAATTCCATTATCTATACTGCTTAACCATTCGGTTCCTTAGCGGTTCTTTTATCATTTCTCAATGGGGAAAGAAGGAGAAGAGAGAAATAGGTCAAGCAGTACAATAAATACGGGTGTTGTTTTAGATTACTGCAATTCTATTTATGATACTACTCACTGAAACGAATTCGTAAAGAGTCAAATCTGGATCAAAGAGGATGTTTTTAAACTTCTGGATCAGTTTACTGTGTTGCACAAGTGACAAGCGAACTCTACTATCATTTACAGTTCAAAAAGCATTTACCATCAGAGAAACAGGATCTGAAACAGAAATGAACCCTGCGACCCTTGAACCATGGAACTGTTGACAGTGAGTTTCTTTTAAACTGAGGTCTTTATTGGTCCATGTGAATAATTTAAAACCTCAATCTACATGTATCGGAGAACTTTGAACAGGTCCTGAATAGGAGCCGGTTCTCGATGCCCATCCCAAGTGCACCTGCCTGTTTCTCACCTCACTTGCAATGTTATTTTATCACCGTCATCTCCCCCAAAATATCTAAGCCTCACTGGCGAATGCAACAACTAACCGACAAATTCAATCAAGCAGATATTTATTGAATGTACTTTGTTCCTTGGCAATGAGAGCGGCTGCAGGCTAAAAGTCTCTTCCCATAACAGGGAATTCTGGATCACTAATCTTGCCCTACTTTCATGGACTGCAGACGCCTGCAAGATTGAATAACCAAACAGCCTCATAGTAAACAGACCGGAGACGACCCATGTGGCCACTTGAACTTTCTGGTCAGTTAATAATAGCGCCGACTGTGTGTCGTGTGACAAGAGAGTGATGGATGTAGCATCGTAATACCGACATATTTAAAGGTCGTGTGTATACTGTGCTTTCAAAATCCTTATAAAGTGACATCATGTTTACGGTGGCACTTAACTGCACTCAATATCCACTACTTTTACATTTTTTGGTTTCTACCAGGACCTAGAAATGTCAGTCCTTCCTGGCATGGCTGTGCTGTCTCATGCACTGAATGCAAAATGAAGAAGCAGAAGCCGATGAGTAATGCGATGAGCGAGCGCAGGGAAGACGTTGGTGATTCGCTGGGAAGTTATCTGAGAAGTGCACCTGCAAGAGGAGCGTAATGGATGACTTGTAAGTACAGCGGCATCATTTGCAACTCCAGGATGTAACACTTGTCTCCCTGGGCTCCCACTTGACAAGAGGAGTTCACCACCTCGCTGACAGTAACTAATGAATCCAAATGTTTGCGCTCATCCCCGAGGGCCACGGCGGCTCCTCACACCTCCGTTAATCTCAGACGCCGAGCTGCTGAATATTCACATGAGGAAGTGGGAATGTATGAAGCAGCCAGAGAAGAGAGGGAAACAGCGACTCGTCCTCTGGAGATGATTCTCACATCACCATTGTTTTCATCATTTCAGCGCGGAATTATACAGAAGCAAATGTCAAAGACAATGGCTACTTTATTCGTTTCTTCAGGCATTTATGATATAACCTCATGGCGTCAATTAACTTCATCTCACGTGTAAATCCACCATGTTCAAACAGATACAGAATAAAATATTTTTTAAAACACATAAACTAATCAAAGTAAGTTGTGCTTTTAACTACATTAAAAATATCTGTCATCATAATTTATTTCCTAATAAATATACACTATTTTAATATTAACACTCCATATAACAATATGCATTATGACTTATGTATCAATTTCAGGTAATATTTCCTGCTTGAATAATTTGTACTATTAATAAATAATCATTATTTATTAGCTTTGAAAAAATGCTCTCAGCATTATATCATTTTACTATATTAATAATACATATATACATTAAAACAAATTATTTAGAATCTGAATTCTCTGCTTTATTTTTATTGACATTATTACATAAATTTTTCACATCTCTGGGGTGATAAATCTTACCATAAAGTCGATTATTATTTTAATATATGTATTTTTTTTGTGATGCACCTTTCTCCATTTATCATTGTAAATTGATGTGTACTTTGATATTTATAACTTGACTTGTTACACAAGCTTCAACAGGAAGTGAAATTAGAGCCGGACCTTCACTGACACCTTCGCATAGGTGTTAATAACACTGTTAGAAATTGGTGACAAAAAAAAAGGCATTTGAACGTAACATAAGACATAAGTAGCGCGACCGTCTAAAAACATATATTTATGCTGCTACTGGTACGTCGAAGATAGTGGCTGCAGCAATAGACAGTAGTCTGTGATGCACTGTTTAAGTTCCTATTAGACTTTTACTGCACCAGTCTGGCTAGTAAATCATTTCTTATTAGTTTGTTCATGTCTGGCACATAAAGCACGGCAACAGCGTCTTGGAAATCCTGTTTCAGACGTCCTGCTGTGTGAAACATTTCACTGCCAGGGAAGCACAGTTTATATCAAGTGACAGCTGTTGTTTATTTCATGTCCCATTACCTTTACACATCTGTGAACGGTGGTGTGTGTGTGTGAGCGTGCGTGCGTGTGAGTCGAACAGATTTTCATGGCTGGAAGGAGGGAAAAATAACATCAAGCACGCTTCGAAATGTTTGACCCACAAATGAGGAGCTAAAAAATCTCACATGCTTGACCGCCGCTCTGAACCACAGGGGACAGAACCCTGGTTTGGTTCACAGAGTGCGTCACAAACCTGCGGCCGAAGCTGGACATGAAAGGCGTGAGCAGGACAGGAGGAGTTCAGCAGGCAGGGCAGAAATCCATGAATGATAAGAACAACTAGCAAAAGTGACGGACCAAATGGGAAAAACTAACGCAAGAGTAATTCACAATAACATAAATAATATTAAATGTATACCTCAGGTGACTGTCTGTGAGGTGATGTCGTCACCATGGAGACAGTTTCACACTCAGATTTTTTTTTTTTAATTTAATTATTAAAGTAATTTGAATTATGAGAAAGGTTTTGCAGCTGAACAAATTAATGGGCCCTATAGTGTTTTTCTTTTTCTCTTCTGACATCAAACCTCACATGTACTGTAATACAGTAGCTTCACATCAAAATAAGGCAAAAAAAAGTTTGTATTTTCAAAGTTAACTCGAGTTTAAGTTGACAAAATGGCCGCCTCGCTTGAAATGCTCTGATACAAAAATGGCTTCCAGTGGAATAAACAACTGCCGTGTCACTGCTACAACTATGTAAATAAAAGGTTTAAAAAAAAAAAAATGGCCGAAGCATCTGTGACTCTGTTCAAGTTTCAAGACAATTGTTAAAACTTTTATAAAGCTGCTCTGTGAGGTCTGATGGTGGCGCTCTTTACTGTTTATTGTAGACATGAGGGGCTACATCAACAACTTTATTGAAGTCAGTTCTAATTATGTAATGACTAGTGACACGTCAGTGAGGTTTCGTGAAACAGTGTCCTGATTTTCAGAGGCCACCAGATGGCGCTCTTGGCTTAGAAATGCTGCAAGGTTTAACTGAAGTCGTTCAAGTTTTACAGCAGACAGTGCCCTCTGGTGGCCTCTGAAAATGAGGACACTGTTTCGTGAAGCTTCATCGACCCATCACTACTCATGAGAACTGTTGGCAAAAGAGCATTTTGTTTAGGCCCCATATTTTAGTTTATTTTTTTAAGAAGTACATTTTTCAGTATAGGGCCCCTTGAAACTTTTCATTCAATTCAAAAAGTACTGCATATGAGCATCAAAGGTCAGATGGCTAAGTTTAACAGGGTTGAAAACACCGCCGGCGATGTGTGTGTGTGCACGTGGGGGGGCATGCACCACTCATGTGTGCTGCTGTTGTGGTGATGTATTGTTGCAGTTGGGACAGTCTGGAGGTCACAGGTGCAGGAAGAGTCACAGGAGTGGAGGCTTTAATTCGGGAGAGAGAAGGACTTGTCAGAGAGCAACAAACACACAGCAGGTTTCAGGTCACTTCATTTTCAGCCATTATTGCTGTAACTGATATGAACATCACTTCTGACCCAGAATCCCCTCCTCTAGCATCTGTCTGTGAATATGGTGGAATATGTGCTTGTTTGGAGCTGGGCAGTTCTCAATATTCTAAATAAGAGACCAGGCAAATAAAGCATTGTTTAAATATGACTATGATTATTTGTTATTTATTTTTTTTTTTTTTATGAAAATGTGAGCGCAAAAACGTGACTGAGAAATAAAGGGGAAACGATCATAATAATAATAGTAATAATAATAATAATAATAATAATAATTACAAATACTTTAAAATGTAGAAGTATGAAATAATTTTGCAAAAGTAAAGCCAAGAAAATGTATCTAAAATATTGCATTACATTAATATAAAAAAAATGTAAAACAAGGCAGGAGAAAAAAAACCATAATAAAAAACATTGTGAGTTAAAAAAATGAAATTGTAATAATCGTAATTTAAAATATGGGTTTGAAACATTCGAAAATATTGGTACTACTCTTCATTAAAAAGGCTGCTCATTTAAACACTTAAAAACATTATTTTTCTTTTGAGGTTTGTGGATGGTCCCTAAGTGGCACAAGGTTGCAAATTTTTTTTATTGTTATTATGAAGAAGGAGACATGTGCACACTACAGTAGACTAAATCCAATATAAAATTCATTTTCTTAAGGTCATTCTCTTGAGTCATCTGGGTCACAGAAGCGAGGAAAAGGAAACGCACACTCACACACATCTGGTCTCAAACCCTTCAACAGACTAGTGATATGGTTTCCGTCATGTATGTAACTGATATCGTGCAAGTCACTCTCTCGCAGTGGCTGAAAATGAAAGGACCCTCGACCTGTGGGGGGCGGTAGGGGGCAGCAACAGTGCTGGTACCTCACTGCTGATGCTGCTGCCTCTGGTGCAGCAGATGACTCCAGCGTGAGTTGGAGCTGCGGGATGGAGTGAAATGAAGAAGCAAGATGGTTTCAATACCTTAAATAAATGAATAAATTTGAGCCTCACAACATCGACATCAGAAAAGCCCTCCTCTGTTTTTGTTATTTCAGGCTGTTGAACAACACCTAGGAGACTGATCTGCAACAGCACAGGACGCGGCAGATGGGTTTGCATGTCCACTGACTTTCACGTCAGGTGTCGACGTGATGGTGAGTGCGATGTGAAACTAAATCAATAAGCCTTTATAATGTCTGTCCGCCAACATGCCAGGAGGGAGAGCGCCCTGATGCAGGTGTTTACCTCCTATAGATGTTCGGAGGAGCACGCTCCAGTGCACGTGAGCGGTGAGCAACAGCCTGAACAGTCAGACGTGCTGGATTCCTCCTTCACTCATTCATCCCTGCACACTAACCCTACTATCGTCAGATCTGGAGTCCTCACTTCACTCTGGGTCGACATCTACTTAAAGGGACCAAAACATTCGACCACGAAGCAAAACAAATATTCAAATATCAACTATACAGCAGGTCAACCAATCGATGGTCAGTCATGTTGAAGTGTCGAAGTTAGAACAGTACTTGATGTCGGACATCAATGCCTGTACTGTAAGTCCAGGACCATGGTTCCCAGCTCCACTGCTGCTTAATCTCAGTATTTCAGACACCAGGTTTGGAGCTAAAAAATCATTTTGATACATGATTTATAAGGCAAATACTTCATGGAGTGAAGGACCTGATCAAAAATATTGATCATATTACATCATTATATGTTGGCAAACTGATCATCTTGTTGTTACTAGTCATTACTTGTTATTACTCTCGTTACTATTATTAATGTTTGGTATGACCCAATTTGTTCAATTTCCCATTAGCAAGTACATTTAATGTGAAGGATATATAGTTAATAATGATAATATTATGGTGTTTAACATGCTGAGAGTTTAGCATTAGCCAACATGAATGAATAAATAATACTCTCGGATCTTGACTCAAGACTGTTGAACAGATACTCATGACTAAGTGGTAAATATAGTGTAGCCAATTTGGGGTGTACAAATGCAACTCAACATGTTCTAGGAGGGTAAAAAGCAAACTAATACATTAGCCACAGACTAGCGGAGTTAGCGAATATTAGCACTGGTAGCATGGGTCATTGTGAACACCAGCGACTGCTCTTTTCTTGAATATATATATATATATATATATATATATATATATATATATATATATATATATATATATATATATATATAAATACCAGAGTTTTGTGTTGCCCTTGGCGGCTCCATGTGCTGGTGTCTCACCAAGCTTTGATTTTACATCCCATAATACCCAATACATCTGTTGTAATACAATATATACACAGCATACAATGGCACAATCATATAAGATAAGGAGATACAGAAATAACCACTGTGTGAGGGGTGATGGAGGGAAACTAAAAAGTGATCTACAACTACTCAATGACTCTGGTGGGTGAGGAGGAACACACAAATAAAACACCAGGGATGGAAAAACAACCCTCACAATAAAGAAAGTCTGTGTTTCATTTTGTGGCCAGAATTGAGTTTGTTTGACAGAAAATCAAAGTGTATATTTTGGTTCCCCCGCGAACGGCCTCGACGTCAGCCACACATCAACCAAATGTGAAGGTATGAGGAGACAATGGAAACTAGAATTCAACCATCAGAAAAGGAAAAGAAAAACAAGCTGAAGAATATAAGGATTGTACCTTTCAGTGTTCCCAATGAAAAGAGCTATTAGAGGGATATATCCAGGTTCCACACACTGCAGCACCCACATGGAACAAGAATCCGCAGTGATTAATATCATCAGGCAGGAAGAGACAACAAGACATCAGAGAAAAGGGAAAACAAGTCAGAGCTCTGTGCTGGTGCTTGTCAATGAAGTAAAGAATCAAATTCTCTCCACATCACATGCATTAGTGTGCAGACCCTGACTACTCTAGCTGGTGGGCGTATGCATGTGACTGCTAGAGAAATGGTTGCTTTATTCAGTGATTTGCACTCATGCTGCTGGGAAGCACTCCTGCTCCTGCTAGACCGTCTGATATGTCTGTGTTGTCTAGAGTCGGCGGAATCTGGTGCGGCTCGGCTCCCACACGCAGCACGCGCTCACCAGTAGAGATAGTAGAAGAAGGACAGGACGAAGAAGGACAGCTTGCACCAGGCCTCCTTCAGGCAGAACTTGAGCGTGTCGCCGTTCATCACCGACGCCGGGTCGTACAGCAGCTCCTTGGTGTCGGTCGGCGAATGGAAGTACCTACCGCAGAGGGCAAAGACCACACCACACGGGTAGTTGACCCGTTCCAGACCCAGAGGAGGGGCGAGGGGAGGGAGGGAGGGTTGATGGGAGGAGATGACATGGAGAGATATGGCATGATGAGTTTACAGAACGTCATCATGCATGAGGCAGAGAAGGATGTTGATGGACGAAACATCAAGCTATGGATTCCAAATATGCTACAGCCCGACTGCAACAGGTTCGCACTGTATATAATGCTAAAGTATGTCTGAAGTGCTGCTTAAAAAATATGAATTAAAGTTTATATAATTCGTAAAACGGATCCAAAGTAGCACAAACAAAGTGCTTCAAATATAAGTACTTTATTACGTAACAACCCGAATGAAAATAAAAAAATGTGCTTTTTAAAATTAATAATTTATGACTAAATACTGCTCATAACATTCTTCTCTGATATGTAAAAAAAATCGTTTTTTTTAAATATTGAAGAAACAATTGCTAACAGACTGATATATTAGTAATACTTACTTAATATCCAAAGTATTCTAAATATGAAAATGTATCATGTGAACTTGGTAATAAATGTCTTTGCGTCATGATGGAACAATCAAAATTGAATATTATCGATACCATATTCATCTAAAATATTTCAGTTGTGGCAAAATATTGTGACGTTTGGCTCTACTGTTGTCATTAGTACTTAATATTTCGATCGAACATTTCCATTTGATAGAAGATTTTAAACAGAGAATGAGAGTGAAGATCATAAGTCGTGATAAGCAGGAATATTTTGGAGGATACAAAGGAAGTATTTGGACAAAATGAGCTGGCGGAACACATCATTCATATCTACTGAGTGTTGAAACCATTTTACGTAAAACTAATCTACACTTGTTGACTTTGTAATCCAAGCTTGAGAAGCAGCAGCAGCCAATTCGACATCAACGTTGGTTAGCAAAGCTCGCGGGCTAGCGTGTTAGCATACGAGAAGGTAGCCGAGTCCGCCTGCCAGCCCTTCTATTATCGTAATTAACTGGATTAAAAGTGACGTGCTCACAAACTTACAAACATCCCATAATGAATTCCGCGCCTGCCACTACGGTGCGGTTAGAAAACTAAATACTTGTGGGCATTAGCAGACTGAGTCAATAAAACAGCAGACCTGGACGTGATAAACAGTTTTCAAAATGTGTTTGGGGAATTGTGGGATGTTTCTCCACTCCAGGCCTGTTACGTTTGGGAAATAGAAAAAAAAGAAGGGAGGAAATAACAGCTTGCTTTTAATCTCTCTTTGTGTTCCACTAGGAAAAGACATATATAAATTCAAAAGGGCTTCATGCAGCAAAAGATCGGTGCTGTGATTCGGTGAATATGGCAGTTAATAAATCATGCAAGTGAAATGTACATTCAGTTCTGAATGCAATGTGAGTATTGTAAAGGTGAACATGACCGACAAGCATGCGTACGTGTCAGAGGATGTGCCTGGAAATGCATGTGTGGATCAGACACAAAGGTTTGTTCGCCGACTCAGCCATGCATGCAACAATGACCTGTGTTCACAGTCTATTATGTAAAGAACTTTTCTCTCAGCATTCACTGCTGTGATCTTAAATACTGCACAATACAATTGAGGAGAGCATACACACTCAAGCAGTGATCACCCAGAACTGCACAATACTGTCGGTGTTTACATTCAAATACCGTGTTTTTCAGACTATATGAGTCTCACCAGTAAAAACACGTGTCACACAAAATGTTTAAGTCACACAACAGTCATTTGTGTTTGTCATTCCCGATGTTTTGTGACAACTATAGGATATAAAAATACTAACATTCACTCATGAGAAGTGAACTAACGCTAACTTTAGTTCCGTGAGCAGCGCTAGTGTTCCGTCATTTTGCTATAATGACGTATTATGGATTTTTTATCCCCCTGAAATCGTGTCTATTTCTATGATACGTGTTGTGTTTACCTGCTGTCGTGACGCTCGATCACGTGATCACGCAGGCGACATCGAGCGGGTCAAGATAATCGGTGCGCATCACAGATGTAATGTCGTTTTTACTGGTTATGTCGGTCAGTGTGAAATAACATTGAACTTCAACTTAAAAAAAACAACAACTGTGATTTATAGTCTGTAAAATATGTAACTTTCGGTGCAAGATTAAACTACAGATCATCCATTTTTTTTTGTTTTTTTTAAGAATACTAGGTGATGTTTTGTGCAGGAAATGAAATTACTTATTTATTGCTACACCGGTTTGATTATAAAATAGTAATTACAACGTCTGTATTTGAATGAACTGTAACACCATGCAAGTGCGCTGTGGATTACATCATGACGTTTTTCGTGCGGCATTCACAGTCAACTCGACTAAATATTGTGCAGCCCTGGAAGTTTTGCAGTCCATCAAAACCTCATTCAAACCTGGAGAAGTTTACATTTTCAGACAAACAAACCGCATCACTGTCACCATAGCAACCAAGCACTGCTAACTCCAGTTCTCATACACACAGAGCTTTAAAGAGTCGGATCTTTATTTTATAATGTGTTAGAGATTCTTGACATTTTAGCATTTTGGTTCAAGTTTTTCATTTGGAATGCTTTCTATATTGACTTTTTTACGTGAGGCACAGCGTGGGATCACATTTCCTCTGCTGGCCATGGATGCAGTTAATGCGTATAAACGCCAGATAACATCTCTGCATGCTATACTTGAGGGCTGTGGCTTGCCACTCAGGTTGGTTTCATTTGACAAGTCAGCTGCAGAGCTGGGTGAAACTACATCAAAGAGTGAAACAGAGTTGTCTTTCCAAACCCATGTGAGTCAACGCCCCCCAGAGTCCTCCAGCTGTTGCCCTAAACCCCCCTGTCAATATCGGATCTGTCTAGAACATCTCCGTGTGCTACTCTCCGGCGTCCCATTATTCCCCGTCTCCTCGTCTCATCCAGCAGGAAGTAGCATCTGGAGCCAGGAGGCATCTGGTGCGAGCTCCAAATTAATGAGAGAGCGAGATGTTTTTTTTCTCACCAGGCGTCTCCAAACTTCAACCAGCTGAGCTCAGACCAATCACGCTGTCAGCCGCCGGTGTCAAGCCCGCGTCAGAGTGGTGAACAGCAGAGGAGGTGAACTGGCGGACCCCGAATCTGTCGGCCTCTTTTAAAGCTGCACACTGCGTCTGATTCATGACGCTCAAAAAATAAATAAATAAAAAAAGAAGTAGTTCTTTTTTTATGAATCAGAGCCAGGCCATTTTTAAACTGCTGCGATGGCTACGGCCTTTCAGGGGAACTTTTGGAATTATGTGAGTTTTCAGTTCATTAATATTACTATTATTATGTATTTATAATCTTTTATTATTTATAATCTTTGTTGATTGTTTTATAATAATTCACCACAATGGAAATGAGACAATTTAATGTGGAAAAAACCCCACTAACAATAATCATAATCTTCATAGTTTTAAAAATCCAACTTACAGTCTCAGTATTTCTGTTAAGTAATTTATCAGTGTGGTGAATTTTACAGTTAAGGAATGAACCTGAACTCTTCATGGGACAAACGTACCCAGCCACCACCCACTGATCATGCTTTATATAGCAGAGGACTTTAAAAATGTATTTTATTTCATTTTTTTATTGGATCACTTTTCAAAATTATGTAGAATGTTTTTGTGTATTAAAATATTTAAAATATTTATTGGCAAAAGTAACTAGTAACTCAGTTAACTAGAGTATAGTTCCACCCCCGCTGATATTATCTTAAACAAATACATATATTAATTTTTTTTTTTGCTCAATATTGTTGTTCAACGTCTATTTCATCTGTATTCTTGGAAAATTTCTTTAAAATACTCTGGGAACTAGAGGGTAATTTGAACGGCACCAATATTAAATCAGCAATCCTTTGTCTTATTATCATTTCCTCAAAACTCAACCGTGTCAAAAACTAAGAGGTGAATTTTGTTCCAACAACTTAACCTTTTTAGAATTTGCAGTATATTTTTGAACATTTCATTTTAATATAATAAGCCTATAGAGCACTTAATGGACTAGTTTATCATGAGATTCTACACTCATTCACTCACTGGGTGCCAGGCATTTCATCGGTCAAATATGATTCACCTCCATGTGTTGTAGAAGAGCAGCGGAACGTTGAGGCCCACGGTCAGCCACTCCTGCGCACACAGGAACATGATGCAGAACAGCACATGGATGGAATACTCCGGCAGCACCAACTGGAAAGAAAAAGCAGTCAGTCAGGACTCGCGCTGCGCTTCAGTCAATTGGATTTTCTTTCAAATAGTTCAGACCCGCATGAAGTTTCCTCCACCAAAGGGCAGTTTACGCTCTCGCCAGTGTTCTCGCCCACAGGTGTATGAAAACACAACAAGCGGCATCATTAAGATTCAAATCCTTCCCTAAATTTAGCCACGTAAAATCGGCCGGCGTTCCATCCTCAGTTCCTCTATCAAGATTAGAGCTTTGCCTCACAATGGGCAGCACACGCTGATGGAGGAGAGCCATCATTATCATAATAACTGGAGGCTTCGACCCTCCCGACGAAGCAAGACAAGCTCCTGGCACACAGTGGCGCTGATAATTCCTCTGACACTTCCTTTATGCAGCCAGACTTGTTTTTGTTCCCCACTGAAAAAGTTAGAACGAAGCGCGCGCAGATCAACTCAACTTTGTTGTTCACCAACTTCCTCGTTCACCCAGTTTGACTTGAGCGGAAGGATTTTCCAGATGAAACAATGAAACACAGGATTGCAAATTACATTTTCGGGGAGGGAGCGAGTGGAGGGAGGGGGGCAAAGTCAATAGGGATTTTTGATGTGCGCGCCAAAAACACCCTGTTTTGTTCTAATTGAATTTCTCTCACTGGGATATTAGAGGCGTCTCTAATCTCATCTTATTCTCAACAATGTATCTGTTGCTGCATCTCATTTCAACAGACAGACTCTCAGACATCCCTTCACCAGGCCAGACCATGCTCTCAACAGCAGCCATGAAACCTTGTCCTGGTTTTCGATAAACATTCGGCCCTCACAAGGAAGGTTTAAATAGTTCTCCTCGCTTCTAATTCTTTTTTTTCCCTCCTCAATATTATGCTCTTGTTTCTTTTATTCCTTCCCATTCTATGTAAACCTCTCATTCTTGTAATAATACCATTTACTCAAGATGTTATGGACAGAGTCTAATGAAATTGTCGGGATAGAAAGTGATTTAAAATAAAAGATGAAATCACTGAAAATAGTTTGATCCGATTCATCGTGAGATTCGATTGGATACTAAATATTTTCTGACAGGAAAGTGATCCAGAGAGTGTTTATGTGTTTTTTACAACGCAGTTAGAGTCAAGTGGTGATGGGTGGATGAGGTATGATGAAAAAGTAATTTTCAGAAGCTACTAGATGGCGCCTTGTTTTAGAAAATAACGTGAGGTTTTATCAATTTAGTCCAAACATTTGACAGCACACAGCGCCCTCTGGTGGCCTCTGAAAATCAGGGCACTGTTTCATGAAACCTCATCTACCCATCACTAGTGTTGAGGTCTTAGTGCAGAGAATGGGATTCACATTCACAAAACATGTGGGACCCAGTTGGGCAAGGTGGACTGGTGTCCTTCCTGACGCAGGATGATGATGTCACATCCTGTAGTTGCAATTTGCTTTATTAAAACCGTTTTAATGAGCCACAGAAATTAGAAATAAAGGATATCACGGCACTTTCCACCACATTTATATCCGCAAAAGACGATGTTTGTCATCAGGTTGTGTGCTAAGATATGTCTGTTCAACTTCCTGGTCTGCCGAACAAAACGTTGTGTGTGGTAGAAAGCGCCATCAAATCCTTCACCTCAAGCTTCTCTGGCTCATTGAAACATTTTTAATATCATCCCACGGCAGGTAAAAAAAAAAAAAATCAATAAAGGTAACCACTGGTAATTATATATACAGTATGTTGCAAAAGTGTGTGGCACAATTGTAGCGTTTGAATGAAAATGCTTATGCAGCAGAATATGACATTACACGTCTTAGCGCACTTCAATCTGAAGACGCATTATTATTCAAAGAAAGCCACTTTACGCCTGATGTATAATTAAACTGCACAGTAGGCAACACATTTCTGATCCGGACCGCCTGGCATTGAACATTATTGTGTACATGTAATTTACTGGAATCTGTTCGGGATGTATTATTCAGATGGCTACATGCCTGGTAATAGTAAAAACGCATTTCCTGTGAGCAGCAGGGGGAGGGAAACACTGCTAAAACGAAAACTAAATCAACCCACTTGCCTTCGCACATATAGCGGGGAATCTCACACCGGCGTACAAAAGCACACATTAATATGGATTGCAGATGGCAAGGGTAAGAACAAGAACACGGTGGCTAAACGCTCACTGAACTCAACAATTCATCTTTCCAACAAACATCCATGAACACTATATATTCACCTAATATGGAAGCGTTTATCTTTTGTGAAGATTTACGGAGCATTTTTGATGTTATCCAAGCAGTCTGAGACCACAGTGCCCAGCAGGGGCTTTGTCCAATCCAGATTAGAGATCGAGATCAAGATCCTATTCCAGTTTTAGATGTTACAGTATTTGGGGGGTCTTGTTCATGACTGAGGGAGTTTGAGATGGACAGTGTCTTCACTCAATGTTCTGTCATGATCCATTGGTCAGTTTACGTTTCCACTCCCACCTGAGGTCATCGCGGAACCAAGCGGGTAAATTTTTCTTTTCTCCGTGGAGATCATCCACGGAGATGAAAGTTGAGCTGTTGTTCCACCAGCAACAGCGACAGGATGCCTCCTTGCCTCCTCCCTATTGAGGTGTTCATATCCACCTTTGGCATCCACGAGAGTCCATGAAGTATGACTCCAAAGTCAGTGATCACTCGTAAATCGAGTAGGACTTGTAAGGTTCAACCTCAAGGAGGACCATGTAGGACGCACAATGCACTCTGGTTTTGTGTTCCCCCTCATCAGAATCCGACACATCGCGGAAACACCCTGTATGTTGCGAAAAACTCCTGGTAGTGCACCTTGTGGCGTGTTTCCAGTGAGCAGTCTGTGAGGGTTCGTCTTGGCTAGTTACCCATATAAGAGCGTTCCACCGGCAAAAAGGGGAAAAAAATGATTGGATGGGAGTCAGCGAACGCAATCTGAGTCAAGGTGCGACGTGAGTCTTTGTTGGGAAGTGTTGCTGAACGCAAAAGAGGTGAAATAAGACCATGGATCAGTGAGGAGGTGCAAGCCACATTATTCTGTGAATAAACACCAACACTGTCATTGTCTTGTGAGTCAGTTGGAACTGAAAACACATGTAGATAAAGTGTTTTCATGGAGTGCAGTGGTCCGCTGATGTCACATGCTGAGCTCTTCTTCATGTGTCCAGCCAGACACCACTGAGGAAAGTATCAAATGTTGACGTTGACAATCGCTTGTAACCACGGTGTCACTCACACCATATATGAACTTGTGATCGTCTCCTGTTGTTGACATTTCAGCGCAGACCTTTACAACATGATCACGGATTTCCCATCGTTTCGCAGTCATTCAGCTGTTCTGTATCTCAATCACAACCTGACCAGGACCAATAACAACTCCCCTGCAGACGCCGTTCCACAGTGCCTCACATCCGTGGATCTGTTTAAACTGGCGCGCATCCATTCAAAGCCAGCGACGGCCTGGAAACCAACCATGTCGCTTCTAATCCAGCACTTGGACGAGACTCCATCCTGGGAACAGGCGAGTGCGGACTCCAGCATATCAGCGCGAGCAGCTGTGACATTTTCATGTGTAATTACATAAAGCGCCACAGATAAGCACAAACAAGCACATCCCCAAAAGGTCCACCAGGTCCAGACTACAGCCGTCATTGTTTGTGACGATTTCATTCTTGAAAAATACAACCCCACTCATTAAATGTGTTGAATATATTGTGAATTATCGGTGTGTGATGGAGCGTCGTCACTCACTCTCCATGCCGGCGGATAAGACAGTGTTTTCTTGTCTGCAGACTCTCTGAAGCTCTACTGTAGTGTTGTGTGTGTTTGTACATGTTTGTGCGGTCGTCCTCACAGGGACCCATCTGGGACTGTGCTCAGAGTCCCGCTGGGACTGGAGATCTGTTTCTGTGGCTGTCGTGCCCCCCGGCCGCCCTTCCATCCATCTGATCCACCCCAGTTGCACTGCTGGAACACTGATACCGATTCACTCGGCCGCCCAGCGGTATTTCAGCCAACGTAAGAGAATGTGTTTTCTGCTGATAAAACATCCGTTGTACTGAAATACTGAATACTGAAATTATGTCATGAATTGGAAATCTTCACATTCTGTTATTTCCCATTATGGAAGTGAACAATGTGATCATATGAAGTTCAGATGTATTAATATTGTGACACACAAGAATGAAATACTGATGAAGTACTGACTCAAACACAGTTCTGTTGCTGCACAAACTGCTTTTGAACCCAATAGCACTTTGATGGCAAATAAAAACCAATTCTTAAACAATAAACTATGAATTAATTGACATACATTTGGTCAGTTTGGAATCTGGGTCAGTCAGACAGGAGCTCTCCATGCGGCACGAGTCAAAATCATGGCCCAAACATAGCCCAATAGTTCCTTTCAAGTGGCCCTAAAAGCATGAAATATTCTTCGTGGGCACAACATTTATTCTATATTACGTTGATTTAAACCAAAAACTGGTTGTGTGTTTACATCATGGCTCCTTTGGACTCCAAGTTTTCCATGTTACAGGCTGTTTTCTAGCAACTGGAGATCATGAGTACCCAGGAGAAATGTCAAAAAATAATCTGCAAACTTCTAAAATAAGAGGAAAGAAGAAGGTAGTTTGATCAAAGATGGACAGCAGACATTGACAGACCTGGAGGCTCTCTTTACGCTCTTCACCATCACCTCGACATGACTAGCTGGAGTCCAAGTCAAGAATCAGTTGACTTTACTTGCTTGACTATATATTAAAGAAGATAAATTGAGCAGTATAAACCTCAGCAATGACACTGTATAACAGTTCAATTTTTTGCAGAATAAAAAGTCCATGACTCATTTTTAACTGGCAAAATGGAGAACTGCTGAGGAGCAAGACACAAGAGCTCAGACTTAATCGCATGGATGGCTAATACATTGTCATGATTCCGCCTTTATTTTGGTCCCTTGAGTCCTGTTTTGCTAACATACATGTCATATTTCTTTGCTATTTTGGCGTGATTCCCTTTTGTTTAGTGTACAAAAATAAGTGAACCAGGATATTTCACAACTGTGGCCCAGAAGAACGGTCTTGACTCGCTGCAGCTGAGGTTACTCCACAAAAATTAGGGAGTCATTCTCGCCAGCTCCCGGATCCCAAACATGACTCACACATCAACGTTTTATGACATATTAAAATCTAATTGACAGCAGACAACAGAAGACGAAAATAGTCGAGAACATAGAAATGTAGGCAGCACAAGTCCCATTCTCAGCTTCTTCCTCTTCACTTCAGGAGAGGCGTCGCTGCGTTGCAGAGGCTGTGAAACGCACTTTGAAGTCTGCGACTGGTGGAGTCCCTTTGTAGGGAAGCTGAATAATTCTCTCTTCCGTTTACTTCTCCATCTCCTGCAGCAGGCATCGCTTTCTGAGGCGCAGGATGACACCAACATCCTCTCTGTAACCCCTCACCAGCACTCCCTCTGATATGCAGAATTCCTACATGTCTGCATATAGATTAAAGGACGTCACATGCGCGACAAGGAAGCTCGCTCTTGAAAGTGTTTTGCTATAAACAAATAGTAAACAGTAATGTCTTGTTTATAAGCTAATCATTTCAATATTTTAAATTCTGCTCTGCAGCAATAAAGACTGCAAAAATGCAGCAGTTTTAGCCTGGTCATGACAAGAGGTTATTCCGTGCCAGACAGTAGCGATGGGTATATGAGGTTTCATGACACAGTATTGAACAGTTGAGGTTTCATGAAACAGTGTCCTGATTTTCAGAGGCCACCAGAGGGCACTGTCTGCTGTCAAATGTTTGAACTTGAACAACTAATTCAATGAAACCTCCCATTATTTCTAAAGAAAGAGCGCCATCTAGTGGCCTCTGAAAACACTGTTTCTTCAACCCTGCCATACTGTTTCATGATTCCTCATCCACCCATCATCTATCAGACAGTTTAAGACAGACGACCACTCGCACACATATTGGCGGACCATAGCCAACAACAGCCACAGTTAAGGTTTGCATACTTCTGGAAAGTGGGAGGAAAACAGAGTGCCAAGAGGAAACCCGCACTGACGTGAAGACAATATTAAAAAAAAAAAAAAAAAAAAAGCTTCTGCTCAGGTTCTGCCCCCCAGACTCAAGCTCAGTATTTGGTAGTAAAAACAGACTTATAAGTCTTATTAATACAGCCACGAATTAATACAACTGCAGCCATTCCAAAGTCGAAGACAATCAATGATTTACTTTCTGCAAATGCAACGCAACGTAAAGGTCATGATTTGTAATGCAGCGCTCGAAATCAGCGCTTTCCCTGAGATACAGAGATCAAACACGGAGCAGGCAACTTAATCCGTATCCGTTTCATCGCAGGCCGGCAGACGACAGCATCCTCTTCTAATATTAGAATACTTTATTGAGTTTAAACAACCTGAGCTCAGTGCGGCGTTCAGCCTGATGCCCTTTCACCCCCAAGGCAAATATGATAGGCATGAAATTGGAAATGTCTTCCTTTTTCGCAATTGAGTTGATGAAATTTTCTTTCCACATGAACTGCGAGGACGGCCGCCGCTGGCCTCCAATAGTCCAGGATGGGGAGTCGCGAGCAGCGACGTGCTGCTTCGCCCTCAGCTGGGAACAGACCATGGTCACCGGGGCAAAGTGCATATGAACAAATAAACAACATCAGTTGGCGGTTTGGCGTGTCCAACCGTGACGAGCCCCGGAGCGTAGCGTTACGGCCGGGAAGGCTGTTTCCGGACTTGGTCCATTCGGTCATTGACTGACATTTGGTGTTGAGGACAAGGCAAGTCTAACAAGTGGCACATTTTTGCTTGATAAAATCAGGAAGCCCTTGTTCAGCTTTGTAGTCACTTGTGCAGAAGAGTAGTGCTGAGAATCAATGCATTTCTGTACCAACTAAAGACATTACACAACTCCATTGGAAAGACTTTGTTTACAATAGTCAACAGGAGACTACTGTTTCTTTCTTTTGTACTTGGGTTTTCACTCGGGTATTTTAGTCATTTCTATTTGTATTATTTTAGCAAAAGTGTTTTTACACCTCTGTTTTCACACACTTATTTTTTACTTACTGTAATTGTAATATTTTCACTCAATATTAACTTTCTTATGTACTCACTTTACACACAGTATTTTCACTTAATACGTTTTTTTTCACTTTATTACTCCTTTACGCAAGAATATTTACTAAATGACTTTGTTACCCAAATATTTTTAGTCATTAACTTTGTTACTAAACTACTTTGTTTACTTTTACAGGAGTATTTTTACTCTGACAAGATTATTCACAATTTTATGAGTATTTTTACTCACTTTCTTTGTTACTCAATTACTTTTTTACTTATTTACTTTGTTACTCAGCTACTTTTTAAGTAATGAATCTTCTATCTACTGTTTAAATCTACTGTTTCTTTCTTTTGTACTCAGGTTTTCACTTGAGTATTTGTCATTTCTATTTCTATTATTTTACTAAAAGTATTTTTAGATCTCCTTTTTATACCCAATTCCTTTTTACTTGTGTAATGGTAGTATTTTCACTCGATTGATTTTTTATTCACTTTCTTTTGTATACTTTCACTCAAGTATTTTTACTCAATATATTTTTTTACTTCATTACTCTTTCACGTGAGAATATTTACTAAATGACTTTTTTACCCAAATACTTTTACTCATCAATTTTGTTACTAAACTACTTTGTTTACTTTTTACGGGAGTATTTTTACTCTGACCATATTACTGACAATTGTATGATTATTTTTACTCATTCTCTTTGTTACTCGATTACTATTTTACTCATTCACTTTGTTACTCAGCTACTTTTGAAGTAATGAATCTTCTATGGTATATATTGGCCCATTCTTCCTTCGCTTCTTTATTACCGCGCTGACTACCAAGTAAAGACATCAGACAACTCCATTGGATAGATACTTTGTTTACATTAGTCAACACAGGACATCTACTGTTTCTTTCTTTTGTACTCAGGTTTTCACTTGAGTCTTGTAGTCATTTCTATTTCTATTATCTAATCAAAAGTATTTTTCCACCTCCTTTTTCACACAATTACTTGTGTAACTACAACTTATTAGTATAATTGTAATAATATCACTCAATTGATTTTTTTATTCACATTCTTTTGCACTCACTTTTTTAAGTATTTTGACTCAATAATTTTTTGTACTTTATTACTCTTTTACGTGAGAATATTTACTAAATGACTTTTTTACCCAAATACTTTTACTCATCAATTTTGTTACTAAACTACTTTGTTTACTTTTTACGGGAGTATTTTTACTCTGACCATATTACTGACAATTGTATGATTATTTTTACTCACTCTCTTTGTTACTCGATTACTATTTTACTCATTTACTCTCCACAACTCCATTGGATAGATACTTTGTTTACATTCGTCAACACAGGACATCTACTGTTCGACTGAGGTCACTGCTCATAATATTGAAATAATCATGCTTATTGTCAGTTGTACATCCAGAGGCAGAGCTAGCGCTCACCCACGAGCCTGTTACTCATGTGCTCATATTTCCAGCGTGTCTGGTAATGCTGCTCCATCACCATGTGTCACAGAGCCACTCCTGTGAGACCACCTCCTTCATTCATGACTCATCCATGCTGCCTTCAGGAACATGTGACTCGGTGTGCCTTACTGTAGCTCGCATCACTTCCAGTCAATTTAGCAGCTGCGGATAAAAAAAAATTACGGTTGTGAGTCCTTCCGGAGAAGCGACGCATCGCACACCCCGAAAAAAAAAAAAAAAAAAAAAAAAACGCATCAAATTTGTGGACTGAAAATGTGTAGCGGTGGAAGCGAACAAGCGGGAAGAAGCAGCAACATCAGAGGAACCATCTGTTCCAGCGTGTCCTCACTCCTGGCAAACTTTAATCAAAGAATGAAGGACAAGCCCACGGTGGCCCGATCTTAGACAATACACTTCACACAGACTACATCAGCGCCACGCCTGGCTGCCTCTCTTTATGTAATCTATCTATCTATCTATCTATATATCTATCTATATATATACATATATATATATATGTATATGTGTGTGTGTGTGTGTGTGTGTGTGTGTGTGGAGCATGTTGGGGGAGGATGAAAGGCGGCTCACAAGCAGACTGAGATGTGACCTGCAAGACGGACACACGGATGAGTCAGAGAGAGACAGTGGGAGGAGAGGAGGAGAACCTTTGTACTGACACTTCAAACGCCTCATGGAAGCCACAGGGGACCGCCTCCACCCGCATCCCCCTTTCACCTGAGAGCTGTGCATCCTCAAAGCTGATTGGCTATCAGAACATGAATCAAATTGACCTTGGAAGCAGGAAGAAAGGGATGCGAAAACTCTCCTCTGAGATTATTCTCACACTAAACAACTGCATATGGAACCTGAATGAGATTAGTCATGGTGTGGGAGTAAAAAAAACAAGCCATATGATTGTGTGCTACCGAGAGTCTCATTTAACTTCATACATTTCTACTCTTCTACCCTTTTTTCTACTCTAGTATATTTATTTAAGTATTGTCACTCAATTCTAGTTTACTTGATTACTTTACACCTCCTTTTTTACAGTTACTTTTTACTTGTGTAATTTTAGTATTTTTACGACTGCTTTTTTATTCTCTTTCTTTTGCACTCAGGTTTTCACTTGAGTATTTTAGTCATTTCTATTACACCTGATTACTTTAGCAAAAGTATTATTACACCTTTTTTACACAATTACTTTTTACTTGTGTAATTGTAGTATTTTTACTCAATTGATTTTGTATTCACCTTCTTTTGTACTCACTTTTTCACTCAAGTATTTTTACTCAATACATTTTTGTACATTTTGTAATACTATTTACAAAATGACTTTTTTACTCAAATATTTTTACTCATTTACTTTGTAACTAAACTACTTTGCATGTTTACTTTTTACGGAAGCATTTTTACTCTGACTAGATTATTTATCTAGTTGTTATGCAAGTATTTTTACTCACTTTCCTTGTTACTCGATTACTTTTTTACTCATTTACTTTGTTATTCAGCTACTTTTTCAATTAATGAATGTTCTACTCAAGTATGTTTTACTCGATTACTCTAACACTGGTGTATTTTTACTTAATTATTTTTCCTCAACAGCACCAGTTACTTTGTTGCTCAATTACCTTTTTGCTCATGATCTTTCTAATGTGAGTATTTTTACTCAATTAGTATTTTACTCGATTACTTTAGCATGAGTATTTTTACTCAGTTTTTACACATTGCTTATTTGCATATTATTTACACACAACGATCGGCACATTAACTTGAGCATTTTCACTCAATGACTTTTTGGTCCGAAGGTCTGATTTTTCGGATGAATGAACCGCATCCTTGTTACACGTTACCATGGTACTTGGTCTTTTCACAGCTGATGTCACTGGTCCTTGATGGGCTCAATATAGCACGCACAGATGAA
This sequence comes from Synchiropus splendidus, assembly GCF_027744825.2. Lineage (NCBI taxonomy): Eukaryota > Metazoa > Chordata > Actinopteri > Syngnathiformes > Callionymidae > Synchiropus > Synchiropus splendidus. The sequence continues at coordinate 5,871,022 of NC_071345.1, read as the reverse complement.
GAACAAATCAAAACACGTCTCCTTCTTAACTGTCCCTTGATAGAAACAAAACTAAAGGACGGCTCATAATAAATTTGCCGGAGCACAAGTATGATTTACGTTGTAGCGTCACATCATGATACATTGAATTCTATTAAGACAAATTTGTTTGTTCACTCATTATCATCCGAGCCGTTAATGCAAAGCTAAAAACCATAAATATTAAACAGCATCACCGCTAACTGCTGTTCCCGTGAACATCTGACTATTTAATGAAAACACACAGCAAGTATTTTAATATTCATTTAAACCTCGAGGTAAAGAATAGCTGATTTACCTTGTTATGTCAAGCGAAAGACTTACACTGTCAAACGTGTCCCAACACAGCTTAGCGGTTAACCGAGCAATCCTCATGATTATTTATGACATATTCCAAATTCAGTCAGGGCCGTGTTGCTCTGGGCTTGAATCCACAGTGAATTAGCTTGCAGCAAGGCGGCTGGACATAGATGCGTACAGTGTGGAACTGGCGGATGCTGTGGCACTGAAACAGCGGGCAGCAACGTTTCATTGAAGTGGTGGTAACAAAGAGAGACGCATCATCTCGTTTTAACAATAACTCATTTTGATCGAACACGTCGAGCATGTAACACGTTTCTGCCCAGTCAGGTCCACAGTCTAAAGAAACCTTGGCCTGACTACTATCTAGTGAATCTCCTCACTAGCTAAACGGACTCTATCAGGCCACATGACAGACAACTGATCACAGTTGCTCTGCATAGGTGTCAGAAGCGGGATTGAAACCCACACTTCCCAACATGACGACTGAAAGATAGATGGCTGTGTGAGAGTGAGATGCTGGGATACTGTGCTGCTGTTACTGCCGTACGCGATGCAGGGATGCTACGTGCTGCGGTGCCAGACGTTGAATAAAAAAAAAAAAAAAGCATCTGCTGGTCGTGGTCGTAAGTACGGGTGGACGTAATCGAGCAAGTCGTAAGTCGGATGTTACTTGTATTGGTGAACAGAAATACCAGCGCAGAGAAAGTATGTGATCAGTGACGGTAACGTTTGAAATCAACGTGAATGTTTTGGTATGTAAATGGGCCACAGCTGTTCCACTATGAGAAGTTATTCAGGTGGTCGAGAATTTGTGTGAATGAAATACACATGAAAACAGCATCAATGGTGTGAAAAAAAGTGTCTCCAAAATGGGATTCCTTCTAAATTTTCATGTCTTAAGTATAAATAAAGGCTGGCGACGACATCACTCATCATCGATCATGACGGCAGAGCCGTTTTATCCGTGTGCCTCCTGTTTCTAGTCCACATTTCAGTTTTAACAGCCACGGTTCAGTGAGTCAAAAGTGTCTCCAAGCCACAAGCGCATTCAAATTCCTCTTCCTTTCGCACCAGAAACTAATTTTAGGAGGTTTTTCTGACAAGACAATTACAGCCATCCGAAATAATAGTAGATAATCATCATTACATTCCCCATATGAGCTGCTGCTATATTCCTATCACCCAGAAAATTCCCTTGTCTCTTATTATCCCCGCTCACCACGCTCCGACAGCCAGCGCACGCCTGCAACCACCCCTCCACCCCCTGCAATCCTTCACCTCCTCTCCCGGCCTCCCTCAGGACTTCTTGCTTGCTAACGCTGAGTACGTTTGAAATCTGAAATTTTGCTCTGAAGCTCATTATTGTGACAGACAGCAGGGATCGCACTTATGAAAACAAACTGTCGCACGTACAGTCGCTTATGGTGGGTGTTTGTTGATGTTTTCTGAGGTGGGCTCTACTTGCAAACGTGCTGTCATTGTGAGGCTGGAGTGTGAGTCACATTCACTTTTACTCAGCTTCCAAATCTTGCTAATGTTGCTAATGTATCTAGGTTTGGAGGTGGTACAGAGAATTCGGACCGGATTAGTTACACCTATTGTCATGGGGTGAAGTAAAAATGGCCAGTGGCAAATATGCCAAGTCAGCAAATCTTCACTCTACAGCACAGGGAAGATTATCCGAACTTTTCCCCTTGGTAAAAGTGTCCAGTGTGGCAACACATCTCAAGCCAAATTCTGTGCTTATGAGCAATAGAGTTGGATTGAAACACATACTCCAAACCAATGTAAGACACAAGGTTTCCTCCCCAGTCCAAATCCAACATTTCTTATTGTGTGAATTGTTTTTTCTCAACGTGGCTAATACATGGACTTCTACAGATTAAAGAGCGTCATGCTGCCAAAATACTGAGCCACGTTACATCAAATCGATGAAATCAGAGATGTTTTATTTAACTTAAAGGGCTGAAAATGCGCTGTTTTCGCCTGTGTGACCGCAACTCTGCCAACAGAGCCGACCTCATGGAGGACCGGAGACGAGAAGCAGCAGCTGAGACCAGCTGTGGTGTCAGAACTTCGGACACTCGGGCGATAACAGCGCATTTTGAGCGCTTTAATGTCAATAAAAAAAGTGAGGAGTTCATGATTCAAGTTCAGAACATTGCCCAGTTTGTTTTATGAGTCCATGCTGGAGCCCATTTTCAAAACTAGTTTAGAAGTGATCCTCATGCATTTTTAAGCTCCACCGACCTTTCTACAGCGCAGTCAGCTTAACTGCACCCGCGGCTTATAGACCGCTATGTCTTACGTATGAACAAGATCTTTTTTCCTTCTTAAATTTAGAGGGTGGGGCTAATATTCTGGTGCACAATACAGGAAGATCTGTATTTCCTCACCTTCCTCAGCAGATTGCAGATCCTCTCGATGTTTCGCAGTCTCTCCCGCTGAAAGGAAACAAAGATGAGGAAGGTAAGTGGAAATCGTTACCAAGACTTTACATCAGATACTTTTAACTATCAGCAAAAAAAAAAAATGTCATGCCAAATCTATAATTCTCCTCCGAGTGACCAAACACACATCTTGCGGCAGTAGGTGCCACATACTGTTTGGCCATTTGTGGAAGGGCTATGACTTTATGGAATCATTAAATGACAAAAACAACACATCATAAATGATCTACTTGTGAGTAGTTGTTTCATAAAAACAACTTTACACTTGAAAAAAAAAAAAGAAATTTATTCTATACAAAATAAATAACCAAACTGGATCTCCTGGACGTTTGAAGGTAGAAACCTGAGAGGGGGAAAGAGTTAATACACTTTAAAAAAGACAGCAGTAAGAGGATTTAAAGAGAGAATCACAGTAGCGCAGAGTTAAGCAATCTCATCAATAACTTAGGATGTATGAAGCAAGTATTTTTTTATTGAATTTCTGTCAAAAACTTGAGCCTTCTGCACAGAGCTTACAAGAAACGTACATGGTGATCAAGACATAAACACCCTGCACATGATTCAGAGAGCAGAACACATGATGACAACTTCTGTGTCACAGTGATGGAGGGAAACTCTTTTTAAAATGAGAATTTCAACATTACAACATTAGGCCACCGGAGAAGATTCATACAGAGAAGTTAAGTTAGCGGCGGATGATTTATTTAAGCTTAAATCACGCATTGAATATAACTATAGCTCTAGGAATTGATAAAAAAAAAAAATCCCACATGGTAGATTAAAAGAGTGTCTCGCTGGACTCCCACCTCTCCTCCACCACTTCACTCCTTGTTGCTGCGCTTTTTATTTTTGAAGACTCTCTTGTATATTAAGCTATAAAGTGCTCTCATCAGCAGTTGCCACTGTGCTGACAGCCACCTTTTCACCAAAGCTTTTAACATCTTCATCAAATATTAACAAATTCCTATAGCATTCCTCTCTGGACGCCAGCTGCTTGTTCGACACGGTGGGAACTTTTGCAGCAGTAAACCTCGTTTTTTTCCCCCCCCGCCTCTCTGTTTGTGCCTCACTTGTCAGAAATGGCTTCCAGAATAACAATATTTATGTTTATAAAAATACAAATGTTCAGAGAGAACATCAAAGCTCTGACTGGAAATTCATTGCCCCAAATATTCCTGATAATTCGCAGAGCTTTTGTTGGTACATTACCGGAATAGATGCTTTTATAAGCCACATTTCTTTGTAGTTTTTAATTTAACTGCCTGGGTTGGATATCTTTTAATTAATGTGCAGCGCAGGAATTGGATTCTGCTGAACTGTGTCAGAAAATGTAAAGCAGTTCACAAGAGCGGGTGAGACCTGTGAAAGAGACAGCTGAGAGTGTCAGAATGTTCAAAGTAGAAAGAGCCTCCGTGACACACAAATACACACTAACACACACGGAGAGATTTCACTGCGCACAGTATTCAGAATCTAATTACAAAAGCACGTCACATGACAGTCATAAGCGTTTCTGTGGACATATTGTTGTTTGTCGCACTTTTCTAGGAACTATTTTCGATCCTTTGATGTCAGACTTTTTTACAGAAGTGCAAGCAGTTGTGGGAGCAGTCAGACGCATCCTTAGTGTTTACATTGAGGATGTACTAGGCTCATCTTCACTACATTAAACAGTCATTTGCACCCAGTTGAAGCCATTAAAAGCTCATTTGCCATTCTTCCTGTTCACAGTGATCTATTTTTTTATGATTAATAGTAGTAGTATTATTCATATTATTATTAGATTTATTATTGCTGTAGCTTTTAGCCTTTGTTAGAATGTCCACTTGTCTCTATTTTGTTTGGTTAATGGACTTTCTTTCATTTATATAGCGTTTATTTCTGTTTTCTGTCACAGTGACACATAGTCCTATGTTTTTTATTATTATTATTATTTTTTTAAACAGCACTTTGAAGCACTTTTCTAGTTGGTGGAACCCCCACTGACCATGGCAATAAATTCTATTCTGATTCTTCTGATTCTGAAAGATGCATAATAATAAATAAATCTCAACCTGCACATCTGCATCCATGTTCTTTAAAGGGAACACCAACTTCCAAACACACTGCTGCTCCAACCAATTACATTTCCTAGAACAAAACCATCACAACTCTCATTTTTATCCCTCTTGTATTGACTCTTCATGCTAAAGTGGTACTGATGATAACCTTGGCTTATATTGGTCATACATCGGTGACGTGCTACTAAGCAGCGGAGTAACAGAATTGATGGTGATGACATAACAATAGTATATTATGTGTTTTATTTTTAAACCATTTCTTTTTATCTACACATGGTATACAATATTCACTCCCCGTTTTATGGTAATTCACTTATTTTCATCACAAATTTGCTCACTCAGGCTCAACTCACTTCATGTACATTTTTCTCTATCATTCAGATGTTAAAACCCATTCTGTGTCATTCTTGTCCGTCATTCCCCAATGTTATCCTCATTTATATTTTAGGAAGTTTGGGATTCCGGCGTTCTACAACGGAATGCTCTCTCAAGCTTAATTTCCTAAAATATGCAATAAAGCGGTTGCTAGCATTCATATTTGATGGCATATTATGCTCCAAATAAAATATTTATTTTTGAAAGATCCTTAAAATTGGTCTGCCGGTGAAACAATGGTAATACTAATAATTTGCGTAGACTTCTTCATGTTCTCCTGTGTGAGTCCAGGATATCAAAGCCTCCTGCGCTACACATCTCACAACAGATCTCACGGGGATTCTTTTATTTCCAAAGAGCAAGAAAGAGAAACTGCTTCTATTATCGTTACTCCAAACATCTCAAACTAAAATGAGACGCCATTACCGAGGAAATACGTCTCAAGTGTAACGCGCAGCTGTGGACCAAAAGGAATCAGTCAGAATCTTAATCCACGGCGGTGTTCCACGTGGAACTATCCTACTTGCAATAGTCCTCCGCATGAACCGCAAACACAGTCTGGTGGCGAAAACACTACATCAAGTCCCGGAACGATTGAGTCTGGAGTGACTCCTGCTGCTCTGGTCGCCTTTATCTCCGCCTTCAAAGGGGACACAAACATCACTCCACTCAAAGGAGCTTGTGTGTACTTGTGAGTGCATGGACAAACACACAAACTCAGAACTGTCTACTCATTAGCAAGCAATTAGGCTGATGCCTCTTTGAAATGTTACTCAGCCGGAATTTGCTTGACAAGCAGGAGCAGCATAAACAAGAGTGTCAGCGAGGCAGCAGCAGGGACGGATGGATGCTGACCTTCAGCTGACAGGTGAGGCCCATTACAGGATGACGGACGCTCACATCACTGGTGGGCTATGATGGTAAAACACCTGCTGGTAGCTGTAGTACAGAGTTAGCATGTGTGTAGGAGAGACAGCAACAGGTGAACTGTCTGGTGAGGGCATTTAAATCCTCATGATTCTCTTTCTTTGCCAAGTTTAAAGGCAAAAACATCCGCATTTTTTACTTCACCCATCCATTTTGCTCAGCTTATTTTAGGTCGCAGGGGCAGCAGGCAAACTTGAGACTCCCCTCTCAGCTATTATGGAGAAATAATCATAACATTTGGTGGTGTCCCAAGTTACCATCCGAATGCAGGATTCATCGGTAACTTCTTTGTTTACTGTGTGTTTTGCAAGCAAGTTCTGGAACACAACTGCAGCAGTTGTTGTTACAGAATGGAATGTAATACAGTGGTATCTCGGTTCTTGACCACAAGGCCGTTCGAGAAGCAAATTGTTCAAAATCTGCAAAAGAAATAATGTGTTCCAAGCCTTAAAATAGGCTTTTGTAGGAGTGAATGTAGCGTGTCTGCTGCAGGTGCGCTGTTCCTCTATGTGTGTGGCCGCTGCATGTGGGAGGGGTTGCCGAGTGAGTGAGGTCTCTCCAGAAGTGAAGAGGTGCCCGGTGCGTGTCCAGCTCTGAATGTGCGCTTCTGTGCAGTTTGGCTGTGACAAAGTCATAAACCAAGTCACGCTCTGTCCCAGACTCGCCTCATCCCTGTCCCAGCTCCAGCCCACAACAGGACATCAAACCCTGGAGTGGAGGTGTGGAGAGCGAGCAGCTCCCCTGAATTTTTGTTCTAAATCCGAAGCAAAAAAATCTTGAAATTTTTGTTCCTACTCCGATTTGTTTTAATTCCGGGACGTTCGAAAACCGAGGTATCACTGTACATTTAAGTAATATTTGGGACGACACCAAACTAAAGGTAGATACAATAAAACATATATTTTGAGAAAACTCGCATGCTTCAAGTTCCGAGGGCGATATGGACTTCATTATCTGGCTGCACTTGACCCCTCAGCTTGGCCTATTGCTCACAGTATGTCTTTTCTCCACTGGGTGAAATACTAATGAAGGCATTAGAGTTTTACATGCATCTTTTATTCCCCCTTTTTCATAAATGAATCAACGATATCGCTGCTGAATTAAGACGAAATCAAGAATTGACGGCCTCACTCATCACTGACTAATTCATAAACTAATTATGAACTGATGTATTATTCACAACGGGCCAATTTGTCAAGTGAAGACTAACAGAAGCGGAACTGCTCCTCTCACTGCACCAGACTAGAACCTTGAAGGAGATGTTGGAAGCCTCTGCAGTTTCAGGAAAAACACACTGCGGCTGGACATCGTGCTGTGGTCTGACTCATCAAAACATTCTCGAATGCTGGAGCTCAGATGCAGCAGCAAGAGACAGAATAAGATCCAAGTTATTGACCCCTTCATGTGATTTTCAGCAGACTTTTAGACGCTAAAGGGTGCAGACATTCTGGGCTCATTTCTGGATGACCCTGCCAGACGAATGTCTTACATCATGGTGCCATTGTTTTGAATCATCTGCATCTTAAATGATGCTCCACTTGGTCCTCACAAAGGTTCCAAGTTAGACCTCACTTAAAGCACATCTAGGGCCCAGCCTCGATCCTCCTTAGGTTCAAGTGCATCCACTTCAAAACTAAATCCTAAGGTGGGACCTAGATGACAAACTCCCTACCTGACACCAAGTCAGACACTGCTACCAACATAAATCACCCAGTTGTGACCCTAACAGATCCCACTTACAACACCAATGGGCTGACTGGATCCTGGATACACGCAGTTTAAACTCTGACAAAAGGGCCAATCTATCAACCAAAGGAAATCCACCTCCACTATTTCTACAATCATCTGTTTGTCCTCGGCAAGGTTGTCGAGGGGAAACATTTCCATCCACTCAGCAGCCTCTAAGGCTCACTGGGGTTCCAAGCGCAAGCCAGTGCTGAGACTTAATCTCCCCGTCTGGTCGAGGGTTGGCCTTGTGTCTGCACCCTGCTGTATATGACTGGAAGACCTCCAAAACTTCTTCAGTACAGACTGACCGAACACTTCTCAGACTGGGCAAAGCCATTTGTTTATATAGTCTGTTTCTTTAATTTTAATATATTGCCAAGTTGTGCTTCAAAATATATAGCTATTTCTTCATCTATTTTCTTTTTTCACTTCACAACGAACTGAAACACTCCCTTATAAATAAAACTCAAAGCCTCATTTCAGTCTGCATAACATCCTTCTGTCAAAAACATATGTCCATTTTTCATTTTCACTCAGAATTGTTCCATTCTTTCTAATCATTTCTATGTTTATTCATATTTTGAGTGTGATTTACTTCCAAAACAGGGTCGCAGGAGCCAATCCCTGCCTCTACCTGGGGCAAGAGGCTCTAGTCAGGTGGCTACTTATGTTCCCCCTGCTCTCATTCGTTCATCTCAAGAACATCACAAGATGACAACAACCATTCACTTCTTGGAAAGTCATGGAGGGACCTATTCTTTCAGACAGTCAAGCATGAACCAACTCGGTTTTCGTACATAAAATACTCCTACTACTCTAAGGTTTCCTTCTTTGATAATGCACATTTGAGACAGAATTTAAACCTCAGTTTTTGGGGGTTTTACTGAGGCACCAGTAGCAGGAAAGAAACCAATCGAATCCTTTATATATTCCAGCAACTTGCAGTTGTTAAATAACTCCCCATCTAAATATGGCTGTCAGACATGCAATAAAAACTGTCCAACTTTTCATCATTTTACATATGTGGGAGAGTAAACAAAACACATCCATCCCTCAGAACAATTGCCACCCTTCAGTCCAACTCTTCGGCCATTCGCCTCTGTCAAGGATGTATAGAAGTCAATACTGATATTAGCTATAAGATCCCAAGCTCTTAAGTCAAAGTCACCTTCAAACCAACTCACGCTCTACTATAGCACCATGCATTATTAACAGCCTGCTGTGTTAGTGAAAGCCCAAAAGACCACAGGGAAAGGGATTTAGAGGGTTGGAATTTCTCCTAAAACAACTTCACTGAGGGACGGCTCACACCGATGCGCATTTTTTCTTCTCATATTCTTCTGAGCAGCGCCACAAAGTGGAACATATTTGAATTTTAGAGAAGGGGACAGTCTGGTGGAAGAATTTGAGAAATGGGGTGGAAGGAAAAGTTAAAGAAGGACACACTCTGCTGAAAAACACTAATGTATACGCATGCATTAATGGCTTTACACGACGTTAAAGAACCGTGCTAATTTAATATTCAATATGTTCCCTTTGTTTGGCGAAGTTGACGTTCCATACATAATCAAGTGAAGCAATTTTGAGACATTAAATGTTAAAGTCTGTTAGATAATTCAGGGAAAGGCTTCTATTCCGATAGCAGAGGGCTAATACATTATAGCTAAGTGCCCCAGCGTCATACAGTACAGTGGGGCAGAGTTTATTAAAATCACTACAGAGGATGCAATTGTGTCACTGAATTGTGCCAAAATGTATGTAACGTTTTTTTTCCATATTGTGTTTTTGGGGATCTCTCTAAGAGAAATGACATTCCGTTACCCCAAAAATACACAGTGAGTTCATCGATGTCTAGCACCCATGTTCCGACAGCGACCAAACCTATATGACCGCTCTGGTCATTGGTGTAGCCCATGAGTCCTCGCCCCAAATGGAAGCGTGCAAGTACCTTCAAGGTTTGTTCATGAGTGAAGACCGGATAAGACGGAATTGTCCTGTGCAGATGAAGAAAGCCAAAACAGGACTGGACTACTTTGCGAGGGGACGGGCTATACGCAAAGGTCGGAAGATCATGATCCCGAAATGATTTTTGGCCTTTCCCTTGGAGATGTCGCTTCTTCACATTGAGAGGAGCCAGCCGAGGTTGTTCGGGCATCTTGTGAGGATGCCCCCTGGGTCGACCCAGGACCTGGTGTAGGGATTATATCTCCTCACTGGCCACGAGGGATTCCCTAGTCGGAGCTGCTGGATGTTGCCTGGGAAAGGGGTGTTTGGTGCAACCGTTTGCAGGAGCTGCCCTTGTGACCCGGAAACAGATAAGTGGATGAGGCTAGATGGATTGAAGGTCTGAACTACAGGGTGAGAAGCTATAGCTATCCAAGTGAGGCTCAAAGAGGAGCCATTTCCCACAGCATCAAGGAGCCAAAAGGTGGCCATTGCCTCAAGGACAATGCATCGACCTGGGTATGTTGACTAGGGCATTGGCACCCCAGCCCTGGGCATCCTCTGTCTGGCAGTTTGGGATTCCTGAAGTGGCCCTGTAGCACACTACGGCTAGATGTTTCCTAGCATTCGTACATCCATGATTACCCAGGCCTGAGGCATGTCACTATCGCTACACTCCTCCTAAGATTTAGAGATTTATTAGAGACGGTTCATTCATACTTTATATCGTAGACCCAAGTCGTCTACCAAGAATCTGTTTGTACGCAAAAAAAAAAAAACCAAGGAAAGATGGGCGTACAACACAAGTAGGTAGGCAGCTGCTATATTCAAAAATTAATGAGGGCAGAGAAAAGGAGTGAAAGCATAGTAATGTGGACCGGGAGAGATGAAATCTGCACACACGTCTTTGCTCACATTCCATTCGTTGATTCATTTATTCATCTCATGTCCTGAACATGGACGCCGGGAGCCGAGGCTGATCCCAAATGACATGTACCTTGATTGTGCGCTTGAATTACCATAAGCTGTTGGACAATAATCTGAGGTAAAATGCTCCAAATCTGGCACGAATAGGGAAACAAAACTTACCGCGTGGAGTGGATTTCCTTGATCGATGGGCACCTTGAAGTCCGCCTGCAGCTCATCGAAAGCAGTTATCTGCAGAAAACAGAAAGGTCACGTTCACGTTAACTTTCTCCCAGTGACACAGTGTTCCAATCAGTTTTATTACTTCATTACCATACTAGAAAGAGGAAGTGCAGTGAAAATAACAGAATAAATTTCATCTTCTGTCCCTCCAGATTTCAGCACACAGCGAGGAGTTTCATCACCATCTACCAGCTTGGCTTCAGCCTCCAACAAGATAACCATTTAAGACAGTTAGAAATGGATCCCCTGTGGTTCCTTCGACCTTCCTCTCCCTGCCGCTGCAGGTGGGATAGCACTTTAGCGGGGTGCACATGTAGTCAGGCAGTTTATGTCACGATTTTGCCCCTTCCTGCCCAAGGGTGGCAAACACCCGGCTATCAAATCCCTGGTAAGATTATGCTATGAAATAATCCTGTTAGCTACACGGGTGGTCAGGTGCTAAAAATAAGTGGGAGCACTGACCGTTCCCGACTTGAACTGATGTGGTAGCCAGTCAAGAAGTGAGCAAGGAAACAAGGAAGCAATGTGGGGTGGGAACATTTGACTTCTACATGACTTTTAACGTCACTAAAAACGCTGTCTTGGCGCCACTTTTATTGTCGTCCCATGAACAACATTTTCATTTTCGCTTGCCTTTCAGGACCCAAGACAACCTGTCCACTTCCATGATGCGTGTTGTGTTCTTCTTTGTTTTATCGTGTTTGATCGAGATTTCTGGCTGTGAGACAAATTTATTCAAGTGCGGTGTGCTGTATTGACATCTGTGATGGGTCGATGAGCTGTCATGAAACAGTCCTGCAGGGTTGACGAAACAGTGTCAGAAACACATATCTCACCTACATTAGTAACAAAGGAAAGCAAAAATGAGGCACAAAACCAGGGATGTCAGTGATGCGGCAGAGGCAGTTGCAGCACCCAGGCAGATGTCATCACTCCAGCAGTTTGGCCTCTGTAGTGCAGTGAGATATGAGGATTGCTGGAATCTGCGGGAGAGCAGCTCTGTGTGACTCTGAATGTGTGTGAGTGAAGGAAGTCGAAGAAATTGGATTACAGTGTTGCCCACGCATTGTGTGTCATATGTACGGCGAGAACTGTGCGTTTGTACACGGGTTCGCTCAGGATGGGAATTAACATCAGAAGGTTCACTGCGATCCCGGGTTATTTCCCAGGGCTCCGCTCTGACAGGCAACGCTTTACATGTTATTTCCCAGCGGATCCCAACAGCGATCCTGGCTCATTGCCTCGCTCGGTTACAGCGTGTTAGCCTCTCCCTGGATGTTCCTCATGGGTGATGGGATCACACACACAGCCTTCATGGGGACATTAATCTATGCAAATGAATCTGTTTCGTTTGACAACATTAACACCCTTATACCTGAGCCGAAAGTCGCTAGGTAGGAACTCAAAGTAGAGATCTTGGTTCACAAATATGTGCAGAACCAGATAGAATATGAGGCCTTTCACACCAACACGGTTCTGGATTCTCAGAGCCCTTGAATTCCGTATCCATCGAACCAGCCGTGTTCAAAGGTTCAAGCGGAACTAAAGGGGAGGGCGAGGACTTTCAATGATGGAGAGGTGTAGAGGACAGTGAAGGCATGAGGATGTATCGAGTGTGGGTGTGTGGGGCCGATGCATTTTGCACGAGTGACTATCGTCTGCGCCAGTGTAGCTGCTTTACGCCAGAGTGAACAAAGCATGTATTTAATTTTTTTGTGAACATTGAATATGACACGCCTCGTAGTTCCTGAAGGCGAGAGCGGTTCAAAATTATGCTCGGGAACCACAAAGTACGATACATTCTCCTTGGAGTTATTTAGTCCAGGACATACTATAAAAGATGGCTTCTGGGTGATGAAGTACATATGTACAGGTGAGCGCTGTGTTGCGACCATTAAGTCCAACACAAAAAGTTTCAGGGCCCGACATCCAGTCAAGACCAAGACCAACGAGGGGTGTGAGACCTAGACCAAGACTGAGACCAAACATAGAACAAACTAATAGTTTGTTCCCACAATGGCAATCGAGTTGTTGACTTATTCTTTGACAATGAGAAATACATGTGTTTATATAACCTCATGAGTCCTGGTTTTGACTCAGTCTCAAGTTAGGTGGTCGTGACTACAACATTAAGTGAGAGTAGCAACGCTCCTCCTACGTTCAGCAGTGTTCATAACTGTCAAATCCAGTTTAAAGAGCTAGAAAATTCAACAGCATCGGCCATCAACATTACAAAGGGTCACAGGGAGATCTTCGACAGAAAAACACCCCAAAACAGAATTCCACTTGATCTTAAAGAGCTTAGAAGTTCAGTCCTGATCAGAAGCAGAAACATGGCTGTGAGCTGCGGACCAGACCTCAAATCTGTGTCATGCTCAGTGTGTGATTCCTGCAGAAAACCTGCTGGCAACCACTGTCTTCCCCCCCCCCGCAAAGCTGGATGTGTTGATGTGGATGTTTGCTCTCTCAGACTACTTTGAAGTCAAGGTCTGTTGGCGGAGACAGCCAACAAACCGGCACCCTCTGTTTTTGTCCTGGCACGCGAGGTTGTGTATAAACAGTGTGCAGTTGCTGTGCAGACTGTGGATGCTGGTGGACACAATAGCTGACTGTGGAAGTGGAATGAACAGTTGCGGTGTTTTTTTTATTTTGCTTTCCAGAGTGGGACTCTCTGTCGCTGCTAGTTACGACTCATTTCAACGAGGCTTTGACCCAACAACAGGCCCCGAGGCATTTGTATGGAAATAATACGGTTAAAAACAACAATCACAGCATCCTCAGATGAAAAACTACACAGTTCTTTTTAATAATTTAAAGTCTGTCCTTAATTATTCATTGGGATTTAAACCCACTGGTTAATTTTCTGCACAGCCATTTCTCACCAACCTCTGGCGAGGGCTTTAGAAACCAGTCGAGCAGCGGCCAAACACACACTCTAATCTGCATGCAGCCATGTGAGAATTGAGCGAGGTTTATATCAATTCTTATTATCTCCCCTGCTTCTTTTCTGGCTCTAACCAAGAGGCATCTGTAGGAGGAGAGGCCCAGTACTGGCACAAGGTTCATGAAATCATTATGGGCCATCAGATGCTGTGGTACTGATGAAGAGGACAAATATTACAACACTAGTTATACACAAGTGCTGAAGCACTCGAATGCATTTTAACTCTTGTCTTAGAGTGACAAAGAAAACTGTTATAACTGGTAAGAATAATCGGCAGAAGAAAGATTCTGGCTGTTCACTTGTGTTGTGTTTTTGTCTTTGATACTTATCGGGGCCACAATTTTAGTGTGTTCTTGACTACAACACTAGTGCACGCAGAACATTTACACAGCAATTACCAGACTATAAGCCGTGACTTTTTTTTTCATGCGGTTAGAACCTTGCGGTTTATACAGTGATGCAACTAATATAAGGATTTTTACAGGCTTGAAAGAGTCATGCTGCCAAAATATTGAGCCTTGTCACATCAAAACGATAAAATCGCAGGCGTTTTATTTACATTAAAGCACTCGAAATGCGCTGTTTCTGCCCGGGTGTCCGCAGTTCCGCCAACAGAGCCGATCTCCTGGAGGACCAGAGAGAAGAAGCAGCAGCTGAGACCGGCTGCGGTGACGGGACATTGGACACTCAGGTGAAAACAGCGCATTTTGAGCTTTAATGTAAATAAACCAATTGAAGAGTTCATGATTCACATTCAGAAAATTGCCGAGTTTGTTTCATGAGTCAGTCTCTAGAAGTGACCCTCATGTGTTTTAAAGCTCCACTGACCTTTCTACAGACAGCACCACTGCACCTGCGGCTCAGGCATGTACAAGATCTAGTTTCCTTCTTAAATTTTGTGGGTGTGGCTAATATTCCTGTGCACTCTATACTACGGAATTTACAGTATTCAGAGGCATGACTTTTTTTGATGCCTCTATTACTCTGGTTAATAGGCCCAATTGTCAGTGGTGAGTCAGTCATCCATAGTGACGCACAGACATAAAGGGAGGTGAAGAAGAGGCTGCAGGAAGTGTGGAACAGTTGGTGAACATTGTGTCAGCAAAGTAGTGGTTCAAGAGCTGCAACAAAGACAGGGACATGCAAGACTCAAGACACAAGAAATGGGAGAAGAGGAAGACAACCAATGAGGAGGTGGAGGCTAGGTTGCAATGGCGAACCCCAATTCCCAAGATTCCATCGGACAAGCAACAGACATGATGCTAACACAATACAAACGGACCCTTTATTCTCCCTATCAACCTCAACATGACTCCAAACTAAAGGTCCGTAATGTGTCAAGCCCTTTATTTTCTTCTGGGATGTTACGAACTGATAAAAGATGGTCCATCATTGTACGCATGTGGACGTCTTTCAGTCATGACTTTTTTTTAGCAATACTGAACTTGACAACACTCGACAGCCTTGGCACGCCATGCGCATCAACGGGACTCGGCCACTCATGACCCTGTCGCACCAATTCTCTGACAACCGCTGATGAGGAAGCCCCCACAAGAGCAGTTCCAGAGGCGGAGGAAGACCCAGACAAATGCAAGGCAGGTGAGGCAACGTGACCGCTGCATCGATAGTCGTGGCACTTGATGCTAGGAGATCAACTCGACATTTATCCGAAACAAAATTGACGTCAAACAATAGATTTATGTTTTAGAACTATCAGTAGATGGTTCGTAGTTTTAGGCTGCATCTCGGTGGTAGACTTAACCAAGAGTGGGATTTCCCACCTTGTAGAAAAGGAACTTCCCTGTCACAGTCGGGTCAACTGTCGGTGTTTGACGGAACCTGGCTTTTGACCTCTCTCTCAAGTGTGTCTGCTTACATTTGGATCACGCTGCGATGGACAGAGACGGCGGAGGAGGAAGACCCTGCTGGGGTTTCACAGTTAACCCAAACAACTGCCTTTTGTTTCACGCGCCCGTTTTGCTTTTTTGGTCAAAAATGATCACCAAAAGTCCTCTATCACAGGACGGATTTGCGTACCTCTAAAAGAGGTTCTGTTCAGACAGTTTAGACTGTGTGACTGTGTTTAACCACCACTCATAATACAGTCGCCATAGTAGAACAATGGGAACACTGGGTACAGCATGATGGATTTCAGACTGGCCAGGGTTAATGCACATGCGGATCAATGTTAACATCAGCTGAGCGACACGCTGATCTTCACCTCCATTAGCCGCAGGACGCCCTCTTGACTGTTGGCTTTTTTTTTAGATTAAAATCAATTGAAGACAAAATATGTTTCTTCACCCTGACGTCTTTATCAGATTTGAAGCCGTAGTGCACCATTTCAGAAGAGGAAAGTACAAAATGTTCGCCTTCACAATATATACTTGGATTATTCTGCGGTTGTTTAAAGAAAAAAAGAAAAAAAAAATCACTTTATCATCGATATATTGTCATGTAAATACATGTCTTTACTGTGTGCGTTCACTATAATATAGCATAATTACATGCCTTATAATAATAATAATAATAATAATAATGTAATAATAAAGAATTTTATTCAGCAGATATTTCTAATAAAATAAGAAAATAAGCCTTTCTGGGGTGTGAGAAAAGATGATTGGACTTAATCAATATTTAACGTTGTTATTAAAACATAAATATTTCAGATGATGCAGGTGAATAAAAGTTTAGTTTCCCGAGGATTGCCGTCATTATTTTTTTATATTTCAGCTCATGCTTTTCAAGGAAATGCAGCTTTGTTATTCTTCGTTTCACAGACCAAATCATTCTCCCGTTCACATCTCTGCCACATGGCACTTTACTGTTAAATAGACGCCAAAAGCCTGAAAAGATCTGTAGTAAACTCCGCCACTCGTCTAAATTACCGCCGACAAGTACCTTATTACATCAAACTGTAAATGACAAACCAGAGAAAGCTTTTCTTCCCGCTCTTCAAACAGCATGTTTTGCTGTTTCATGGAAACAGAACCGACAGGGTCTCAGAGGAGGGAGAGTTCTGCTTGTTCACTGTGAACGATTATTCACTCGACACCTCTACCAGCCCTGCGAAGGCCCTGTACTTGTCAAAATATCATGCAAATTCAACACCAGGAAGTGATGCTCCCGAGTCATCGAGTACAGTCGAGTCTTTGTTGACTGAAGTTTGGGGAACTTCGCTTCAAAAGGAGACACCTCAGAATATTTGTTTTAATAACCGTGTTCCTTTACTTTCCTCAGCTGTGGCAGTGTATTATGGCTGGAGTAAGGTGAACGACTTGCATTGAAAAATTCTTGGATGCACAAACTAAATACATCTTACGGTCTTTTGTAATTGAAAGAGATAAGCAATTAAGACGGTCTAATCGGTGCAGCTGTTGGTGAAGCCTCACTGCCTCCACACAATATGATTTCATCCTTCAGCGCACCTTCCCTCGGCAACATACCCAATCCGTCACAATGTAATGGAAACCCCTGGAAAGTAAATGGTGTTCATTGAAATTCCATCTCTATAACTTATTTCTGCGGCGCTACTTTTCCGATCCATCAGGAGCGCGGGGGGAACTGGGCTGGAGATCACCAGGACTGAGCGAGATGGGAGGTGAAATCTGTCGAGCAGAGTGGGTCCAGGGAGCCACAGAGACGCCCTCCATTTCCCCCAATCGCTAACTGTGATGGCAGCTGGGCGGGAAGGGTCTGCCCCAGGGCTTCCTCCCAGGTGGAGGAGGCGTCCAGGAGGCGTCGGACTCCCAGCTGAGCTGGACAATCAGATGTCCTAAAGGTTTTTGGTCTTTGAGACCCCGATTTAAATGAAAGACAATGAAGCTCCAGTGTGATGGGAAAAATGTAAAAATAAAAGGATGCTGAAAATAGGAATTTAGAGTCTTTGTTATGAAACAAAGTATATAATATAGTTGCATCATTTCAACCTTGCCACTAATGGACGACTGGTTCAATATACAAATAACATTTGACTTACGACCGGGATCAGTTCCAACCAACCGGTCGTAAGTCAGACCGGACGCAAGTCGAATGGCATTCCAAATAGCCGACGTGAGGGCTATAGGTGCTACTGTAGTGGTAGATGGCTGTGTGAGAGTGAGATGCTGGGATACTGTGCCGGCGTAACTGTCGTACGCGATGCCGGGCTGCTACGTGTTGCGGTGCCAGACTTTGAATAAAAAAAAAAAAAAAGCATCTGCTGGCCGCGGTTGTAACTCGAGCAGGTCGTAAGTCGGATGTTACTAGTATAAAGAATCTCAATACAAATTAATACATATGTGAAGGTGAATATTTTTGGCGAAAATATTCAATGAAAATATGTTTTTCATTTAATATAAATGGGAAATTTCAGTTGAATGTAATATATTCAATTTTTAACTTACTATTACGTGAGGAAATAAAAGAAGATGAAGTCACAAAGCACAAAGACTAAAAGCGTCATTTAGATAGTAATAGAGTATAGAATAACCTTAAGTCATTCTGCTAGCTTCAGATACATAAGTGTGGGAAAGGTACTTTGGAATCGCTTGTTAACTATGCACATCGCTGTCCACCAGTCCGAGATCTAACCGCAGCTTTGGAGAAACACATGCTGAGCTCTCACACCCAGCCAAGTCATCAAATTTGTCCAGTCAATAAATAGAGAGGAAACTATGTGGTGTAGTGCCCTGACACAGCTGACACATCCACACTCCATTCACGGCCTGTCCCAGTGTTGGTACCAGATGTGCCGCTGCCAGAGAGGCTCGGGGTCATGTGGGTGCCGCGAGGTCACTACGCATGATTGTTTGTTCGCTGAGCTGATGCCTGAGTGTGACTAGCTTCGAGGGATTTAAGTGTGGATCTTGACGTGTTCATTGTGGGGCTACCCCGGCCCCCCACTGACCTCAACAGAAAGGTGTTTCAGGCACTAATGTTGAGAGGCCAAGTCGTGCCTTGTCTGGCAACACAATAGATATTAGGGCTGCAACGGACAATTATTCTGATAGTCGACTAGTCACCGACTACTATTACGATTTGTAGACCAGTCGCCATACGACAACACTGCAACATAGAATAAATATTAATACGAGTTGTATGTCAATTATTGTTCAATCTTTGTTTGATAATTTATATTAGAATTCCTGTGTGTGGAGTGAAACGGTATGTGTCCTTTGATCAATCCTTTGATGTGTCCATTGTTGAATGGTCTCAAACGTTTTGGGTCGCTGTGGTCACGTAGCCTCAGCTGCTTCTCCTTTTATTGCATATTGCACTCTGAGAACGACACAACTCGAACACGGCTAGTTGACTAAAGAACCCAGAGAGACAAACAACCCATCTAGAGCAGGTGTCAAACTCAAGGCCCGGGGCCCAAATTCAGCCCACCGACTCATTTTATGTGGCCCACAAAAGTTTTAACTGCTGGGTCAAAACTGATTAAATTTGACTGGAGGGA
This sequence comes from Synchiropus splendidus, assembly GCF_027744825.2. Lineage (NCBI taxonomy): Eukaryota > Metazoa > Chordata > Actinopteri > Syngnathiformes > Callionymidae > Synchiropus > Synchiropus splendidus. The sequence goes on along the minus strand of NC_071345.1, from coordinate 5,851,684 downwards.
AGTGCTTCAAAAATCCGATCACCTCCCAAGACGAGTGAATGTTAACAATGAATCTGGAATTTTCCAAAATACAATGCAGCTGTGAAGTAGTAAGATGCACATTATCCTTCCCCCAGTAGGCAGCATAGGCAATGAAACTGGTTTTACAGATAAACTTGCTGGTTCAAATGAGTTTGCTCCAAGGGTGCGCTGCGTGTACGGTATGTGCGAGTCAGTTACAACCCACAAGTAAATGAAGTGTTCACACTGAGCTACGCAACCTGTCGGCAGCACGGGCCAAAAAAAAGGGGCAAGCTGTAAGTAATCCATTTAGTAACGTTAATGCAAATACTAATATTTTTGAGAACAGACCCAGTGGACCTAACTCTGAGATTAGTGTCCTTTAAACCTAAATAACAGGTGGCTGCTGTTTTGATGTTAGCTCAATGTTAATATATTGAAAAATAAAACGTATTTCACTGAATGTTGGGGTATTTTGTTATGAGACAAATTAAGATGTCTAACCCCATAAAATTCTAGGCAAGGTACTGGCCATTGGTGCCATGGACTTTGTTCAAATGCGAAAGGTACCAAATCAAAGAATTTTCCTGACAATATTTCAAGCTCGCCGGACACCGTATCCCAAATTCAGGAAGGAGGCGAACTTGTTGTACGGACGCCCTACGTTGTCTTTAGCCAAACCTAGTTAGCATGTTATGCTTGGGCCATTTGAGTCAGCCCACCGCAGCAGAGACCACGGCCATTAAACAGCCACGTCTTTGATGAGTTTGTGATATAAAGGGATCCCTGACGGAGATGGTCCACTGCCAGCGTGGCGGATAGAAGCGACGGAGTTGCAGCCAGCCTTTGGCAGGTGGCATGTGTTAATGTGCAGCCGCGGCCGGGCTGCTGGCTTCCTCCACGCCCCGATATCCTCGTCATTACACGTCCTCTGTGGAGCAGGAGCTTATTATGTATACAGAGAAGCGTCTCCAGTCAGTTCTGCTGCCTGAAGCACAATTCAACCCACAACCTGCCGCGGTTCTCGCTGAAGTATTTCCTCCGCCGCTCAATTATTAAGCAGTTTTGACAGAGGTCCTGCTTCATCAGCTGCAGGAGATGAAGAACGGGGCGGTTTGGATCTTGTGCCAGTTTTGTTTTTGGATCAGTGGCGACTGCACTGCACTATTCTGGCCTCCCTTTATTTCGGCTGTTTGAGCTGACACATGGGCTGCTAGACACAGCCACTATTATCCGTAATTGCCAAGTGAATCAGGTCCGTTTCCATGCTTAAACGGCGGCGCCAGTAGGCAACACGCTGGAAAAACATGACCCAAATCTGTCTTGGAATGATAGAGACATGCAGGGAGCAAATCATTGGATCATTTAAATATCACAACGCAGTGGGTCTGGCTGGTGTGGCGGAGCAGGGAGCGAAGGAAGCCCGTCTTTTTCCATGATTCACGTTTGTTTTCACGTGACGTTTTGCTTGTAATTCAACGGTTTTCACTCAAAAACGACGGCGCTTGAACGCCCCACACCCTCGCAAGATTAGTTTGTGACCAAACGGTGTGGCTTTGGATTAGTTATGGGCTCTAAAATAGGTGAAAAAGAGGTGTATTTAAAGGGAAATCCGGCAGGAAGGAATCGCAGCGTGAGCGGAAGACACAGGTGAGCACCTGTCGTGAGAGAAATTTGCCTCGAATTCTAGCTGCAGTGATGAACACGCTGCTGTGAAAGGCTTTTTCTTTGGCTTCCAGGTCTGAGATACTTACGTGCCATATCGCGAAGAAGATGAGGGAGACACAGAGGACCAGCGACAGCATGTAGCAGAAGGCAGCAAAAGTGAACATACTTGAAAAGGAAAACGGCGGACTGTCTCCCAGGAAACCGCGGTCCGAGTCGGAAACATCTAAAGGAAAACAAAGCGGGAGCTGCCGAAGACAAGAAAGTTCTCTCTCACGGTGACACCGGCATCGTCACTTCTCCTCAAATCTGCAACAAATTGTTGCGAGAAATCACTGGCCACAGATGTGTGGAATCATCTCATCAGCTCCGGCTGCCTCGCAGACGCTCGTCCGCGGACGGTGCGAGCAGGAATTGCGCAGAAACAATCCGACGGAGACGGTTTTGGTGTTGTAAATCCAGCAGGAGCGGCGAGTGAGTGGAGCGCGGCGCCTTCGCGCAGCGGCGTTAATAAACGCTGTTTTCACTTCTAGATGAACCTATCAGCAGCCAGCGCGAGGGTGCGCGCGCGCGAGAGAGCGTCTACGCACGCGCGCGTCTCAATTCATACGTGCCAAATTAATTTGCGTGCTATGTAAATGTCCTTTCAAAGCAAAAAAAAAAAAACGAACTACAATGGCGTTAAACCCGCGCCAGAATTAAAAGTAGTAAATACATTCGATGGTTTTGAATTTGCATCAGTACAAACACTTCATTGGACGAACGCAGCCGTTAGATTTATAGATGTAAACATCATACAGTTATAGACGCGAGCTGTGGGAGTGAAGACCGTGCATGGAAGACTACCGCCATCGCGTGGCTGGTTAGTGAATGGCATGTTGCCGCTTTCAACAGCAACGACAATAGTCATAATAACAATGATAGTAATTCAAACAGACATGCAAACAATGATCCAGTTGGACGACCAGTGAAGAAGAAGTATAGAGCAGCAATGACTCGGTTCTCGACCACAATCCGTTCCAAACGGCCGTTCGAGAAGCGGATGGTTCGAAATCTGAATCGATTTTTCCCATTACAATGAATGGAGAAAGAAATACTGCGTTCCAAGCCTTAAAACAGGCTTTTGTAGGAGTGAATGTAGAGTGTCTGCTGCAGGTGGCTGTTCCTCTATGTGTGTGGCCGCTGCATGTGGGAGGGGTTGCCGAGTGAGTGACGTCTCTCCAGAAGTGAAGAGGTGCCCGGTGCGTGTCCAGCTCTGAATGTGCGCTTCTGTGCAGTTTGGCTGTGACAAAGTCAGAAACCAAGTCACGCTCTGTCCCAGACTCGCCTCATCCCTGTCCCAGCTCCAGCCCACAACAGGACATCAAACCCTGGAGTGGAGGTGTGGAGAGCGAGCACCTCCCCTGTGACACTCTACCACGGTCCAGTGCGGAGACAGGAAAGGTTTTACACCTCAATATGAAGAAAAAACAGTCAGGAAATGGAGCTAACGGGACACGTCTGCATACAGAGGCTGCGTTATACACAATAACAAAGCGTGTCGTGCGTCAGCTGATCGGACGGCGCACGTTTTTTTCCAGCTTTTTTCAGGGCGTTCGAGTTCTGGATTTTCGTTCGAAATCCGAAGCAAAAAAATCTATAAATTTTGGTTCGAATTCCAAGACGTTCGAATTCCGAGACGTTCAAAAACCGAGGCACTTCTTTCACCCCATCTCAATCTTCAGAAATCTTCTAACAGCTTATTTCAGGATTTTCCTGAGCCTTATTAAGATACTGGAGTCACACCGAGGTCACATGGCTTCCCTTGTCTTGCTAATCTTTAGTCACAAAATGTTCTACTAATGATGCAGGCTTTGAAGCAGGCTTCATCTGGACACGTCCCCTTTCTTCATCACTATTTCCTGGTTGTTCCAAACCTCTCCAGGTGAGTTGGTCCTCAGAAATTCTCCCACTTCCAACTCTGCTTCTTGCCTATACGTCTCTCAAGCTTCCTTTGAATCTAGCTACAACTCACACATTCATCCACCTATTCCGGCCTGGCTGCACTCTCTTCTCCACCTTCTTGGACCATTCTCTGCATGACTGACTCTAAATACTCATCTGTTTTCAAGAGCATAATTCTGTCATATTAGCCTGTGATGTTGCCATAATAAACAGTAACAACACTCATATTGGCATGCTGCCTCTTCCTCTTGACTCTTTTCTGCGACCCAATACTTCTGCCTGTCACCCGCTCCTCAGCTGATCGGATCGTGCTGCAGTGCCCCGTCTCAGTCTGAAGAGATGTTCTTCAACGGCATCACGTGAACACATGACTGAGCCACAGAACTCTGCGCTGTGACAGCTTCATCCAGACACACGACACAGACAGTTGTCGTGCTGCTGAAGTGCTGTTGTCGCGGCGACACGTGCCCCGTCATATTGTCTGAAAATATCAGTCCAATGGAGACATTTCATCTGCCGGGTCAGTTTGGGCTAATAAATCCTCAGGATGATCTGACATCTAAGTGAATGTTTGCGTCAAGAAGCTCTGTAGCTTTGGTTAGTTGATGCCTTTGTTTTAGTTAGAGAGTGAAGATGAGGCCACGTCGACCTTTCTGGAGCTTTTTGTGTGAGGAGCTTTGTCAACCAAGGTCTCTGTTCAAATTGTGTTTCCTAGCAACTAATCTTTATTTGTCCATCAAAATGCACCTTCATCTGTTTTGTTTCTAAAGTGAGGACACTGAGCTCCTGTTTCCTTATTTTAATAAACTACAGGTGAATCCAGGCACAAAATGAAACAGCTGGTATCGTTTTATAATGTAGAAATACAAAGAAAAAAGAAAATATATTCCAAAAAACAGTGTAAACATACGTGGCAGAATGATCATGAATGAATTGGCTTCACTGATTTTACATGCCGATTTTGGTTTCAATTGTTTTATTAATTTTACTTCATGAACACAATAAACATGAACAAATAACTTGATCAGACCACCATTTGTTTTATCTTTGTTTAGCATGTGGAACACTTCTGCTGTCAATGAACATGCTGCATTGGCTTTGTCCATGTTTGATGTGTATAATACAACATCATCATCGTTGACATTCATCACATAATTCGGTCATTTAAATTATGACCGTATGCAACACAAAAACCATGCAGTGCCATACAAGCATACAGCGACCTCTGCTGACAATCTGTAGACTAGCAGGACCGGAAGAAAGCAAGACGTTTTTCCCACAAAAAAAAAAAAAAAAAAACGCTCCGATTTTTTGTTTATTTATTTTACTGACATAAAGTTGTCCTTAAACTCGTACATTGAGGTAGCCAAGGCCCAATATGAGGTTTAGAGGTTTAAAGGGCTCGGCTGCTCTTTAAATAACCCCCTCACTGAATGTGTACAATGACCATTTTTTAAACGGAAAAAAAAAAATCTGTTAAAGAAAATGGAAACGCGGCTTGCCATTCATAATGTCATCTGTAGTTGCTTACATGTTGTGCCTGTTGGGGGCGCTGAAACACTAAACATTTATTTAAAAGCTTTTTTTAAAAAATACTTTTACATTTTAATTGAGAAAAAGAAAAAGGAGCCACGCTTTCGTTCATAGACCAAAACTTTCTAAATGTAAGTCACATCTTCAAAAGTTAATACTTTGGAGTAAATGCAATATAAATGCTACACACTCATGAAGAGCAGGGGTTGCTAAATGTCTTATTAGTGATGGTTCGATGAGGTATCATGAAACAATATTGCAGGGTTGATGAAACGGTGTCACGATTTTCAGAGGCCACTAGATGGCGCTGTTGGTTTAGGAATGATGTGAGGTTTCATTGAATTAGTCCAAACAGTTTACAGCAGACAGCGCCCTCTGGTGGCCTCTGAAAATCAGGACACTGTTTCATGAAACCTCATAAACCCATCACTCCTTGCTATTGCCATTTGTCTTTGAAGTCTGTATCTGCGAAGTGTCTCGTCTAAACCATCCCTCCTAGATTGATTCCCAAAGGGATAATCCATCACCTGTTGCTCAGTCGTGTTTAAACCAAACTCCATGCATCCTATTGATTTCCCGTCACTTTAATCTACTAATGTACATGTGAGTAACTGGCGTTGCTCTCCAGGTTTAAGCGCTGTGTGACGTCCAACATCGACCCGCATTAAAGCAGGATCACTCACTTTTTTCACCATTAAGTGGGCGAGCTGATGGTTGAGATGGAGAAGACGGTTACTGCTGATGATGCAAATGTTTCTCCAGAGTCCATCTATTGATCAGGAGCCAGCAAGTGACGCCGAAGAGTCCATTACAAATGTTGTGCTTTCATAAAGTGGATGTCACTGTTCCCACGGCGACCACTATACATCTTGTAAATAGTGAGGTGAACAAATAAGTCCAGAAAGTATCTGCTTGATTGCTCCACTTGCCAATAACGTATCTGTCATTTCACCTGGACACCGCTAGAGAGCAGTGTTGCTCTGCCTAGCTGAAACCTGCTCCACTGCTGCCTTGAACAACTGATGGATTTTTACAAACTTGCTTCTTTGCGGAAAAAAAAATAGGAACCAGTTGAAATAAAAGGAATATATCAGCAAATTTGTTTTAAAAAAAAAAGCCAGTTTACGTGACAGCAGATGTTTTTGGAATGTGTCCTTTGATCTCTATCTGCAATGTATATTTAGTTATTCAACACTCCCAAAATGTGTGGGTGATAACTAAAGAAAAATACTAGATATCAGGTATTAAAATGTAAAACCAGTACTACAGGCTGAGTAAAAAAAAAAAAAAAAAAAAAAAATACGTCGATTACCAGCACCCCTTTAAATGAAAATCTAAACAGGAAGTGACACAAGTTTTCATATTAAGGGTGTTTTCACTCAGGAAACCCCAATTACACCACCTGGTCACATGATGTTGGATTTCCAGTCACACATTTTCCAGAAGTCACAAAGTCGGAGGATACTCAACACCGCAAATGACATACGATCCAAGATGGCTTCCTTGAAGGCTAACAAGAAGGAGCAGTTTTCAATCCATGAAGTACATATTCTACGAAATTACGCATATCAGTGTTTTTTTTCCAGAATCAATGAAACATGGCAAAAGAAAAACACATTCTGTGAATTTTTTATTTTTTTTTTGATCCTGCAGGTTTTGTAGTTGTAAACTTGTATCAAAAAGTCGCTTGTGTCCGGTGAATGAGAATGGCGTCCATGGACGCCGCTATTTTCTTTTGCGATGTTGAACTCATTAAACTTGACTGTGACATAATTCACAGCTCTGATTTCCTTTAAACGCAGTCACATATTTCGAAGCTAATATTAGCATATAGCATGCTTCAATGACGACAAACCCATTTTCATTGCGTCCCCATCATTCTGCGTCAATGTTTATTTTTCTTCGGCCGATGTCAGATGATTTCTTGACACTTTCAATCACGTCTTGGTGGAAAACCTCTTTTCAAACAGCAGAACCTTTCATCTTTCCTGCTGCATGCCGTATGCCATCGAAGTGGTCGGGTTTAATCCTTGAGTTTGTTAGCAACTGAAAGTCTTTCATTTCATCAAGGACTTTATTATGAATAAACATTAAAAGCTGAATCAATTTCCAACCAGACAAAATATTTTTACTGTATTTTTTTTTACCCGAAATCTTCAATCATATTTTGAAATCCAAGTAGACAGGAAGCTGAGGATCCTTTATCGGCTCGCCAGATCAGAGAAGGACTGAGTCCAACTAAGCTTGTAATTCTGGGAGAGTTCACCTTGATGTAAATGTGCCACTAATCAATACACAACATCAGAGTGGTAACAATGGGAGCGGAGAATTGGTCCTTTAAAGGCTCACAGGGGAATCGCGTTCAATTCTTTAAAAGCTGCTCTGCTGCCAGTTGTGCTACTTACGCTTTGATGTCGGGACAAGTTCGCCGTCTTTGTCTCGGAGGTTTTGGAGCGTTCCCCTTCTTCCTTTAACAACAAATTTGTTGCGGCTGGTTTCTATTGTGTTTATGCGAGTTTGACTTTCATTCAACTTTTTCATTTCGACTCGGTTCCTTTGTGACGTTTTTTTCTGTTCCGCTCCCATGGCAGCAGGGCAAAAGGACACCGGTCACTCAGGAGCCCTCTCACTAATGAAGACGGATTAGTCAAGGAAAACACAAACACATCTCGATAGAAACAACCAGCTGGAAACCATGACAAAGCTTGGACAATTTGCCGTGAAAAATGGATGAAAAAAATGTAATGAAAGGTCAGTTTCTGAGCACATATGACTTGACTTTCTCATACTTCTTTTCTATTTTTACCTTCAGAGTCTGCATAAATAAAAGAGCTGTACCCTCTTAAATAAGTCACCGCTTAGAACCCCAAAACATTCTCTCATCTATATGAAGATCCTCATTTCATATTCCCTCTGTATGATTTTATTCCCTCATGTCGGCTACGTGCAACCTTTTTCTCTTCCCTCTTTTCATCTGACCTCATTATCAAGCTGCTGAGGGGAGAAACGCCGCTGGCGAAAACCAAAAAAAGAGTAAGAAATGGCTCAGAAGTTTAAATCTGCCCACATCCTACGCTAACTGAATCTTTCCTACTGTGTAAAACAGGTAAGGGATTTATGCACAGTGAAGATCACAGGAAGACATGAGAGAGTCTTGAGAGCATGGAGGTGACCACACACACCACGGGAGTTTCAATTGTGGCGTTCGACTTCTGCATGGAGATGGTTTTGTTTGAGGCTCGGCTAATGTGTTACGCTGCTTTAAGCCTTTTCTATCACCAAACTGGCAAAACCAGTCAGAAAAATTAGGCATTACATTTTCCCCGCAGACACATTTACTTTCTCTGAACAATATAGCATAAAACCATTTCTTTGATCAACAAGGTGTGTCAAACTGATGGTGTGGGGTCCAACGCCGACCCATCACGCAATTTAACGTGGCCCACACTGGCTTTAAAGATCAATTTAATTCAAACCTAATTTAAAGTTAAAGTTTAAAGTAAAAAAAACTAGATAGACTCGAGATGCATGTTGATAGAGATGTGATAGAGAGTTTGTTTAGTTAGTTGTTAAGCATTAGATTTGGACAGTTCGGAAATTTTGTCCTTCGCATGATTAAGATTGACTCCCTTATGACGAATAAAGCATTTCTGGAATGTCACTATGGGTCTGTGAACACAGATCTACGTAGAGAGGGACACCAGGTTATGAAACATGGCTGGAGAAACTTGTGGATAGAAAAGGGCTGCTGAGGTTTCATGACACAGTGTCCTCAGAAGGTGGCGCTCTTGGTTTATAAACCATATCAGGTGTCAATGATTTGACAGATTTTAAAATCCCATCCAGTGGTGTATGGAAACCTGGACACTGTTTCATGAAGCCTCACCAGCCCATCATTACCTGTTGGTCGATGACGTTTCATGAAACAATGGCCTGATTTTCTCTGAGGCCACCTGAGTGCCTGCTGTAAAATGTTCCACCAGGTGTGGCAGCCCTGAGTCAAAGGATCATGGCAACAAACTCCAAAGCCAACATGGCGACTGTTGGTTGTATTGATAATGTACCTCTTGCACAAAAGAGGAGGCGGCGTTGTAGGAGGCAGTGGTTGGCGAGGAACGTTAAATATATTGTGACTGTCGGACGGAGAATTTCTACCATTGCCATGTCTTCTTTGTGCCTCATTTGAGCTACGTATCAGCAACACTGCCCCCCATGGTTTCTGGTGGTACTACCCCATTTGGTCCATATCCATAAGCTTTGAGAAATACGGAGGAAATAAACACTAAGCACAGACAGATGGAGAGTAAATATGGCGATGTTGAACTAAAGAAATTCATGATCAACTTTTCCATTAAAGCGTTCATTACCTTTTCAAATGTCCTGCACAGGTTACTCCAAACCATTAAACGCGACCAGCATGTTGGTTAAGGCTTGACCCGTTGGTGTCCCAGGACCTGTGCTTCACTGTGCGTGACACATGGCAACGCCTCGCTGAACTTCACTCGGCACGATGGCAGATGAAGCCAGATGTGATGCGTTGACAGTAATGAACTGACATGAACCGTGTTTTCTGGGTCACTGGAGAAGAACAGAAATCGAGAATATTATGACTTATTTTTACCCTTATCAGTCCACATCTCTCCGTCCCTTTCTCCCTGCGCTCGCACTCGGTTTCGCCATGATTGTTCTGGATCCACGGTTGCCACCAGTGTTGACAGACATCTATCTTCCCCACTCGGCGTGTTTCTCTCTTTTTACGCATGAAACATTACACAGGAAAATACACAGCTAGCCGCACACCAGTGACAAGCGTCGCAGCGGGGGAGCCGACATGTGATTGAGTGAGTCGAGTGTTTGGAGAGAAGGACCTTGCGGAAATGCATTCATCTTGATTTCACTTTTCTCCGCAAGCTGAGGGAAATATTTTCAGATGCTGGCATGAAATATGGGCTGGAGAGCCGGATATGATGTGCATTTTTTTTGCACATAATACATTAAAATCAGTAATTTACGGACTGTAGAGCGCACCTGAATATTAGCCGCACCCACTAAATTTAAGAAGGAAAACAGATCTTTGTCAGCCGTGTACAGGTCAGTGGTGCACCCGGCTTAAAAACGCTTCGCAAAACAACTTTTGAAAACAGGGTCCAGCATCAAGCGTGAGGAAATAACCGAAACAAGCTGCGTAATACGGAGCGTCTTGATTTACGCGGGCGAAAACATTGCATTTTGAGTGCTTCAAGGGTAAATAAAAATCCTCTGATTTCAGCCTGTAAAAATCCATAATAGTCGCGCTGTTGTGTAGAAGCCGCAGAGCTCAGACTGCAAGAAAAAAGTAGCGGCTTATAGTCCAAAAATTTCGGTAGTTATCCATACACAGCTAGTTGTTTGACCACACAAAAAGGTCAACTGTCTATGTCTACCTTGTTGTTTATAACTAGCCCCACTAGCACATGACATGCCTATGCTAAGTCGTGTCAAACTCATGGCCCGGGGGTTGCAAATCTGGGCCTCTAGCTCATTTCCTTTTTACTTTACTTTTTTCTGTTTATATCTCCATTTCTAATCCCATCTTTAATATTTTCGCTATTCCACTCCTGGTCTTCCATTTCTAGTATCCCAAAAGAGAATATCTAAACTTCTTCGATCGCTGCCACAGAGGCATTTCATATTTAACATCCCAATAGGCGCCTTTCATTAAAGCCCCTGAGCAATTCATCCCCACAGGGTTATTAATGAACTGCAGCATCCACGAAAAGTGCCTCATGGGAAAGTGTTTGTGGCCGCAGCCTGGCCTCGTCCTGACCTGTGTGAGAGGTCACAGGGAAAATGGAGGCAGTTGATATCGCCCAGGCCAGAATCAATAGCCATGAAATTGCTTTACACTCTGACACGCCCCAGGCAAAGATCAGACCTCTCTTGTATCGTACATCTATCAATCTCGCTGCAGCGTCCCGCAGACCTAGCAAGGGATGTTCCAAATGCCAATACGAAGATTTAGACTCAGACTTTCTGCCACGCATGAGGGAAATACGTGTAGTGTTCAATAAAAAAGACCCCATTGCACTCGCTCAAGCTTTATTAATCTTACATATTCAACAGTCTTTCTCAGAAACGCCTTCACTCCACAAACCTTTTGCTTGCGTCATTGCAACATCCGGTTTCAGCTGTAAAAGTCTTTGGGTTGAAATCCGAAATTTTTTTTTTTAACCACACATTTTTGATAATAATATGCTTATTTATGCTCATGAGAGGCGCGTAAATGAAGGCAAAGAGCCGGTTGTGGCCCCCAGCCTGTACTTTCCCCATGTCTGGGCTAAAACCTTAAAGGCCCATTAATGCTCAACATTGCAAATGGAACCTTTTGTCCGTGCTCTGCGTTCATTTCATTTTGCGACTCCACAAAGCTTACGGACCAAACGCAGCAGTACCACTGTGAAAAAGAGGACTTATAAATGCAAACTGTGGGGGGCAGTGTTGCAGTTATTACCCGATACATAGTTCTAATGAGACACATAGAAGACGTAACAGTCGTGTCCACC